>NC_134950.1:92479790-93096120 GCF_965638725.1 Aptenodytes patagonicus | reverse complement strand
ATTCATATGGCAGAGTTAAATGCCTATATTATATCATTTATGCCCATTAGCCTACTAATTGTCTCATTAGCAACAATGAATAACTGCAGGCACAAAATATGTCTGAAGAAACTAAAATTTTATTTGGATACTATTTATATTACTGTGACATTCCTTGGGATGGAAGTGCAATATAAATTCATAGTATTACCTGTCAAAAATCTATCACCTCTTCTCCAGATGCTAGAATAGCTTTCCTTCAAGAAATATTTTTCCTGCCAATCACATGATAATAAGCAAAATACAGCTTAAATGAAATTTTCTACTTTTTAATGTCAAAATGATCTCCACTTGCATAACATAAGGGGACTGGGTTTCTTAATCAATATTTCACTGACCTAAAATAAAATAGTATAATATAATGTAATATAATATACTATAAAGTGATATAATATAATGCAATATAATATGACACATATGGAAAGCATGGTGTTAATTTTCCCTCGAAGATATGACATGCTCATGAATATGCATCATTTGATAATACCAGGAAGGTCAAACCCAACACACATGCAGCTCACGTCCATGCGTACTTGGACAGCTCTAAGGCAGGGGGAGTACGAGCCACCGTTAAGTGCACAGTTTGAGATGCACTGAAGAAATGATCAGATTTGATTAAAGTCAGTTGCTGCTAATTTCTAGTTAAATATTGAAGACAGAGTAATAAACCAGTGAATGTGACTGACTTGGGAAGACCCAGCAAACAGTTGCATTTTTCAGGAGGATTTAAATAGGGAAGTGGCATCTTGCAAAACTCATATAGGGAGAGCATTGCAGGCTGTCGGAGTGACGCGGAGATGTGGAGGGCTGGGCTGTCCTGGTTCTGCACAGAGGCAGCCTCAAGCACCATCGGCCAAAGCTGGAACAAGGTCTTCCTCTTGTCCTGCAGTTTGTCCACTACACTCGCTCTGCCCACCTGCATCTCCTACCTGCCCCAGTTGGCAGAGACAGTGCCTGGGACCCCAGCTTTGAGAGGCGCCTACAAATGGCCATGGGCAATGAGGGGGTGCCTGGGTTACTCCCTTCTCCAGCCATTTGGAAACGGAGATGAAAGACCCTCTTGTGGCTCCCCTGGGCAGAAGCTGGGCACCCTGAGGCGTTTGTACACTTAAAATTCAGGCAGAGGAAAGCCTTCCACTCCAGGAGCTGCCCCAAGGGCTGCAGGTCCCTACCCACTCTGGCCCAGGGAGGTCTCACAGCCCCCCCATGATAGTGCCACCCCACCACGTGGGCAATGTAGCTGGCTGGGAAACTGGAGGGACGGCCCCGACAGAGCGGCAAAATAATCACTGCTCCTTGTGCCGTGTCAGAGGCAGAAGGAGGAGAGTGAGCATTTCCCTGTGCACAGGAGCCAGACTGCTCTGCTTGAGAAGGGTTTTAACAGGCATTCACCTGTCTCTACAGCTCCCGTTAAAAAATGCAGGAGTTTTTTCTTTAATGATAATCCCCCCACACCATTAATTTCAGAGGGTGGTCTCTGTAGCAGTAGTTCCTAGTCATTTTGCTATGAAGAATTGAATAAACTAGAAAAATGTGAACAGTGAATTGGAAAGAAATATGTCAAGGACAATAAAACTTTCGATTTCTGGTTTAACATTAATTCACTATTTCAAGAAAAGCTGTAGTGTCTGTCCAATGTTATTAATTAGCATGAGCTTCTTTCACTGTAACTCTTCTTTCTCTTCAAAGAAACACATATATCGTTATATATCCCCCATTTTGTTTTCCCACAAGGCACATTTCAAAACAACATGTGCTGTTTCTGATGCAATACCATATCAATCTGATTATATTGTACATAATAAGATATGCCCTAAGATAGAGCACTGCACAGATATTTATTTAGAAGGACACCTTTGATGTTGTGCGAACTAAAGAAATCTTAAAACTCTACTGAAATAAAAGTGAAATTCTGTGTCACTTTAATCAATCTTGATCATTGTAGAAGTCCGGGCTCTGCACAAGTGCCATTCTGATCTACTTCCAGGTACCAGCTGCCAACTAGACAGCCAAGACATGCGGATTAGCTCTTTGAACAGGAATTTTCTGAAAGCACAAATAGAAATGTATGTGCCTAATGCCTATTTTGCATATCAACTTTTCGATTAGAAGAGTTTTACAACTTGTTTAAGAATAACACGTCCATGTCACTGTCACTCTCAAGTAATGCATGGGTTTAAACTTACAGCCTCCTTGAACAGACCTTGGGGAGCAAATAATGGAATTATTCCTGAGCCTTTTATATGGATACCAATGACTGCAACAGACAGCTACCTGTTTCTGAAGCACTGTTTCAGACAGATTGTCCACATCTTAGAGAACACAGCATATTCATTTGTTTCTTACCAACACAAAAATACAATGCTTTCTAAATCTTTCCTGTTTTCGAGCAATCCACTGTATTCAGCAAGAAGCAATATAGAAAATATACTTTATACCACTGAGAAAAAAATAGTAGCGTTACAACATACCTTTCACTATATTTGCACTTCTCTGTTATCCTGTCATTTGCTACAGCAGCTCAGTTTATATACTGCCTTTCTCTTGTAAGCTTCTGGGTAGTATGTGCAACAGGTGCTTCACCAGCTCCGTCCTCTTTTTAACACAACCCGCTCTAAAGAAATAGTTTCGTTTGTATTATAGCATGTGGCAAATTTCAGGAAAAAAAAAAAAGACGTCATCCCAAACTGATCAGAACACTCTTTGTCTGATGATCTAGCCTCTTTCTCAACCGATGCACCAGTATGTGAATGGGTCCAGTAATCCATGAGGTGAGGTATACAGACGCCATTCACTAGAAAGGATGCCGGGAGAACATAAGCTACATGGGTGGACGGTGGGAACAATAGCAAACATTTCATGTTGAGGTGGCTGGGAATGAATAATGCATGTGCTGGGGAAACAGTTGCCCCATTCTGGTGTGGAGGGGGTGGAAAAGTGGGTGTGGGAGGTACTCTCCTGATCAAGTTAGCATTTCTAATTAATATCCTCGTCTGCACAGACCCAGAAGACACCGTATGACGAGAAAACAATGTGCAAATATCCAAGGGGGAACCAGTTACCGTTACATGGACCCACAAAAAAAGCAGCTCGGATGCAAAAATAATATTTTATGTAGGCAGGCAGGCAGGCAGGCAGACATACACAAATGAAGCCGAAGGACCAAGAGAAATATTAGCAGGCTACGTGTTCTTTTGATCTGTTATTGTTTAGATATGGCATATAAACGAATGCTTCATCTCAGCTGAACCACCCTTTCAAATTATTGTTAATTAAGTAATAATCCCTGAGAAATCTGTCATGACCAACAGTTAGAACTCGTTTATTATGTTTGCCTCAGGCTATTAATGCTCAAACACAGTGGCCACTAATTGCAATAAGAACTAATTTCCCTGGAATTACACATGCATTTTCTAACTATCTGGCAGCATATTTTTTGTTTTTAAACTTTAGTTTTTAACTTGTCTAACTAGAGCATTGGTCAGTCAGAAAAACTATTCTCTAATCATCCCGCACAGAAATCACCATTAACAAAAAGAAAGCTGATTTTTGTTAGCTTTGTAAATTATTAAATTTTTGTTGCAGACAACAACAGCAGAGGTTATAATCCCTACAAACAATGCATCAGCTCCAAATTCAGCAAAGCTAGCAAAAGCATTTTCAATTAATGTAATGAGCTTTGGATCAGTCCCGACAGTTCCTTTAAAAACAAGGGGGGGGGGAGTCTGTTGTTTTCTAAGTTTACATTACGACTCTTCTTCTGTAATGTGTCATTAACATAATGAGAAATAATTTCTGGGATGTCAACGACCAAACTTTGACATTTATTCCTGTCAGCTGTTTTCAATGTAAACAAGTTAGGTAGCCATAAGAATTATTATTAAGTGTTGTCAAAGGGATAAATTGAGAAAATTAATCCAGAGGCAGGGGAAAAAATCTACCTGGAATTTAAAGTGATTTGCTCCACAAACATTTTTTCCCTTCGCTCAGGAGTAGAGTGTCAGGAAAAAGCCTTAAAGAATAGCTGCCATTGTCATTGCATTTTAAAAGCATCCACATGACAATTTAAAAAGAACTGCCATTTCAGCTATTTCTTAAATAACCTCTTTCTTCCTCCATAATCATGTAATATATTTCTTTCACCTTTTGACTAGCACTTTGGTTTTTTTAATAAACTTACACACTCACTTTGCAGGAAATTATATTTTAAAATGCTTCTCAGAGGTGTTTTATCCTAACAGTTTCATTTGGGTTGAATTAATGTTGAATCCTGATTTGCAGAAATAGAGGGAGAGGAAGAGAGGGAGAGAAAGAGGAAAAAAAAAGAAGCTTAGCTTGTACCCCAGCTCCAAAACACACATCTTCAATTCACATTTCTAAGTCAATCTTACAGTAACCTTTACGTGTAATAACAGAATTATTCTGATACTTCTAAAACACATATAGCAGCAGTGTAGTTATCTACTGGACTAGATAGTCGAAAGAGTTTCCTCCTCCTCTCTTCACCAGTGCACGGTTTGTTTTCAAGCCTTCAATGCCAGTTCTCACTTGATAATTTTTATTCTTTTCTTTTTTTTTTTTAGGTCCTCGTCTCTCTTTTTTCCCCATTAAGATGCGAATGGGTTGGTACCTCAGCCAATATGTCTATACATGCCTGAATAGACTTGCAGAAAAGTGGGGTCTCCTTTTGTCTGGACCCGTATGGCTGTATGTCATTCCGCACCGATAGGCAAGGGCTCCTCTCTCTGTGGGAGATTTCCAATAATTGCCAGAATGAATTAAACTGGGGCTTATCTGTTCCTCTCTTTTCAGCTTGAAAATGGAGGAACAAGACCAATTTTAACTGGTGACAATGCAACATAGAAATAGATTGGATACAGCTTGCGTGAAGTCATGTTGTAGACAGCAGTGGCAGGACACCGCTTTGAGGAGCGAGGTGATGTGCTACATGGACTCATCTGATCCTTCTGATCTGACAAAGAATAAAAAATGAGTTGGGAGGTTAAGAGTAGTCCATCTAGTCACCATTGTCACAGGTGCAGACGAATAAAGGAGTATTTCTGATCATACTGGAGTGGACTGGGCAGCCCAGAAAAGCGGACTGGACTGCAGTGTGTCAAAAGGACAGACGTGGCATATTTTGAAAAATAGAAAGTAAGTGTACAATTAATTTCAGATTTTCCCCCCACATACACAGTTTCTTCCCCCTCCTCGTCCCCCACCATGTACACCTTGTGCCTTAGTCTATGGGCAAGCATCACGAAGTACAGTCTTAACCCTTGACAGAGCAATTGGGAGAGTTCTGCCCTGTCTCTGGGGTGAGTATTTGGCAGTCGGGGGCTGAAAAGAGTGTATTAAGAGATAATATAGTTATCAGACACAAATTTTCTATAGCAAAGAGCTGTCATCTTCCTTTGCAGTTGAGATAAAGTGAGTTCAAAGTGCTTTCTCCAGGCAAAGAGACTCGAAACCACGCAAAAGAAATGAATTCTTTGACAGTGTCTGACAGACAGAAATGTGAACCATCAGATTTGAAAGGGACCCTTAATTCTTGGGGCTGCTGAATGCCAATGAGAAATATTAGGATCTTCTCTTGACCAACATGATTACTGCTATCAAACGAGAATATGTCAAACACCTTTCAACATACTGTTGTCAGTCAAGCTCTAAAAAGCCATCATTCACTGTAAACTATCTTCTCAACTACCACTCTGCCTCAGTCAGGTTCTTCCAGCCCCACAGTCAGTGAGAAAGTAATAGTGGAAAAAAGTCCAGCAGTACTTAGTGCTGTCAGCTTTCCTTCTCTTTTTCTCTCAAGCTCTCGTGTTCCTGCTCCATGTCAGAAAACCAAGAAGGAAGTTGTGATACAGTTATTAATGAAGACCAGAGGATGTGACTTCAGGTTACTGGAACTGGATGCAACATCCATCAGTAAGGTCACCCTCGCATCCTATCACGGGACACCGGAGAGAAGAGATCACCACCTCCCTCTCCGCTCCCCCTCATGAGGAAGTTGTAGACAGCAATGAGGTCACCCCTCAGTCTCCTCTTCTCTAAGCTGAACAAACTTAGTATGCACAGACGCTTCTCATAAGTCATGCCCTCTAGTCCTTTCACCATCTTTGTTGCCCTCTTTTGGACATATTCTAATATTTTTATATCCTTATATTGTGGAGGCCAAAACTGCACACTGCACTGGAGGTGAGGCCACACCAATGTCGAGGTGTAGACTATTTGGTGTAGAACTTGGGACAAATGTTAGCCTACCACAATAAAGTACTAGGATCTTGCTTTTGTCTTTTATACAGATGAGTTCATTTTAACATCACATACAAAAAGCAAAAACATAGTAAAAGAGGTGAAGACATTGGGGAAAAAACAGATGGATTGAAAAAAAGTAAAATGCAAAGTCACATTTTCAATTTGTACTGTCAATCCTGAGGGTGCCCTTTGAGCTTAATAACTTCTGTAACTTGTGAATCTTAAATAAGCAACTGTGTTTCTTAAACAGCCCGTAACTAAACTAATTACCTAAAGAGATGGTATAATTCTAGATCATTTTTAAATGTCTCTGGAGGAAGCTATGCAAAATTCATAATAGGTTCATTTTCCATTAGGTACTCAAGAAAAAAATTAACAAAGTGCAAGTTTTAGAGTTTGATCTTCAGTTCTAAAAATTGTGAACAGTCAGCAAAACTAGAATGGCAAATCCATTCTGAATTTACTTTTTTATAGTCATAAACCTGTGAATTCAACTTTTTCAGAAGCATGCACTTCAGAGACTCTGCAGTATTTTAGTCCCATACATTCTCATTACTAGCTATTCTTTTTGATGGGGGCAGATATGGGCTAATCACCATCCAATGGACAAATGCTCACATTCGAAAGGGGTATTTTTAGAGCCCAGACAGAACTCAGCTTCTCTGTTTCCGACTTGAAAACACAGCAAAGTCAATAAAACCTACATTCCTGCAAAGAAAATACAATCAATTTCAGTCATTATTTATAGTCTAGAAACCTTCCTTAGGAGGAGTCAGTAAAGGGGATTCCATGTCTGTAAAATGGGCTAGATTGTCATTGGCCTTAATTAGTGCCATGCTGGAGAAACCTGAATATGGAATAAAATTGTCCTTTCTTTTTATAAATAGACAAATGTGAAAACAGAAAATAAACTTTTGCAGAAACATAAAGATAGAAGAGTAATTATATGTCAGGATGAAGTTACAGATGACCTCTGAAGCAATTGCCAACACAAAGCGAAGGAGAGGCAGCGCTCACGGGAGGAATTAGCACCCATCTGCCTGCCCAGTGGTGACCTCTCTTCAGAGCCTCGGGAAGAGAGGACTGACTTTGCTTGTTGTGGCACTGAATCTGCCTGGCCTGCTACTTTAAACAGGAACAAAACCGACTGCTTCAGATGGTGCGGGGTGCCTTGCCAACCGGCCACGTGGCTGGGCAGAGAACAAAACTTTCCCAAACCAGTCACGGCAGAACTGACTTCTGTTTGTCCTTTATCGTCTCACTGTGGCTGTCGTTAAAGGCTTAAAAAGCCTTGCTGCGTTAATAGTGAGTGCAGCAGTAGCCAAAAGCAGATTTGTGCTGGTGGGGTGGTGGCTGCCCTGCTGCTCCCCATCCTTGGAGGTAGACAGTCCTACAGGAGGGCTCCCTGGCCAGGGGCTTTCCTCCACCCCGGCAGTTCTGGGAGGAGGTGTGGAGTGCCCCTGCAACGAGGCAGCATCACCAGCCAAGCCAGAGGAGATGAGGGGGAGAGGAGTCAGTGCCTGGCTCACCCCTTTCCCCCTTCCCCTCATTACTGATGGCCCAGATCATTTCTTGCACAGTCTATCCCTTCAAAAACTGGAGGCAATGGCAAATGCATAGGTAAAGGAGCCTCCATTTGGATTGGAGCAGGGGATCCTAATTGGATGGAGACCCCCAACCTTCAGTCCAAGAATGCCTGAGGGTGGGAGCTCTCCTGCTCCTGTGACTGTGCTGCTTGTCTCAGTCAGCTGCTCCATGCAACTACTTAATTTATCAGCACTTTGGGCTGGCCTCAGTAGCAAATGAATCCAAAATCTCCTTCCCCTTTGCAGCTCTCAATTAATTATTTTTGAACATCAGGCCAAAGAGGCTTCGCTTTCCCTTGATAGGACAACCTAATCCCCTCTCCCGTCTGTTGAGGACCGCCTGTTTTGCTGTTTGATGTACTGAGGCAGAAATGACACCCGGTTGATCTCCACAGCCTTTGTGGCTCCTAACCTCATGCTCAGAGTACCGAGCTCTCCTTAGGCCATTGCAGCTGCTCAGGTTTTCTCTTCATACACTCATAACAATTTTTTTCCTGATTCAGCAAACCTACAGTGCCCAAATAGAAATAGACCTCTTCCTAGATGCATCCTGCAGTAGCTTTTAAGCACTCATGTCACTCTGCATTATGATTCCCGGAGCTTTTAAAAGCTAGGGAAGGGCTGGAAAATGTCGTGAGTGGGAAATCCCTGAGGAACGCCCACTTGCCACAGATATTCTTGCTAATTCTGCAGATGGTATGTTCTTTCTTCTGAACAGGACATTAAAATAAGCTCTTGCTTACATGAGGCTATTAAAAGATGCAGCAGTCATTTCAACAAGGGCAGTGGTGAAGTCGTCTGTGTCCTGTCCAAATTCCAATTCAGTTAATTACCTGTGTAAGGCACTGTGCAAAGCTCCATCGCTAGATGCTTGATTCCTGCTAATACTTTCTGCCTAACTAAATTCCCTCTGTTGTTTCATCTGTGTGTAGCAGTCATCTTCAGTTCCTACCCTGGACAATTTGAGAGCATACATCCTCTTTCACTGCTGCTCTGTTTTATTCCAGATGTGATCTGGGGAAAAATGAAATGATTCTTGCACACATAAAATCCATAAAGATGAAAGGTGTTATAACTGTATGTTAATTATTCATCACTAGTAGTATTGCACATACTAATGTTTTCCTCAAATTATAGTGTACCCCACTGAGCCATAAACATGTTAAAGAGCTGTAGTTTTTCATATAAATTTGGCACTCGAATTTCACCAAAGAGGTAGGATGAAGATCAGATTTTGTGAATATAAAATCCCTTCCTCACCTAAGGATGAGTTTAGAGAAGGAAGCAACAAAGAGTTCAAAAATATGCATTGTTGATAGTTTATAGTGCACCATGAAGTCTTTGCATCAGATAGAGCACAATTCAAAGCCAACCACTAAAGCACATCACCATATGCACAGCAAGGATACTGAGATCTCTACTGAGCACAGAACGGCTTAACACCGGCTTCACAATTACCCTGTAGGCTGTCCAGCCTGATTAACTACTGACGTCAACAAAAATAGTGACTGGAAATTCCTGCAGCTAAATATATTCTTGCCCTATAAGGCTGTTTTGGGTCTAAATACAAAGATCTCTGCACAACTGTGTGAAACAATCAACTACCAGCAGCACCACTTAATGTCTCTGTTCAATGTAAACTGTGCACTTAGGAGTGATCATGGTATAATTATAGTAAAATGCATTAACGAATAAAGCTTTAAAGAAAAAAAGTACTCAAAATCAGATAGTAAGTCGGAAATGATGTTGTGAATCTCAGGTAAATTCAATACAAACTGCAGTCATTTTGAATAGAGACAGCAATAAAAAAGCATTGGCATTAGGTTGTTATGAATGTGTTGGTGAGCGCTCCGCTGTTGTTTCACTTTTTCTAAATTCTACCAACAGACGCCATTAAAAGGAAATAAGATTAAGTTGTAAAACGGAATCTTTTGCAGTGGTAATCACAACAGACTAAACGACTGCCTGTTCCCAGTTTCAAACGGGAGGCAGCTAGGAGCTTTCCACTCAACAGAGGGGTATTAAAGCTGGAATTTTCTTTCCTCGCAAGCCTGACAAAACTCAAGGTTGAAGTGAAACGATGGACTACAGTCTGTGAGCAGTGAGGTGAGAAAGGGTGTTGGATGCGATCCTATTGCTAGATGGAAATGTGTGTGTGTGTATGCATGTGTATGCTCGTGTACCTAGATGTACATGGGTATATGTATTTTGCTACCCTAACTTCTTTGTATCAAAGAGGAAGCGGCAGTTTCCCAAACACACGTGTGGCAGAAAAGGCAGAGCAGGAAGCTGCTGCCGGCCAGCGGGGAAGCCTTACCTATAGCACCCTGTATAAATCCAACATTTACCTTGCTGGCCTTTTTATTAACGGTGACTGGAAAACACAATGATCACTGCAAGCGGGAGATGAGTGCAGTAAATTCAAAACCGTTTTATGTTTTGGATGTGGCACTGCATTAACATGAAGAAAATCAGAGGAGCTCATGCTCAATTATTTAGATTTGTCTCATTTGTCCAGACTGAAGAACTATGCAGGGTCGCAGAGCTGTTATCTCATGTCTTTTACGTCAACAGATGACAGGATTTTTGTTACACAGGAAAATTGTAGATATGTACATCTTCTGGGGTTTGATTACTACACAGCCTGCCTGCACTCTCCAGTAGTACATGAAATATGCAACCCATGTCAGCTTCTCAAAAGGCATGTCCCTGGCACTTCTTGTGAGCTCCAGTCTCATCAGGAGATAAGATGCTATACATCATTAAATCACCACCAATCATCCACGTGTTACTGGTGCAGGAGCAAGGCTCATTCAACAAGCATTCCCAGTAAGGAATAATCACTAATAATGAACACTGCACTAATTTCTACATTATCTATTGAAACATTGGCTACAGTACCAAAAAAACTGTCTCTAATGCTACTGAAACCTGAGCACAAGCACTAGAATAACATAGCAAAAAACTGCTTGTAATTAGATGTTTGGATTAATAATTGTGCACTTATTTAAGGGCCTTCAGCACTGGCAGCTCCCTAATGAAGCATCCAGAAACACATTCACTGACCACGTTTCAGGCTGTGACATGCTTAAGGCGGAACACTAGCAGACAACTTGGTTGTCAAAAAAGTTAGCATTCATCTTAGGGCATTTCACTCTCCAGTTAATGTGATTGGAAAACATAATTTTCCCATAGTATAACATGTATTTGCGGGAGCAATTTTCAGTTGAAACAAACACTTTCCTCCAGGCTTCCCATTATAAATGAAATCTTCAAGCATTTTTTTTCTTTCTTTTTTTTTTTTGTCTCCCCCCCCCCCCTTTACTGTTGGCTATTGGGGAGGTAGGCAGGATAAACAGAGGGAAAGAATAATGAAAGGCTAAAGAATAGCAGGTTTCTCAGGCTGTCTTGCAAACACTAAACACAGCCTACTCTGGTCTGTGCAAGCACAAAGTTGCTGTTCTGAAGAGCTAGCCATATGGAAAATTTCTCTCTTTGACCAAGGAAAGAAGGAAGCTCTTTGCTAATCTTCCACCCTCTGGCGCCACTTCCACCATGCCTACCATCTCACTAAGGTGGACTCTTGCATCTCCCTTTAATTCTCACTCCAAACAAGACAAGTTTTTTATGCAGCCTTTTTGCACCTTCCTCTGGACTCCCAAACCTTCAGCACCTCTTCAATGTGAGAGTGCTGAGGGAGCTGGCAGAGGAGCTTGCCAAGCCACTCTCCATCATTTATCAGCAGTCCTGGTTAACGGTTAGTGGGGGAGGTCCCGGACGACTGGAGGCTTGCCAATGTGACGCCCATCTGCAAGAAGGGCCGGAAGGAGGATCCGGGGAACTACAGGCCTGTCAGCCTGACCTCGGTGCCGGGGAAGATTATGGAGCGGTTCATCTTGAGGGCGCTCACAAGGCATGTGGTGCGGGACAACCAGGGGATCAGGCCCAGCCAGCACGGGTTCATGAGAGGCAGGTCCTGCTTGACCAACCTGATCTCCTTCTATGACCAGGTGACCCGCCTAGTGGATGAGGGAAAGGCTGTGGATGTGGTCTACCTGGACTTCAGTAAGGCCTTTGACACTGTCTCCCACAGCATTCTCCTAGAGAAGCTGGCGGCTCACGGCTTAGACAGGTGTACTCTACGCTGGGTCAAAAACTGGCTGGACGGCCGGGCCCAGAGAGTTGTGGTGAATGGAGTTACATCCAGTTGGCGGCCGGTCACGAGCGGTGTTCCCCAGGGCTCAGTTTTGGGGCCGGTCTTGTTCAATATCTTTATCAATGATCTGGATGAGGGGATTGAGTGCACCCTCAGTAAGTTTGCAGACAACACCGAGTTGGGCGGGAGTGTTGATCTGCTCGAGGGTAGGAAGGCTCTGCAGAGGGACCTGGACAGGCTGGATCAATGGGCTGAGGCCAACTGTATGAGGTTCAATAAGGCCAAGTGCCGGGTCCTGCACTTCGGCCACAACAACCCCATGCAGCGCTACAGGCTTGGGGAAGAGTGGCTGGAAAGCTGCCTGGCGGAAAAGGACCTGGGGGTGTTGGTCGACAGCCGGCTGAACATGAGCTGGCAGTGTGTCCAGGTGGCCAAGAAGGCCAATGGCATCCTGGCCTGTATCAGAAATGGTGTGGCCAGCAGGAGTAGGGAAGTGATCGTGCCCCTGTACTTGTCACTGGTGAGGCCGCACCTCGAATACTGTGTTCAGTTTTGGGCCCCTCACTACAAGAAGGACGTCGAGGTGCTGGAGCGAGTCCAGAGAAGGGCAACGAAGCTGGTGAAGGGTCTGGAGAACAAGTCTTATGAGGAGCGGCTGAGGGAACTGGGGTTGTTTAGCCTGGAGAGAAGGAGGCTGAGGGGAGACCTCATCGCTCTCTACAACTACCTGAAAGGAGGTTGTAGCGAGGTGGGTGTCGGTCTCTTCTCCCAAGTAACTAGTGATAGGACAAGAGGAAATGGCCTCAAGTTGCCCCAGGGGAGGTTTAGATTGGACATGAGGAAAAATTTCTTTACTGAAAGCGTGGTTAAGCATTGGACCAGGCTGCCCAAGGAAGTGGTTGAGTCACCATCCTTGGAAGTATTTAAAGGACGTGTAGATGAGGCGCTTAGGGACATGGTTTAGTGGGCATGGTGGTGTTGGGTTGACGGTTGGACTCGATGATCTTAGAGGTCTTTTCCAACCTTAATGATTCTATGATTCTATGATAATGCAGACATAAATGTTCCTTCTTTTGCCTTTTGTGAGTCTCAGAGTTCACTTGACTTACAGTGCAACGGGGAAACTGGTGTCTGATTATAAGGATGGCATGCAATGTTTGCTGGCATCCGTTGTGCCCATATACAACCTCCCTAGGCTCTGCAGATGTTCAAAGGGCTTAGGGATGCTCAGGACTTACTCAGTCAGCAGGAGAGCAGCCTCTGATAGACAGCGTCTGTGTAACCTGCCATTTTTTGCAGCCTCAAAATACAGCTGCATATCACATTGCTGGGAGTAATACCATGTATCATCAACCTTGAGAATAAAGGATTTTTAGCTGGATTTTCCAAAGAAATGGGTGTACAGTAGTTTCTTTCTGCCTGTCAGTCCTCATCTAATAAAATTGGAATCCGTTCAGCCAATTTCAACCCTATTTGACAGAGAAGATGTTATAGTGTATAAGGAAGAGGATTATGTGTGATATACCCGAAGGACTTATTTTTCACAGAAACTTTGTATATGCATGCATTTGGGTTGAGAGCAAGCTCTTCAAGTATATCTGCTTCTTTAGTGTGCCACATATATGCTGCTTGCATGGTTGTGTAATGGATGTCATCTTTTTAATGTGTATTTACAGACAGTTTAAAATATGCACTGGGATCTTAATTTGGAATGAGAATGATAGTATGCAATTAAGATCTGAAATGAAATATAGCAAGAACATTGTAGGTTGCAATTGCAATTATTACCAGTAAAAAGATGACATGCTTGAGATATGGTGTGCCTATCATTTTGTGAGTGAAAGTTCTTCAGGGAAAAAACTGCTATTTGTTATGAGGTTGCACACTGCCAGGCACAGCGGTCACCTTGATCCTCTCTACTAACATAATAAAGATGAGTTGAGTTGAGTTGAGTTAAGTTAAGGGAAGGTAAAACCAGACAGTATCACAGATGACCATGAGTGACACTAGAGTACTTCCTCTAGTTTTAGAAGATGGTGCCAACACTGCATCTTCAGCATTCCCTGTGTGGTAAAAGTTAGTGACCTTTTAATGGTGACAGTTATATGAAGTGGCTTGAATAATTACCCATGAAAAGATCCTTTTATATATCTTTACAGACATCCTGCAATGAGATGCTCTTTTGTGGCATTTTCATTTCCATTCTAAACCATATTAATGATTCACTGAGTTGGAGAATCAGACAGGAAAAAAAAACCCAACCCAAAACAATTTGCTGCTTCCAGTGCTATTGCCTGGAGGGTCTGCCTCACAAGCAGCTGAGCACCCTCTGCAGCCATGGTGGGTGCGGGTTCCTCCGATAGAGCAGGGAATTCGGGGTGCTCCACTGCTCACAGGACCATCTCACTCCACTGCAACTTTTCCCAGGCAGATGATGGGAAAAGATCACCTGAAACAGCTGTAACAGCAGTAAACAAGCTGCAAACAAACCTACTTAGGGAAATTCCCATTTGGTGTTGCTGGCTTTATCACCTGCATCTATAAGTTTGCAAATAATGGCTTTTGTTTAATTCAGCATATAGCATACTGCAACAGAAAAACAAAATGGGGGAGGAGGGAGGAGATGAAAATTGGGGAAAAGGAGACTGTGTAAAGCAAAAGGAGAGACCTTAAAGCTACAAAGCAGTTTGAAACATTAGGGTTTTTTTTTGTTACAGCTGTTTTCTTTTTTCTCACAGATGTTCAAGGAAATATCTACAGAGTAAGAAATATCCAGCCTGTGTAGGAGAGGTATATGAGCTTAATTATATCTGTGTGCTTTTGCAGGAAATCACTGAGGTGATGGACCCACTTGTATTAATTTCATCAAACTCTCTGCATTATTATCATCCTGCAGGAAAGTTAAGCCTACATAGATCTAAACCTCCTCCATTCAAAAGACAGATTCCAAATCAGCATTTCTTTTCTGTTTTGCATTTTCAGCATGATAGACAGAATAAAAAATATGTTTAGAGAATGGAAGCAGGCTCCACAATGCCCACACAGACCTGTACAGGATATGAAATGGAATTTAGAAGCATTTTATGCCAGGTTCTTTTAGCCTGTCAGTGAAGCTTAAAAGAGCGGTGATGACAACTGATAACAAATATCAATATTCATCTTTTCAGGGAAAACTAACCTCAGATCATTCTGAGGCTGAAACTCTGTTTTGTGAGATTCAGAGGTGGCATCCTCATAAGACTGAAGGAGTCTCAATCAACCCTAAATTTTTCTCTGCAGTTTGTTCATGGCTACGTATTATCAGACAAGTTCTCTAAGCTCTGTTGCAGGCGGAGATGGTTCCACTGCCTTGAGGGTCCTTACATAAAGTGGTGTAGGGCACCCCAAAAAATAAACCTCAGTAGCAATCAGACAATCATAGCTTTCCTGAGAGTTGAAATACTCTCTTAAAAACCACCCCAAGTGAGAACAGTACTTCAACATCAACTTTCCTAATATTTCAATTGGCTCATTCTTGTAAGAAACAAACAGGTGGGGTAGAAGGAGGGAAGGTTGCTTTTTTCCAAGGTCTAAGCAGCTGTTGCAGAGAACGTGAGAAGCACAGAGTCTAGGACCTCATAAGGAAATGAACACCACGAGGTTCTTTCCTGATGTTTTTTGCCCACAGTCAATATTTTCACAAATTCACTTGATCTGATAACTTCTGTCTTTAATTAAGATGTTGGCAGGTACGGTTTGCTTGAATTTATGCCAGAGGATTTATTCTATTCTCCTCCTTTTATGATATGGTCATCTGGAGGAGCAGAAAAAATGATTCACCAGTTTTTGTGAAGGGGACTCACATACTCCCATAACTGTCTTGGAAATCCCTGTGAATCTGGGCAGAAGAGAGACATCACTCAGACATGTCACCTCTAAAATAATTAGTACTTGCTGCCTTCTGCGCGCTCTGACTCCCTGGCTTGCAGCGAGCGGGAGTGAAGTCAACGAGCAGTCCCGTGGAAGTCTGTGTTGCGATAGCTGAGGCCAAGGGAGATCACTTCGGAAGGTCTGAGGCAAGGGAGCAGAATTGGTCTATAAGTCATGGGCCATATTAATCAGAAAGTCAGAAGTGGAAAAAAAGCACCAGTCTAGGCCGTTACTAACACAGCTATTCAACCAGGACCAAATTTGCCATTGATGCATATTAAGAAAGTACTTAATGAATAGCTCACAGAATAAGGTAGCCCTCAGCATGAATACATGTATTGCAAACCGGCCACAAGCAGCGAAAAGTGCTGCTTGAACAATATCCAGTGAATATGCTATTCAGCTGGTCTGTATGGTTGTTGTTTAAAAAAAATCAACAAAAACTCCCCCCTCTCTTCCCACTATTCAGATTGCTCTGTTCGCCAGAAATGGTACAATATGTCCCTGCCTTTGTAAGCAACCAGCAGCCCAACCCACACCAACAGTACGTCTGGGGCACAGCACATGCTATAATGAAGGGTTCCCAGTGTCCATGTACTCCCTTTCAATGCTCTGTTGATACAAAGGACTCGGAGGAGCTGCCCCTCTCCCTCACCCACCTCTCTATCCTTCATGCCCTGCTCCCCACTGCCCCTTTGAGCAGATCACAAAGTCGTTCAGGATTTTTCTTTCACATTTTGACTGCTGCAGAATTTTTCTGCCCTCCTCTCCTTTGCTCCAGCTCTATAGGCCATTTGTTAGCAGCCTGGTTTATCTTTGCAAGCTAAATGGAAGGTGCTGTTGGTGCATTCAGCTGGGGATGGCCAGAAAGAGCCAGCCACAGCCTAACAGCGCCAACATTGTGCACAAAGCCAGTCCATGGTCTCACCACCCCCAAACAGTCTCAGGACTGAAATACCTGCCTTTATCAGAAGCTGTGAACATTTGCCTTTAATTAAGTCCAACAAAGATACATTGGGGCTCAGTAGGCTTGTGTTTTAGATGCTAAGGTAAGAAGGTAAGGCATTGCTCCATTCTGTGCGTTAAAATGAGGATTCAGCATGAACTGTGTAATTAAGGACTGAAAGGAGAAAAAAATGCAATTGAATTAAACCTGACAGCATAATGCAAAGAATCCATAGCTTTATTTGCTGCTTATTGATGATGATACTGTTTTCATTTCATTATATGTGAGTCACAACCAGCTTTGTGTTGGCTTAATTGTATTCCTTAGCAAGTAAACTGAGGCATGCAATTTACAGCAGCAACACCTGTTAAAGAAAACTTATTTAAGACTATCATGAATTGGTCCTGGGCAATGAAATGAATTTGCTTCCAATCCAGCACACTAGATTATTAAGATATGACATTCCGTTTTTTTTTTTTTTTTTTTTTAATTAAGAATAACATAATAAAGATTTTTTTTGACTGACAGGACAGAAAACCCAAACAGCCTATAGCAATGCATCTTGTCATCTGAGCCCCACAATGACCTGTTTCAGTTTTCACATGTTCGTGATTACACAGTAAACCCTAGATCCCTCTGTCTCTGTGAAGTGATTCCAGCTTTTGGCAATGGCTGAACACACTGTATTTACTGCCTTTCCTTTTCATGGACTCTCTACCAAAAATATCACATAAAAGAAGCAGAAAGGGGAACAGAAATGGGTGAGAAAAGAACTCAAAGGAGCCAGCTGAGGAAGGAATGACTGTCACAAGACTGAAGTCATTGTAGGTGGTTTTTTTAAGCAAAGTACTGATGGGGAACACTCTACTCATTCATTTTTTTCTGAAGTCTTACAGAGTGGTTCAGCCTTAAAGAGGTTTAGCTATGGTGTATCTGGGAAGGGACAGAGCTGCAAATGAGTTTCAGTAGACTGCAGATGCAAGGAGGCACTGGCAAAATGAGAAACAGGTCTGGGGTAGCCACCTGTGACTAGTTCCTTTGTCTTTATTTCTCCTCTTCTCCCAGTCTGTTTTGTCCACGGTTCCTCTTTCTCCTCACTGTCTGCCTCTCTGTTGGTCAGGGTCTTTTTAGCAGCCTCCTTTTTTCCCCAGCATCCTGGTGAGGTGCCGGGGGGGCTGTGTTTGTCACAGCCCAGGTGTACAAGGTCAGTGGCATAGAGCCCTCCAGGTACCTAGGGTGCTCCATGACCCCTCCAGGACCCAGCTGAATGCCCAGAGCGGGGTGAAGGTGCAGGCACAGCCATGTCCATCAGGGCTGAACTGAGCCCTGAAGTGCAGGTAAAATGGGCAGGTGCCAGGGACCGTTCTGGCATGCATCCTGCCGTGAAGACAAGGGATGCCAAGTGCTATTTCTGCTCCTCAGCTTTGGCCTGAAGTGGCAGCTCTCTGATTGAAATAGATTTAATTTGCTTTTGCCTAAATGCTCTCTTTTCCCTCCCTCTTCTGGAACCTGCAGTGCCTGTGCCACTGCTGGACATTCAGTAGTTTATGTTTTGGGGAAGCAGGGGGACTCATAATTATTATTGCCCTGCCCAAGTTGCCTTTGCTTTACAGGTCTGCCCTTAATTCTGGTCTCAATTACCAGGGATTGCACATTTTAATATTACGCTGAATTGCTGAAGTGAGGAGCTTTAAACAGCTCAACAGTCACATCACAGCTGAGGCCTAATATTGTTCTCCTCTAAGCAAGAGATGTTAGCTGTGGAGAGGTGTTGAGGTGAGCCTGACAATAGGGTGTCTGCATGGAAAAGGCAGATGTTCATGGCTTTGTGTAGAACCTGCAGATTTCCTTGGGGACCTAATGAATTAAACGTTAAGTCTACATATACTATGGTAGATATAATTCCATGATTAAATTCAGGAAAAAAAGAGTAAAAAGGCATCTACATGTGAAGACCTCCAAGATCTCTATGTCCCACAGCATAATCGGGAGTGTTAAAATGCAGTGTTATTCTAGGAAGTTCTGCTATAGCAAAAATCACACTGTGGGTGTCTACGTTTATTATTTTGTGTTGATTTTCTGCATAGAATACATTCAGCTTAAGAGTAAAGTGCATATTAGTTTCCTGACTGCAGACCTTGCAAACCGTCTGTAGATCTGGACCGGCAATGTCTTTTACACAGCTACCAAACATGTATGGCTAATTAGCCAAACTGTGCCACTGTTGAATCTCGTGCAGTTCTATTGGCCTCACTGCAATTAGGCAAGTTGTGACTCATTAGCTCTCTGTGTACACTTCTGAGGATGATGCATATGATAGAATAGAAACCTCAGCTTCTGTCTGCCTATCTGCATCGAGTCTGCAGGGCAAAATAAAGGGAAAAGCAGCAGAAGAAACTCAGAGTTTTGTTAGACCCCCTGAGCAAGAAGATGCTCTTTTTATGTGGTAATTTTTCAGAGTAAAGTTACATACAGATGGAAAAAAATCCCTCTCCTCCCCTGCCTTTGGGCTCCTGAATGCCTTATTAGATGCTTTTCTCCCAGTGTAAGAGGAATCCCTGACAGAGGACTGTCAGCCTCTTGGAATGATAATTCGGGATCTTCACTCCAAGCGTTCATGAGCCCTTTTTTCACACACAAGGCCAGGAAGGATTTTAAGGGAACTGCAGATTAAAATGCATTGCCCGGTTCTTCCCATGATAGCTTCTGGGAGTAACCAAGGAAAGCGCTTTGTGAGCAATTGGTGTCCATTCCCTTCCATTCCCTTGCATTCAGAGGATCATACACAGCCTGAAGATAAAAACAAAACATGGTCATGGAGACCTTTGGAAAATAACACGCCTTCTCTTCAAGTTGCTTATGGCTAACATTTCCTACCTTCCTTATATGAAGGCAGAAAATGTGGGTAAGGGCATCGTCAATATTCCTAAGGAGGCTGTGAACGTAAATGCACCCAAGGATTGTCAACGGTTTGGATAACAGGAGACCAGAGAGGTGGAGACCACAGACCTCTGTGCTATTTACCCGGAGTTGATATTTCAGTGCTGGCACATGCCAATCTTTTTCTGCCTAGAGGGTCATCTGACTCTTTAACAGCCAGGATGTATTACTTCTGAAGGCCTGTCTAACCCAGAGAATCACAGATATTTTCTTTAAATGGAAGCCTAACGTCTGACTAAATAATATGCCAGGACTGGTTTTGCAGGGATTTCTGTTTTGCAAGTTGTATTGCTTTAAATGCAAAGGAAAGTAAATGTTAGTTTTGTTTTGTTTTTCTTCTTTTGAACTTTAAATAAACAAAGAAGGAATTGCAGAATTAGAAAGAACCTTTATGTTCAAAACAAGAGACTTGACTCACTTTGAATAAATAATCACACTTTCCTGTGCTTAAAGATCCAAAATCAAGTTGCAAGGTCCTGATTTGTGATCAGATAGCTGCGGTATGTTAATAGCCTTCATAAAAAGAAAGAAAACGCTTTCATAGAAAATAAAGCAAACAGCACTGTTGTGTTCGCAAGGATATTAGGAGACCGCAGATGAGCAAGGTAAACAATTGCTTTTATTAATAGCAGCAGATCAATGCCACTAGATTAGCGGAAACTGAGAATAAAGCAGAAAAAGAGAAGAACATCTCTGTCTAGTCACACCTCCACTGCTGAGCATAATCCCTAGTTATGAATGGTAGCAGCAACATACCCTGCCAAGTATGGGCTCAAATTTTAAGACTAGATAAAAAAATTCCCCAAATTTAAAACCTAAATGGAAGCGTAGCCATCTGCCTACACTGAGGAAGGGCATGTTTCCTGTGCTGATCTAAGAGCAGATGAGCGAGTGAATGAGGCGGGAAGCAGGAGGTGGGAGGCAGAAGCTCCTGCTCTTCCTCCCAGGCTGGAGCCAGAAAATGATGGGAGCTGACCAAGAAGCAAAGGCGTGGAGGCAAGATGTGCAGCTGGGAGTTTTGAAGGGGTCCTGGGAGCTAATTATGAGGCTGATTAGCACTGAAAGTCAGTGAGCACGTGGGTTATCTTTAGGCTTGTCTCCTCATTGGGGTTGGAGAGCTTTAACCCTTACAGGCTAGAAAAGGCTGTATGAACCCCTGTCCTTCTGCCGGCACGTCAGTATAAAAGCTTCCGCATAAAAAGGAAAACAAGAGTTACTTACGTAGGCAGTTTAATGTGAATACAGCAGTGGCTATACCAGAAATTTTGCCAGCGTATCTACCCGAGAAAGTCTCACACTCTTCACGGCTTACACAATTGTGTCATTTGGAAAGCAAAGGTGCAATTTAGGCATCTCTTCTTTACAGATATTTGAAAACTTTTCTCTATAGAATTAGCAAAAAGAATCAAATTTGGAAATTGTAAAAAAACAAATGAATGGTGCAACTTCTGAAAATTTTAGTTCAAGATGTTAAACTAATAATTACCAAATTATTCTCTTCGTCGTCTTTTCATTATGTTTTGAATATTTGTTTTTTAATCTCAGCATCTCTCATGAGATTAACATATCTGACAATTTCCATTTATTGTTCTGTACATCACTGTAATATCAATGACAAAATCTTTGCTCATATTTGGGTCAAAACACTCACTTAATGATTTGATACATTTCTGTAGTTTATCTTTCCTAGCAGATCAATAATCATCAAGGGAAGTTAACTTATTTCCGTAAGACTATTGCTGACTTCTGTGAAAACTGCAAAAGGTTTCTATTTTGCAAATCCACACATGACCAAATTTTTCAATACTGCTAAATGTTGTAATGAGATTCTCAGTCACGGAGAATCAGACTTTGGCATGGGATGTTGCAAGTAGATAATTTGCTATTGTGATAAATAATGAAAGCTAAATTACACTTAGCAAACAAATGAACAAGAGCTCTTTAAGTGACCCATTATCCTCTTTATATTATCCTGTTCATGTGGTATATTACAAAATTTAGTCATACAAAATGGGTACCCCATTTCTTATTTTACACTGGACATAATTTGAGAGGGAAAAGTAAGGTATATACTTTCTTTGGGTTAATCAGATGTACATGTCCAGGGGGAAATAATTTGCAACTTGCAGTTCTAGGGAAAAAGCTCAGAGGTTGTAATGGATCATACACTGAACAAGACTCAAAAATGTCCTGCAAGTACAAGAAAAGAAAATGCCGTAGTGGGATGTATGAGCAGGGAAAAAGCAAGACATCTGAAACAGCTCTTCTCATTACACCAAGCACTGAGAAGGCTTCATGTGGGGTTGCATCCAGTTTTGGGCACTACGCTTCAACCAGTGTGTGGCTCAGCTGGAGAGAGGGCAGAGGCAAGCACCGAGGCAGATTAGAGGGCTGGAAAACGTGACTTCAGAGGAAAGCCTGCAGTTAATCAGCCTGAAGAAGAAAGAACTAAGGAGGCAGCATCGTAACAGTCATCAAACACATAAAAGCATGTTGTGAAGAATCCACTCTCGGCGCCCACGGTGGACAGCTGACGTAGGAGGCCTCTCTGCCAGCGAGGAAGAATCAGGTCAGACGTGAGGGAGACCTTGCAAGGACAAGGCGCATCAAGCATTGTGACAGGTTGCACGGGGAGGCTCTTGTACCTCTATTCCCAAACATCTTTAAAACCAGGCTAAACTGGAGGTATAATTGATCCTGTGTTCGGGCAGGGGTGGCCTCTTGACCCTGCAGCCCTGCTTTATTTCCATAATAGAGGTGTACAAACGCTGCTAAGCCAGCGCAGAGCACTGGCACCCCTCTCCCAGGCTCCCGCCTCTGCCAGTGGCTGGTAATAGAGGTTTCAGAGGACGTGCAAAAACGCTGTAACACACAATAGTGGAACAAACTGGATGTCAAAAACATGTTAGCGTTTGGCTTCCTCTTGGAAGAATATGGCTTTGTGATCTGCTATATTTTTAAGCTGACCCAGGGTAACAATAGACAGTCTCAATGTACGTATACATTTCTAACCTTTTAACATTTTTTACTAGACTCTTGGCCTCAGTGATAGTTAGTGGCAATGAATGTCACATTTAACTGTGCTTTTGGGTAAAATACATCTCATCTTAGCAGTTAGTTATATGTTATACAGAAAAGGTAATTAGGAGTTCCCAAGTTGCCTTCTCTATAGTATTAGTTACTTGACATACCTCTGTCATGCTCCATGTTATTTGTTTAATCTCCAGACTAAAGATTTAGATTCAAGATTTTCACTGTCTCTTCATATGAAGTCTTTTAGTGTCTGTAGTAATTGTCGACACTGGTCCCTGAATCCTCTCTGCTGGACTATTTGCATATGCAAATATCTGTTTTTCTGACTGAAGCAAGGGAAGCAAATGCATGGGTGGTTTTTTTTTTTTGGGGGGGGAGGAAGACTTTTATGTTCATGTTTGTTTTTAGAACATTTTTTGCATGGTTGATTTTCCACAGCTTTCAAAATATATGGCTACGGTGGAGGAATTACAGACAGTTCCGAGAGTTTGTTCTGAACTTAGGAAACAGTGCATGCAAGGCATATTGATTTCTTTGTCTATATTGATCCTTCTTCATTACTTAACTCTCAAGCCCATAAAATCTGATGGTTAGAAAAAATCCTGATAACATTAGAATTTCTATTACAGGTGGTATGTGTTCTTCCATTTTAAAAGAAGAGCAAAAAACTGAATTCAAGATTATTCTTTTCTCTCATAGAATTAAAAGTTAATCTAAATAAACATAAAGAAATAAGGAATAGCATCCAAAGTACTGTATGCTGTTCTGCTTGTCCACTATATATGAATAGGAGCCTTGTATTTCTTGTCCTTGCTCTGTCTTTTTAAGAACTGTGTAGATTTTTCAACCAGTATGTGGTGCATGGTGATAATTTGCACATTTGCTTCAATGCTGCACTTCTGCTCCAAAGCAAATTGCTAGCATAAGTACAGTCTTAACTCCTAACACAGCCAGACAGAGGCTGAGAAGACGTGACTGCATCCCAAACTCAACGCCACCTCCATACCCTTGCTAGAGGAGCTGACTGGCAACGTAAGAAGGACAAAACTGCCCCCATCAGCAGAAGTAATAGTGGCAGGAGGGTTTGATAATGTCAAGGAGGTGAGGAAGTTTCCCACAGGGCAGAACATCCCAAGGCCATCTTCGGGGGGGAAAGTGAATCTCAAGATTTCTTAGGGCATGGATGTGTCTGCAAGAGGTATCAAACCCTGCCTTATGAGGTAACAAATCATAGCATTTAAAAAATATTTCAATGACAATGTTACCGTTGTGAAAAGTGATCAGCTGGGCATACTCACTTTGTCTGCCTTCAGGTCCTTTTGTCACAGAATTATAGCATAAAAGATGACATTTTGTTGGAACTTTTTACTGATTTGCATTATGGCTAGAGGTAGACACAGAATTCTAATATCATCTCGGGTTGCCTGGCATTTGAGGGCTTATGTCAGATCTTTTGGGTTATATGAATATCTCCTTTGATGTAATGATATTCTTTATTCTTACAAGAGCTATTTAAAAGACAAAGAAAAATCTCTTTTCAAAACGTGTAGTTAATGAAATAGCAGCCCGTATCACCCAATACATTGTGCATTTCATAAATATATATTGCAAGTTAGGACAGACGGCTTTTAACATTTCCCGTGCTCATCTTAATCTAATTCTTTGAGATCTTCTGGGTCACAGTAGCTTTCTTTGAGAAATATGGATATAGTGTTGCAGCTGATCTTCCTTTTGGATATTACATCAATGCAGATAACCCATAAAGAGAGTACATGGACTCAGAGCTCCCAACCCTTGAGTACTGGAAGTATACAAGTATACGTTTTACTTACTTGATAATTCATGTATCAAACTACAGTTTAGAACAGATTCATGTACCACTGGCTGCTCCTTCTAAACCTCTATAGACCCATTATGACTGTGTGCATGTTGGATTGCAACTTGTGAATATTCAGATCTAGTAGGGCTGTTTTTCTTCACTTTATGGTCTTTTATACAGTAATTGAGTGGCTGTGAGTAAGAAACTACTTTTTCTAAAGTAACATGAATCCAATTCAGCCTGTTGCATGAAATTGACCATAAGAGTTGGCAAAAGTCATGGAGAACAATGAGGTGTCCAACTGGTAATACCGGCAACTCTGCTGAAATCTGAGCAACAGGCACAAGAAAATAAGACCAGAAATCAATGGTGTAAAAACAGTGTGCTGGAAAATAAGCTAACAAAATAAAGATTGGACATGCTACTCCACCGACCGTTTCCTTTAGGAGGGCTATATTTGGAAAGCTGATTGGAAGGAAGTATAATTAGTATAATACAAGCAAGCAGATAGTAGTGTGTGTGATGGGGACACCTCCTCTGATCACAGGATGCACCCTAACACTGTAGGACCTTTCCCTGATTATGGAAAATGATGAGATTGAACCAAAGAAGCATCAGAGGGATCTAGAGGACATCGACAGCTCTTTTGCCTCAGGACAACTTCTGGCGAAGATCTATTGTGAAATGAATGAATTCCTAGTTCTCTCTCTTCTTTTTATGCCCTTTTCCATCTCCATCCCTATTTATTCTTTTCCCATACTCTTTTCTTGCTTTATGTGTGATTTGGATGTTCTTACATACATTTGTGCACTTTTTGATGTGCCTGTGTCTTTTTGTGTGAATCTGATGTGCTTGGCTAAGATGGCAGCTTTTGTTGCTATATTGAGCATACCATCAAAAAAGGACCTACCAGTAAGTCAGCCCAATGCCAGTCCAAAGACACCGTCTCTTGAAAGAGCCGCGAAGAGTGTGCATGGTGCTTGCCATTCTCTAGAAGCACCATTGCAAGTAAGAGCCAGTTGAGAGACCAAAGCCAATTTTTTTCTGTCCTTGATGCTTTTTGCTCCTTCTTTGGTGCACATTTTGTTCTTTTTTTCTTGTCTTCAGGGAACCAAGATGTGACAAAACAGCTCCAACCCAGCTCAGATGACATTTTGTCTTTTCTTTAACAAGAACAATTACTATCATCTCTAATATCAGCCAAATGGTTGCCAAATGGTCTCTCTACATCTAAAGTCTAAGGAAATGTGGTATATTGCTACAAAGAAGTTACTTCACTGTTTATATGTCAGATGCATTAATCTTTTTCTTTTCTTATTCTGCATCTTTAATAAAGGATGATAGATTTTTAAGCTAGTTGTTTACCATGGTATTAAGCAGACTGAGATTGCTCTGTCAAAACCATGAATGTATTTAATTGTCTAATGTTCTGCAGTGACAAGGTCGTGTTAACACCATTGAGCCTCTAGACCTGTTAACCCATCGAAACCAGAATTCAGTTGTTCTTCCCTTCGTGCCAGGCTGTTCTTCCCTTCATGCCAGGCTGTGTCCCAGGAGGCACAGAGGGTATTTTTCATAAAATCAGACAGTGATTTGTTAGAAAATTTTCCATTTCCTAATTTCTCACAGTGCTCACACCCAGATAACTTTCCCGATCTCCCCTCAGCTTGCATCTTAATTACGTTTTCCCACCAGTGGACTGCCAGCAAAGCAGACTTTGGACATGACACTAAGGCTACTTCTCCTCACCAGGTCCCAGGAAGAGCTTCCAATGGCTGCCTGTTCTGCCAGAGGGACAGAGGTCCCGTCTTTAGAAGTCTAGCCCATCCACTCATTCCTGGACCATGCTCTGCTCCTCCTTTTCCTGGCTACACCTGGGAAGCTGCCTTTGATACTGTAGAGCTGGCTTCCCATCAGCCTCCAACATGGGGAACTGAAACTCAAAAATAAGGCCATGCCTGCACCCTGGATAAGCTGAGCTGCTCCTGTGCATGACGCCCAGGAGAGCTGGGGTGAGTATGGTGCAGGGCAGGGGCTCTGGGCACAGTTCAGCTGCAACCAGGGGATGCGCTGCCACATCCACTGGGAAGGGAGCTGCAGGGAAATGGCAGCTACTAATCCAAGAGCCTTTATATTGCTTCTGGAAATAAGCAGGTAACTCTGCACAGCAGCATGTGCTACATGTATGCCCTGAGAAAGTTAGCTCTGGATATGAACTGTTAGGCTATCTGTACCTTAATAAATTAAATAACGATGCCTGGGCAGTGGACGGTGGTTGTCTGTCTTTCAAGATTGTCAGAATAGTCTCCAGTCTCACGGGCTGTTTTGTGCATACTGGTCTCAGTGCCAGAGAGCAGTCCTAGGCATGTTTAATTAACTAGGATAGATGTAGCCTCAGGTTGCTTTTATCATCTGCCCAAATCCTGACTGGCTGTATTTCTCACCCTCCTCCCAGATTCTGCAACTGCTGAGCACCTGAATATTTTCATCGGCTTACTGTTGCTGTCCCTCATAGAAAAGAACCACTCATCAGTACCTGAACTGACCATAAATTACAAACTGATAGAAAGAAATATGCAAATATGACATAGTAACTTACTCATTCAGTAGGAGCATGTGTGTGTCTGTGCGTAGTGTCTTCTGAAACCCCCTAAGCTCTTCATAAACCCATGCAATCTACCTATGGTTTTATTAAAGTATAACTTTAAATAAAATGTGTCTAATATTGTAAACCTGAGTTTATGAAAATCTAGAAAGTTATGCAAATGTGAAACCTACTTCTTGTTTTTACAGATGATGTTGGCAGGCATATGTAACCTATCAGTTCTTAACATGAACCCATTGTGGTGATAATACTTCTGTGTGTATTAAATGGTTCTGAAATGAAAGCAGCTAATACGTGTGCTTTAGCCAACATTCAGATGTTCACAACTCAGAAATTTTAATTTCAAGACAACAAAAAAAAAGAGCTCATCTACATCATTAACTGCTACACAACATTTCATTTTGAAGAACAAAACTATTTTTAAATTATAGGAGTCTTGAAAAATAGCCAAAACTCTAAGTAATTTCTACTTTCACACGTTATAACCAACCTGACAAGTAATTTACCTGAGGTTTTTTTGCTTTGGATTGCAATGTATTAACATTAGGTGCAAAATTAGCACTCTCTGAAGGACAGGAAATAACCGCTGCGAGGAGAGGTCTTACTAAAAAGCATCAACAATGTTGCAAGCAGTTGTCTGACAATGACCTAACCTTTTTTCTTTTAATACTCATTAAAAATACCAGGTCAAAAACAACAGAAGCAGAGCACCTCTGGTCATTTATACAAACCAGACAACGAAAGAAATGTCTTTCCCCATCTACCATAAAAATGCATCACCTGTGCATCAAATTGCAACCATTCAATACTTTTTCTCTCTTATAAGATTACAAAGAAAGTCATGCCAGCTGAAAAACTGGAGATTTTGTTCTTCTACTTTTATACAAAAAAACAGCTACAAAACATTAAGTCTTCCTAAGAGGGTTTTTCTCAACAGCCAAACCAAAACAAAAAGAGAACTACTTCAAGCCACGTTTATTTTTCTGCTCCTCACCACTGGAATGGACAAAGATCAATCATAACATCCCACTTCACTCTTCCTCCTCCCGTTCTCTTCACTTTCACTGAAAAGAGATTTCAGTGCCACTTAAGCATTTTTTTGGGGAAAAAAAAGCCATCAATAAAAATTAAAGCTCTCATAATACACTTAGGAGCATTCTATGTGCACTTGCAGAAGTGGGAAAACAGGCTTCAAATCTCAGCTTTGAAACAAGGAAAGATTGGACTTCCAAAGCCATAGGGTCATAAGAAATTTGGTTACGCGTTGCCTTTAATCTGTCATGTTTATTTCATGCCACTTTGCATAAATAATTAAGCATCCATGAGTACAAAAGATAAATGAGAGGGACTTTATAGCTCTGTGGTTAGGATACCCACCTGAGAGTCTGGAAACCTGCTTACAATCTCCACTCCAAATAATATTTGTCTATTCTACACAGTGGAGCAACAGTGCTAGGATGCAGAGCAAAGATGCTGCTTCCTGAAATACCCAGTACCCTTTTTCAGGGTTCAGAGTATGCAGGCTTTCACACGGAGCAGAGAATTGACTGAGATTGTGGGGATTCTCTCACTGGACATCAGTGGTGACTGCAGACCCCCTTCCCTTTTAGCTAACACACCGCCACATCTCAACATCTCATTTCTGTCTGTCCAAGCTGTTCCAAAAATACAGTCTAGATTCACAGTTACGTTTGGAAATGGCATGTTTTGGAAAGGAGGGCATTATTTTATATATTTAAATATATAGACAGGCAGACAGATAGGTTTTCATCCTGGTTTTCAACAAACATTTTTGAAGACAGACAAAAATACGTTTCTGAGGTTAGCTGGCCTACATACCATACTCAGCACAGGGTAACCATTTGCCATTTTTTAAGTCATGTAGTAGACTTGGTTAAACTTTAGGCAAGTTATGAATAGCCGTATGCACAGAGACTTACTTTCAAACTGCTGACACACTGTGAACTGCAAAAGCACCAGTAAAAAAAAATTATCATTTCTCAATACAGGTCTCTAAACCACACACATAGTTTAAAATAAATTGACTGAACATTTAAACCTGCTTAATTTTGGAATCAATTCCACGTTTGAAATAATCTACAAGTTGAAGCAGCTGAAGCATAAAATATGTTTGAAACTGAACAAGTTTAAATATTGAATCAATTTTGACATAAATATGTTTGCATATTAAGGCATTAAAAATGAATCCAGTTTAAATATTAAGCTGATGAGAGAAAGAGCTGTGCTAGGGAAAAAAGATTAAGGATGACCACTAAAATTACAACACACTCAAATATTAGAAAATCCTGGAGTTTGTTATTTAATCTTAGTGAAACAGCTATGGCTAAAGGAAAAAGAAAAATCCTGTAAGCATCGGTATGTAAAAGAGTTCGTAAGGCATTTGAAAGCACAGAATGGTGATGGGTGAAGAGTTTCTTACTCAGATTTTACTCAGTGTTTATCTGATTTCATGGGCCAGCCTACAAAATCCTCTTCCGCTCGCAGCTCTAGTCTGTTTTTTTCCCTTTAGCTTTCCTTGGGAGCGAAGGAAGGGCCCACAAACCTCGCTCTTGCACCCCACACATATTGTCTTGTGTCTTTCTGCCCCTTTCCTTCCCCACAATGCCACTGCACTCACAAGCCATGATCTTCTGAAATGAGATACCTGTAATTGATTGGGTCTTAAAACAAGGTTTTTGTCATATATTCAAACACGCCACATAACCCTCTCCACAGTCTGCTGCAGTCTGAGGGGGAATTGCCTGCCCTTTCCACCCCCTTTCCAAGTAGAAAATAAACTGCAGGTCATAGCATGGTCTTGGTCACGCCTTGCCTTGGATGCAGGATGCACGCTGGGGCAGACAGGATGGGAAGGAAAGGGAAGCAACAGTAGGGTACACAATTCAGCATGTAAAAGGAAAATAAAGTTCAGGCAGTGGGGCAAATGTGCTCAGGCAAAGAAATCACATGCTGCCATAAGCAATTTCCTAAGATTAAGAAGTCAGGCTAGATTAGGGGTCTCTGCCTTGGACCCATCCAGCTGCAAATGGATGGTAAGCTTGGCATCAGGGAAAGCGCGTTATGGCCTCTCAGCTTAGTGCTGCTGCTGGGAGCACCAGCAGGTTCAGTAACTCAGCTTACATTTTTCACCTGAATTCAGATGACTGAGTATTGCCAGATTTCATGCTATTTAGCCAATTACTCACTTGGGCTGCTCATCCTCTGTTGGGAAAGCTGCACCCACCTTGCTCTGTGTCTTGTTCTGAAAGTCCACGTGGCTGGAAACACTCCTTGCCCTCGCAGAGCATTCAGCTGCATGTGACTGCGAGCCACCAATGGTTCCTAGCAGCAACCTATACACACCTGAAGCCTAAGCCTTTCTTCACGACCCTTCCAACAAGCTGGCTCTATGTCAAAGTTCTTCAACCAGTTTACTTTCTGCCTCCAATATTAATTCCACAGCCAGAGGGAGATGACTACTGCTTAACCATTTTAACTGTGAAATTATCCTTTTCTCCACATCACTACCCGGCACTGTTCCTGCTGCAGAGGAAAGCAGAGCTTAAATAGCACGGTTGCTCCAGGTGAGGAGTACGCTAAACAGGCAGTGACGCAGCCTCTGGGAAAACATTCTGTAATCATTAGCCGATAGCACTAAACTATCACTGTTTTGAGTTTTGGTACTCACAACCAAAATTACAGAAGGATCAGTCTCTCGAGACCGGGTTGGCATTTCTGCTAGACTTCACAGTGCTGACATTTACTAACCTCAGTAGCAAAGCCCATACACCACCTCAACATCTCTCCCTGCCACCCCCAGTACACGAAGGTGGCACTTTCATAAGAATGAATGAAACCTGGGGCTGAAGCCTTGAACATTTGGAATGCTCAGGTCCAAATTCACCAAAATAACCATTATTGCAAATACTAACAGTCCATGGGCTAAATCGTTCCTCAAGGAGAACGTCAAACACTTAGACCTGTGGAATGGAGTCTGCTTGCTATTGAAGCTTCAAAGAGGATGGCAGCTTTAGCTCTTTGTATTCCCTTTGTGGAAATCTCAAAGAAGTTATTTTTTACCAGAATTTTATTTAATAATAGAAAAGTTTATGCATGACGAACTATTGTCTGACTATGTGAATTTGAAGACCAGTAAGCTGTGGTTATCAAAAGATAATATTAAAGAAGTGCTGCCTGTAGTTGTGCAACGTGCATTAAAAATGTAGTCTTAAGGGAAAAGCAAACAGTGATGCTTGATGGTAGGAGGTACAGAATCAGCCTCCTGCCCCACAGGAATTCCTCACTGTAAGAGCAAGGCACACCGATGCTATCACACCCACCTGTACTTTTGATATTTGCCTGCATCTTTTAAAAAACAAATAATGGAACCTGAATACACAGTATCTCCCACTCCTTTTCTTATATAGATTCTCCTCTTGCTTGTGAGGATGGCAGACAGTTTTACTCTGTGACATGTTGCAAGTCCCTTGAACACGCTGACTGGAGTTCACTCACTCAGTTTTATTGGTTTCAGGGTAACAACTCAGAGAGATACATATTAAGGAGTGTGAATAGGAGCTCAGTAATTTTATCAACTGCTTGTTAGTCTTTTTTGTTTAAATGACCCGTGATCCATGAAAATGGATGATCTGTGAAGTTGTTCCCAAAGTCTGATGAATGCATTTGCATCACTTGACATGATAGCAACTCACCGAAGTGCTCCACCGCCCTGGGTGCACAGGTGTACAGGGAGTCCGGTGTGTGGTGAGACAGTTACGCCTGTTTTGCACAGCAGATAACAGATGTGGATGCTTTGCATGTGCTGGAGAAAACTCCTCCAGCGTACTCTGGTGTTTCCTTCTGAGACAAAGGCCCTTCTGAACCACACGCTGGTGAGCTGTATCTCTCCATAGGCTTCTGTGAGAGAAGTCCCTCACAGAGCTCATCTTGGTGATGTAAAGCAAAATCCTTACTTCTTTCAAGTCTGGGGGTATTTTATCATTAACTGTATTGGGGGTAAAATCTAACGCAGCATTTTTGGCAGCCCTAGCTGTGAGGACTGGCTGAGTCGGACACCTCCCCAGCAGCTCTGGAGCACAGGACAGCCCCCTGCCGCATGGATTCTATTTAATTTCCTTTATTCATTCACTGACAACCTTTCCTTCATCCTTTATCGTACATGAAGCATTTTCTGTATAAAAGGACCAAAGGAACTCATTCCTGCTTCTTCCTATCTCAGCCTGAATAGGTTAAATTGCCATGGTTACCTCTCCTGTGCTGCTAGACCTTGAAATACATCTCTATTTCACTTCAGCTTTCCAAGCTCAAAGCTGAGCTCTAGACAAATTTAGGAAGACTTTTCATCAGGATATTAGCTCCCCTCCCAGAAGTCCCCTTTTGGGTTTTGTTCATGCCTCCAGCTTCCTTCTGTGCCTGTTTAAACCAACAGTTGCAGCAAACGTCCAAATCAACAGCCTTGTCAGGATGAATAATCTAAAATTAATGTGCACTTGTCGACATGCATTACTGTTCCTGACAGAGACGCGTTGCCTGCGCTGGCTACAAAGCGACAATCCTTCAGAAGAAGTTTGCTCACTGCAGTCCAAGGGCTGATGGAGAGCCGGGATAAGGCTGGGAGTTGGATTTCAGATGATAAGTACAATGGTTCCTGACACATAAGACTCAGAGTGAATTCACCAAAGACCAGGCTGCTAACTTTTTTTCCTGCTGTTTGCTTTATTCTCAGTGGTGATGGTTATTGCATTTATACAGCACCCCCTGAGAAATCATCTAGATCGGTTTTGAACATCTTGTTTTCACCACCCTCAATTTCAAGTTGTGGAGCAGAAGCGTGAATAATCTGGCACACCACCAATACATTACAAACACATACTTCTAACTCTTAACTTTGTGCCTGGCACTCCCCGTCCCACCTTGCCATTTTCCTATCGTTAGCTCTTGCAAGCCCTTCTCGGCAACCAAGTGTGCTCTTTTGCCATGTTGTGGGCAAACAGCAGAGAGAGAAGGGGGCTTCGGAGCCAGAGAAATGCAGTTCATGAGAGCAGTATAGGGTTACAGCTGTTAGCACTGCGCCTGATAAAGTAATGAAATCAACTTGGAATGAAAATAACAGAATAAAATATTGCTCTGATTTCCCCCCCCCCCCCCCGCCTTTTACACAGCTCAGTAATCAGCATTCAGCATATTGCTGCATTTTTAAAGTTAACTGTTAGGGAATTCATGAATTCTTCTTCATGAATACCAAAGGACTCAGTCTTTTGCAATTTAATAGGTAACAGAGTCGCTTTAAATAAACTGTCACTAAGCTTTCGTATGTCAACACAGTCATATGAAAATTGAGAGAGGCTTTTATTTTTGGTTTTGCTTAAACTTCATCACTCCCTCACCCTCTCTGCTCAGTCACAGCTCGGGCCGGACTCCTCCATCTCCAAATCTTTCCGTTCCGGATGACCTGGCAATAGCGGGGTGGCACCTTGCATGAGGATGCCCTCAGGGGGGGACCCTGACTGCTTCTGGAAACTCAGAGGCAAGCGGTGTCTCCCAGCAGAGGCATGTATTTGGGGAGAGGACACGTTCACCGCCCGTACCAAAGGCAGCCGCAGCCGAGCAAGGGACAGCGCCGAGTGTCCAGGCTCACCTCGTCAGCACCCTGCCTCACCCAAATCAGGGTGAATCCCACACCCTTTAAGACAGCAGGTGACTCGTGGGGGCCTGAGTGCTGCAGCCCTTGCCTCCATACCTTACACCGTCTCCCACCCAGCTCTCATCTCCTGGCAAGGCCACCGCGGGGAGGAAAAAACCCTTTTTTTTCCTCCGTGCCAGCGTGTGCCAGGGAGGCGACACAGCCGCTGACATTTTAATGTCTAGCCTCCTGGCTGCTTGAGGCACCAAGGCTTTCGCCCTGGGAAATACCAGCCAACTGCCCTGATCTGGCTGGATGAATCCTTGGCTGGGAAGAGCCTGCCCCCAGGAAAGGCTGCTCTCCTTTCCTCATGCTGCCCATGAAATGATGTGGCAGGCTGCCTGCCCGCTCCTGCGCCCGTCCAGCCACTGGCAGGCTGGAAGCGCATCTCTCTGGGCAGCCGATCCAGGGGTGGCAGCAGGGACAAGACGTAGGAGGGGCAGCTTCTGGCAGTCAGAGAGGAGCAGCTCACTCCTTGGGAAAGTGCAGCCTGCATGTGAGGAGAGACATGACTGAAGGACAAAGGGAGCGAGTGAGCAGGCAGGGAGTTTGCAGAGGTGGGGGCAAAGGGTGAAAATGCCACGGGACAGCGGCGGCATGTGAACAGCTTTGCAGGCAGGAGAGGAAAGAGCATCCCCTGATGCTCTTCCTAAGGGATGATTCTAGGTAATTTCTGGGGAATTATAGATTATTTTTCTTTATCGTTTTCCCATACCTTCTTTCCACTTTTCTAAGAAGAAAATTACCTAGAATTTACTAAGCTGCACAAACAGCTAGTCGGCAGCTTTCAGCATATTTGGAAAAACATTTCCTTGGCAGAACAGCATACAGGTTTGTAACTCTGGGATGATATTGTCATAATACATTATGGGGCTCAGACCAGCATCCCAGCAGATTAAACATAAAAGACTTACCAGCAGTGTTTTCTCACAAGGGACTTACTGCCTTAGAAATACATGTCCCTGGCTGGTGCTGAAGAACAAACACCTCCGCAGCCCTTGGTTAATGCTGTGTGGCCCATCTATTCATCCTTTGCCGACTGCAAACAAAACTGAGGTCTGGATGTGAGGCGTGCCTTTATTTATTGCTCTTGCTTTTGGACTCTTGTCTAGCCAGGGAGAAGATCTGAATTTGAGCTAAGAGAGTTTTAGGGGTTGGAGGAAGGAGAGGTCATGTGTGGGGAAAATGGGAGCAAGAAATTAAACTGCAGGAATTAGCTCCTGGTATAAAGTGGAGTTTCATGGCTAGGCACGCTCATTTCTATTGTGGAAGTTCCTGCAAAAGTGCTGGAAAGTAAAAATATATCTGCATTTTAATAATGAAAATGGCCAACTTGTGGGTTGGTTTCAGCAGAGGGTTGACACACAGGGAACAAGATTCAGGGAACCCTGTTTATGGAAAAAGGGAAGAGTCAATTTAAACCCAGGTGGAGTTTGAGTGTTGGCTTTAGGGGGCTTCTGAGCCTCCAAATCATTGATTGTCTCAAGCACCCAGTTAACACTCACTGCTCTGGAAACAGGCTCTGGGTGGGCTGTAGGCTCAGATGTTGCCCTGTGCTTCTCTATCTGCAGGTCCTGGGGACACGCTAAAGGAGGACAACAAAGTGAAAGTGGTCTCTGACAATTATTTTCCATAGAGAGCATCAGGCTCTTAATGACACATACCTCACCGGAGGTAGTGTTGGTTTTGTGCACCTTTCCATAGAAGCTAGGTGAGCCAACCTGCCCTTTTTCTCTTTTTTTTCCCTTTTGCAAGGCTCTCGGAAGATAGGCTGCCGGGAGGCATCATCAGCGTACTGACTCCCCGCTGCCTATTAGAGTACAGATTACATCTCATCAGGTTATGCTATGGCACGTGTCTATGAAGACAACATGAGGTGAGATCATGCCACAGAAATTAACAATGCAGAAAGACATTTTCTTGATTCACAGCATGGCATCAACTTATACATCTGAGCAGTGGATTAAGGGCTTCCAGCAGTGAGGTGGGGAGGAAGTAAGAGAACAAGCTGCCAACTGGTAAATATCCACGCTAATTTTGCAAATGCAGGTATTTCATGTCTTTCCTAATCTAATCGTGAATGCAAACTGGATTACTGCATCTGACATGACAAGAATAAAACAGCACCAACAGACTCTTGAAATTAGCAGGGTGAGTTTGCTGGAGGAATTACATTGCTGATACAAGTCACCCTCATAATAAAGGGCACTCCTAAAAGGGGGGAAAAAAGAAAGGGGCAAGGGTAGGAAAAAAGCAGAAGTAGGCAGCCTTTATCCCCAAATTGGAGGCACAATTAAAAAGCTAACTCTTTTTGCACTAAGAACAGAAGATTTTCCCTTCTGATGCTCACTGCAGCATGGAAATTAGTGATACCATCTATGTTCCTCTGACAGGAGAATTTAGGGAAGGATATGGCAAATACCAAGGGCAGTGGTAGCACATCCACAGGGATTGGCAAAGATGAGCCACTGAAGATCCCTGGAGGTTCAGGGGAGAAATCTGTGAAAGTGCAGAGGGTAAGGAGAAGAGCTGTAACCAGGCGCACCTCCTCAGAGAGGTACTAAAAGGGCTCTCACCTGCCTTTCCAGTCCCATCAGCTTTGGGCAGCCATTTAAATTACTACAACGTTACTGTAAAGAGAAAGCACTCAAAACTGGTTTTATTTCTGATATCATACATACAGGAGTGCAGAGCAGTAGGGAGTCTTGGCCTGAAATCTGCTTCTTTTCTGTGTCATTTTCAGGTTATTATTAACAGAGCCTTTACAACTAGCAAAGTTGCACTGTTTCCCCAAGCTCCTATCTTCTGTATGTAGCATGGTGGTCTCCGAACTACCTAAATCCCGTGTCTGGAAGAAGAGGAGTTGCACCTCACCCTAAGCTGCAGGCTGTTTCCCAGTTGCTGCAAGTGTAAAAGACGACAAAAGAGTTAAAACATGCTAAGAGAATGGTTGCAAAAAGAAAAGCTCTAAATCAGAGAGGGAACAAGAGAAAAACCAAGCAGGTTGAAGAAAGTTAAAGGAATAATAAAAAAATAATACCTCCTTTTACAGGTGTCTTCTGTGGAGAAACTGGGCTGAAAGCCAAAATGAAAAAGCTGCGACAGCAAGGAGGAGCAGATCCCACAGAGACAAAATGGGAGAGGGGACTATCTCTGCAGGAGAGGTGAGAAGAAAAACAAACCATTAACATTGCAATGGAAAAGACCAAAATAAAGTGAAGAAGTAAAGGAGAAGTTATTTTTCATAGGCATTGGAGTTAATGGGTCTCATAATCCCTTCTCCTGGCTCCCCTGCCTCAAATAAGGAAGCTTCGCCTTTGCTGATAAATGAGCATGGCTGGGATGGAGAGGTTGCTTTCAGGGAACTTTGTGCAGTACCAAGACTTCCTAGAGAAAAGCCAGTCTCCTCCCCTATGGCAGGCAGCAGGAGGGCACTGCCTACGAGCCCTTCCACCGGGGAAGCTGGGACCAGCTGCTATAGGATGGCAAAAGAAAATGGTAGGACACTGGGCACAGTCTGGGGAGGTGGGGAATGGGGAGCCGCAGTGATGGAGGACTTAGGGATAGGAAGCAGAGAGTGGCAAACATTGTGAAATCACCACCCCCAACCTGCACTGCACCCCTGAGTGTCTGGAAAACCTGCCTTCAGGAGTCAAGTGTTACAGAAAATGTTAAAAGAACAAACTAGTCAGGCCTGAAGCAAAGAGAAAAGAAAATGCCAGAGTCAAAGAGAAGGAGATGGAAAAGAAAGCCAGAAATGAATGAGCTTAAAGCTACTGAAGAAAAAAATTAAGGCAGGAAACAGTAAAGCACAGAATATAATGAAAGAGAGGCAAGTGACCATGGAGGCAGGCTAATCTCTGTTCAGCTTAGCTGGTCTTCCGCAATAAAGTTTACCATGAGGCCCAGCAAGACACCTCAGTGTTAAGAACTCTTTCTGGAATTAAAAAGCAAAGGTGTTTTGAGAGGAAAGCCAAAGCATTAATGCTGGTTGTCTCACTACACCCAGAGGTTTTGGCCATCTCCCATGTTACCCCTAATCAAGGATTTACCTCTGTTGCGTCTGTCTCTGCCGTGCTGCACCAGACCACAACAGCACCGAGGTAGAGCAGGTATTTGCATGTTCAGGTACCATAAGGGCTGATTTGCCTTGGCTGAGAATGTTACTGCTTACTTCTGGTTCTCTCTCCACTGGCAATTGCTTAAGTAACGACATTTTTAGCTTGGCTGCAGCAAACCTCCAGTTACAAAGTTCTCATCCTAATACGTCATTGGCACTAATAATGTCTCTGTCTACTGCTGTGATGGGGAAAGATTATACTTTTGGGCATTTTTTTCTCAGAAATAAAGCCTTAATCCATTTCATTTCAGTCACACAATTGATTCTTAGATCTCCCTCCTCTGATGTCTTCTATCAAACTGATATATTGTTTTAGGGAGATATAAGGGAAGCTGGGGATGACCTTTTAGGCCCCCCATTTTCCCAGCAAAAGAGGTCTGTCTTAACTAATGAGAGGACTGAAGGAACAAAAGTACAAGGAAATAAACCAGTAACAACCATGAATGTAAAGCAACCTGGCTTTAGCTCAGTTTAATGAGAACAAAACTTGCCCCTAAGCTTTCAAGGTATTGCGTAGGCTCAAAACACAACTCTTCCCAAAGTTTTTCCAGACATTAACGGAGCTAGGATTTTGCCCTACTTGGAAATTGTAGAGGTAAGAGACAGGAGGTTGGCTGAGCAGTAATAGAGCTTCAATTCCTGGAAAACAAATGCTGGTTTTGTTGGTATTCAAATAATACCCAAAGGCAATGTCTTATTTAAATCCTAGGGGCCCAGAAGAGCAACAACAAAATGACTTTGCCTGCATATGAAGAAAATACTTCCTAGTCCATGCCTGCTGCCCCAGAATTGGTCTGAAGAAGTACTGAATGCTCTCCAGAGCAAATCTTCCCAAGTGGTGGCATGAGGAGGCACCAAGCAAATCCCGTTCCTGCTTTTGTCCTCTCATACATCACACTCCCAATCACAGAGAACAAGCCATGCCTTTCCTTTTGACCTGTTCCTTCTGGACTGATGAGGAGCCAAACTTGGCCAGGATCACTGATAAGCTGGCAAGTGGGTCTTGGGTTCTGTCCTAGAGACTGATGTTTTCCATGACTCTACAGAAGATGGTTGTGCTCATCTACGTGGTCCTGCCAGCACTCTTCATCCTCACAGTGACTGAGAAGGTAGTTTGGCCAGTAGATTTCACCAGTTAACTCTTCACTAATGAAAAAACTAATGACAAAACAGATTACACAAAGGCTACCACAATTTTCTGACCTTTGTGTAGTCTGTGTTTGAACCCCTGGCCATTAGGTAAAAGACTTTATGTTTTCTAGCAATCTCTAAAATAATTTAGTTACCCATATAGATGTACTGAACACTTGGTTTTGTCTTATAGGGGAAAAAAATTAAAATATAAGAGAAAGGGAGGGGAGGGAAGGGGAAGGGGAAAAGGTAAAAGGAGAAGGGGAGAGGGAAGGGGAGCAATTCAATCAAAACTAACCAAATTAAAGTTTGCTGGATGGAGTCTGTACTCTGCAAATATAGATGCTGCAATACCATGATTTCATGCTATCATCTTAGTGTGAATTTACAATACTGTTCTAGAAAAGCCCTAGCTCAGGGCTCAGTGCCCATCCCAGTACCAGAACTGCACCCGTCTCCAGCGAAATCCATCTCTCTGCCCTGGAAGCCCATCCATAAGGAAGGGGAAGGAGAGGGACAATCCTTTGTCTTTCCAACTGGCTGCTCCTGCCCATTGCACGCTGGGTTTAGAACACTGTGGCATTTTGCAAAGCGGTATTGCCTGATGATGCCAGATGGAAGCATTACGAGGGGAGGATGTAGCTCAGGTTGGGGTTGCCTAATAGTGTTGGCTGCAATTCAAATGCAAGCACTGTCCAGCTAACTCACTCATCCCAATTAAAGGTCAAGGTCTTACATGGCACTGCCCCCACTGATACGTACGTCGCACAGTCACCAGGGGAGGACAGTCAGCTCACACACTAGTCCTTGAAGAAGCACTGGTGCAGAAGAAGCTCCTCTGATAAAACTTAAAGGAGACTGAGGAACACATGACTGATTAGACAAAGCAAGTTAATAGAACTGATTTAAAACATTCTTAATTGTATTATTCCTGGATAATTATTTTTTCCAGTAGGAAAGAGAAAAAACAAAAAGTCGACCAGCCAGAACTAATGAAGAAATATTTTATGGTAACTGTTTGCATTAATAATAATATGGAGTGTTATGATTAATCAGAAGGGTACAAACACAGCGAGTTAATTGCAGGTTGCTGATTACAGATTCTGAGACTCGGACTAATGTGCTAAGTGGACACAGAGCCGAATTTAAATATGAAGCAGCATTACTGATTACCCTGAAGTTTTCAGCAGTGTAACACAGATCCAAATCTGACCCATGGTCGTCTTTTTCTACTTGCGTTGCCCTGTTTGGACAGGTAATTAGATCAGCTGAATACCCTATTCTTTGACTTTAGTGCATAAATGGAAAAGCTTTGTTCGCCAGCTCGCTGTGAGCCTCGCCCCACTGAAGCCAGGGCACATTCAGTCATTGACTCCAAGAAGTTAATGACTCAGCCCTATGTTTTCTGGAGACAGAAGGTGGCTGTTCATTTGAGGGGCAAGGCAAGTTCCTAAAAAGAAGGAAAGCGATGGTCACTAAAAGGGACAGGCTAAGTTGAGAAGTCTGAAAACTTTTCTGTTGGTTTTGGATTATGGGCATTATGTGGGTTGCATCATTTCTAGGACACAAAAGCAATTGCTATTTAAACAAGCATTAAATCCAAGTCAGGGACTTTGGGTTTCATCTCTGGGCCAAACAACTAATTACTGCAAGGGTTAGAAAGAATTTCTTCTTCTCCTCCTCCCGCGCCTCCTCCACAGTATTTCATAATTGAATGAGCCCATTGGAGAGGTTTTGCTTTCCTGTTTACTATTTTGCCAGTTTTTGGAAGAGGGATAACAGACTACAGGATTGTTCAAGTTTTGGCAATGCACACATGTCATTACAAAAGCTTTTCCTGCAGCACCAATGCATAGCACAATCCTAATCAACACAGATTTTAATTGCAGGTAAGCATCAGTTATGTTGTTATCCAATAGCTATTAATAAATTTTTAAATAATAGTGTATTACTCTGTTAACTGCATAACAATTAAACCTCTTAAATACCTGTAATGAAATGAACAGTTCAATGCACGTTCATTTCTAGGCAGATGTCTCTGTACTTGAGATGATCATCTGCTTCAGGACAGGATTACAGCAGGTACTTAGGGACTTTCTGAAAGTTAAGCAGGTACTTAACTGCTGTCCTGCAGTGGGATGGACTTCAGCACCATTAAATTCACCAAGGCAGAAACGTGCATCTTTTCTTAAGCATGTCCTTAACTGAATAGAGACAGTGCCAGAGGATGGGGTGCTGCTGAAAAACAGGGTCAGGCTTATGTCTCAGTTTTACTGCATACGAGAGAGTTGCATCACATTCATTTTTAAACTGGCCAGTCCCGAATTCACTCCATTGTACTACAAAAAAGAAGAATATTCATCTGCAGTTTAGGCAGGGTTTTTCCTGCCTTGCTGATGTCTCTCTGCTCTCTTGTCCTTCTGGCAATATAATCCCTTTCAGTGACTGCACCATTTCAAGCACGATCTCATAAAGAAATGACACAATTTTGCCATCCCTCTGTCTGTGGCAGAGCCACCATATGAATGTTGAAGGACAGCGCGGACTGGGGATCTCAGCGATTCTGGATAAACACGTGTTACATGAGGAGAATGACTCTCTGGTGCCTGTGGAGCAGGGTCTGGGCAGGCATGCTGCCCACGGGAGGTACAGCTTCCCTGCAGATGCAGTCCAGTACATCAGATTTACAGCCCATGTCCGACTTATCTGCAAGCAAACAGCAGTCAGTTTCTGGACGTGCAGCAGCCCGGGGTGCTGAGCATCTTGTTGCCACAAAAATACAGAAAATACCTGTCCCCTCAAAAGGTTTTCCCATCTGAGATGTGGGATTGGATCATCTATACAGGACTGCATAATACAGGATCATCTCTATTATCAAGCACAATCCTAGCACCAACTGATGGGTCTCCAGGGTCTTCTCAAAGTTGGGGCCCTGGGAGCTCACGCACTCACAGCCCGCTCCTTAAGACAGGGCTCTCTGTCTATGCCTGTCCATCCAGGCTGCCCATAATTAGTTTGAAACCTGTTGGCTTATTTCAGTTTCAGTTATTTCAGCCAGCTTCAGCCGGCTTAATTCAGAGCTGACAGCACCAGAAATCATTAGGGCCCTACACATATTATATAAAATTGCAGCAAAGAGGAGAAAGACCCAAACGAATATCCCATGGAGAGAAAGCCTATAGCAAGTTCTACCCAGTTAATTGTGGTTTTGGGCTTGGCCTTTGCTGGGCAGCCTGCGGATGTGGCTGGCCAACTAGCACATGGATGGCTTGAACCTTGTCATGGAGCAGATCTCTGGGGCCTTGAAAGAGTCTGGAGTTCTGTGCGGACACTTATGGGGCACAGGGAGGCAAACTTGAGATGTTGTCGGGGTGGCTCAGACTATAGGAGCCAGAACAGAGGCAATAAGGCTACTCCAGAGGAGGGACAGGCATCTATGGGTATAGAAAACAAATCTATAGGATGCCAGGCTTTTTTAATTGCATTGCTCATGGAGCAACTTGTTAAATTTCATGATACCGACTGTTTCTCTGCTTACTTCTCACTTGGAAATTATATGAAACAAAACCCCGATAAGCTCTCACATCTCACTATGGGATAGACCTCAGCATCTAAGTGTCAGGAATTTATTTTATCTTTGCAGTCCCTAGTGACTTCATTCAGTATTCTTGTAAGCCTGATCTCTACTGCCTAAAATATTCCATGGTAATTTGTCACCATTATCTATTGCTTTACTAATGTTACTTAAGTAAATTATTATAATCTCAGCAAAAATATTTTAGTATTTCCTTTACAACTTTGTTCAAAGTCGTCTAACCAGAATTAGATTAATAAAACATCTGTCTTTCAATATAGTTCAAAGTAGCCTAGCAAGATATGTGCATACCCATTAATTCTGCAGTAACAAGCAGAGCGTATAAAGGCTGATTTTAGCTATCAGGACAAGTAGCCACATCTTCTGTTTTTCTTGAAAATCTGCCTGTAATGTAGGGGGTTCAGTTCAGCCCCAAAATCAAACATTTTGGTCTCAGTTAACAACATATTTCACTAGGCAAAAGTACCAACACGCAAGGTATGTTGGGATCAAGAGTCATCTTTTGCTTTAAAGATTCTAAACTGTTCTGCTTTCCTACATAACTCCCCATTTTCTGCATCTGCACTGCTCCTATTTCTCTGCTAGCCTGGGACTGCACATGCTCTGGTCCCCCAAAGCTGTCTCCATGGCCTGTACAAGAAATGCCTTCCTAAGATATCCTCTAGTTTACAGTCAGCTAACTCCTGAAGGCTCACTTCCAATTGCTCATTGGCATCTAATAATGCTGAGGTTAATGGGCAAATAACTGTAATCTATTTATTCTCAGATGCCTACCTTCAAGAGAAAAGCCATTATGTTATGAAGAACTACATTACCAATATTACAATACCATTACCATGACCTATTGCTGCCTTAAGTCTTCTCTTTCCAGTATACCTTGTCTGAACATAGCATCTACTCAGGTTCTCAAGTCACAGGAACATCAACCTTGCTTTTTTTGTTTATTCCTCCAGCACCCACAACAGTCTGAACGCTTTCTGAATTTAATAACAACAATAATACAGCACTGCAATGGAAAACTAAGTGAAGATACAAGAATAAGATTGTGCCCTCTGCAGCAATTAAAAAGCAGTGTTATTTTAAATTGATCCATAGTACTTATTAAGAACAGTTCCTATGTCTTTATTAAAAACAAAATAATATAATGCACAATACTTTAATGGCACCTTAAATAAAATTTACTGTCAATAGTGTAAAAAAAAGTGGAGAAAAAAATACTACACTTTGTCTACTCTATATGTGGGATACAGAGCTTTTAGGAAAAAGAATGAACGACGTTCACCCCGTGACGTACAGAACCTGACAACAGGATCTGTGACTATTTGTTGGCCAGGTCAAATATAAGGGGAGGGGAAAAAAAAGCTCATAATTCTTTGAAAAAGCTTTCCACATGGATCTAGACCTGGTGCTTTGGAGTTTGAAGCTCTCTGCTACAGGGGTTGAGTCTTCCTACATGTTTCTGTGGAGTGTGGCATCCCAGTACCCAGCACTCCTTGGGAGATGGCCCTTAATAATAAATAATAGTAGTGTACGATGTAGGGTAGCTCATTTTCCTCCAGGGTCTACTGATATTGTCTACCCTTTCCTATATGCATTAGTTAGCCTAAGATTTCAATGGAATTCAGTGCTAAAATTCTCATTAAACTCAGTGGAGTTGGATTCACACCTGATGCTTAAAATACGTTTGATAATTTTCAATTCTACCTTTATAAGCAAATATTTCATGTTTGAAGACTGGCATCAGCAGTGACTGAAGTCTGATGTCAGAAGAGACATCTCTGCACTTCCACTATCACAGTCTTCCCCATAACCTTTTCAAGACATTTCCAGTGCAGAGCAGGGGAGAGGCAAAGGGCACTGAGAAGAAGAAACACAATTGCTACAGGCTCCCACTGTTACCCTTCTGCAGCAAACATTGCCCATTGGTCTGAACTGCAATAGGTTACCTGTGCTGGTACAATGAACAAGTTAGGGTATCTACCTCCCTCATTCAGCCAGATGAGAAAGGACTTGCTTTTCCTTGCAGTCTACTAGTCACTTTCATGAAATAATTTGTTTTACTAGCATCCACTGCAATGCACTCCATAAATTGGGAAGAAATACTCCTGAAGGCTTGAAGCAAGACTGAACACAATTTGAGAGACCTTTTTCATAAGTGAAATCATCAATCCATGCTAAGCTGTTAGAAGTTCAAGGTGGAATTTCTATCCTGGAAAAAAATTATTTTGAATACCCTAGATTCAAAGTCTGCAATGGCACTTGGAAGGGAAAAAGGACCACATCACTTAAAAAAGCCCTATTTTTACTTTTTTGCTGCTCTGCCTTCCTAACCCTGACATATCTGTACCAGCTCCCCAGAGAGGGATTTCAGTGTTGTTGCAGGAACTCGTCAGAAGAGTGCAGTGTATAGTAAGAGAGAGTAGTACTGGTGTCATGCAACAAGTCTTGTGAGCAGAGTTAATATCCTTCATTAGATAGGCTGATATAGCTAACCCAAAGTTATGGGTCCAAAAGCTTGCCCAACTTTGTCATCTGGCCCAACAATGGTTACTACCTCTTCTTACAAAGGTCCCTTTGCTAGTCAGAGGTGCAGTACGCACCTTCCAGTAAGAGGCTGGGCTAGGTGTCCCCTGTAATGCACGGTGTGCAGACTGCCTACAGTGCTTGATGAGATGACACCACACAAAATTACCTCCATCTCAAGAACTCAGTGGAAGTTTTACAGCAGAGTACATCTAATGGATGCTAGTAAAAACAAACTCCACTTATTTTGTCACAAGAAGTAAATAGGGTGAGAACATCTCCTACTATATTTAGGTTCTTACCTTCTGCTCTAATTCTAAACTAATGTACTTAGTATATAATTTTGCATCCAAGAAGTGTAGTAGAATCTAATGTACTAATGCATAACACTTTTCATCCTGTATACTGTAGCCAGACAGTTTTTTACAATTAGTACTACTTTTTTTTTAAAGTAATACAAGTATAGTCATTAAGAACTGCAATGTAATACACAGGATGTCCACGCTTTTCCTCCTCCTTTATCTTCTGCATGAAGAAAAAGGAAAGAAAAAAAGATCACCTAATGTGACTAGAAGATGCATGCATAGCTAGGAACAAATACAGACTGTGTGCTCAAAAAAAAAGCCTTAAAGCATTAGGGCAGGCATTAGTAATCCCACACTATGTACTTTAGAACAACTCACTGCCAGAAAGAAAGATAGTGAGGACAAAAATAAAATAAAACAAACAAGCAAGGGGAAAAAAAAGGAATTTTATGATTTCTTCATACAAGCTAACTGAAATATTTGTAGCAAAAATATGGGGATGTTTCAGTCAGTCACAAAACAGCCTGATTGAATGATAATCAAAGTAATTATCTACATTAACTGAACAGTTGAGAGCCCAGGTTGAAATTTAATAAACCACACTGCGTGAGGATGCTTAAAGATAAATCATAGCCTGTGACTCTGTGAGCATCATTTATTTTAAAACACTGCACTGTTTCTGCAAATTGCATTTATTAAAGCTGTGCAAAAGCTTCAAGTCTTTTCAAAGGTGAGTACATTTTGATTGTGCTGGTTCTTGTATTTAAGATGTACTTATCCAGTTACTCACATTTCTGCACCCTCCCCAGTAATTCTTGGTCAAATGTGTTTGGCACGGACATGCTGCAGGGAAAACCATGGGTCCAGCTGTTTGACCAAGCTTGGACATGAGGAAAAATTTCTTTACTGAAAGAGTGGTTAAACATTGGAACAGGCTGGTTGAGTCCCCATCCCTGGAAGTATTTAAAAGACGTGTAGATGCGGCACTTAGGGACATGGTTTAGTGGGCATGGTGGTGTTGGGTTGATGGTTGGACTCGATGATCTTAGAGGTCTTTTCCAACCTTAATGATTCTATGATTCTATGATCCTGCCTTTCCCTATCTTCCCTCTTCAGCTCACGGCCCCACTCGCATTTGCACCATTTATTCCCCCAACAGACACACCAATGTCCCAGACACATGTCCCTCTGTGTATATGGCTACTCCTCATTTTTATTTGCCTTCCCTACACTAAGATGTCCAGGGCACAGTCACTGTGGTTTCAGCTGCCCATGGGGCTGGAGGAGAGGTGGCCACAGGGTTGTGTCTTATGCAGAGACACCCAGCTCCTGCCCCAAATATGGGAAGGAGGGTGCCAAAACCCCGTAATAAGCCGGGTCCTACCAGCCCTTTAATAATAGCCTGGGCAACAAGGAGAAGCGAGGCTGAGCAGACTGCGGCACAGCTTCCCCCTCCTCTCCCAGCTGGCGAGACCCCGGGCACCGGGATTGTGCCAGGGCGAGGGGGAGCAGGAAGTTGCAGGGTGCGAGCAAGCAGCTTCCCAACCGCTATTTCAACAGGGTCTGCAGGAGAGCACAGTGCTACCTGACAGCACAGCCTCAGCTTTGGGGAGCCCCACGCCCTGCCCCGAGCGGCCACCCTCCACCTCAATCAGCGGGTGCATGGGGGATGTGGGGGAAGGCTGCCGTTGGCAGCTCCACGGCGCAGAATGGTGGCCCGGGGGCACCGTGGCAGCCTCACCCCCCACCCGGGACCAGCCCCAAGCCCCTGGGGTGGCTGGGTGTCTCCTGGTGGTCCTGGCATGGGAACCGGGCTCCTGTCCCACGCCAGGACGTGGCACGTGTGCACGCCTGACTGACGTGTGTGCTCGGGACCCACAAGGTTAATTATAATGCCACCTGTAGGAGGTACTTTCCCGCAAATATTAACCTTCTGGTTTTTCCATATGCTCCCATATGGTCCAATTTTTCTTCATAAGCAGAGCCGTACTAGAGCTAAGAAGTGACAGCTAAGCTTTACTTTTGTGCCTGTAATGTCAAAACCAGAAGTCACCTGACTTTGATAAATCCATTTTTTTTTTTTAAATAATTTTAATTTAAATAAATTTCACCTTTTCCTCCCATACCGTAACTTCTTAGGAATAATTTGCATTCACAAGATAAATGTAACTTGATAGACTTTGTCACGAAACATTTTCATCTGTGCCTGGCAGGAGTTCAGTGAGAAGACAGACTGCCTTATCTCAGAGTCCTTTCTGCAGCCTTCTCACTTCGCATCCTCGTTGCAGTCCAAATATGCCCAGTTCTACAAATGTAGAAAACATTACAAAAATCAGATACAATCTCTGTTAATCTTGGGAGGAGCAGAGGAACCAGCTGTATTGTGATGTAATGCAAAACATAGTATTAATCGCTCAAATAACAGGCGAAATAAGCACACGTTACTAATCAATTGCATTTAACTCTTTCAAGAATAAAAAAAAAATCAGACAATAAAAATGCTTGAAGCTTCTCAGGTTTCTCTACATGGTGTCTGAAAACAGACTTCGTTAGCAGATTGACTGAAATCTTGCTGGTCTTAGAGATGTGCAAACGGTTGTGAGAGGAATGCCCGAAAAATCACTTCTAGAGGAGCTTTGAACAATAAAGGGCCTCTGTTTTCCAGTGAATTGTGCGTATGCACACAAACGCTCATCCATAATGTGAATTTAAAATAATCCTGATGGGAGTGAGGGAAGGGGAGGGAAGGGACACGTGGAAATAACGAGGCAGACTTTGACCCTTTGTGTCAGAAAACAAAGCCTTCTAGTTCGAATCCGAGATAGCTGTTCCCATTTGACGTGGTTTCAACAGACATACGCGCATTCTGGCTTAAGCCTGTCCCTAAAGGATACTAAGACCAAGCAAAGCTTGCTTACAAGTCGCCCAAGCGCAACACGATGGTTTTAAGTGGAAACAAATGAATGGAATAGATGTAATTAAAAATCCAAACTGAATTAGGCAAAATTGCTACAGCTTCACTTTACAAAGTCAGTGAAGGACAGGAATGGAGCATCTGAAATAGCTATTTGGCATAGGGTCACTATGAAGATGAATTAGGGTTAATTTTCTACTGGAGTGTAGGTCAGGTGCTTTGCTGTGGCAGAATGCTCATTTTACTGGGTATGTTTTGGCCTACTTACAACTTTAGAAAATAAATATTACAATGTTAAATTAAATATGCTCTGTGACAAGGACTTGCAAGATTGGGAGAATGTGATTTATATGCAGTTGGCTCATATATACCATCTAATATGATATGCACAGTGTAACGAAAGCTCAAGGGTCTGATCTGCAGTGCAGAAATGCTTTACAATCCTCTTTCAGGTTGCATGTTGTTTTTCCTTCCTCTTCTTCTTCCTTGTTTTTTTTTTTTTTAATGACTACATGAGTTAATTAGTGGTTATGTACTCTGTCTCTTTGCCTGCCCTAGCTTATCCCTACTGCAATAAATCTCTTTTCTTTCCCTCTCTCAAGGATCGTTACAACATTAGCCAGCACTGTCAACAAAACTAATTGAAAGCCACCTGCTTTTAGGATCACCCTAATGAAAAACAGCGAAGTTAAGAAACAAAATTCAATCAGACTTACAGACTTTCTAATAGTCTGTAATTTCCTATTAATTCACACAAATGCAGAGGTAGGAAAAAACCACACAAGATCCTTTTTTTTTCACTGCTGGCGTTATTGTCCACTCCTCCTTACATCTGTATAATTAGAAATGATTATTTTTGTAACCTAAATCTCTCATCACTCCTTAAAGTGGAACTAATAGTATTACATTTTGTCTTTCCAACTGCAGCTGTATTAAAAAGGAAAGTACAAATAGCCTTCCTATTATAAATCGATCTGTTCTTTTTACTAAACGTTTGGTCCCTTTTAATCAGGTAGGCCCAGATTCAGCAGACCTTTTAAAGACATCAAAGTCCACTTAAGCGCTTACACAAATGATCTAAATCTCATTGCCTTTGATGAAATCCAAGCACCTGCAGAAACCTGGGGAAAGGCTGAATATGCAGGACTGAATAGGTATGGATTTCCTGAGGGGGGCCTTGGTCCCCAAACATGCAAAGCCCTTCAGCACGTGCTGAACCTCAGGCAGGTGATTAAGTACTATTGAAGTCGATAGGAAATAAGCATGTGCTTCAAGAGAAGTACTTTGCTACCGTTGCACAGAGGCACACAATTTAGTCAAGTGAGCATGAGTAAAGAAAACATTCTTGAGATAGCTTTAGATGGCTAAACTGTTTCCCAGCTCGTCCTTAATTGTGGAGAAATAGGCCTGGAAAAGGATAAAAGTGGCTGATCTATTTCTGTGAGGCCAACTGAATTAAAATACTGAGAAAAGAAAAAAGAAAAAAAGGAAAACATGAGACAGACGGTACTAATGACTATTTGTGTTACAGCAGGGCTTAGACGTCCCAGTAAAGCCTGAGATCCCACTGCGCTAGACGCTGTGCAAACATGTCAGTGAGGGTGTTCAGTAAAGGAGAGCTGCCTGTAAACACAACATGTGGAAGTCCCTTTGAAGTCAGCCAGAAACCAAGCATGCAAGCGGTTTGTACTGTCGGGCCATATGTTTCAAGCTATATGATTAATTGCTATCAAGTGTGCTGAAGCAGAAGACAGGGTCTCTCATACTACGGCCACTGAAGATATAATGAGCTGAGGAAAAAAAATAAGGTCACAGGTAATATATTGGTTGTATTTAATAGTCCACCATTTACTTCCTGGGAGTGTAAACATATCATTATTTTTCCTACTTCAAAAGAATAAAAACTCTATTTAGATGAAATACATTTAAAACAATGCAGGTGACATGCAATATGGGATAAATGCTACCTTCATGCAAATGTATGCATCTTTCATCGATTATAGTAATGAGATATGCAAAGAAAGATCAGAGGAATATAATTTGATCCTTTTTGGAAGCTACTCTGAAATTCATGTCGGATGTAGTGTGTGTGCATGCACAGAAGAGGAAGAAGAGTGAGGAGTCGTAGTACTGCGGAGCCTTCCCAAAGAGGGCAAATTGCTGCTGCTTCAGGAGCAGACCGATGCCTACAGAAGATCAGGGGACCCAGAAACAAGGTGAGCCCCCAGTTCGTGAACCCGCAGTTTCAATGATGCAATCATTACTACAACATGCAGAAAAGGCTTAAAAATAAAGGCATATGGAAGAACGAAAGGAAGGAAAAAATACCAGTCAGGAATAATTATCACAGTGTATAAAACTTTCCACTCCTTTATTATCATAAATTGCAAAGTTTTATTGATGCATATTTTATCACAGCACTCTTGCCATATGTGATCTGAAGATTCAGAGCCTGTCCCCGGGGACAACGGTACTGATATAGATAATCAAGAATTCCTTTTATGCTCCTCTCAACACAGCCACAGCTCAGATTGAAATTAACATCTTTTACAATGAGACACCAGTTTTCTGCCACAACTAGACATGACAGCTGGAGAGAGAGGCCTGCTTATCCAGTTATTCCTTCAAGTCTCAGTTTCATTACAGCTTGTGAAGGTGTAAACTACGTACAAAGCAATGTGGATGGCCACTGAATACCAGAAAAACGAATCTGCATGCAACCTGCCACATGAAGAAAGGGGGGAGAAACGCTTCCAAATAAATCCAGGGATGAAAAGCAAAGATCAGAGGCAGCCCCTAAAGAAGCAATGAAGAGGAATCCAAGAGCTTTGAACTTTTGCAGTGTACGCTGCCTGGGTTAGTCTGGGTGATGCTGGCACACATGCATACGTGTGCACGCACACAGGAGTGGAACCCATGCCCAAAAAGAAACCCAGCACAGGGCTCTGTCCCACTTATATCCTCCAAAGCAAGGATTTTACCTAGCGGAGACACTAAGGCTGCTTAGTGTTGGCACTTGTTCCTGGTCATCCTTTTAGGTTGACTGCTTCAACCCATTTCTCACGCTGCTGAGAAGGGGGCCACGGAAGTTGTTTTGCTCTGCTCCCCATGGGGTCGTACGTCACTGTAGCATCTGAGTGCCTTCCTGTAGAGCATTAAACAACCAACATCTGCCACGTGTGGTTCATTCTCCCTCTCATCCTACTCCCAAGGGAGAACTGGGTATGCAGTGTAGTGTTTTGTTTTGGCAGGGCTTTGTTTTTGTTGTTTTAAATCTACACGCTGCCATATGCTAGAAAGAAAAAAAAAGAAGCACCTTCCTTGTGAAGGAGAAGGTGGTGGGGTTTGCGATGGTCATTAGTTTCTGAGGGAGCTAGTGCCAAGGTCTCAGCCTGGTTTCCTAGAAGGCGCAGCTTCCCGCTGGCTGCTAGAAAGGTGCAAATTTCACAGACTGTCACAGGGAGCTTGAAATGATAATGCACTAGAATCGCATCTCTTTCATGTGTGAAAGTGGTTCAAGTCCTGCTTTGAGCACATGCCTACCTACCACAACATTTCTAAAGAGCCCGATGCTTTGGTATATTACGTGCTGGGACAATACATAGTAAAACCTACTCTATCGATCATCGGGTTTTTTTCTTTTTTTTTCCGATTAATGGCATGTCATCTAGAGGTTATCTCCAAACAGTCACTAGGGAAGCATAGAAAAGAGGATATCAATGTAAGTTCTGAAACATGTAAGTGGGCAAATGCGCTGTTAGAGATGCAAGGATGTTCAGTAAACATTTAAAGCATATTGCATGCCTTGACTATAGATCAGGAAAGAAGTACACAAAGGAAGGCAGATGCCACTTTTCTAGCCTTGTTCGTCTTTCTACAGGTTGCACAAAACAGTACTTCTACAGTTCAATACCATGGATGAGCTCAGGCTAAAAACACACGTCATAGCAAGCCCACTTTAGGGTCATTATCAAGGAAGACAGGGAAACAGAAGGCTATGAAAAGAAGGTGGATATATGGCAGAACTGCAGTGTAAGGATCTAATTTATATGATCAGCAGGAAAAATAGCACTAACACATTAGTCAGATGAGTCTTCAGTGGATAAAGAGGACAGGGCAGGACCTCTCACCCTGCATTAAGAGACTGTCACTTTTGCTTTTCTGAAGCTGAGGAATTTTTGGAATTTCCTGCTCCTCACCCCACTGGAAGGGCTCATCTCACTGGGAAGGGCTGATTCCCAAACCCTCAAAAGTTTTTGCATTCATGAAGGAGGTTCTCTTGGGGGTTACTCATTCTCTCTTCCATTATCTTTGTAATTGACACATTTCCCAGAGTTCACTTTTATAGGATGCTGATATTGGAGGGATTTAATATTGAAGATGTTCTTCTGCATGAAGGAAACTTTGGAGCATAGGTTCAGATGACCAGGATTTCTCCAGTCTTGCACACACAGAGTGACGGCTGCAACCTCACTCCAACCATAAAGTCTAGATTAGCTAAGGATCATTTGAAGAGAAATGTCACATTACCTATTATTTTTCTTTTTACAAGAGATTTAAGATAGAATATTTACTATGATCATACAATTTTTATATCAGATTGAAAACCAAAATCTCCATCTTGCAAGAAGTTATAATATTTGGCATTTCTCCCGAGTCAGGCTAAAAAGCCAAAATAATGCAATTTATCTCTCCATAAAGTTTTTAAAAATCAGTTTAAAAAGGCAAAAATGTTAACTTCTATGTTATGAAATGAGTCATCCTGAAGTTTCAGAAATAAAATGTTTAGTGTTGGGGGGCAGGAGGATGTGGTGACATTGCTCCGTTACTCCACCTAAATGACCACAACTGGGAGCTGATATTCTTGACTCTATCTACCCTACGGATCCTTCCCCCCAATCAGGCTTAGAGCCCCACCAGGCATGATGGTCTCACGGTGCTTCTGTTCTCAAGATGTTTCACACCACTGCAAAATCTCATCCTAAATACAAAATATATGTCAGCCAGATTTTCCTCTGTGGAGCATTTTGCCAAAAGGTCTATTTTCCCTATGAATATTTTCAAATTTAATGAACTTCCTTTTCCAACAGGAAAATACTTCATTTGACACTTTTGTGATCAAACCTAGTTGTTTTATTACAGCTTGCCTTTTGAGTCCTTTGAGTGGGACTATCAAGGCAGAGTACCAGGTAAGAACACTAGTATCAAGCTAGAGTCTCAATGTGATGTGTAGATAAAGAAGGACTTTGAAAAGCATTTTAGATTAATCTTTCTTCACAACTGCAAGTTTTAAAAGTACTATTTATAAGCAACCCTTTTCATCATTCTTTTCATAGTACCGTTGGTTTTAAAAATTATTTTACACCTGGGAATCAAGAAGCACACTGGAAATAAACACTTTTTTATAAAACTCTTAATAAGGTAGAGACCTCATCAGGAATCTGTACAAGGTCTACCATGATGGACAGAATGACCAAGACAAAGAGGGGGGTCATCACTGTAACACAACAACAACAACAAATTAATTAAAAAACATCAGAGACCATCAAGCAATCAAAATCAGTTGCTTACTATCAACAAAGCTCAGACCCTCTTTGAGTGAAAACTCATTCTAATTTCACCAGCATAACCCCAGGGAAACCAGTGAGCTTGCACTACTGTATTAAAGAGCAGAATAACATAGAGACATGCCATGTTGTAAAGATTTTTTACATCTTTCTTTGAAATACTGACATGGGTCATTTTCCCAGACACCAGTCTGTCTTGAGATAGTAAATCCTGGATCTTTAAGACAGACAGGGTGTAATTAAAACTAGAATATGGCCTATGGGGGAAGATCTCTCCCCACTTAAATCACATTGTTTTCATTGCCGTACTGGTGTAAATGGTATTTTTATGTATGTGTCCAGAAGAGAACTCAACCGCAGTATTTCTTTTCTACTGCTGAAATATTAGCATTAAAAAAGCAGTATTTTACAAAAGTCGTATAAACATAGTGCCTATAACACAATCAATTTTGCTGGAATTATTTTATACCAGCCTTCATCCTTGAAATGATATCCCTTCCTTTGTGGAATGTTTTAAAACTTAAAAATGTTATTTGAAGTAAGATTCGACAGTACATTGACTGGTGAAAATCAAAGTACTCCTTTTTTTCCCCAAGCCCAGAAGAATTAATTTTGTTGCCACTAAAGAAGAACAGACACACAACTTTTGAACAGGAACTGACCTAATATTTCTGAAAACGCGGCATGCAATTAGCTTCTTGTAAGAGCCATCTTTGTAAGAGCCATCTTTCAAGCAGTCTTTTTCTGCCTCTGAACTCCGAAAGCTGCTCATCAGATCCAGCAAAATTAGGATATTAATAGAGAAACATTTATCAAGCTTGATAGGTTTGTTAGAGGCACGCTTGTCTAGTTAACCAACACTATCAGAGTATCTTTTAAAGCAGAAAGATACTGTTAAGGCCCTCCTGGAATGTTTATTTCTACTCCAGGTTTTCCACAGCAGTGTTTCTGCAGCAGTGGGCTGGAAGCAGTGCTGCCCTAGGAAGTGATGCTCAGATGGCAGAGGGTTTCCCCAGAAAGGGAGCCCTCCTTGGCTACGGGGTGGTGCCTCATCCCAAGATGTCATAAGGGACGCCTGTTACAGCAGGGTTTACCCTGGCACCCCGTAGTGCTTTGCGCACATGGCGTTACTGGTGGATGTCAAAAGCAAAGAGCGCTGCTGTCCTCCTGACCCCAGGGCTTGCAACCCATGGCTCCTTTTTCACCCAGCCTCACTTGGCTATGCCTGCGGCTCTCATTTATTGGCACCAGTATTGTACAAGTTTCAGATAAAGCAGCACCATTCTCTCCTCTCCTTTTCCTTAAACGTTTAACATGTCACATCTGTGATTTTTCTAGTTCCAGTGTTTTTTGAGACAGGAACACTGAGGTTTTCTTACTGTTGTTGACAATACCCCACGCATGGCAGAGGACAAGAGGATAAAACACTGGGAATGCTGCCTCTTCCCCCGCTCCCTCTTTTTTTACTTCCTGTAAACATTACTGAAGATTGTGCTGCAAAGTCATAAATAAAGTATACTTGTCAGAAGCTACGGTCTTAAAATATTCTAACGGTTTGTTTGTGTTCTCTCCATAAATTGTTTATTGGTCAATATGGCCAGAACTTTCAAACATATCCTCCTTTGCAGTTCGCTGATATTCTCTCCGTTCCAAATACTTCCATCTAGTATTGAGCTTTCAAAAAACCCCCCACTTTCTACCTTTTTTTCATTGATAAGAGATTTTTCTAATGCTGAACATTCAGATTATGCAGCATTACATTAGCCTGTGTTTCTTATCCTTACGGAGATTGCTAGCATTAAAGGAGAACTGTATGATTGTTACTAAAGTTACTATTGGCAGTAGAGTTATGCAGCAGGGGGATGCTTTTTGAGTGGTCTCTACCTGCGCAGTAAAGCAAATCAGAAAAGAAAAATCTCTGTATAAAATATTGCTCTAATTTGTATTCTACTTCACTACATCATGTAAATGTTCTTCAAGTAACAGATTGACATTGTGAAATGGTACCCTGATGAGTAAATTATCATAGAAAGAAGTTCATCAAAGCAATGATTTCAGACATGTCTGAATAGGCCGTGAGCATACAGAATCGAAGATACCTCTTTAGCCAGAGATGACCCAATCATTAACACAGAAAACAGACTTTCTTCTAACTCTCCTGGAGCCCTGCAATGCAGGGGGTCTTCCAATAAAACAACCATCCTGCATAGGATGATATTTTAAATCAGAAGTTAAGTGGCGCAGTCCCCTCTTGATAGTTCCTAAAGAGGCTGAAGAAAGACCAATGGATTTAAAACCACTTTTAAATGTACGTAATGGTTGATAGATTGGATATTTACAGCTAGTGAGTCAAATACATTATGACATTTGGTAATTGCTTCTTCAATAAATAACGTGATAAGTTCCTGGAGAAAAGAAGGTAATTTATCTCAGAATAAAAACAGTTTTGGTCCACCGACTCTTTGAGGACAATTTGGTAGGTAACTGTAACTCCATGGGGAATTTGGATGCTCAGCGATCATTAAAAATAATGGGAACTTAAGTGTCCAGATCCTACAGTAGCTTCAAAAATCTTAGCCATGCTCTGCTGGGACAATCACTTTTTGCCCAGTGCAAAGGTATTAACACTGAAGCACTCATACCTTAGAAAAGAAAGAGAACAAATTGCATAAAAAACTATTTCAAATGGTTACCTATGAGCATTTTACTGATGTTTTACTAAATTGACACATGAAGAAGAAAACAAATAGAACACCCTACAAGTTATTTTTGATACTATAATTATTGACGTTTCAACAAAACAAGGACCTTGTAGTCAAAGGGTTGATTTGCAACAGGATTAAAGTAGCAACAGATTTTAATCAAAATGCACTTTTTGAAGCTAGGAATTTGTAGTAAAATTACCTACCTGCCACACATCATTATATATGTTTATTCTGCATAAACACCTGTACAACCCAGTAAGGGATTACAGAGGTAATGCAATGGAGCACCTTCTCCCAAAGGTGAGAAACAAATGAATGGGATGGAGATAGCAAATAGTTAGTACGGAACAGTTAATAGCTATACTGGGTATCACTACTGTTAGCCATGGTTCATTCATCGCCTCACTAATAGTCGCGTATTTAGCAGTCATCATAACACAAATGAGTCTTAACGGGAGCTCCTTCCATTGCCCCAGAGCAGCATGACAACAAGCAAGAGGGCACTTGAAGAGCTACATGGGTCAAACAAGCAAGGAAAACAGACAGGCAGAGACTGACAACTCAGTGTCGAGCTGCTCTTTTTTTCTTTCCCCCCCTTTTTTTCCCCGTTCTCTCTTCTACTCATTTGAATCTAACATCCAGTTCCTTAGTCCTCGACTTAATGTTGAGATGTACCATGAGCATGAGTCAGCACAACTAGCCCTAAAACAGTGGATCCTCAACCACAGCCTATTTAACACAGCGCCCTTAGCAATGCCCCTGAACTCACCCTAGTGAGGATTAACCTTTCCAAAGTCTATACTACACAAGAAAGGTTTAGTCATGATTCAGTCCAGCATTTCTATATAATGGTTCCATTATGTATAAAACCCTAATATCTACGACACATTGCTGACAGATGCCTTTCTCTTGGGATATTGATGAGCTATAACCTGAAACTCCACATGCAAATCTAGGAATCTGATTTTTTTACAAAACCCCTCCAATATCCTGTACTCACCCCGGAGACTTCTTGTGGGATCCAGATGCTGTTATTCCAATCTCTATCTGTTACCACAAACTGCTCCGCTTTCTGCCATGCTCATTCACAAGCCTGTGAAACAGTATTTGTCTTCTTTTTGTATTAGTCCCTCTCCAAGCCAGAGCCAAATTCTGTACCTGCCACTGAGCAGATCTGTCCTTTTTTGTCTCTGTTATTTTATGAAGACATTTATAATTTCTTTCTCTCTGCCTCACTGTACAAATCTGCTGTTTTCTTGCCCTCCTGCAGCTTCTTCCTCTGTTCAGTCTCCGCAAGGTTTTGTTGCTATTATCATCGTTTTCTCTCAACATGCTCTCCGTCCTCTTGAAGGCTGGTTTGACAGATCCTCTCTTGTCATCTGTTTGAAGGCTGATTTCAGCTCTTCCTTACAGCACTGTGCCTATGCGCCTCCTCCGCTAGAAATGCTTAGCGTTGAGCTTGTTCTACCAGGGCAATGTGTCTGCTCCTCGTGGCCCTTCTTCCTGAGGAGGGTCACAGGGATGTAAGGTGTGCAGGGCTGTGGGCCACAGACACTAGTCTGACAATGTCAATAGTTGACTGCTGCCTTTCCAATAGGCCTGGTAGCTCTTCCCCTTGTCATTATCAAGGACGTGCACTCGTCATTTGACAGGATCTCCCTTGGGTGTCCATGGGGTGCCCAGAAAAGAGGATGTTTAGACTTGCTATCAGAATAAATTTACCAGCCTGTGCTCACTCCCCCTTGCCTTAGAGAGAAATGTTCATGAGGAGCAGGCACCCCTAATTGTTTGCATGGTGCCTGCCCATCTCCATATCACCTTCTGAAGGAGACACAAGACTACAGCAAATCCATATGGGAAGCACGAACCAAACAGGCAAGTGCAGTGGTTCCTCTCAGGAGATACGGTCGTTGGTTAATGCATGCAGCCCTCCTCTGACACTGAAAGGAACTGTGTCCAACTAAAACGGACATGCACCACTGATACACACTCTTCCCAAACTTCCCTTTCGGGGGAGGCATTCATCTGCCCTTCACACGTCCTTCATGAGGCATGCTGATTTCCTTCTTATTTCTTCACTCTGTTCCTTAAAAACATATTTTTGCTGCGAAGCCTTAACATATTATACCTGCAGGTCAAGCAATACATAATATGTACTTGAATGGTTAATTCCCTCCAGATTACGCGTGGATTGGAGGACGCTTGGGGCAAAACTTCAAATTTTTTTTGCAGGGAAATGCTTCTTTTCATTTAGGAAGCTCCCCTTTCCAGAAGTCAGTCTCCTAATTCTCACTGAGAGTCAGCAGAACTTCACCTGTTAAAGCACTTCTCTCCTTTTCAAAAGTATCTTAAAATTAAAAAATAGACTAATTTCAGCAATGGGCTAAGCACACAGAAGGCACTCCATATATAATAATCTAGTAAGGCACCTATATTATTCTGAAGACATTTGCCAACTAGTGATCTACTACTGCTATTTTAATTTATGTTACATCATGATTGCAATTCTAAATTAAACTCATACCAGCAAGGAAATTTATAGTTAAGCCTTTCACTCAATCCTTAACTTGCTTTGCTGTAACTAAGTTACATATTGCAAGGGCTCTTAACTGTGTCTCACAATACCTAGGCATGTAGAAAGGTTAATTACTGTATTGGGTTTGTGTGGCAAGGTTTTGGTAGCGGGGGGGCTACAGGGGTGGCTTCTGTGAGAAGCTGCTAGAAGCTTCCCCTATGGCCGATAGAGCCAGTGCCAGATGGCTCCAAGACGGACCCGCTGCTGGCCAAGGCCGAGCCCATCAGCGATGGTGGTAGCGCCTCTGGGATAACGTATTTAAGAAGGGAGAAAAAAATGGCGCAACAGCAGCCAGGAGAGAGGAGTAAGAATATGTGAGAGAAACAACTCTGCAGACACCAAGGTCAGTGAAGAAGGAGGGGGAGGAGGTGCTCCAGGCACCACAGCAGAGATTCCCCTGCAGCCCGTGGTGAAGACCATGGTGAGGCAGGCTGTCACCCTGCAGCCCATGGAGGTCCACGGTGGAGCAGATATCCACCTGGAGCAGGTGGATGCCCGAAGGAGGCTGTGACCCTGCGGGAAGCCTGCGCTGGAGCAGGCTCCTGGCAGGACCTGTGGACCCGTGGGGAGAGGAGCCCACGCTGGAGCAGGTTTGCTGGCAGGACCTGTGACCCCACGAGGGACCCACGCTGGAGCAGTCTGTTCGTGAAGGACTGCACCCTGTGGAAGGGACCCACGCTGGAGCAGTTCGTGAAGAACTGCGGCCCATGGGAAGGACACACGTTGGAGAAGTTCATGGAGGACTGTCTCCCATGGGAGGGACCCCACGGTGGAGCAGGGGAAGAGTGTGAGGAGTCCTCCCCCTGAGGAGGAAGGAGCGACAGAGACAACATGTGATGAACTGACCGCAACCCCCATTCCCTGTCCCCCTGTGCCACTTGGCGGGGAGAAGGTAGAGAAATCAGGAGTCAAGTTAAGCCCAGGAAGAAGGGAGGGGTGGGGGGAAGGTGTTTTTAAGATTTTGGTTTTATTTTCTCATTATCCTACTCTGATTTGATTGGTAATAAATCAAATACATTTTCCCCAAGTTGAGTCTGTTTTGCCCGTGATGGCAATTGGTGAGTGATCTCTCCCTGTCCTTATCTCGACCCACGAGCCTTTCGTTATATTTTCTCTCCCCTGTCCAGCTGAGGAGGGGGAGTGATAGAACAGCTTTGGTGGGCACCTGGTGTCCAGCCAGGGTCAACCCGCCACTAAAAACAGACTCATTTTTTACCTTTGATTTGCTTCTGTAGTAGGCTAAAAGGAATCATGTAGAAGAATTCGGCCCCGGCATGCTCTCAGCTTGAAAACTGTTAGCACCTCTTGGGCTACGTTGTCGGGTGCTGCATAGTTCAGCAGGGCAAACCCTACACAGTTTGGTGAGTGCTTGCTCCATTGAGTATCTACACAGAAGCATGAAGGGCTTCAGTCCTTCTGAAAAAAGTGAAATGATTTACAGAAAGGCCCTACTGGGAAACAAATCCACATGTTCTCCTCAGGGGCCCCATGGCAGCCCGAACCAACCCTATTCCTTCCCTCCGTGGTGAGGACATGGACATGAACTAACGGCATAGGCCCACAAGAGCACGTCAATGCTGTCACTGTTAGAAAAACCAGGAGACAACACAAACAGCAAAAAGGAGAAAATCAAGAGAGAAATTCAGAAGGCTGTCCTGTAACCTGAACACCTTGGTGTTTCACTGATTCCAACTTAAGCTCGGACTGGTTACGGTTTGGGGTATCAACCCCTGCATGCTCAGGCTTTTGAAGAGCTATTACAAAAACAACAAACATTTTAAACATACAGAATGCATTTGACAGCGTACCTTCACCTTGAGTATCTGAAATCCCTTTAATTTATTTCTTAGCATATGAACTATACTTATGCTTTTCAAAGTAAACCAAGTAGTTTAAAAATTGGAACCTCCTGTGACTGCATGAAATGCTCCTTTCATCCATTCATTCTTTAAATGAGGACCCGAGTCAACTCCTTCACAACAGTTACGGTTTCTCAAGCCTGCAAACACTTTTCAAAGGTGGGCTTTATCTTTCGGAATACCATCACAACATGCTTGCTAGTGTTGTAGCTGGTGAATTTTAAGTGTTTAACTTTCAGATGAAATGTATGTAACTATGTTAAAAATTCCTGTGAAAAAGTAGGTCTTATACATGTGTTGCAGTCGGTTTTCACAGTTCTATTCTTTTTTAATTACCCAAGGCATTCTGATTACAGAGCTACAAAGTAATCTATTTAAAACTGGGTTTTACAGTGATTTAATGGGCACAAAAAGCATATGGAATTAGGAAACATTTACTTCTCTTCCCCTTCTTCTTATATTGCCAAATATATTTAAATCAAACTTGTTTTAAAAACAAATATTCCCAGGGTAAGGCCTTTCATATCAACTTCTAGTTAAGTTGTTTCTGCTGAATTAGAAACCTCTGGCAATTTTTTCCCAATGAAATGTAAATGATGACATATCTTAACTAGCAGCATTACACCACTAAAATACTAAGAAGTGCCTTGCTTGCCTCAAACTTCCCTTTCCTTAAGTGCAATGCCTTAGAGGCAGCAGTGTTTAAATGGTACAAAGTACTCTACTACCACCAGCCTGAATCTTTATTTAGGAGAACAAGCTTCACATTCTTCCCTGCTAATGCAGTATATGGGCATGTTCGGCTCCTCCATAAAACACACTCATACACTATTACTGTCTAAAACAAGGTACAGTACTGACATGACAGATTCATGTTCCCAGCTGTGACATAAGGGCTCTTTGACAATACCACAGTGAAAGCCCTATTAAGAAAACATGTGCCGGACAGTGCATCTGATGCAGTTAAATGCTATAAAAGATTTTCCAGGTGTTAATGAGTTACATGAGTAGAATGAAAATGAGATGGATCCGTGTGCTTGGAAATTCTCAAGGAGCAGGACTCAGGCTCTCAGAGAGACAGACAAACAGCGCTTTATAAGCATCACTGGCCACGCTCTGCACCTGACCGCCGAGGTGATGAGCGACCCTGACTATTCACTGGGGGAACTGTTCATTGAGGGTCGTTTGCATGGGAAAAGACAGACTTTCATGTCTTCCTGCAGTTTACTGCATCCTTTTTACTTTGCTCTATTTGTGAAAAAGCACTAGCTATCTTCCCCTTTTTATGCTTTTTTTTTCCCCCTAAAGAGAAGGAAAACATTATGCCCGTTACTTAATTTCTCGTTCTTAGTTTTATGAGGGATTCAGCTTGACCCAGTACAGATAAGAAATTGTCATTTAACCCATGTTAAAGTACCACTACTTACAGTTTATGCTTTTAAAGGACATAAATACGCCCTTTCACATACTTTGAAACAGCAGGGGTTGAAATTTTTCAAGGCAATTTTGGGGCTTAAGATATATTCCCTTAAGCTATGTATAAAATAGTATGTATGGGCTGCCCTGAAAATTTCAACCACTGATATTTCAGAGTATGTGCGTACATTATCTTGTACATCAGGTATCTACAGTAGAATTGTTTATTTGTGTTATCTGTTGACTCGATAAAAGATTGTTTCATTTCTTTAGCATGTGTGATTTTTATGGTTACTGTCCTTGAGGAGCAAAGTTTTGTTTTATCTACATATGACAGGTACAGTGTGGGAAGGCTGCAATGCAGATTTTTCCATGCTGTTGTGACCACAACCTCAGTCTTAATCCCAGCATACAACTATATCTAGGAAAAAAAGATAATTTTGTCTTCATGCTAATTCCAGCCTGATTTTCCTTAAAGGGGAAGCTCCCAGTAATACGAGAACCAATGGAGAGTCTCCCCTCAGAAATTAATTTAGACCCACCTATTTTATTTCCCACAATGACAAGTCAGTACTATTTTATCTTTCATTTCCAATCTAGTATCCCAAGTCCTCTTCCCACTCTTTCCCCACCCCAAGAGAGTTACTTAAATTAACTTGGAGAACTAAATTTTCTTAAACGCGTAAGAAGACTAGGTGGAGAGAATGAGCAAGCCGGTCTAATAGCACATTGACACAGACTCTTGAAATTCATGTCTTAAGGGTTAAAATTCCTCTGGCTTGCCAGGTGTTCTGTGCAAATGTTACATTCATACAACGTAGTATCTGACCATTTAACCATATGTCAAACAATCTCTGCTTTGACAACCAGATGTAGACATTGCCATGGAATGAAATTATCATTTTATTAATTACCCTTTAATTAGTTGATACAGCAGCGAACATGCAGTAATTTAGTCATAATTGGCCTGACTGAGACTCAATACTTACAGGGCTGGAATCTGTTTGTGAGACTACTTGTTATGAATAACAATTATGTCTGTGACAATGCAATTTTATTATGAAGATGTACTGTGCATTTCAAACAACTTTTAGGTATAAGACAGTATTCAGGATTTAACTACAATTTGATGGCAAACGTTTTCCTCGAATAAAAGTGTACAATCCTCTGCGTATTTTGCTAAATGTGTTGTAACAATGCAAGAAAGACCTCTTCCCAAACTTACTGGGATGGCCAAAGCGTGTTTTCGATGCATTTTATTATAGAAATTAGGAGCCACTTGGTAAATTTTGTATTTGAAAATGGTGGAAAAAACACTTCAGACTTCTCTCAAAATCTTGTTACTGGTCTTGAAATTATTCTAGAGTTTAACGTGGTATTTGTGTAAGGGGTACACTATGCAGATTTTCAGAAACACTCTCTGTCAGAACATTGCAAGCAGAAACTTGAGCAGCGTCTCCTATGCGATCACTTGATCACTACACTTTTTGGATTTCTGTAAGAAGAGTAGAACATCCTTCGGTTTCTTGGACTGGACAGGTGCAATTAAAGTTAGCAACACCCCTCTCTAGACTGTACTAGTAAGTAAAATGCCTTGAAGACATCCTTTCAATACAGCTTGCCATTAAATAAGGAACACTCTTCATAGACACAATACTGAGTATCACTGGTAGGACAAAGCACATTCAACAGCTTAATAAAAATACTTGTAAAGTAGATCTTAACGTTGGCCCTTACATACTCAGTTGCTATGAGTTTTTTTTACCATCACTTTGGACAAAACTCTGGAGTCACCGTTCTGTCCTCGCTCTTCTAAATTTTGTGACCTGAGCGAAGACTGCAGTGTTTTATATTAGTTTTATACTGTTAGACAGACAACATGCCTCATGTTTTCTCCACTTGTCTTTCCACAAAAATCTCACAAAGTGCAGGTCAAAACCTTCAACAAACTCAACCTCAACAAAATATAACAAATTGCTTTACTTTTCAGCGTTGAATCAAAGCTCCCTTTTTGTTTTTTTTTTTTTTTCTGTAATGGGTAGCTCCTAGCTTTCTGCATGTGCAGAGACAGAAAATTATACTTAACTGAATTTCTTTTTAAACCTTGCCCGATTCCAACACATTTATTTATTTATTTATGATGGATGGGCAGGCTACATGGATGTCTCCAAGCCAAATGAATCTTTCATATAACTACTCTAAAGTCAAGGAAGTTATATGAAGGATGAGTCTGTTTCCTTTACAATTAGACTTTGAGTAATTCTTTTACTTTGCTCGAATGACTACGGACTTCTTTGTAAGTTTTCTTTGTTTTAAACATAATGTTCTTCCATCCTTTCCGATAATTAATCCACTATTATGCTTCTTTATCACAAATGTATGTATGTATGTGGAAAAACATGCTATATAGGAAAGAAAAACGTTTTTTGCCTATGGTGCCATCTTCCAGTTAATATCAGTAAGTCATATTCTATTGCTTGTAAGTGCATCTTGCTCCACAACTTATAGCCACCTCCAGTACAAATACACACAGGTTGTATTTTCCTGCTGTGTCACAGGGAATAGCTAACGCAGTGTAACAAGAGGTCATTTCATTAGATTACCATGAAAGAGTCACCGCTGCAAGGAGCTCGAGTTGAACGGGGACACAATCACAGTGTTAAAAACTCAAACCAGTTTACCATTAAAACCTTGTGTGCCTGCTTGAAAAATGTCTTAGAGCAGCACAAAAGCTGGCACCATTAGCTTTCATCCCTGCTGAGTTGGCAATAAAGTGCACACATAAGTAAAATGCATTAATTGGTATTAGTCAATCTAGTTAAGATGTTCATTCTCCAGGCATCTTCAGATTTCATTTCCATAAAATAGGATTTCTTTAAGTCTCATAATTTGATTTTGTCCAGCCCAAAATGATGTTGACACAGTGGCAGCAAAAGCACAATTACACCCCAGCTTTACAAAGGTGTTCTCTATCTAAATGGACCAGGACCCACGTGCTCCCAGTCTCACCAAAAAAAAAAAAAAAAGGAAAAAAAAAAGGAAAACCTGTGGAAGAGGAAAAAGTGACAGATTTTCCTACCATTTTCCTATTGCTATTTTTCATCCCTTTCCCCCGTATTTTTCCTCCTGTGCACTACTGATTACTGCACTTTAAGATCAGAATGAACAATTAACTGCCTAATTATTCCAGTCACACCAAGCCACAATGAAATCTTTATTCAGTGTTTACAGCAATCTTTGGCAGAGACTGTCTTGCTGTTTTTAAACCAAGAAGAACTGCTCCCTTTGGCTCCCCTCAGCATCAGCTGCCTGGGTTTCAGAGCTGGATGCCAATAATCAGCCTCCTTTTTCTCTTCCAAAGTGGCTATTTTTTTTTTTAAGGGTGAAAAGACCTATTCTCATCAACTCCCCATATATTCTGCCTGATTTATGTCCCAGCCACTGGGTCTCTTCCTTCCGTATCTTTTACCATTTGTGTCCCCCCCCCGCACCCCCTCCGCGCCGCTCCCGCAGCCCCCGCCGAGCCCCGGAGCCCCCGGACCCCCGGCGTGTGTGTGTGTGTGTGTGGGGGCGCTCCTTCCTCGGGAGCCCCGGCGAGGCCAGAGGCGAGGGGGCGAGAGGGCGAGGGTAGTTTCCAGCTCCTGCTGTGCAGCACCCCCCCTCCCACACACACACCTTTTTCTACAGGTTTTCCGCTTTCTGCAGAAAGCCCCCGCGGAGGCTCCCCGCCGCCTCCGCCCCGGGACAGTTGGAGGGAGCCGCTCCGTGCCCCGGGCGGCTCCTTCTGCCCCCGCTCCGTCTCTCCGACCTGCTCCCGGGACCCGGACGGCGAACCGCGCCGCCGGGACACCCCCCGCCCTGCCCTGCCCGGTCCGGCCCGGCCCGGCCCGGCCCTGCCCGCCGCGGCAGTGCACCTGCGGGGGGGGGAGATTGTCCCAGGGAAACTCCTGAGCGACCCGGTGTAGGCTTGCTCCGTCCCCCACCGCCTCCTCCTCACCCTCTGATTGCGGCTGGGCAGCTAGGGGGCCGGGGAAAGAAGAAGGGGAAAAAAAAAAAAAAGGAACAAATAAAAAAAAAGAAAAAAGGGGGAAAGAAAAGAAGAAAAAGACAAGAAGAAAGAAAAAAAGAAAAATGAAGAAAAAAGAAAAGGGGGGAAGAAAAAAGAAACAAAAGAAACAAAAATAAAGAAAAAAGAGAAAAGAAAAAGGGGGCAAAAGGAGGGGAAAAAAAGAAAAAAGCAGAAGAAAAAGTCCCCGAAGGATAGGACGGGTTACCTTGCTGTGTGGAGGAGCTCCCGGCTGCCTTCCTGGCGATGGGACTTCCCTCCTCCGCCGGGTGCGCCCCTCACATCGCCGCGCCCCCCCCGCCGCTCCTTCCGCAGGGGCCGCGCCGGGCGCCTTCGCGCCGCGCTGCCGCTCGCTCCTGGCTCTGGCTGCGGAGGGAGGGAGGCGGGCGGGGGGCAGCGCCGCCGGGGCTGCGCGACGGCGGGCTGGGCGCGGGCGCGGCGCGGCGCGGCGGGCGGAGGAGGAGGAGGAGGAGGAGGAGGAGGGAGCCCCGCCGCCGCCCCGCTCCCCGGAGCTGCCCCCGCTGGAAGTGGCCGCCGCTGCCCCGGGCTCCACTGCCCGTGAATATCGCGGCGGGTCTAACGCTACCGCGGGGACCTGCGGGAGGCGGTTGGTGGCGGGGGGCTGCTCCCTCCTCCGCCGCCCCCTCCCCCGCCCCCCTTCCCGGGGAACCCCCCCCCGGCCCCACGCAGCTCCCCGGCTGTGGGAAGAGCAGCCCCGCGTCTCCCCTCTGCAGGGCTTTTTTGCATTTCGGGAGGATTCCCAAACGCACCACACGGGCTGTGAGAAAACGGGCTGCTGAGGTAGAGCCAAAGTAACGCTGGGGCGACGAAGCGCTGCTTTATTTAACAAAAAGGGTGCGGGGATGAAAGCTGAATTTCTTTAGAAGGCTCAATTTCAGTTAATAAACATCCTGAGAGTAATGTCGGAGCTACTTTTATGAGGGTAAACAGTACAGTTTCCTGGAGGGTTTGTGTAAGACTTTGGAAAAACAGCCAAATAATAAAGGGGGTTTGCATCCACTTTTAAAGATCGTTTTAGCGTTCATAAAAGCTGCCAGACTTGCTGAAATACTCCCTACCCACAGAATGACAGCAGCGAAGGCAGCGGCAGGACAAGGCATCCTCTCTGCCTACCAATTTGCCTCAACCTCGACCTGAGGTAACTAGGAGGACAGGTATTTCTTACACTATCCCTGTGCTAGCCTTCATCTTCCTGCGCAGTGTGGGAAGGTAGCAGACTTGTACCAACTTTGATGACATGTACGTGTGAAAGAGATAGGGAAGCTCGTCCGCTTGGGTATGAGAAGGCTATTGCCTCTGTAATAGCTCCCTGTAGTAATAACTTCTTTTCGCTGCCAGCGCAGAGCCCATTCCCCGCCTCGGTTAAATTAGTAAATCTCAAGCAACTCCACCAAGCTCAGAGCAGAGCTGTGCCCCGGCAGTCAGTGGCCAAGCCGGTGACTGGCAGTAGGAGACTCTATATCTCATTATCAATTCCTTGGGACGCTGCCAGTCCCTCAACAATTAGATCTGGAGATGAAGATTCGGATTATACAGTCAAGATTTGGCTTTTTTTTTTCTCTCCAGATTTGCACTAATGATTATTTGCAGAACTAAGGTCAGACTGGCTAGTTTTCTGGCCCCGCATTTTTCATATTGATCATAACGTAGTCATTTCAGCATTACAAAAGAAAAAGGGCAGTCAAATCTCTGGAGGGAAGTCGTTGGAAGTTTGTATGCTGGCAAAGTGCCCAAAACAAATGATGGATTACAGCTATGATAAATGGATACTTTGATGTGTTGGGAAGCAGTATGATGTTCTCCCAGTTTCCTCTATTGCATGTTCGTCTTTGGACTCCTCAGGCTGATTGAACATTTTTAGCCTAACAGTCCAAGGAGGCAGAAATGGCTCTCATCAGCATCGCTGGTCAGCGTCAGAGACTTGGTGCGCTTCATATAATGGTATGGCCAAACGTGCCCCTCAGTACCGTTTTTCCTCAATATTAGGACAGAATACTTGTGATAACATCCTGGAAAGTTATCAGTACACCATTACTGCTGGGCGTCTGATTGCAGGAGCAATGACCTCTTGCTAGAATTGAGCTGGTTATTGAGTCAATGTGTAATTTTTTCCAGACCAGGATTTTATTCACAGTACTTACTTCTTGGCAGCACATACACACACATCTCTATTTCTCTGCTTCAATGTAGTATGCTTAGAATATGTCTGTTTATAATTTAAAAGGCTAAACAGATGCCACTTGAAAAGTTTGCATCTCAGTTTGAGTGTCGTCTGTGAGTTTGGTTTTTTCTCCCAAGTTGGACTGCAGTAAGGGAAAAAAAATTAGGATAAAATACATACGACAACTTTAATGGAATGGCGGCTGCAGTGGACGCTCTTTGATTACTGCATATACCACAGCACCATGAAAATAAAATGCAGATACTGTCAATTGTTTAAGGTTATAATTTAGGATTAATATATAGTACATAATACAGCACTCACATATGACACAGAAAACCCGAGAGAATTCTATGATATACAGAGTAAGCACCGGAAAAAATCCACACGTTAAGTACACGAGCTCCTCAGTTTCACATATACAGCCGAATGGGTTATCCAAACATTGTGTTTACTAAAGCAGATACGGCTGCATACTCTAATTTCTGCCTCATGTGTTGTCTTCCTTCACAGGGACACGTTTCAGCAATGTGCCTGTGACTTATCTTTTCTAAGAGCTGTTATGTGATGTACAGTAAAATAGGAGGAACTTACATTTTCACTGAGTGTCTCATGCTCCCCCCCAGTACAGGGCTGAATCATGTAACCCGAAGAGTGCTCTCCTGTGCCTCTGAAATCGTGGTTGAGCAAAGAATGCGTCCATCAACTCACCTGTCTCAACATTACATGGTTTCAACCACCAGGCTTTCTCAGGAAAAATGAGAGAAGGTTTCAAACATTCACGTGCAGAATGCACATATTATATACAGAACAGGTGGGTGAAGATCTATCTCACCTCCTTCCTCAAAAACAAAAAATAAAATTACAATTTTAAATTAAATAAACTGACCCTAACTCTCAAACCTTACATGAACCATAAAAATCAATTCTTGAATATAGAACACTTTATTAAGCACAGCTGTGATCAAATGTCCTTACATGAAAGGACTGAATCTTTTCTCTCCGGTACTTGATGTTCTCCCTGCCACCATACTATACATAATGCTAAAACCATGCAAAACAGAGTAAAAAATACTAAAGAATGCAGCATGCTGAGTAGTTTTAAAATTTAGAGGCTTTCCGAGAGATGAAAGAAACATTTTGTTATCATTGTTTGAACAAGAGATTTTTGTATGCTGCGAGCTATTTACACTGTTCTCCTACAAGGAAAACTTGGAAGAAGCAGCATTATATATGGATATCGCTTATGTGTTCATGTAGCTTTCCCTCTTGCAGGACTGAAATGAGGAATGAGTTGCAAGTTACCTAAATGACAGAGATGAGGGAACAAGAGAGGAGAAAGCTGAAAAACAACTATTTTCCACTTTTGTGTTGCCATTTCATGTCATAGAGCAGCTTTTATGTTTCTGTCTTACACCCCTGCCTCACTTCATCCAGCTCTGTTCGTGATTACTCCGACAAAAAAGAAGTTTTTGGATTTTGCAGATGTGGGCTGTGTTGTGGTATCGCTTTACAGGTGGCTAACATGAAACGTTCATTCTTTACAAATACTAGAAGCGGATATTTGCACCAGGAAGTGTTGGAGGAATTGATATGATGTAGATTTTGTAGCACCTTTATGGCTTCTTCAAATACTGGGTGCTCCTTTAACCATTGATTTGCTTTTGCAGTTAATAATGACTTAAACTGCATTGGTTTTTATTGTGCAATAAATCATGGCTTTTCAAAATGCAACAATTTTTAAGGGTGCTACAGAGTCTATTTGAGAAAGGGAAAAGGTGAATATTAACTAAAAAGAATTCCATGTCCCAAACGATAAAACGAGGCCATCACCCAAAAGCGAGAAGTTTGCAAAGCAAGAGAACAAAACTGCACATTGCTGAAGAAGTGACATATAAAGACCGCATATATAAGAACAAGGATGGTCAAAGGAATATGTACATCATAAAATCACATCCACCTTTGTAAAATGTTACTAAACCAGTAATAGGAATATCTTTCAAGTTGTCATGTCCACAGGCAAGAATACCAGCTCTACTCGTATCCAAGAAAGCCCAAAATGTCACATGCTACAATGGTGAAACTCCTGAACGCTACACAGTCTGTTCAAAAAGTGTGCGTGCACAGGAAATCCAGTGAAGAACTTAAAATGACAATGGCACAGCACAAGCAAAGACATGCGTATACGGATGTACCTTGGACCCTGTCATTCAGCAGGCTGCAGGACACTACCTTCTCAGTCACATGCCTTTCTTTTTGCCTCCACTCTCCCTTTCTTCCGAGTAACTAGTGATGAGTCCCCAGGTCTAGCTCAGGACTAGGGCCTGACTTTTCATCCTTTTCAGCAGGTTACCTGAGCTTACCACTGTCAGGCAAACTTTTTAAAGTTCTCCTCCCTCAGAACTGTGTGTCTTTGCTCTGCTTCTTTCCTTGATTTGTGTTACTCAGTCACTTAATACAGTGAGTTATCCTCTACGTTGCTTATGTAGGGTTGGGGAATGCCAATCCAACAAGGCTTTCTTCTTAGTCACCTTTTCTTCTAACTTAAAGAAAACCTTATTCAAACACATATTCAAACCTACTGGCCATTTGGCAGCATAGCCTTGTTTTGGACTATCTATCTCCTGCTCTTTAAAATAAAGCCTTTGTTTGTCTCTTACACCGCTTCTTAAACCTAATTCTCAGTTTATCATTTTAGTCTTGTTTCAGTCTATTGCCTCTTTGAAGGGATGTACGATTCAGCATCATCTTTCTCAGCTGCTGTCCTTGGGGAAGACACTGAATTGAACATGGACTTCTATTTCTGCCTTTTGCAAAAAGACCATCACCATGGTCTACTCCATCAGTATCTTTAGGAGAGTAATTTGCTACCCCCATTTGTCTGGAGCTACTGAGGAGAACACTGCCTTTTCTCCCGCTGACAGATGCATTAGCTTTTCCTTCACGCTGAGGCTTTAAAACTACACAGCAGTGCCAGGGAATCCCAAGAGTAGGAGTCAACTTTAAAGCTCTGGACTGTATTAGTTTAGTTTGAAACCTGATTTGGTTTCAAGACAGAAGCAAAAAAGTTCACAGAGTCCTACCCACATCTGAAAATTTCACCCCAGATAGAGAGCACGATGAGGCTTGCATGGCTGAAAGTCCCAGAGGGAGCTGCCAAGGAATTGCCATGGCACCTTGGCCTTGTCCTGGCCTCTTCCTGACTGCACCATTTCAGTTCGCTTACTTTTATCATACGGCATGTGGAATTTCCAAATGCAAAACACACGCAACCGTATTATTACAATTTTATTTACTTTCAAAATTTTTTCTCCAACATTTCTTATGGAACGCTGATGAGCAGCTTTTCTGCTCTTCCAGCCATTTAGTAAAACACTTCTGAATATCTCTAACTGCACCAGTTAGGCAAAAGGAGTGAATCATTTGCCATGGTATATCTACCACAGGATATGGTGTGTGTACTATGGACAAACCACAGGTAGTGTGCTGGCTGGTATACGAGCAATTGTCAAATTGCTAGCTACACCCTTGTCTGCAGTGAGAGAACTGTAGGTAATGAAGGATTGTCTTCTCCCCATGCATGATGACAGGGGCTAATGGGAAAGGAATAACGTGAAGAAGGAAAAACGCCTCAAATCTCTCTATATGAATATTAAAAGGAACAGGCTTCTATTCTCAGAACTTAAGTCAGTGACGTCTGTGCTTGGGCTGCTTTTCCTGATTGCACTGAATGTCACAATACAAAATGCAGCATAACCCTGATTGCCCAGCACTGTTCATGTTCTCTCTCTATGGGAACTGGGCAGTGATTTTTCTTTGAATACATCATTTACAGCTTGCTACAGTGATTCTGCAAAGTCAATACATATCCTTAGCACAAAGCAAAGAATGAAGGGCATTATGGAGAAAGAGAGAAAGATACTACAATGGCAGAGAAAGATGAATGCCATTGCACAAGCACATTACAGGTTCCATTCATAGGAATAAAATTACTTTTTTTTCAAACAAAGTATTTTTCAAAATACATGTAATATGCTTATATTTAAAAAGATCTTGTGTGCAGCCTACATGTCACTACTGACATAAACTCTCTGGCAGTGAATTATCATATGATTATCTGTTGTGCAAAGAAGATCTATTTGTTGATTCAAGTCACATATATTTGCAAGGCAAGGTTTGTAGACACAGGTAATATTTTTTATTAGACCAACTGATTAGAATGGAAAGATGGATCACGCACACAAGCCCTTCCCAGAGCAAAAACTGGTCTGTTTTTTTCCCTAGGTACTCAAGCTGGCTTCATAAAAGATGTTATTTCTCCTCGCAAACTTAGCTTCTGTTACAGCCTTAGATCACCGTGACTGTTACAATGCTGCTACTTATGTAATTATAAAATACCTATCTGGGAACCTGGTTACTCCTCTGCATTATTAATAGTGTCTGACATGTTTTCACTACTGTATTGGGAATACACTTAGACAAAATCTTCTCCTGACCACCTGGAGTAATCAAATTGCAGCCTACAAGTGTTGAGGAAGTTTATGGAAAGCAATTTTCAGCCGCAGGGTATTAAGCCGTGCTAGAAGTAGTTTGCTAGAAAGCAGTTAATCCCTTGGACTTGCAGTAGGTATACCCTGTCACTCCTGTGTCTTACTTCCACAGGTAACAAAAAGAGTTAGCAGGTGATCTACCAGCCTTATATTTGCCTCTTCCTTGAGATCACTGCTGTTGCAGGGAATAGCTTGGAGTCCGTGTCTTCTAAGTGGACTTTAGGACTAAATAGGGAATAAATGAAAGATAAGCCAGACAGGGTCCTCAGTCTCTTGTCCTGACTCAGGTAAGATTTAGGATTTTCAATGAGTGCTTGGCTTGAGCTTCAGAAATCCACCTCATTTTTGGAGACACATAGCATCTTTTTCCTCTTGAAATCTACATAATAACCTCTAAGTAATTTTGTTGCAGTTTAGAGGGATCTCACTAACTGTGCTCCTTCCCTGTTTTTCATGTGTGTTGCTCCTGGACTTTGGTTCTGCTGAGGGCCAGAGCCAAAGAGCTCAGGGATCTTCTGAGCAGAGTCACCTGCAAGTCCAGTCCAGCTGAGGGCAAACGGTCTCACAGTGGCAATACACTTTGGTGAAGAGTGCAGACATCCCTCGGTGCCCCTGGAGCTTCAGCGGTGGCTCTGAGGGCAAAGCTCTGCACCAGAACTGGTCAATTTTCTCTGAGCAGGGAACAGAGCATGGGAGATCACTGGGGGACAAAAATGGGTGCGCTGGACTTCTCTGCAGAAATCCCCCTGGCTGGTTTGAAGAATGAATGCTCACTGACCTGCTGTAAGCAGTGCGATGCGAACAGTGCCAAACTGTCAACTACGTCAATGAAGAGAAGTTTTAGTCTCATCTCACCCCTTCACAATCCCCACTGACAGGCAAAAATTGAACATGTCCTTAACACTAGAAGAGAGGAATCTATTTTGTAGTGTGCTACAGGCATGATCTAGACAAATTGCGCCTATATTTCATCTGAACCCATCACAACACAACATAACAAGGCATTTCAATTACCTCAACAAGCTACCAATACAACTTTTTCATCCCTTTTCTCCAACTCGGCGTTTCTTCTATATATCACTGTAAATCTCATCAGTCCCAGCCCAGTTTAGGCTAATAAATTCCAATTACCATCTCAAACCTCATGAAAAGGGGAAGCTTGCAGTGAAGAAAGCCAAAGGCCCCAGTCATTGCCTTGGGCCTCGAACTCACCCCTCTGAATGGGGAAGTAGACGGGCTCATTCGTCCCCGCTAGCTCAGAGACAGCTATGGCGCAGAGAACGGCAGAGCTGTTGAGTCCCATTGCAGTAAGCAGGGCTGCAGGGTCGGTCCACGCCCAGGAACAGACCCATATGTCTCCTTAAAGCAAAATTTAGGCAATGGTTTGAAAGACACCATGCCAGAGCACAGTCTTAGTTGGCATATGTAGAGCCCAAAGAGAGACCAGAGCTGTGCATGCAGGTCTGGGGCAATGTATTTAACCACAGTAACTTTTATGGTCTTCTGGCATACTATTCCCATCTTCAAGGAGGGGGACAAGTTAGGCAGGAAACCAGTTATTTACATATTATCTGGAAATGCACTGAGATCCCAACAGACAGAGCGAAAAAAACCTAATTTTGGACCATAATTATGTTTTTTCTAAACAACAGTGATAAAGCTTAAGGTTTTCAAAGAGTTTATGGATACACAGAGGAGGCAAACAAGTTAAAATGATACTGCAAATCAACATATTTATATGTTTATTAATTCTGACTAAAATTTGCCATCTGTGACTGAGCATTTTACTAAATAAACCTCACAAATTATAGATTATTGTAGCTAAGAATCTTCATGGCACTGCTTCTTAAGCTCTGGTACTGAAATAGCTCCACTGTAAATGAATATTTACAATAAAACTATGCTCATAAAAGTTCCAAAACATGTTCTAGTGACAGTCTGTTCAACTATTTAGTGATTCAAAAGAAAACTCTCCAAGAAAAGCTCCGTATCAATGCAGTACATAGAATATAGAAATGTATGAAAAATGACAAAGGCAGTATGTTACTGTTGAGGTGCCTCTAACTTGATTGCTAAGCTGGTTGAAGTAGCTTTTCATAAATGAAATATGTCCTCAGTTTTCCTAGAATAGCTAGAATAAGAGCAAAGTCAACAAAAAGTCTCTTCTTTATTTTTCTTTGAAGACATTACTTTCTCTGGAATATAGTAAAAATCTGTGTTCAGGGCACGTTAGCTAATTCTGAGGCATGTGTTCACAAGCAGACACACAGGAGGCTAATTTACATGTTTAAAGGCAACTGAAACTTTGTTTTGCCTATGTGAATGTACCTGCCCAGTGTAAGAAGTGGGCTTTCCGGTATGCCCACGTGTGAGCGGGGTTTACAGGCTTAAAAAAAAAAAAAGTCTGATCTGCTACTGCTGCCACTGTAGCTGTCATCACAGCACAATTCAGGCAGAAAACCTCAAGACACCTATCAGACCAAATCCTGTGGACCTTACTCAAGCAAAAAATCTTGTTGATGTCAACAAACATTTTCCCCAAAGAATTTGTACACAATTGAGCCTTTTTTGTACATTCATATTTTAGTATCATTGAATATCTGCAACAAAACCAAAATAGGTTTTCTTCTTTGACTCAGGAATCAAGGCATTGGGGAATGAAAATGAAAAAATGCCCTCCTTTAAATCCAGATAGGGACTACTTTTATAATTTTAGGATATCTTGGAAGGATCTGAGTTTTTAGGTGAGTATACAGAACTGTTTGAAGAGCAAGTTCCTTTAAAGACAAGTCACGATGGTCAGATACAGGAGTATTAACCACTCAGAATATGTTTTCTCCTATGAAGCAATAATTTTAATATGAGAAGCATGCACTTAATGTCCAAAGGGTTCAAAGTAGTAACTGTTAGTCAATAAACCTGCATCTTGGGTGCTTTTTTTAGTATTGCTGAGGACTGTACCCAGACCAGGGCCCATTCTGTCAAAGATAATATGTCCTCAGGCCAAAATTCCAGCTGGGGTCTGTTTGCTGGAAATGACACAGTTCAGTTTCCAGGTCTGACCACCTCCCTGCCACGGACTCCAAGTTGAGAGTTTTAAGGTAAACAATCCATGATAAACTGTCAATGGCACAGAGAGTTTCGCCTTCAGTAGCACCTTTGGGTCCAAGAGCTGGAGAGAAGAGAGAAGACCCCAGTCATCTTCTGTGGAGGAAGGGTACCTGCTAGAGATAAATCTAAGAGAAGCAAAGAGAACATTTTCAGGAAGCACCTTACTGGTTGTCATAGTCAGAGCCTAGCTGAAAAATCATAAAAAGGAAAGAGTTTCCAGAGAGCTCAACATACTTTCAAATTCAGCAGACATTTTTAGCAACAATAAAAAGGAGACAGGTCTGGACATTCTCAAATGGTTTCAGAAATGCTGAAATAGTCCCCAGTCCAAAACAGCACTGCACATTTGAAGGTAAGATTTGTGTTTGTTCGAAAATGAAAGACTATTAAGAAAGAAAATTAAAAGATAAAAGATTAAAAAATGCCCGACTTATAAATGAAATACGACATTTATTTTTAAAATATCTGTAGAAGAGACATCACTCTTTAGTAAACTCTACCAGCTATTAATTTATCATAACGTAAATGGTTTAATTAATGTTTAATGATACAGCACTTTCCACAGGAACTGATATCCAACTACACTGCTTTAGAAAAGGGATATGGTACCCTAAGAAATATATTTACGTGAGATGGGACAAACGCGTGGTTCATGTAAATCATTTTAGCTCCAACAGTCAAGAGAACGATGTTGATTTCCACAAGTTTACTACCTGCAAATGATGTTACAAATAACATATATTATCGTAGTGCTTATCTCATACATCTGCGTGTATACATCTTCGTAGCTTTTTGTTTTCTGATAACACAAACGGACTTTGTGAAGTCATTGAATTACATTGCTTGAGACAAGTGCTTGTAAACTACAATTTTGCAGTGTGTCCTGGTTTCGGCAGGAATAGAGTTAATTTCCTTCCTAGTAGCTGGTACAGTGCTGTGTTTTGGATTTAGGGTGAGAACAATGTTGATAACACACCGATGTTTTAGTTGTTGCTAGGTAGTGCTTACACTAGTCAAGGACTTTTCAGCTTCCCACGCTCTACCGACTGATAAGGCTGGAGGTGCACAAGAAGCTGGGAGGGGGCACAGCCAGGACAGCTGACCCAAACTGGCCAAAGGGATATTCCATACCATGTGACGTCATGCTCAGCATATAAAGCTGGGGGAAGAAGAAGGAAGGGGGGGACGTTTGGAGTGATGGCGTTTGTCTTCCCAAGTAACCGTTACGCGTGATGGAGCCCTGCTTTCCTGGAGATGGCTGAACACCTGCCTGCCGATGGGAAGTAGTGAATGAATTCCTTGTTCTGCTTTGCTTGCATGCGTGGCTTTTGCTTTACCTATTAAACTGTCTTTATCTCAACCCACGAGTTTTTCTCACTTTTACCCTTCCGATTCTCTCCCCCATCCCACCGGGGGGGAGTGAGCGAGCGGCTGCGTGGTGCTTAGTTGCCAACTGAGATTAAACCACGACACAGTGCTACCCTCTCATGCTATGTACTCTGATGGCAAATGTCACCAGTCTACTAGTTGCTAAGTTATGTAGCAACACACACTAGATAAAATGAAGAGACTGTAAGAAAACTCACAGTATTCAATAACGTTACTTAGTAAGGTAACTTACTAAAGTAACCCCAAAACTCCAACTGCTAAACTCCCTGTAGACATAGTAAGAGGAAACTCAAAATTATGCAGAAGGTTCACATCAAGACAGATCTCCTCTAATCGTACAGTACAGTAAACATTGAGTGTATCACAGAAACTAAATGAGATTTGAGTAGCATTTACAGCTTTTCTTGCTTGATTTAGTATTTTTCCTTCTCTCAGATGATTTTTCAAGTTTCCTTCTTCCACACAATAAGGAAACAAAACAAAAGACATTTTGGTTTCTGAAGTTCTCCAAAGTGTGGAGTTTCAAACAGATACAATTTTCCAAGTGCTTTGGAGGCTGTGTCAGTCAGAGGGCTATTCTTGGCATAGCCACCGGCAATCCAAGAGCAAAGCAGAATGAATTCTGGAGCTAGATGAAGACCAAATACCTCCAAGTCAAATTCTAACTAGGTGGAATTATCTGTAGGAAAGAATTACTAAATCAAACTATAACATTGTTTGGCACAGGGCTGTCTGGCAAGTGGAGAGATACAGGTTAATCTACGTGCTAGGATTTTATTTTCTTGAGGTATACCTTTAAATATCAAAAGTTTCTGACTTTTTACATTGCTTTTTTTCATTTGTTAGCTTTGGAAATGTAGGGGTGTTGTCTTCAGCTATAGCAAATTTGCTGCTCCTACAGCTTTAGCTCAACCCTTACCTATACCAGCACTATTACAATTCCACAAAACACTGAAGTTCAACATCAGCGTAACTGTTTTCTGAATTAGTTACCCACAAGCAAATTTATAATTTGCTTTCAATTTCTTCACTGGTTCCATCACATAGTACATGTACTCCAGACAATTTAAGCTAACTCAGCCAGTTTGTCTCCTGCAATGAAGGGCCCATTTCCTTCAGTGACAATTTATGTTAATGATAATCAGATGCTATTTTAATTAACAATGACCTACAAGCATCCTAATATATTTCTCTCTCTCCCTGATGGTAGTTTTTTACAAGACTGTGTCACTCCATTTCATTTGAAACTTGGGGGCTCTTGTATTTGTTCAGACAGCATAGGTCCCACAGCCCCATCATTTTTGCTTTCGCAGCATTTATGTTCGTATTTCCCTGTCAGTGTGTGTAGCTCTAGAAACGGTAGCACGGTGGGGGGCTGGGGGGCAGCTGTGCTGCTCCAGCGGTGCAGGACTGATCTTCAAATGTGCAACAGCTCTGAAATTGCCCAGATTTGCTAGACTTCCTACACATACCTAGAGTGGCTCCATATTACACGTACAGGGTTGCCTTGGACACACTACCAGAATGGGAAGGTTATATGCTGGCAGTAATAGACGTGGTGTAGAAGACAACCAGTGAAAGTAGGCAGCAGAAACAGTAGACATATAATACAAAAGACTGCAATGTAAAATGTAATTCCTTTTATTTCTATGCCATATGTATTTCTAAGAAATAATACTATTTATAAATTACTTCAATGCAGAAGGATATAGGCCCTATCTTGCCTCCTCCACAGAAAAAAGCCCAACTAGGCTTATAGTTCAGAATAGTTGCAGTTTCTTTTCCAGAGCCTTTTTCTTCACTTCTTGTCTGTCAGGGCTATTGCTACCCACGAGACAGTGCAGGCAACTGTCTAGGACAGCAGACTGCAGAGGGCAGCAAAAATATGCCCATATCTCAGCTGTCCCATGTCACACTCTGGCACGTTAATACAAATCTGCTTTCCTCTTTGACTTCTGTTAATAATATAGGAGTGTGACCTGTGATGGCTGAGGCACTGCGCATGTTGTACTCCCTGCCTTCCCTTCTACAAGTGCAACGGCCTCCTGCAGAGAGCAGGACACACGTCTGGCTAAATGCAAGTGGGATTTGGACATCTGCTGCAGGTCAGGAGTATCTAGCTGGTGTCGGCATCTTTTTATGCTGCCTGATGTAGCCTGATCACGTATCTAGAATTCTTGTTCTGAAGTCTCTTGAAAACATTTTTTCCAGTCGATGCAATTTCCGAGCCATGGTTTTCCTTCAGTAGCACGGGAAGGGATGTGAGCTCATTCATGTCCTAATACACTTTTTAACAGGAGAAAGGGAGACACAGTTGGATGCTATGGTATGCTGATGACTCAAATTTGGGAAAGTCAAACCTCTTCTCAGATCCATGTATCCTTACTCTAGCCTGTAGATACTCACTATTGGTTTTAGGGTTTTGGACTGCTGTTTAGGTAACTGTGGCTCTTTCAATACAACTCCTGTAAATTAACCTACCATAAGGAAGGTCCCAGCTGATGTCATACAATCCTTGCCATGGTCACTATAATAGAAAAATTTTACTTAGCAAAGAGATTTTGGAATATTTCTAGACAGTGACCAGGCTCTGGAGGCAGCAGAAAGACGACTTTTGTGGCTGCTGGAGCTGATGCACTGTTTTAGGTACAGGGAATTTTGTTAACCCAGTCAGGAGCTGATAAATAACTGATCTGGATCACAGGAACCAGAGACACACTCAGGAGAAAAGATCAGCATTTCCTTGAATTCTGAAGCTGAAATACAGTGTGTGAGTGTGGGTGAGGAGGGGTGTGTTTTGTTTTGTAATCATTGGCACTAGCTGGTCATGCAAGCTTAGCTGACGATTCAGATAGCACCCCAAGGTTTTATCCCATTTTGACAAATTCAGCAGTGTCCTTCACAGACTGGTGGTGTACATTATGCTGTTTTTTCTTTTAATTTGCCTTGGCGATGGACAAACTTGCATAATTTGTGAATTTGCAGATAAGAGCCTTCTTTCTGTTTTTTTAAAGGAAAGGTACGCAAACACAGACTTAAGGTAGCAGTCTGACAATAATTTTATATGAAGCATATCAGAAACTCAGATTATGGACAATTGGCTGTAATTGAAACAGAATTACTGCAGATAATTCGTGATACTAGGACTCAGGAGGAGGTATTAGGAATCAGAGAAGGGGCAATCAGAGAACCATAAGGACTGAAGATTAAGGACTTCAGGCTGTCAAATGGATGCACTAGCTGATATGTTATCATTTATTCTGAGTGTTGGGGCTGTTACGTGACATGAGTAGACCACAGATTTTTATTTTATCTTAAATTCATCCAAGAAATACTTTACATTTTGCCAAATCAGAATAAATTATTCAGCTTTCACTTGTTTTCTGCCAAATCTGTTACCTGAAACCTGTATAAAATAAATCCATTCCTGAAGAAAGAGCTGGGTGCTAGACAGCTGCTAGAAACTTCAGTGTTTGTTTCCTGGCACCACATTTGCCTGCCAGCCTGCAGGACAGGTGTTGCTGATGGGGAAGGGAAAGGAAGGAGACTATGGACAGGCAGTCCTCGGAAGCAAAAAAGGAGATTCGGCAAATTGCACTGTAGATTTTTGCCTGAGCCCCAGTCGAGACATGACAGCACACTAGCTAGTAATGGACATGCCTACTCTCTTCAGCATATCGGTCTTCTCTCTTTGCCTACATTTAGACCTACTGGAGATAAGTAGAGAGGAAGACGTGGAGATGGAGGCTGCCAGAAGCTTGGCTTTGTCTTTGTATTTTTCCTTGAATTGGGCAACATTGAGAGGCTTACGTGGGCCTGGAGTATTTACACACTTAAATGTATTCTCTAGACTTTCCTCAAGCTCATCTTTCATCCTACACAATGTTCAAACTTTCACTTCAGCTCCATTAACAGCCAAATACCTGTTTTGGCTGACACATGAGTATTTGAGTTCTATTTTGACAAATAGTGCCAGACTGAATGCACTAGATAAAAACGTTCTTCATGCATTTACACTCCTGCAGTTGCAAACAGATCTGGTACAGACATCAAACCCATGTTTTAGTTCAAATGCACAAGAACCACTCCGTAGGGGTATCAGCGCTTATTCACTCATCATGTTCTTTCATGCCTCAAATTACTCAGGACTCAACATAACCTAGCTATGGGTTTAATTGATTTCCTGAACAATAGCACTTCACTGAGCTGAGATGTCAATTGATGGCTGCCAGGAGTCTATGACATTGGTAGTTGTTGTTTTTGTTGCAATAATAAAATTTATTAGGGATACTAAAACCAGCAAATGAAATCCATCTAGGCAGGTAAATATTACACGTGAATGTGAAGACATATGAATATGAAGCAAATTGAAACAATTGACTTGATACAGCAAAGTGAATGTAAGAATTCAAGTTTCTACCCTCCTTCCTTTCTCCCTTCCTTCCTTCCTTTCTGTCTACCTTCTGTCCTGCCTGCCTTCCTGCCTGTCTCCATTCCTGACTGACTACCTTCCTTCTTCCCTGCCTTCCTTCCTTCCTGCCTGGCATCCTACTTTCCCGCCTGCCTTCCTTCTGTCCTGCTAGGCCAAGTGGCTTGTACTATTTATGATCTTGCCTTCCATAATGAAATTAACTGAAACATTCAACTTTTTTTCATAGTTGCAACATGGAATTTCTTCTTCACCTGATCTGCTACACACACAGTCTAATGAGTAGCTTCTTTGACTTTGAAGCTGGAAAAGTTTATTTCCCTTCCTCATGACAAACAAAAATAAATCACACCAGTAAATACATCAGCCTTTTTCCTTCCTCACTTGCAGATATTTTTGCAAATTAGAGCTTCTAGGAATTGTTACTGTCCCTTTCCTTTAAAAGAGTAAGCAGGATAGTAACATTCTTTTGTAGAGATCAATTTGCAGGTAGATGCCAATTTGTAGGATCTGATCCTCAGTAGGCATTGCAAAATATCCTTTTCCCTTTTGTACAGCTAAGAAAAATGTAGTTTTCAAAAGCTTATCAAAATAATTTTATTTGGTATTGGAGTTTGTTTTTGTTGTGTCCCCCCCCCCCCCCTCTTAAATCTAACAGTCACCACTTGATGTTTCCCAAGTGGCCTTAGCAGGGAATATTTCCCTATTCACAAATAACAAATGAGCATACAAGACTGAAGAAACCGTAAGAAGGGGACATGCAAAAGGCAGAAAAATTGGGTATTATTATACCTTTCTTAATGATCAGTGAATCTCACTCCCAGAGTAACTTAACCTGTAGTCCATTGCCTTTTTTTCATGTGCTGGTGTGAACATGCAAAAGGCAAGGGTAATTTATTGTATCCCAATCCCCATGCAGTAAACATTATTCATGGTTTGGTAGCGCCCTCCTCCCCTGGGAAATATTGTCTAGTTTTGCTTTGAGGCTCCTGCAATTAACACATCTCTGATGATTTCTGTTTCCTTGCAAGAATAGGCAGGAGGAGCATCATAAGAATTCACTAAGGTCTGCTCTCATCCTCTGCAGTTTGCAATGTGTCTCACTAGGAGGACAATTTAAGTCATCCTTGACTGAGGAGTTGTCCTTGGTCATCTTACACTGAACAGTGCTCCCAGCTGTTCAGTCTTTGCACGGGAAACAGCCGCCCTGCCAGAAACACTGGAGAATAAAAGTCTCTCTCTTGCTCTTAGTTTAGCTCAATTCCTCAGCCAATTCTGCTTGTAGCTATGGTGGCTGCCACAATATCATCAGTGGAAAGTCAGAAGGAAGTTGATAGATAGGAGACACGTTCTTTACTGAGTTCTCTGATCTCTGAATAGGAATAAGCAAAGAATTCCTCCATTCCTGAATTTTCTGCTCATTTCAAATTTGGGGTAAATAAGCTGAGGAACTGACTCTCCACATGTTCTTGTCTGCCCAACAAGACATAGGAGCAGAGAGATCACTACCCCACATCACATTTATACCTGGCATCCTGAGGATCACAAGGCTAGGAGCAAGAAAGTCACCTATAAATGTAGCTTCCAATTTTGAAGGTCCTATGGGTCTAACGGTTGCCCATAGATGAAGATGTGTGACTTAAGGTGCAGTGCCCATCTCCATGGTTTTACTGTGTTTTTTCCCCTCTCTTCTGGTTATCTTCTTATGAACTCTGTCACTTCCACAGTATGAGCCTTCTATTGCCTCTCCCCAGCTTTCCTGTCTATGATGATTTTAATTTATTTAACCCCAAATATCACAGACTCAAAAGCCTATCACCCGAAAGGAAGGCTTCTCTATTTTGACCAGTTACCCTTATCAGGCTAGTGCAAAATGAAGAACATGAGAACTTCTATTCTTAGCACAGAGTTTAGTGAACACCAAGGTCTGTGGGGTCTGAATGTGGTTCAGTAGATAGCATGAGCATGTGAAAGACTGAGTCACTTCACCGGTAGAGTTTCCAGGGACCTGTGGAAGAACATTGTGTTTCCTCTCGTGGAAACTCCCCCATGAGTTTGGGTACTGAGAAGACTGAAAACATGGGAGAACTGAACCGAGGACACCAGCAGATGTTACAATTGATTCCCAAAATCAGTGAGATTTAGCTGCCTGTTTTTGAGGAGTGAAACCCCTGCCTCTACTCCTGCAGCAAGCAGTAGGTGGTGGGCACCTCTGCTCTCATGGTGGCCATGGGCTCACGTGGGATATCACAGGGATGATGTGATGCCCGTTCTGAGGGCAGGATAAAGCCCTCTGGAAAGTGCTTCACGTTAATATTTTTTGGAGGAATTCCTTTAAAGATTATATAAAAATATGAAACAGGAAAATCTAAATCAGTGTTTACTATGTTTCAAGATGCAAGGTTTTCATACTATTATTAGTATTCACAAACATCGCTACAACTAAGTTGATACTGTCCATATCCAGATTGTTTTGAAATAAAGTACCAGAAAATTAAATGGCAAAATTTACATAACTCTGGAGCATTTATCATACTACATTATTACGCCCTTCAATTGCCAAATAGATGCCACTTGTCTGAGACAGTTTAAAGTGACCTGGAATAGTTTTGCATTAATATCCTCTTAGGCTAGGTCTACATTAGCAAATAGTGCTGCATGATAGGAGGAGATCTGTAGAGTGAAACAGCTGATACAGAGGATCTGACATGAACACTGTATACATTCTGGAAGGGTTTACTTTGGACTAGGTCTAGTCTGATCCTGTGAACCGAATGCCTGTTAGTGTTTGGAGCATATCAGTGTGCACCCAGAGTGTATGTTTTGGTTTATTTTCATCCAGAAGTTAGCATGTTTTCAATACAAATATGAAACAGAGCAGAGTATGGGTGACAATCGAGAAATTTGCTTAAAAAACCTCATTCCTCACCTGAACAAAAACTCTTACATAGAAGCATCTTAGAGACCAATTGTTTTTCCACATAAGAAGTCAAAAGAAATCTTAAAGTCAGAGAATTCATACTATGAGGCCTTAGCTGATTAATTTTAATGCTGAAAACAACTGACAGGGTCCCATGCAAATTTTAGTACAGGTCTCAAGTGGCTGTGTCTACACTCAGCTCTGGCATCCAGAGGAATCTGGAAGGAAAGGGGATGAGGTCAGATAGTGTGGACAGTGGGGAGATGGGGCTCATACAGTGCAAGGCAGAGCACACCTGCACCTCACAGCTTATCTCAGAGAGGGCAGATCTGCTCAAGGCCAAGGTATTTCATGAGGAAGAGAGAAATTGGGACTTAACACTGATCACGTCAGCTTCATAGGCTGTAAGGAAGGACAGGCTATGACCCTCTGTCTAAATGAGATATATTAACGTACACTTCTGAATAGGTGAGAGCTGCCTGAAACATTCCAGCTTGTGAAACATTTAGAATTTGGCTGATAGACTGCAGGAAATAAAACTTTTAAAAAATGTAGCACAAAAAGAGGAGAAAATAAAAATGCTCTTAGTCATTCCCTGGAGCACAAACAGCCGTTCAAACAATATTCTGAGAAAAGATGAGATTTAAAGCTCAGTGCATGGGGCAGACATTGTAAAAATCAAGGAAAAATTCCCATTTCCATCTATTTCTGTTGCTAGAGCCTTGCTGTTGACTGGCGTAAAACCTCATCAACAGAGGATAACTGAGACTTCTGGAGTCTCTGACATAAATAAACTTTAATAGGTATGATAAAACATGTCACTATTACAGCAACATTGGAACTGGCATACTTGGTCAGATCATTTCTGAGGTGGACACCACCAGAACCAGAGATAATACTGAGGGTGAAGGCATGCTACCAGTATCTACAACAATATCAGTAAAGTATTTTCAGGTTTATTCTCCTGACATTTCTTAATGCAGTCAATTTTGGTTTTATGCTTTTTTTTTTATCTTGTGTGCTTACTTTTTGGCTGAGCTTTTTCACACAGCAGATGTTTTCACTGAGCTGGCCACTATGACACATAGGTTTTCTAGGATTCATCTACCTAGCATCCAGCAGAGGCTATGTGTTGCATGAATTACATCCTTTTCATCCTGTTTTCATCAGACAACACATTATTACCCAAATGTTTACCTCTAGCTTGGATTAGTTTATTCAAATTTGTATTGAGATCTCTACAAAGAACCTTCCCTTATGGATTCTCACGTCCAGTTATCCTGAAGCACTCTGTTGTTGCATGAGTGTGAAGGGCAACATGAGAGCCTGGTTCAGAGACAGTGGGGGTCTTTATATTGACTTCAACAGCCTTTGGATCATAAGCCAAGCAATAAATTCCTGCAATGTCTCAACTGTGTCAAGCACACCAAGCTGCACCCCAGTCCCCAGGCAGACTTCTTTAACCCATGTAATATGAAGCCATAGCCAAAGAGACACAAAATAAAGCAGCCAAATACAGGTTTCCTCACTCTCCAATGATGGAAAGAAAGAAAGAGAGCTATAAAAACCAGTCACTGGCTGCATCACATAAACCACTGCTGGACACTATCATATTCCAGAAGTGAGATATCGTGAAGCTGAATGTAGCCTTGACGAGGATAAGAGGGAGAGGAAACCTGCATAATATCTCCCACAACACCAGAATCAGAGCATTCTCCCCTCCAGCAGTGCTAATGACACTAGCACCTTATTCCTCTATCTAAAGCCACTGCTAGGCAGAAGGCAAACTAGAACTGATCATCTTAACATTCACATCTGGGACCTTGCACAGCCAGATGGCTACCCATTGCAGATGCTCCTGCCATTCCCACCAACAGGTGAAAACACAACCAAGTGCAACATGCTGCTATCAGCTGTGCTGGAGCTAACCCCAGATTAGCTCTTGCATGTCAGTATAGTTACTTCAGATTTATATCAACTTGGCTGAGAACAATATCTGACCAGTACTTTATGTTAAAAAGAATGGAGCTGTAGTGTTTGCAGTTACTTGGATATACTGAAAAGGAGTACCATGCTGTCAGTGTTGCTGGTGGCTCAAACCCTTACTTTCTAATCTAAATGGCAAAACTTTCAATTACTCCCTTCCTGTCTGAATCTCACAATGTTAAGCTGATTTTCTACTCACTGAAAATGTCATATCCTCAATCTTCCGTTTCACTGAGTTTGCACCTTTGTTACAACTCTTCCCCATTATTAACACTTCACAGACATGGCGGTCTTAATCTTGACATTTTCATCACTGAACCTCAGGGTTGCTACCTTATTTGTAAAAATCAGCCGGTGAGTTATGTTAAATAAAACAAAACAGAAACAAACAAACAGGCAAAACTGCTGGTAGTTACCTTTGAGAACCCAGAACAGCTTTCTCATCTTTTTCTGCACCATCCGGTGACTTAAGGGCAAGTTTGAAGGAAATAGGTGAGAGACAGTGCCTAAAAAGATATGCCTTGTTATATAGCACCTGCTTTACTGAAGCCCTGCTCCTTGGCCTTTGCCATTTGCAAATACCATTGTATCTTCTCAGTTGAGGTAACTCATTTCCCTTTGGCTCCTGGTTCATGTTCAGTATCTTTAAAATTTGATGGTCAGGTATATTTGTATACTTTTTTTATTTCAGTCCCCAAACAGCAGTCTGGAATCTCCTTATGCATGTGTTTATATGCTGCTCTTCCTTTCTCCTCTCCGTCCCTCCACTCACCAGGGTCCCCAACATCTGAGTGCTGCCTAGCATGCTTGGTCCCTGCTCTGCAGAGGTGGAGGGGACACTCTGGTCCGGTACCTGCTAGCAGGGTGCAACGTTCGTTAGCTATTCAGAATTTAAGACTCCTGAGAGAGTTAACTCCTGGGTCTGTGGCCAGAACTAAACAGCTCTGCATAACTTCATCAGATCCTCAGTACTCTGCACAAGCTCTGTCTTGAGAGCTGAGCACACTGCCCAGCTTTTCTTCCTTTACAGCAAAAGGGCTTACTATTAAAACGCCCAGCTATAATACTTTTAACACCCAGCTCTGCACAATTGCAGCCAGACCAACACCTGTATGTAGACCAGGGGCTCAGACAGTGTGCTGCACTGTTGCTCACGCTCACAGACTTCCCCTCCAACCTCAGCGTCGCTTGCCTAGGAAGGCAGTAAACCTCACGATATGACTCTGACATCTGTGTCCTGGAAGCCCCTTCTGTCTCAGCCTGCCAGGCTCATCGCCTGGCTGAGGACCCCTCAGAGGGAGCTGGCTGACCTCAGGCAGCCTCAGCCTCTCTCCTCTCCGAGGCGGTGATGCTCCTGTCTGGGTTGACAATTTCAGGCAACTGCAGATAACCTCTACCTCTGGTGATACCATGGCAATTCACAGCCAGCATTTACTGACATGGGTAGGTACAGTTTCTTTTTGCGAAGCAGCGGTAGCCCTGGGGCCCCCAACTCACATCGATCAAGGGGGCTGTTTTGCCTTAACTGTCACTTTGCATATATGTAATTCCCCAGAGACTCTGGCATCTGTTCCTAACAGCTCAGGCATTCTTGTTTTCAGCAGAACAAAATGTTATGCCTACAGACTAGCCACTGTCAAAACCAGTTACCTTCTGAATGTCTCCATTCTTAATGCACCTGTGGATGCTGTTTGCAGATAGAGTCAAAAGCGATCTCACTTTCTTCTCCTTGTTTTCTACAATTCCAGGCAATCTCAGGACTCTCATTTTTACTTCCTCGGCTTCTTCCACTCAGCACAACATATATTTTGATTGCCTTTTAACTTCTGGAACCATGGGGCTCTCAGAGCTCACATAGTGCTCAAACTGCTTCAGGATGATTTGCTCCAGCCTTTGCTATTTAGGTTGCTCATTATATCAGCAAGAGTTTATGAGTTCCTGGCTCAGGCTTTCAGGATTCATCCTGCTTAGCTGAAGCACCTTCAGGAGGAACATTGTCTCTTCACATTTCTTCTTATAGCTAATGGGGAAGGAGAGGAGGATAGGAGCTGTTCTCTGGAATTGCCTCTCCCTCATTCTCCCCCCTTCATTAGTTGCAGGAGGAGATAATGAATGTAGCGAGGTAGCGTCCTCCTGGAGGTGTTTCAGAGGAGCGAGATAGAGCTGGGCCTGTGAGCAATCCAGATTTTGGAGTGGGTTTTTTTTTGTACAACTTCTTTTCAATTGAGCAAATGTAACTGGAAACAAGTTAAGCCTGACTGACACAGTTAAACACCTTGCTACATCAACTCTTTATAAAAAAACTTCATTAGGCAATTGAATTACTTAGAGTTGGGGGATAAGAGGTATTTTTTCAGTTTCTCAGGAGCAGTTAGATCTTTTCCAATGAAAAAGTTATAAATCACAGTGAGCAGAAGGCAGGCAGGGTCTGTTATCTTAGCAAGCATATTGCTACCTTCAGTTAGACTAGGCAACATATCAGACCTAGCTTTTTGGGGGGAAAAAAAAGTTTCCCTTGGGTGGAGATAAATTCAAAGAGCTATGCTTTCCCTGTAGCAGAGAGGACTAAGACTCAATTACACTGTAATTCTGCTTTTATTTCTGGTGTCTTAAGAGAGCAGGAATCTGGCATATAGAACCTCCTTGCGCCTTCACAATATAGAAGAACAATTGGAGAGGAGAGAAATACATCCCACTAGCTGCATGCACATCAGGACACTGCAAAACCAGAACGCTGAATGCTGGTAAATCCTTGTATTTTCTAAAAATAAAATAACAAACCTAAGAAGTACTTCCTGGTAGTGTCCCCACCTTGTCAGAGAAGCATATTCTTCTTGCCCAATGGATGTACACTGGACTCTGCAGCTTGCTGAGCAAGAAGCACTGCTTTTTTGTAGCTGTCTTCTTGTGGACACTCACACAGGGACAAGAGCAAGTCTTCACCTGACACCTCTCACTCCGGGTTGAGAAAAGTGCCTCCTCAGAGCAGTGCCTCTGTGACAGTGTGAGGCAAGAGCCTTCCTGTTTTGTCCCATGTTATTCGGCAGGTTTCAGAAAAGCTCCCTTTTCAGGGAGCTGTTGATGTTCTGCAACTGATGCCTCTCCGGCTCATAAATGCTGAATGTTGTACCGTAATGAAATTCTCATAGGTAATTTGAGACAGTAAGCAGCTTTTTCTTCTGTGGTTAAATACTACAGTCAACAAGGTACACACTGGGGCCCTGGCAATTCATTCGCTGCTGTGAGATCATGGTGGGTTGACCTTGGCTGGCTGCCAGACACCCACCCAGCTGCTCTCTTGCTCCCCCTTCCCAACAGGACAGGGGGAGAAAATAAGATGGAAAAGCTCGTGGGTCGAGGTAAAGTCAGGGCATTCTCTTACCAATTATTGTCATTGGGCAAAACAGACTTGACCTGGGAAAGTTTAATTTGTTGCCAATTAAAATAAAGTTGTGTTGAGAAACAAAGACAAAAACTAAAGCACCCTCCCCCTTTTCCCAGGCTCAACTTACTTCTCCACTCCTGACTCGTCTACCTCCTCCCCTCTGAGCCGCACAGGGGGATGGGGAATGGGGGCTGCGGTCAGTCCATAACAGCTCCTCCCTGCCGCTCCTTCCTCCTCACGCTTTTCCCTGCTCCAGCCTGGGGCCTTCCCACGGGCTGCAGGGAAACACCCGCCCCACCGGGGTCTCTCCAGGGGCTGCAGGGGCATCTCTCTCTCTGCTGGGGCGCCTGGAGCACCTCCTCCCCTCCTCCTGCTCTCCCCCCGGGGCTCGCAGGGCTCTTTCTCACACCGTTTCCCTCAGCCCCGGCTGCCGGGCAGCGTTTTGCCCTTTCTCAGCCAGGCTTTCCCCGAGGCGCCCGCCCGTGGCTGAGGGGCTCAGCCGTGCCCTGCGGTGGGGCCCTTGGAGCCGGCTGGAACCGGCTGTGTCCGGCACGGGGCAGCCCCGGCCCCTCCTCACAGGGGCCGCCCCTGCAGCCCCCCAGTGCTGCTGCTGCTGCTGCCAGCGCCTGGGCACCTGCACCCGGTACAGAGATTTCCAAATGTTTCCCCTTACACATTACATATATGTATGCAGTGTACGTGTATATTATACATACATGTAATTCAAATACACATGTAAATACATACATATGGATTAATTAAGTGATACAGAAAAGCTGTTCATCTCTGTAAACCCTTTGTTTGCTTAGGGAGCTAAGAGGCATCATTTCTCTCGTCCACACCAGACCTTCTTTAAGCGATCGGCCAGACCCCAGCTCTCACGGCCTGGGCACCAACACAATCATGTGCATTTCACTGTGCAATCACCAGAAAAGAGGCCTCTACAAGTAGTGCTTGAGCTAGGAGCTGAATCAGGATGAAGTACCCTTCTTCTTTTTTTACTGACTACTTAGGTAGCTTGTCTAAGGATTATTTGATCCACTACAGACATTCACTTAAATCTTTTATTTTGGGATATCAGTTGTTATTTAAGACCGTATGATCTCTGGAAACTGTGAGTGGAATATTGGTATTTCTGTACTAACTCTCCTATCAACACCCTGTATTCCCAGATTGTTATTTTTATCTACAGTTTAGCTCCATGCAATTTAGAGATAGAAAAAATATGTTAGCTAATCTGGTATATTTCCTATAAAGGCTTTTTTTCATCTTTAAACACGCACAAACCAGAAGCATTTTTAATGGGGACAATTGAGGAGATTTCGGACTGTTTAATATTTTTGGTGAGATTTTTTTTTCCTGGGGGACATGGCTCAAAACTGCTTTGTACCTGATGTCCATTCAATCTGGACAACACCTGAATTGCAGGCAAAATGCTGTCTACATCAAGCTCCGGGTTCCCGTTTTCCTAGTTGCCTGTGCTGGGACCAGTTTAGAGAAGACAGCAGCTCTCTGTGTACCTGGGTTTCCTTCCCAGTGTGATTCACATTGGGTACCATTCTTCTGGCATCAAGGCACAGCAGCAAAGTGCCACAGAAAATGAGAAGCATCACAGGGTCCAGACCTTAGAGTTAGCCCTGGTGGACTTAGGATCCAGCCCTTTACATCCCATTTAAAAGCATTTATCTGATAAGCTTTTTTGTGCCAAGATCTACCCCTTTTCAGGCTTGTGATATCCTGAAGGATGAAGGGGGCACCTGAATGTAGAAAAACACTGTGTTTTTATTATGCACAAATGAGAAGACCTTTTTTTTCTTAAAAGCATAAGTTATCTTTCTTTTTCAGTTGAGAAATGCAGCAAGAATTAAGGTTCACAATATCTGCTTGAGAACTGAGTGTGCTGATGTGCAGCATACTCTTATTTTTCATGCTTAAACTGCTGTAATTCTCTTTTAACTGGTCTTCCCACTAGGCAAATTTAATGCCTTCAAGCTGCACAAAACTATGCAGCTCATCTTCCCATTGGGAGTAAGCCAAATCTATGTATTTTTCCTTCGTGGCAGTAAAGTTCTGCAGTGATTTCAAAATGTTATCACTCACATTTTTTAAAGCTCTCTGTGGTCTGTCTCCAGGACCTGCTGAGAGCATATTCCCAACAGTTCAAGCAAGAAGAATCTCTCAAGTATCCTCAGACTTAATCAGAAAGACTTGTCAAAGCTTCCTCATTTGATGCACAGACACAGGAGTATTATTTAAACCATATATTTGACGGTCGATTTCCTCTTTGCATTCCACACTTAGATGAAAGGACTTTTTTATTATTGTTATTTAGCCTTGAGTATTTTAACTTATAAGTGGCCTAACATATTTTTTAATGTGGTTTAGAACATACTTCAGGGCTGAGAACATCTCTGCCACCTTTTAGCCCAGATTAAATTTTTATGGCTTGATGGGGTTTATAAGGGAGACGCTGACATAATCTTAACTTGGTAGCACAAATAAGCCTCTTATATCTTTTCCCCCACAAAAGTGAATTAGGGGCTTGTGAAAAGATGCTGGTTCAAAAACATATGAAAATTCTGCCCTCTCTTTATTCATGGGAAGGCACAAACTGCAAGGACTAACACTTCAATATTCCTCAAACTGCCTGAATAATCTGTTTTATCTCTGTTTTGGAAGGACCAACTATAGTCCTTTCATAAGAGATTAATTCCACCTCCATGCCCAGCCTGTCTTTCGCTTCTACATTGAAGCTTATGTGAAGAATGCCAAATGTAATGATGGGATTTTTTTGATGGCACAGACATCTGTCAACTAGAAATTAGACTAGAACCACCATTCATTTTACATAGGCCACCCAAAGGTAATAACTCTCATTTAGTATTGATTTGGAATACATTTGAACCCTTGACCTCTGAGATGAAAGTCCTCATACCAAATCCCAATCCACTTCGGTGTCTATTCAGTCATCTGTAAAATGAGACAGCTTGACTATTTTTAACCATAATATTGTTGTCATGTGCAGTATAGGGGTATATTTTATGTGTAAACAGTGTATACAGACATCTTGGAAATACTGGAAGCTTAGACTACAGTCAGGAGCATTCAGAGTTTAAGCAACTTCATTGTATACATTCAGTGCAAAGATAAATCTCTACAGCAGATGAAATGACTCCATTAATGCCTGTGTGTACTGAATGGGATTATCTCGTTTTAAACAAGTTGGTCAAAATAAGTAAAGACCAGGTCACTCCATGGCTCATCCTTGTGGATGGGTCTGAACCTTTGCAGAAGTCTACAACATGTTTTCTATAGTATTGAGGCTGGCAGAAGAGTTGTCTCTGTTCCTCATCGCTTTTGCTCCCACCTACCCACCAGCGCTGGTCTCTGCCTTTCCTGCAGGGGCTGGCAGCTTGCACCGACACCTGTTTTACGGTTACATTACAAGCATAATCACCAAAATGATCTGCATTAAAAAACACTACTTTAAAGAAATAGATTTAAAAAAACCCCCAAAATCAAGAAACTTCTGTGTTCTGATTAAACCCCCAAATTACTTTTGTGCTCTGGTTTAGATTACAAGAGGCAGGTGGGGAAGGTGCAGGAATGGGGGATCAATGAGAAAAGAAGGGGAGGAAATCTCTTAAATGAAGAAGTTTCAGTTTGAAAGATGAACCTTTCAAAGAAAAAAAATACACATCATCTTTGGTCTCCTTTATGTCACCTCCTGAGACAAGTGTGAACCCACCTAAAGTAAATAATGGGGCAAAAGATATGAACAGTTGTTAAGTAAAGCCCCATGAAATTTGAAACTTCACTCCTTTAAGAATTATGAGCTGAGACATTTTTGACATAAATTATAACATAATTTTCCAAAATGTAATTTTGAAGACAAAGGAAGTGAAATAAAATAAAATTTAAAAAATGCTTTTAGAAAGGCTGGAATGATCCATTTTATAGTGCTTGAATGTTTTATTCCAAACTTCACTTTTAAATCAGACTATAAAATTATTGTAATTAAAAGAAACACCATGCTGATAATGTTCAGAAACACTTCAAAATAGAATGTTTTGATACCACTAAAAGGATTCATTTACTCCCCCCCCCATTTTGTCATAATTGACATATTCCCGCAGATGTTGTTTTGTTCTGATGAAATACCATTTTCTGACAGGAAATGTTGCAGTAAAAGTTTCTGACCAGCTCTAGCACTGAGAGGAAAAACTCTATGAATATTTAAGTTTCACTTTTAATTTTCAGTCCACCTGATCTACCTTTTTTTATCCATTTGTTGTCCATAGTTATTTTTAAATAACTCATTTAATATTAAACAAGTACTTTAAGAAAAAAAAAGTGCTGCAATTTAATTTAATTAGCTTTGCCTTTTTTCCCAGCCATTACTGACTTTCAGAATGTTGTATTTAAAAGTTATTTTTAAAAGTACCTGAATGCCCAACTTCTTAATTTTTTAATGAGAAATACCACAGTGCCAAGTGATACGTTCCAGTATCTCATGCAGGGTTCCCTGGGATGACTTTTTCTTATGCAAATGGATTAGTTAAGTTTTGGCTTGAGCTCGTGTGATAAGACCACTGACTAGACAGGAGGCAAAACTTTGTGACACATAATGATGTAACATCAGATATTGCCCACAGTTTTTCTCCTTACTATGTAACTTGTAAAAGATACCAGAAAACAATGTTAACTGCCTCTTGGGTCCATTGTGGAACTCTGTGCAGACCTGCATTAGCAGGGATGAGCAAAGTGTTGTATGCATTACTTACATATGCACAAACCTTTGCCCCTGCTTGCTGCCTTGTTGGCTTCCCTGGAATTTTACATAGTCATGGGCTTCCTCCTTACATCCTCTTTGGCCACCTGCCCGATCCCACCAGGAGTCTTCTCATTCCTGGATAGAAAGGGCTACACAGCCATCAGCAAAAACTGACCTTTGGCTCCAAGAATCAACGGTCTTTGCCTCACTTGAGCTGAGGACAACTTCCACTGACTGTGTATCTGACTAGAGCATCTTAATTAGGGTCTGCTGGGTTGCTCTCCAGAAAAAAAGATGACGTTTTACAGGCAGGTTAAACAGGTCTAGTTCTAAACCATGCATAGCTCTATGTTCATCGAGGCTGTTTGAGATATAATTAAGAGGAAGAAATCAGGTGAAGCCATCTGCCCAAGCCTTATTTTGAAAGGTGAGGAATGGCCCAGATGTGTGATGTACATATAGAGAGATTCGTCCTCCTGGTTCTTGCCAGTAGCCCTGAGAAAGCTCTGAGTGCTCTTCCATAGTTACTCTTCCGTGCACATGGCTGAACAGGCTGAGCATGGCCAGAACTGGTACAGTATTTCTAGTGCTACATTTCCCACGTGTTGGGCAGAGATCCCAGATGATGGAGGAAGATCACAGAGGACTGCCACATTCTGGTCACAAAATCAGAAAATACTATTTGCAATGGTGGGGGGAAGGAGGGGAGAAGAACATCGACGGTGCTGTTTCCTTGGAAGAGAAGTACAAAGTGAATTGAGGAGATGCTGCTTTTGTGTACTACTTGGTCTTGAGTATGGACTCACAAAGTCACTGTTCTGCTGTGAGATCAAAGTAAATAAAGGGTAACTATTATTTCAATATCATGGGGTTTATTTTCCAGAATAAAAAGGCAAGTTGTTTTGTACAGATGTTACAACGGAGTGTTTCACCTTTGCCCTGGAGGAAATATTCTTTGATTTGCCAAAATAACGTCCAGCATCTGGTGGTTTTTCTGTGGCATCTGAAGGCATCTGAAGTAACTCTTACAGAGTTACTTCAGTTATAGAGATAATAGATAGATATCTATCTGATTTGTGGATGCAAACAAGAGCTGTGTTGACAAATCAGACATTTAAATCAGACATTTGCTCCCACAACTTACTGTGCCTGCATAATTGAGGTCCATTTAAAAATCTGCTTCAAGAGGTACATTAATAAAGAAGGTACATTGGAGATTTATTGTAATACTTTTTAAGTAATTTAAAAATATTTTTCAATAGATCTGTCTTTAAACGGCTTCTATGTAATACAGTTCTCTTGTGCTGATTAGCTCTAAGGCGGCTGCTAATAAACAAAATCCTGACTCCTGCGATTTTTCTCATGTGCACTGGTATTGATAAGGACTTGTGCATTCTTCCTTTTTTAAAATGCCAGGTATCTCTGGGGATAAAATCTATGGCTTTTATAGATGTTGACTGAAGATAAGCAATACACAGACATGTTTCTGTAGGCCTCATTTCAGAAATGCTCCCAAAGGACTGAATCAAGAATACCTGTAATCAAGAAGATTTGGTTCAATGAGATTAGAAATCTTTTCATCAGCTTCCTATGCTCATTTAAATATTTCTGTTAAGAACTGCAATTCATGATGATATTTGCATTATAATAGTATACATATGGCTTTTCATATAGAAGGTACTCATCAGACTTTACACAAATTCTTGTGACTTGATTGTACTTGTACCTATGTTTTCTTTCTCACCAGGTCCAAATATGATTTGCCATCTAGCCACAGAAATCACCTGAACCCTTCTGCCTTACAATGTGGAAAGACACTGTTCCCTAATACAAAACCTTGGATGAATCCCTGCTTCTAAAATAAAGGAACAAATACTTCCTTTCCTACCTCTATAAGCCTTACAAAAAATGCTGAAGAGTACTCAGCTGAACTTGGAAAAGCTCAAGCTCTCTTACAACCTTCTGTTTTAAGCAATTACCTAGACACTGAAGGTAAACGTCTGCAGACAACTTTCTTTTAAAATTATGCTATTAAGCAACAAGCATAATATCGATAGCTGACTGATTTATGTAGTGCCATTTCCTGACTTCCTAGTGCATCATTGATTTCAAATTACAACACATACTGCACCCTTTACCAGAATGCAGCCCCTTCTGGAGAGAAAACCGGTGCCTCCCTAGCTGGCTGCAGAGCACCAGAAAAAAAATGTTAGGGCAGGAAACTAGAGGGGAATATCAGAGAGCAGAATTATTTGCCTGTTGAGAGCTCAAGTGTGACTGTCACCAGCCCTGTGCAAAACAGAAACAAACTGGAGTGAACTCGAGTCACAGAGAGACAGAACCAGTGTTTGTTCTTCCTGGCTCCCACCCGCTGTGTTTCGGCATTAATGCACGCCACTCACTCCTCTCCCAGCACTGCGCATCTCCTCCTCGAGGAGCTGGCAAGTGAAGCGGAGACTCCCATGCTTCCTAAAGCTGTCTTGCCCCTTCACTTCCCTGCCCAGGCTCATCGGGTGCATCACTGCTCAGCCTGCAGCCGTGGCAAGGCCACGCAGGCATCCTGTACCTGTCTGTGTCCTGCTGGAAAGAGCCCCAAGGAAACTGCCTCACCCGTGCCCACATACACAGACCAGGAACTCCCCACGTTTTGGCCATCCATGGTGTTGCAGTCTTTTATTTGCCTTTTCTAACCTTAACACTAGCTTCCTGTTGCTAATCAACACTATATTAGGTTACTCTGCCAGTAACTTTCACTGAATAACATCTCACCTGAGACAGAGCCCATTTTTGCTGGGCTCAAAAGAAGCAAATACAAGGGTACACACTCCAGACCCTGGCTGGTCACCAGGAATGCAAACCCCCGGCTCTGTTACGGCTCTTCAAAATATGGTACCCTCTGCACAAACCAGTAAATGAATTCTGGTGTGCTAGTCCTCAGCTTGTGGCCCTGTAGTTACTAACATTGCTGCAGTCTTTGTCCTATAGTCATCCTGCATCCAATAAATAATATGTGGAAAGGTGATTAGCATTAATTTTATACTGTTATCAGTTTATTTAACAAATGACTGAAATTATGCCTTGGAGAAAGGTTAGGAAAACAGTCTCCTGTTCAATATTACCTGCTGCTCTGTAATTCACCATTCTAACAAGAAAGGCAGAGCTTTCACATTAAAAACACATTGATAATTCTGTAATTTCACATAGAAGACAAATGGGCATAAAATCATGACACAAGCAAGAAATATAGAAAACACAAGTAGTTTGATGGCAAATATTCCTGAGAAGGAGGGTGAGTTGGAAGAAGAAAACCCAGAAGGGAAAATCCTTTCAGATAATACTCTCTTTCACCTTGCTCTTCCTCAGTGTCCTGATTTTCTCGAATTTGGCACAAACAGGAAAGTGCTGTTATTATAGGAGGCGATGCTGATAACTTTAATAAATCATCTCTTTAAGGCTGAAGGCACAACTGGCATTTCCTTTTACAGCAAAGAGTAGTTAGCTTTTGACCATGTGTTGTCTGAGAACATCAAACCATCTGCCTGCCTTTGCCATGCCTAGTTAGCTTGAACCAGATAATCCGAAAGTTACTAATAACATCTAATGAATGGTCTTCAGTTAATTTTTGTCATATCTGTCAAAAGGGAAGATGATCAGAATAAATATATAATGTATATATTTATAAGAAACATTCTATGCATGTGTGTAGTGTGTGTGTGCATCTGTGTGTGCGTGTCTGTGTGTGTGCATATCTCTAACACAGGTTTGCATTTTGGCATACTTGTAGCCCAGGAAAATGAAAAAGATACAATTTACTTTTGTTTGTGACAGCATTTATTCAATTATTAGCTGATTTATGGAGATAATTCAATAAGCATTTAAAAAAAAAAAAAGAATCAATGCCTGCATTTTCTGCCTGAATAAAGTCAGTGATAAATAATTACACACTGATTTGCAGGAAAAGCCAGATACTAGAGCAAACCAGACTGAGTTGGAATGATCCGGATCACCCTTAAAATGAACAGCAAAAATTTTAACACAGAGCATTATGCTCTGCTATAATTAATATCAGACTAATCAAAGACAGTATTGCACTTGTTTCAATATTGGATTGCTTTTTATGGAGCATGATTAAAAGGTTCCTTCCAATGCACAGCACTCTTCACTCCAAATGATTGTCTAAGATCGATAAAATGATCTCCACCAATGTTAGTATCACTTTTTCTCTGCTTTGAGTATATCTGGCAAATGACATTTTGTTTGCAATACCCATTGTACCGTGAGAGAAACAAGAGGTAGGAGAAAGCTGTTAATTCCACCTCATCTCAAATCCTGTGGGTGTAAATTGTATGGCAAATGAGTCAAATATGGCCGTGACTTGGCAAATGCAGCAACATCTTTCAAATTGCAGAAGCAAGCATGGTAGTTACTCTGTTTTTTGCTTTATCTATAGACAGCATTCACAAAAAAGTGTCGTAATTTACCTTACTAGAAGGTATAACTACTGTGCGTTACTTTAGCAGAAGGCACAGATACCTTTCTGGCTGTCAGTATTTGTAAAAGGCCAGAACTTCTGTAAGCCATCATTTGCGGGGATCAGAGCAGCCTAAATTGACAAAACTATCTATACACCAAAAAAAGTCTTTGTACGAAAATTCTGCTGGGAAGAATGACTGTTTTTACTGTATTAGGCAGCACTTGTTTAGGCTTCCATCCTCATCAGTCTGACTACTGATGTATGTAAGCTGTTGCACATGCTTTACTCTTTTCAGGCTCGAAGAAACTTGAAAATAAGATTAAATATGTAGAAGAGCTTCAGTCTGGAAACTCCAAGGCCTACTCTGCAAGACACTTGGGCTTAAATAGCAACAAAGGAAATTCAAGTTGGATGTTATGAAAATATTTCTAGCAGCAAGGATTGGAACTGATTTTTCTGGGGAAGGAATTGTCAACACTGGAGGTTTTCAAGAAACAGTAAGAGGGACTTCTGCCAGGGACGGCTGAGGCATCGCTGTTCTTGTCTCGGGACAGAGAGATGTACGAGAGAACTTCTTGAGGTTTCTTTCAGCCCAATTTTCTCCAGTTCTGTTGCATTAAAGCAGCACCACGTCAACAGAAGAAATCACACAGAAGACTGATAAACATTAAGGGGAAACATCTCACAGGAGTTCATTATACACGTCACTAACCACTTTAATTATGCATTAATTTATTATTGATGAAAAAATCGGTATTATATCTCAGCATCTTTTCTGACAGAGAGGGCTATATAAAATGCCTCCAAGCCTAAAATAAATGGTATAACTAGAGCTTCTTTATTCTCAGCAAAGATAAAGCATCTCATCATTATCAATTAAAGAACTAGGGAAGTCTTTGAAAAGAGGACTTGTTTGCTTAAAGTACGTGAAGGTCATATTCACCCTGTAATAGTCGATGAAGAGTAGTCATTTGTTATTTTTAAGCAGGCTGTCATTTAGCCATTATGAAGATGAATAACATTTGTTATTACCTAATAATCCTCCTGTTGATTACAGAGGAAAGACACTTGCAGACACCTTATGTGCCTTGCTTAGGTTTTGTAGATTATTAATGTATTTTGATTAAACTTTGTAAACAAAAAATTACGATCCCAGTTCTCTGGATATAGTGACCGGCGTGTAATGCAAGATACAAGAACATGTCCAATCCCTAACGTTTTGCTCTGCATATGTTATTGGCCTAATACTCATGTAACATAGTAAAAACAAAGTTCATTTTTTAATATCAAACAGATTGTCTATGGATCATATGCTGCTCTATTAAGGTTAGTTTTTGGATGCCTGCCTTCCCGAGGAGAGTTAATGAAGCTATAAGTTACCTGTGTGGCTTCATTTGGAGTCAGGCCTAATTATCTGGATCATGGCCACATTTTGGAAAGTCCGAGTCTCATTTCCAAAGCAGATGGAGTCACTCAGGAATGACTTCATTTGTATTAATTTGTTACACTGTCTTCTGCTATTCATCTCAGGGAATGTTTCTGCCTTTGCAGTCTAGCAGGAAGGGAATTTAAAAGTTTTAATTTGGGAATTTTTACTTTATTTTTTAAAATAAATCCATTATCTTCCTCCACAATTACCAATGGTGAAGTGCAAAGGCAATTAAGCGGGGTCCAACCCGTGGCCATCACATGCTGCAGGATGGTGATTATGTCACCAAAGATTTATGAGGCTTTCACTTCTTGGAACAAGTGAAATGACCAAAACAGTGACCCAGCAGCTTTATCAAGGTAACCTATGGAGCACTTCAAACTGGGCTTCGTAAGTGGAAGATTTTTGATGTCAACCTTACCACAGCAAGAAAAAACAAAAGAGGGAAAAAAGAGAGATGGTTAAGGGCATAAGAATGAGGGTAGTTTTACTAAAGTTTTAATATATTTGTCTAAGAGAAAGGTTAAATTACTCCAGTAGGGCAACTATAACAGGATTTCTGATTTGATGCAGTTGTTTATGCATTGAGGAATGGAATTATATGAAATAGAGATTGGATGACTCCAAAGTCATTCCACTAAATTTCTAAGGTTAGGAGCATAACGCAGACTAAAATCAGGGGAGTTTAAAGGTGTCTGTGGCACAATTACTGTGCTGTATCATAGCTGACATATCCTGGCCTGTCCCCTTATTAAATGAGGGCAATACTCAGCACCGTTAATCCTTGAAATACTTTACCAATAAGCATTACTATTACCATTTTGTGCAATTTGTGAAGAGCAAAAGGAGCAAGGGCAAATGAAAACAGTGTCAAAGGGAAAAATAAAGAGACTCCATTTTTGTATCCTATCATCACATCTTTATCGCAGCAACTCTAGCTAATCAGATTATTACTTGCCAATTATTTTCTGCAGAGAACACAAGTGCTAGTCTACTTTGCTTAAGCTCAGAAAGTGGACAGGTATATTTATATGTTGTAAATTGCAGCCAAATAATTAATTTTGGGTTTCTCTTATTCTGGCCTTGTAGCGGCAGCTTTTAGTGATTATGTGTGATTGAAGACCCAGTGGTATCTGGGATTCTCCCAGGCTACAACAGGCTGCTGCTACCAGCTCAGGAGCCATCTGAGTGATTGTGCTGGTTTTGGCTGGGATGGAGTTAATTTTCTTCATAGTAGCTAGTATGGGGCTGTGTTTTGGGTTTGTGCTGGAAACAGTGTTGATAACACAGGGATGTTTTAGTTACTGCTGAGCAGTGCTGACACAGAGCCAAGGCCTTTTCTGCCTCTCCCACCACCCCACCAGCGAGTAGGCTGGGGGTGCACAAGAAGCTGGGAGGGGACACAGCCGGGACAGCTGACCTCAACTGACCAAAGGGATGTTCCATACCGTGTGATGTCATGCTCAGCATATAAAGCTGGGGGAAGAAGAAGGAAGGGGGGACGTTCGGAGTGATGGCATTTTGTCTTCCCAAGTGACCATTACGTGTGATGGAGCCCTGCTTTCCTGGAGATGGCTGAACACCTGCCTGCCAATGGGAATTAGCGAATGAATTCCTTGTTTTGCTTTGCTTGCGTGCGCAGCTTTTGCTTTACCTGTTAAACTGTCTTTATCTCAACCCATGAGTTTTCTCATTTTTACTCTTCCGATTCTCTCCCCCATCCCACGGGAGGGGAGTGAGTGAGTGGCTGTGTGGTGCTTGCTTGCCAGCTGGGGTTAAACCATGACAGTGATTCACATGCAGTGCTCTACTAGATGTGAGCAGGGCTATTTCGGTGGCTGTGCTGAGAAGTGAAGGAAAAAATCACTCAAGCAAAATGCAAATATCCAAGGCTTCCAAGTTTGTCACTTCCAGGCTCTTTTAAAGTTTATGAACACTCTGGGAGCAGGGGAAGGGATGGTAGGACTGAGCCTGCCCTAAGCATGTTCACTTGCATAGCACTGATATCTGAGGGAAAGGAAAGGCAGGAGTAGAGGAAAGACATCTTCTTCATCAGAAGGATTGTTGGTAGAAAGAAAAGGTAAGGTTTCTTATGGGACGCTAAAAATTTCAGTGATTAACATGTACACTCTGACTATGGCACAGTGATATGAAGCAAGGGATCCAAAAGGATGGAATGATGTGGGGTGGGAAGACGAAAGAGGCACTTGCAGAGAAATTGAGCCCCAAAGTTGTTGCAGACTCATTTATGACTCCAGGAAAGGTCAGTTGTTATTTCTGCTCCCTTATATCATAAACATCCTGTGCCTATTGGCACTAAGTACCTCCTGCAGGTTTTTAATCACACAGAAACAGAGCTATAAGCCTCCAGCTCTTTGTGTTTGCACATCAATAATATTATTCATGTCTCCTGACTATCATGGCAACAAGCAGAGGGCATTCCTTTGGTCTGGCATCTTCTTTCTGAAAGGAAATATTAAAGCTTTGATTTCCATAGGAAGAAAAAATCAACCATATGTCTTTCCCTGTTTCTGACACTATCAATTACACATGTACGCTTCAAATTGTTGACTATTGGAATTACAAGGAATAACATGTTTCAAAGTCTTCAGAAATGCCCTAGTATGTTGGAGAACAAAAAAGCCTTTCTGTCCTGAACGGTAGCCAGTCCAAACTGTAGAAAATGCTAATGCATGTAATTAATTACCTTCCCTATTTGTGGCAATAAAGGCTAGATTCCTCAGCTGAAATCAACAGGTTAAATATTACTCTGATGGGAATCAGCTACCAAAATGCTTTTTGTGAGCCAGGCCCTAAACTCTAATTTAAAGATGTGGAAGAAGCAAAAGAAACAAAGGAAATATTGGGTGGTTAAATGGGGAAAGGGTTACCGCAAGAATAAGATCATACATCCTGAAGACTGCTAAATATATCATACATATAGAAATAAACACTGTTCTCAAGTATTCCTGGACTGTCCATCAGAAGGAGTATGGACTTCGATAGAAACAAACCAAGGATGAAATTAAGTAAGCTCCATTTTGAGTATTTGAATGAGACTCACACAGGAGAAGTTAGCTTCACCAAAGAAACTAATCCTACCTTTGGAATTTACTTTATGCTCTTTGAGGTCACTTTTTCAGTGTTCTTTTTATTTTATGAATTGATATGTTGAAGTCTCAGATGCTTCCCAAAGGACAACTTCATTTTACTGAGTACTATACAACCTAGGACAATACTTATACTACATAGCCACTACTTACTTATAGGCCAAGACCTTGATCCTGCAAAAGATTTATAAAGTATTTGTAAAGTATTTCTGCCATATGAACAGACCCACTGGCCAAGGGACTGATGTCTAAATAAGCATAAGATAATATCTGAAGAGAGTTTAGAGTCTACTTGATTATGGGAACAATGGAAGAAGATGAGAGTAATAGTAATGTGAAGACATAAGTTTCAATGGGTTTTAGTGAAATGAATAAAGTAAATGTCTACAAATTTTTAACATTTTGTTTTGTAATTGGATCCAAATGACAGATTCATAGTGGGAGACATAAGATAGAGGAATCAGAAAACTTCTATGTGCTGGATTTTTTTTTTAAATACAGGGGTGATGTCCCAGCATTAGGATTTTTATGTAGCCAGGTACGTGAAACTTAAGTTTTGCATTTCAGAGTTCCTCAACAACTATGAACAGGTAAATCGTTATCTGAATTGGAACTTCAAACTCATTTATATATTAGCTACCTCATCTAAAGCCTTTCAATATAGGGACTTTTCAATGCAAAATTTTGTCGACTCACTTCCAATTTTTCAGAGCCAAAGCAAGTAAGTGAATGAATGAGTGAATTGGCCATTTAATGTAATATCTGTTTCAACATTGTCTTAGTGATACATTCTACTTTTTGGTTCAAAATGTCCTCAATTATAATTTAAGATAATTTATGTTAAAGGGCAGCCAAACATAGAAAGTACTTCAAAAAGGTCAAAACTAACCTAAACATTTCACAACATTAAAACAAATAATTTTAATTTAATTTACAAATTTTATTGGACTTTTTAGTTATGGATGTTGTCACTTTTTGACATTTTGTAGAAATTCAAGCGAGGAAACATTTCCCCAACATAGAAAAACCGCTTCACTGAGTTCAATCTTCAGGAGACAGTCATTCTGCCACTGGACAAAGCAGGTTTCTATTTTATGTGGACATGAAGCCATTCAATATTTTTTCTTTTCCAAATGAATAATGGAACACAGTTCTTGACGGGTGTGAGAACAGATTTTATTAGCTAACACTTTTTATTTGGAGACAAAAATAATCTAATCTGAACCTAGATATTAGGCATTTCTTGTAATACTTTTTCTCCAAGCCTCTCAAAGCAGAATTGAGAAATGTGGATCAGGTAAAAGGAGAGTGGGAGTAAAATCTTTCATAAACGTGACCTTTGGTGTCAAGGAAGAATGTGGATGGTAATAATTCAGCTATTCTATTATACTGTAATACTAAACTCCTCATGTCACTACATTGGTTGTGTATTGATTTTAAAGGAAGACTGCTTACTAAAGTTATGAAGTTCAGCAGAAATTGGGCTAACTCTCTTTTGGATAGGCTTGTTTCCTCTTACATGGGAAAAATGGAGTCTGGAGAACTTATTTTAGACTTGCCTTTTTTTTCTTTTTTTCTTTTTTTTTCTTTTTCCCTTAGTTGGGTAACACTTGTCTACTTTTTTTAATTCCAGTATCCGGTACAAACTTAACTTAAATTTAGGACTTGGTAACTGGTTTATCGCAGCTTTTTATTAAAGGCTTCGTGTTCCTTCTCACAGTCCCTGTACACGTTACTCTGTCCCTCAGAGAATGACTGCATAAACAGTTATTAGATGTTTAGCACAACAGAAGAAGTGAGATGAAAGGGGTTAAGAAGAAGGGAGATGTCAGGACCTTCCTAAAGCACATGCGTTGATCCTGGAGTAGAAACTCCCTCCTTTGTTACAGCTTGACTATTGGCAGTTCCCTCCCTCCACTGGTGACACTTCCAGCTGCCCTTTCACACGCACTGCAGTTTCTGCCAGGGGAGATCTCCACCTCCTTACATGGCAAATGCCAGATCAGCTGTTGGTGATGCTCTAAGTGGGCAACAATTTCCTGCAGGGGCTGGTTGAAATTACGACCTTATTACATTTTTTTTCTTTCTTTCTTTCCAAATCAGTGACTGGTTGCACTTGCAAGGCAAAATTAACATCTGTACTCCTATCATCACGAGTAATCTTAGAACATTAATCTCATCAATGTTCAGAGAGAGCGTAAATTTACACAGGTGCAGACCAACTGTGTGTTTGCTCCAGGCACGGCAAAAATGAGCTATTTCCATCTGGAAGTCACATATCTATCTAAGCATGGTGTTGAGTTCAATCCTAGTGATCAAATTTAGGTCCAGTGTCTTGTTAACACAGTTATATGTGTCTTGAACTGGCTTGGAGTAGAGCTGGGTATTTCTTCCAGCTCTTAGGTGTCTGTAAAAATATGATGTAGGTTCTTATATGCTTTTGAAGAGATCTGTTTCTGCAGTACATGGATAATGTCACAGTTTTTGGACACTTGCTGAGGTGACTAGTTACTTGACTGTCATGTTTGTAGAAAACCAGTATAGCCCAGACCCATTTTAATTTTTACTTACCTGTTCACCTGTTGTGGTTTAACCTCAGTCGGCAACTGAGTACCACACAGCTGCTTGCTCACTCCTCCCTCCCCCCCACCCCCCGGTGGGATGGGGGAGAGAATTGGAAGAGCACAAGGGAGAAAAAACTCATGGGTTGAGATAAAAACAGTTTAATAATTGAAATAAAATAATAATAGCAATAATAATAGTAATGTAATAATAATAATAATAATAATAATAATAATAATAATAATAATAATACACAAAGCAAGTGATGCACAGTGCAATTGCTCACCACCCGCCGACCGATGCCCAGCCAGTCCCCGAGCAGCGGCCCCCCTGGCCAGCTTTCCTCCAGTTTATGTACTGAGCATGACGTCACATGGTATGGAATGTCCCTTTGGCCAGTTTGGGTCAGCTGTCCTGGCTGTGCCCCCTCCCAGCTTCTTGTGCACCTCCAGCCTTCTCAGTCGGTAGAGCATGGGAAGCTGAAAAGTCCTTGACTAGTGTAAGCACTGCCTAGCAACAACTAAAACATCGGTGTGTTATCAACCTTGTTCTCATCCTAAATCCAAAACACAGCACTGTACCAGCTACTAGGAAGGAAATTAACTCTATCCCTGCCAAAACCAGGATATCACCTCAACAGGTGAACGGAAATAGAAGTGGAGGGAGAAAGTACAGATTGTGAAAAAATCCTATAATTTTAGAAGCTACTCCAGGGAAAAAGAAATTGATTCCCCTAGTTTTGTCTGAAATGAGTGTTCCATAGAAATCAAGACAGATAATATGTGCTAAATAGCCTTTTAGCTATTTTTGAATTGTGAAGCTCTTTCTTATGTGTTGTATCACCAAGGGCAAACCCCAATTACATTCAAGGAATATTGCCCAAATGATATACATATGTAGATGTACACAGCTCATGTGCGTTATTACAGCAGAAACTGTAGAAGAAATCCAGTGCTGTATTGTATGGCAAGGCCCTTCCAAATAGCTAGGAAACTGCACATAAAAAGATCCTCACTCGTACTTATTTGGAAGTCCTTTGCTCATCTTTCTTCATGCTACTTTCACGCACAAAGCTATTTGAGCATTCATGATGAATGAAGATCAAAATGATTTTGTACAGAACCTTTTCGGACATATTCTAATTACCTAGGGACACAGATTAGCATTGCAATAGCTGCAAGTGCCAAATGTTGTATTTACTGTGGAAGCACTCAAATACACAGTAGTTTGTCAGCACATCACTACATGGCTCTTTCTTGAACCTGCTTACATGATTATTTCTTATGTTGCATTTTTATCAGAGTGTAATGCAATTGTTTACATGATTCTACATAACCTATAAGAAGTCAAGAAACAGCAAAAAGATCTAGTCTAACATCATAAAACTAGTCTAACAATGTTGAGAAAAGTCGCTATCAGACCAAGCGTAATGTCTCTCATCCAGCCCCCTGTCTCAGACAACACCCATTACTAGGTGTTTCAGGAGAAGGTATGTGATATTTATGGCTTAACATGCTCACAGCTCAGCTTGCTTCCTACCTACCTGTTTTGGCTTTAAGTTGGCACATGCCCTGAGGCATAAGATTGTATTTCCCTAATTTAATGTTATCCTAGCTAATATTGGATTATCGTTTTTAAAACCTCAGGGGAAATTCTGGCTCACAGAACTCTACTGCAAATAGTTGACTTGGTTCAGCAAATACTAGGCTCCACAGAAAGCAAATGGTGTTTGGGATTCTGACAGGTGAACTCTGGCAGACTGAGCTGGAGTTGTTTGCAGGTTTATTACACAGACTCTCTCTGCTAGAGGCTCCCGCCCTCCTGCTGCATCAGTTGTGTACTGGTGTGCCAGCTGCACCCCTTCACTAACTGCTTTCTCAGCCCAAACCTCATTAACAAAACCTTGGTCTTCTGAGCTGTTATGCTAGACTGTGATGTGAAGCCTTCTGCTGATTCCTCTACCAGGCTTGTAGCGTGTTGTGGGAGGAGGGTGGGAAACAGGAGGGTAACATCTCACATTACCTCCCTGGAGCTTGCCTGTAGGAACTCTTCAGCTTCTGTAACTCAGCATGCTTAACAAGGAAGATCCCAACCCAGAAACCTAATTTGAGATAACTGTTAGAGTTTGCAAGTCACATCTAAGCAAAAGACTGGCAAATTGTGGCTATTGTGTTGCCTGTATGGCACAGACGTGCAGGGAACGACTGTGCTTATGGATGTGTTATGTCCCAGATATAGCAAGACTGGAATAGGAACAGCAGTGAAATGTTGTCCCCTGCTCACCCAACAGCCAGTGCTTTCTCCACTAGCTCCATTTTTACAGCCCAGTTCTTGGGCCCCACATTGCCTGGCACTCTTGTATCTCCCGCACATGCAAGTGTCTGCCCCTTGTTGCTCTGTGGTTGCACAGTGCCCTGCTGGGGTAGTTCTCAGAGGCAACGCTGGCTCAGCAGTGCTCCTGCAGTGCAAGTCGTAACAGCAACACTGCTGACAGAGCGTTGCCTACATAAGCAAGACAGGTTTTGAGATATTTGCAGGACAAGCTTTATAACAGTGTTCCATCTTTTTAATAATGATTTTCATTTCTTTTCTAGTCCAGAAAATCTAAGGCTTTACACAGGTCACTAAATATAACTTCTGCCTTATTAATTAACTGCTCCATTCCTTCTCTATTTTACACATCTTTAGCCTCTGTTAATGGCATATGAGTACTGGTAATGCCATTGACAGAGATCCACTTGCAGTGTTTTGGGTGTTTTCTGTCAGTGGTCTAGGCTGGAGTTTTCTCCAGCTGGCTATTGCACATAGACTGTCTGCCAAGTAGGCTTGGATCACTTGAAAGCCATATTGATTTTAATACAGACAAAAACTGTTGATTATCATGTTTTCCATCAACTGGAGGCAGGCACCTTCTGAATTTGCCTCCTAGAGAGCAAAGCGAATTTTGAAGCCCCGTCCTGTTAGAGCTGCAGGCATCCATCTGACAAACCATCCCCTAGTACAACAGTGATGGTTATGCTGTCTGTGGTTACTTCTTCTGACGTGTACATTTTACCAGTGGTTTCCTTGACTCAGAATTAAGGAATTCTGCAATATGGGAAGTAAAATAGGTGGCCCTGGAGAATGCATTATCTTCATTATTCTCTTTTTTGTATTGCTCAAAAGTGTATTAGTCACACTGCAGGAAGCACGTGGAAGATATACCCTTCCTTGGGGAACTTATAACTTAACTGAAGAATAGAACAAATAAATATAAGCAAAGGAAGAAGTGGAACACAAGAGGAAGGGTACAGTCTAGGTAGACAGATTGATAAATATTTCATAACATAAGCATAGGCTGGAACTTCTCTTGTTATCAGCTGGTGGAGATTTATAGATAAGATTATAAAAACATAAGGAATATCTTACTGGGTCAGATCAATGGTCCATTTAGCCCAGGATTCTGTTTCAGCGGTGGGAATACATGATACTACTTAAGGAAAGGACATAAGCTTGGCCACTTTCTACAGTCTGTATACAAAACCACAGGGTACCACAGTGCTCATCCAGTCTGACCTACATGACATAAAACTACAGAGCCTCACTGAATTAATTTCTCTTTGAACTAGAAGACGACGTCATGCACCTCGGTGACACTCTGCTGCTTAACACCAGCTGCGGATTTACCCAGAGAGCTTTGTGGCTTTGTTTTGCCTTCATTTAATGTGTTTGAAATGTTAATATGCTTCCTTTTTTTTAATGTTATCATCACCAACATCAGCACTTTTTTTTTTTTTGCCTTGCTAGCTTTTACAACCTAGCAATAGAAAGAAGAAAAAGAGCTACCATAAAGCTCCATGTATCAAATGATAGAGGCTAGTTCCCTGATAGCAAAAGTTGGGAGAGGGAAGGGCACAGATTCCTGACACCTGGAACATTTTCTGTTTACAGCCTAATGTCCGTCCTACTCCTAGTATCATAGAATAAAATCACTCTTATCTGGCAGTTTGGAGGAGGGGTGTTTCACCCGTGTTTCTGTATGCCCAGGTTTTATATATTTTATATGTCATTTTTTTGAATCTGTGTATATGTATGTGCCTGTATATCTGTTTTTTTTTTGTTGTTGTTGTTACTGGTTTTTTTTTAATTAGTGTTTTATGCCAACAGTTACTTAAATACTTATGTGGTGGTTTGCCAACAAAAGTACATAACGTTACATACTTAGGGAAGTTTTCTGCTTCTACTAACCCCACAAAAAAGGGCTATGCATTTCTTAAACAACTCTGAGAATTGTGTGCCAGATCCTTGTTTGATGTAAACTGGCTTAGCTCTGCTGAGGTAAACGAAGCCTGTTGAATAATGGCAGCTGAGGCACTTAAGACATATCAAATGAAGTGTTACACAGAAACGCACAGTGCACAGAAGCATTGCAATCCCCGTACAAAAAGGTAATAAACATCTGAAAGGGTTTTCTGCAGATATCTGTGATTATCTCAGGGAAATTCTTCACCCTGCAGTTTGCAGAACTTCTCTAAGTTTTCCCCCTTTTTTTTTTTGTTTTTATTCTTCAATACTGAATACAGCCACTAGACAGAAGGAGGGCCATTTTGAACAAATTCCTCATCAAACTGTAGAGCAAGTGAAAGGTAACATAACCTTTGATCTTTCAGTGACTTTCCAAAACAGCTGCCTAGCATAAACAACTCGGGAAATATTATTTTGTCCCCAAAAAAGTAAACCATGATGTGAGAAACTGTTATAATATTTCAGCTCTGTCATGATTTACTAGATGCAAACCCAAAATATTTATAATTTCTTTGATCAGTTTACATTTTTTTTCTTGATGCTAGGGGAAAAACTTCCTGTAAATAATATAATTTAAACTGCTGTTCAACTATATCTGAACATCATTGCTCAGAATTTCCAATAGTCTTTGCACTTTGCATAGATGCTTTTATTTATACTTTGACATGAAGGGATATATTTCCAAATTTATGCGGTACAGTAGGTTCACTGTTGTTATATTTTTACTTTGCAGATTTTCAATATTTACAGTAAAAATATCTATGTGTTTATTTTAATTATGGAAATGCTTAGAGGCCATGCAAAGCATAAAGCTATTGTGTAATTACTTGTACACAAAACTGTCAGAATTTCCAGTCTATGTAGAAACTACTTGCAAATTTAACTTTGAACAGATACTTAAGTAACGTCCTAAAGAGATGGCAGGGCCCCTCCCCTCGAGCCAGGTCACAGCAGAGGCAGGTAGAGGGTTCGCTGCATGGACCACTCTACAGAAGAGTTGGGGAAGGGGGACCCCAAATGGGGTACACGTGCCCCAAGTACTGAGGGCGGCTGCTTTCCTCCCTCCACCAAGGAGAGCATCTCAAAACCTCTGGCAGCAGCCAGCTGATGAAAGCCCAGCTGGAAGGAGGAGGTTCAAGTGCCAAAATGTCTTTCTATGGCTCAAGCAACCCAGACTGCCTTTATTCTTTCTTTTCTGGATGGTTTAATTAGAAATGTGTGTGATTCTACGATTCTATGATATGGAGGAGATCTTTTGTTGTTGCTGTTATTTTACAAGGTAGCAGCACTCGTATAAGGACCTGCTATTAATTTTATTGTTCATGTCACCCCTGTACTTATGGTTGCTGAATCTGGAACATTTCACCATTCAAATTTTAGCCTTCTGTTCTAAATAAGATAAATATTGGGGGCTTTGGCTCAGGGTTTACATAATCTCTGCTAACTGTGGAAAAGCTGCTATGACTTCAGGGTTTGGATCTTTGCAGCTGTCTCCCTCATGGGGAGGGTGTACCCAATTATTAGCTTCCACCTGTTGCAAGGCTGCAATGTATCATCTGGGACACAGTGCCATGGTCGCTTGGAGCTCAGCGTTACATGTCGAGTCCTTGTGGAAACCCATTAATAAGCAGTAGGGCCCTCTGCTTAGCTACAAGCCAGGTTGGCGCCGAGTTTTAACTCGTTTTTTCTCATGCGGTGGCTGTGGAGACATTCCAGTCACACAATTAATCTACAAAGAGAAAGGCTGCGAAAAGCAGTTGGGCTGCGAGCTCCAAACGAGAACACTGCAATCTGTTGTTCACCGGTAGGTCTGCACATGGGTGGCATCCTAAGGCAAGACCCCACTGCACGCAGAGGTGTGACACGGGGATGAGAAGGAAACCATGAGAAAGAGTCCTTCAGTCTTCCCTCTCCCTGGGAACAGGTCCAGGGCAGGCTCCAGATGGGTCCGGTGAAGGCCACAACAACCTCGGGGTGCCTAAATGACAGCCAGCAGCCAGCAGGTCTGGGGGACCGCTGGTCACATCCCCGACACCAGCAGGAAAGCAGATACGACACGGTGGCTCATATGCTGCCTCTTGGCTCCGGTGGTTCGCCCAGGATTGGCGATGGCAGGTTTCTCGGCAGAAAATGCTGGTAGTGCAGTGGGAAACAGCTACCTTGGCTGCTGGAGCTGGTCCTGCTTTTAAACTGACTGTTATCTGTGGCCAAATGTCTTCTTTGTTGACCAGAGCATGATAGAATTTCTCTAATAAGAATATATTAATGTTAGCAAATTCCCATCTAGTCAGCCATGCTCAGAAATTGGCTATTAGCTTTTTATTTCAATTTCTTTTTAAAAAAATGAAAATGCAATACCCCTGTCTACAACTCGGGGCATGAACAAACAAGACTTTTAACAAGTGTGCTAATGTTCTTATTACAAGCATCTTGGTGCACCAAAACGAAAGCCTTTCCTCACAACTTAATTATTTCCATTCACTCCATCGGCACAGAAAGCCCAGAAAAATAGATGAGCTTAAGCACATTTGGAAAATCAGCGATTTTGAGCACTGTCAGATTAGGGTTGGGGGAATGAATTTCATAGATTATGCCCTCCACAGTCTGTCCCAGCTTTCTTTCTAAACTGTTAGTTAAAGCAGCTCTGCCGATCTTTCCAATAGTGGTAGACAGAAGAAGAGAGAGGGCAGGTCTCTGTGACATCCAAGACTCAGGCAAGTCGTAACTGTATATGCACTTATTTGCTGTACGGATGACTGCTCAGCCCAGAAACAAAATGGAAGGCAAAGCAAGATCCGCGTCTCATGACAGCTTTATTGCTTTTCTCCCCTGGAGGCATTACGACACTTATTGTAGCATTTTTGGGAGACTTTGAAGTTCTTTTAATTGCAGAACTCATGTCATTTGGGGAATTTGAAAATAGCCTCTTTTCATCTTTTCCAACAGTCAAATGTTACATGTTAACGTTTTATTCTGCACATTATGAATTCAGAGATACAAAAATGACTGGCATTTCGCTCCAAATCTTGCCGTGATTTTCTTGGCTGAAAAATGCCTGTTCAAACCCAGCCACCACCACTCTGCCAGGAGACGTCTATTAGAGAAGTGCCCTTCGGAGTCAAACTCCCGCCCCACCAGCAGCAGCCTCGCTGCCCCCAGACACAGTGCAGCATTTGGACCTGCTCCTCCAGACCTCTGCACTTGTGTGTGGTCCCTGTGCCAGGCGCTCATGGGAACAGGCTGGGGGAAGATGCCTGGAGCTGCCGTCCCTGTGCAGGACTTGCCACTGAACAAAGCATGGACTGGGTCGTGATAGCTGGCGTGGGATCCCTGAGGCAGGGATGTGCATCTTCTGCTGAGTTTGGGCTGTAGCAGAGCAAAATGTGGGTATCAGTAGAATGTAAATAATAAAAGGAATAATAAATTGCAAAATCAAGCCCTGTAATGAAAAAATAAATAATCTAGATAGAATGTCTTAGAGTGTCTAAGCCTGATTTATTAGCAATTCTGGTTGACCGTTGTTATTATTCGGTGAGCAACTTGCAGTGATTTTTCACCTGGTGCTCTGCAAATTAACTATGCTACAGGATGAGTGCAGGAGATTTGTGTTTATTGTTTTATGAAATTATACAGTAGGTAAAAATTCACTTGGAACATCACCACCATCACTTTGCAATTTTATGACCTATAGTGCATCTGACACCCAGTAGTACTGCCGCTCAACACAGATGAACAACAACATCAGTATCACTGGTCATCTGGAGCAGTGAATAATAGCAACGGGAGCAGAGCCAATGCTTATTTCAGGCTGGCAGAGAAATCCACTCACCTGCAGGTTATTCTCATGTTTATTCCATGTGAAAAAGCAGAGGGAGGCTTTAGCTTTTCTGACACACTATACGCTAAAGTTTTCCAGGCCAGAATTCTGTGCCAGGTATCCTAATTACGCACAAATTCCCTCCCATCCACCCCCATTGCAGTGACAGGTGAATCGCTGGCTGTGTTTATTTGCCCTCCTCAAATAGGATGCAACTATGACCCTGAGGAAAAAAATGCATTTGCATATGCAGGAGAAGCTGGTGGCAATTTGTATTCTAGTTTAGCTCTTATTGTAGTAAATGACACTGCCGTAGAGACCGAATATTTCTTTTATGTCAGATTCTACTTACTAGTTTCCATTTCCTAGAGTCAATACAGAAATCAATCATGTCAAAAGGAAAATTCAATAAGAAAATCCTTTATGGCATAAGCTTAATTATAGATATGTTTTCTTTTGTAAAAATAGAAGAAATTCAAGTACCAGAGCCCTTTACAGATCTTTCTACACAATATGAAGTAGCTGTATTTATATATAAAAAATTACGAGTGGACTTCTATTATTCCTCACATAAAAAAAACCATGGGGAAAGGCCTGAAAACATTTGTTCTTGACTAAATCACTGCACGATGTCATCTTGACTGTGCTGACAGAAAAGGAAAAGCATTGCAAATTAAGTATGATACAGCAATATTTTAAAATCTTGATGTCCTTCCTGCAACACATTGATTCAGTCATTAAAGCCCACATATTGAAACTGGTTGAGAAAGAAATTGGGAACTGAGCTGTCCCTGGTGTCCTCAGATCTATAGAAACTATGTTTTCAGTCTCTTAATTATCCAGCTAATGAACTGGACTTGAGAATAACGTTTCATATGAGTTTTGCTGGAACATACTGCAAGTGTTGGTGGCTTTTATGCAAGGAGGGATGAGGGGCTCACCTTGAACTGGATTCTAATATCTTATTATTTTATGATATTCTTTGTGTTTTTCGGTGAACTAAGTGCATATGAACTGTTACTGGCACGAAGCAGAGCATCAGAATCTAGCCCAGCATGAGATACATATTTTATACGATACCAAGACAGTTTCCCTAGGAGAATTTAGGTCTCAAGAAAAATAAACAAAAAATGATGCAACCCAATGTGCTGTATAAGAGCAGAATGGTAGATTTTGAGTGCTGAAAACAAAATCTTTACAGCAGATCTAGATTCAAACCTTATACATGCATGTTTTTAGAAAGTTAGTCATCTATCCTTTTGAAAATATCAGAAAGTTCAGATTTTATTTAGTCTCAAGAACAACACCTACTATATGAATTCCTCTACACCTTTCCCCCTCCTTTTTGTGTAATTTCCCCTGCCTTTTACCAGGGTTATAATGTTAAGAATTTGCCTCACCATTCTCAAAGCAGTAACCCAACACTAAATAGTTTCCTCCCCATAGCATGTAGACAGCAGTGATGAAATATGAACTTATATCTCCGCTCTTTTGCATTGTCCTCTGTAGGATTTTATGTGGGATAGCTAGTTCAGTGCAAAAGCATGCTTTCCTGATTCACTGAAGACACAATGCAAGATTTTAATATCTTAATTTCAAAATTGCACATCCATCCTAGAAAATGTACAGAACGAGCTCTGTGCCTGCTGTGTGCAGACCTATGCTAGAAGTAGTAAGTTAGACTCGATGGAACAGGCTCTTAAAATTATAGTTTGTTCCCAGACCAGTGCTTAATTTTCCCCTCCAGCAAGCTCTGTCACTGATGCTCAGCTGTCTACTGTGCTACAGCGTCTGCCTCGTCCCTTCTCTAGTTGCCCAGACTCAGGGCGTGAGGTTCCCACCCCACCTCAGCCTAAGGTACTAGCTGCTGTTCAATCAGCACAGCCCTGGCTACAATGGTAGGCACATATATCCCAGATTTATTTGGCTAAACATTCTTGTGGCAGCAGGAGCAGAAAGAAGGCAAATGTGGTAGCCCTTTGTTATCTTCTCTGCAAAGTTACTGTCAGTAAGGAACAGAGCAAAAATCAATGATTTTTCTTAAAGGAAATTGGAAGAACTCAATACCTAATTAATTTGTGCCTTTCAGTTCCTGTAACTGTTAACAATGCTGGATGCAACACTGCCAGCGTTTGTTACTGTGCTTTTTTTCTATGTCTCTCTCTCCTACTTCATACCACTTACACCATCTTTTTGATATTTCCTTTTTATGCTTAAGGCTTTCCCATCGGTACCTTTCTCATGAACCTCCAGAGATAATTCTCAGAGGACAAAACACCACCAAACTTTATGTTGACTAACCACCACCATGACTTCATGCAAACTATGAAACCATCAGCCACATTTATGCCCAGATGCAGATTAGCCACTACTATCAGAGAGAACCTTCATCATAGCGTTTTCAAAAGGCCAAACTTGATGTCTCTCAGATCAAAACATAAAATTATATCCTACGGAGTATTATCACTAGTGGTTTTTTTCCTCTTATTTCCATTTTGGTACTGTGTTGATACATAACGTACTATTCAAAACTGTTGCACTGCATCTAAATACACTGCATTTTCAGCTCAAAAGTGCTGACAGTCATATAATTTTACTAATTCATCTACTGAACTCCAGAGGGTAACCTCTGAGGGTCTATTGAGAACCCATTAATTTCATCAGTACACTTCTGGGTCCTGTACTGTGAGCTGGTGAGCTACAACGCTGTTTACGTGGCTCTACTGAAAAAAAAAAGTCACTTTTATTCTGATTTTGAAACACAATAGTAAACATTTTATTCCTTGACACAGATGGGGTTGGTTTTCTTTGCGCTAAAATGAGTTAAGTAACTTCCTCTAAGAGGCTTTGATTGAGTGTGACTTAGTTTTTAATACTTGAAGTCTACTAGATAGATAGGTTACTTAATCAGTTTTTCTGATAAACTATGCTGGCCGGTGTTTCTAGATTATTAGAGAGATGCTTGAAAAAAAGAATTTTATATACACGCACACTGAAAGCAAGACTGAATTTGTGCATCTGCATATTACTGAGTAAGACACTACCTTGACAACAAATTTAAAGGCTCTGAAGAAAATTTGATCTCATCAAAACCCAATAAAGAAGCTTCCAGAAACTAAAAAAAAAAAAAGAGAACTTTGTCTGACGGAAGAAGCAAATACTGCTCTTTCAAAAATGATAAACCACAGATGAAAAGAAAAATAATAAGGTCTAGGAGTAAATTCTTGGCTCAAGAACCTGTCTGCTAACATTTGTACAGCTCTGACAACACCTGCTGAAGCAAGTTGGAACGTGACAACAGTCCTGAATGGTAGTACTAACACATGCCACATGCCTTTACTAAAGACAACACATATGCAGAATACATCATTAATCTTCTTTTAAAGCCTCTTTGAGAGCAAATATAAAGCAAACATAAGGTATATAACTGGAACCACTGAATTATCACTTTTAGAAATTCACTTAAGTCGAAAAGGACTTGGTTATTAGCACTCTGGGCTGCTCATTGCCCAAGCTGCAGCTGCTCTAGCAGTGTGTGGGATAACACCAGGCAGTAGGGAGGCTGGAATATGAGCCCTTCCTGCAGGCCGTTCCAATGCTTAGACACTGTTTCCATCCGGAATGAAAATGAAAAGTCAAAATAGAGACTAAAAAGGAAGTGAGGAACTCTGCAAGTTTTCTTTCATTTAAATATGTCAAGGAACTCGGCTTTTTTGTGGAGTGACAACTTAACTCTGCTCCTCTGAGTTGTCACAGAGGTTTGTGCAAATTGTAATTCTAAATCACGCAATCCTATTCTCTTGGATGTTTTGGTCTCTCTGGCTTGACTACATCTCCTGCGCTACATTTTAGTCAGGGGTTACACTGACTCATTATAGCGGGGAAATGGAATAGAGCAAAGGGAACTGTAGCTGTTCAGTGCAGAGATGAACTGAATTTCCACTGAATGTATTAATTTGGCTTAAGCATATGGTAGAATTGGATAACCGCAATTCAATCTCTTTGATTTACGAAAACTGTTCAGAGCCCTGTTTACCAGTAGGGCGATGGGGCAAATCACCCCGCAGGACACAGTTCACGCTTCTGGGCGCCTCTCAGGTCACACTGCAGCCAAAATAAATTCTGTAGATTTTTTTTCTTCAACTTCTGTCACTAGACTGTGTTCAGGGAAATGTTTTCCTCCTTCCATGCACCTGCCTCTGCGATGGTGTCTTACTGCGGCTTTTTCACTTCCTTTCTCCTGCTTTACATGTTCAATTCCCCTTTGCCCACACCAGCACACATCCCCCTATCTACATGTGATTCCTTCTTGAATGCTAACACGGTGTCTCTCTGCCTTTCAGGAGCTGAGCTATTTCTTATGGCTATGTCGAGAGAAGAAACATCCACTGTGGATGTTTTGTCTGAGTCATAAACCCTTAAAAAATGTCAATATGTCATCCACATTATTATGTATTTTTGTAAAAATGCTTTGAAAGAAAGAAAGGGAAAAAAAAGTAGAAGAAGAAAAAAGAGGTGAAAATCCAGGGCGGTGAAGTAGTTTGGGAGCTGGCTGTATATGCTCACAGAAACCTATAATGGAGCCTCAAGAGCTCGTTGTTGTCTCTGCAGCAGCAGGAGGCTGAGCTGTGCAACCCCAGCACTGCTTCAGTGACACGATGCACAGTTGGTCCCTTCCTAATTCGAACGATCAGACTTCAGAGAGGATGGAGCAACCCCCTTCACAGCCACTCAAAATGTGCCGTTGCAGAAGCAGCGAGGGAGCCACGGTCGGTGCAGGGAAGGAAACAGAAGGGAGAGCTTGGAGGCTGTCTGCCCTGGACAGCAGAGGTATGGACAAGGTATGGTGAAGGGGGAAGCAGGATGGAGAGAACCAGGACATGAGTGAGATGGAGAGCTGTCCAGAACTCAAAGACCGTAAATAGCTTGAAATTTTCCAGACAGGCTCTTTTTTTTTTTTTTTTTTTTTTTAAGGAGGAAAGGCTGATGAAAGAGATGAGCTGACATAAAAATATGTTTTGCAAAAAGCAGTACGTTTCCCTTATTTCTAAACCACAGGAGTCCTTTTTTACTACTATGGAGATAGGAATAAAGCCTAGTATGGCAAGTGGTACAATTTCTGTTACATCTTAACCGGGTTTTATTTTGTTTGCTATAACTTTATTGATCTGTGCTTCATTCCAAGTAGCATGGGCCTTATTCACCTTTTTCAGTCATGGAAGAAAAGTTATTTATTTCTCAGTGACTGTTGTTGTATGAATACAGAACTTGAGTTCCACATAATTGCACAGGGCAGGCAGGTATGGTTGTGTCTACTAGTAAACTAAACATGCCCAGGATTGTGCCTAGGCACTGAATCCAGTTACATGACACATCACAGATTTATGCTACTAAATTCTCTTCATCTCTGACATGTAATGACCACAGATTACCTGTTAGGAATAGCTTCCGGTAAATTCCAACTCCCAAAGCTTGGCTGGGAATGGTTTGGGAGGACTGGATATGGAGCAAAAGCATATAAGGCGACGTCCTAACAATTCAAGAGTACAGACGATTGCTTTCCAGTGCTCAGAAACACCCCTGGGCAGTATTTTATTAATGTAAATGTAGACTGTGATTAGTTGTCTTCCAGGTCAATGAAGCAGACCTCACCACTAGTGCATCTTTGGCCATTTACACAGATTTAAGTCTATTCAAAACAGGACAAGAATCTTATATTCCTTGCACTCTTATCATGTTAATCCCTTCACAGTATGGTTCTTATCGTTGGTGTCCTAAAATAAGGAGATGACTTATAGTTTATTTAATGTGTATACTAAAATAGCAATAGAAAGTAAAACCTTTCCATTTTAGGAGTAAGTATAAATATAAGCAAGCTTATGGAACCCCACTGTACTGAGTGCTGTGCAAACATATAGGGTGAGACAGTCTCCTGGAGATTACACAGAGCCTTCACTTATCATTGACAGAGACCCTGAAGCAGCAGGGATGAGGGGCATGTGCAAGTAGAATTAATGACTCGAGAAAGAGCAAGCAACAAGTTAGTATCAGAGAGATGGGACGAAGACAATGACTCGGGGGTTACAGTAGGTGTCAAGTTGAGGTTGAACGAATGAAGTATTATCACTCCAAACCAGGCACTGGGCTCCTTTAGGAGGTGGGTGGCCAGCAGGCTGAGGAAAGCTCTCATCCCCTTCTGCTCAGCATTGGTGAGGTTGCCCTGGCATACTCCATCAAGTCCTGGGCCTCCCAGCTTGAAAGGGATGTGGAGAAACTGGAGAGGGTCCTGCAGAGAACTACCATGATGGGCAGGGGCCCTAGGCATGTGTCCTACAAGGAGAGGTGGAGGGAGCTGGTACAAAGTCTGGTGCAGAAGAGGATAAGAAGCAGTATGGTAGGAGCCTCTGTGTACCTGAAGAAACTTCTCTCATTGTCAGCAGGTGGTATAACAAGAGGTGGCAGTCACAGATTGCGTCTGGGAGGATTGGATTAGCATGATTTAGGAAAAAAACCCCTTCTTCACTGGGAGAGTAGTGCAGCAGAGGAACAGACTAGCAGGAGAGATTGCTGAATCTTTGCCCCTGGAGGTTTGCAAGGCTTAGCTAGACAAAGCAACAGCTGACCTGATCTAGTGCTGGCAGTTGTCTGGCTTTGAGTGGAAGTGAGCTGGATGGACTTGATGATCTGCAGCCAGCACTGCTGTTTCTGTGAGGGAGAACCCATGTGCACTGATGCTGGGCATGAGCCTTGTCCAGAAAACAATCACGTTGACCAGAAGTTGTGCAGGAGCTTCTACTGTATTCTAGATCAGTGTATGACATTTTTGATAAACAGGGGTAACTATTCTCATAATTACTTTCTCTCCTTTGTTTTATCCTCTGCCCTGGCAGACCAGCAGTGGTGTTTACATTTTGGAGAAGTATATTCTGGTTAATAGTAGAGATGATTTCCTTCATATATTGGGAAATTTACTTAATCTGCAGTCTAGATACTGAAGGTCATCATATATTTCAGCTATTTCTTCTTTCTAATAAATGGTATGCCATTGCAGTTTTTATCTTTACAGGCTTTTTTTACATTCCTATTATGAAATGTGATATGACCTCAAGGAGATCCAAATTTTGCCTATGTGCACAGAAAATACTTGAATCTGCTGACAAATATATATCAGTACTTTATGAGAACTTGGTATGCACTGATGGTAGGATATATTTGACAAGATTAATCAGAGACCAGCTCATGGAGATATTAGCCAGACTGCACAAGTATGAGTGAAAACCACTCAAACCCAAATTCACTTAATAGAAACACTGTTGCTAACACAGCACAGTGCACTAAAGATAAAATACAGGGACCGGTCAAAGAGGAGAGCACTTAGATTAAGCATTTAGTCCGTTAACTATGCAACTTCCAGTCTGGTTGCACAGTGTGACAGACAACAGTGGTTTGTATGTATAAAGCAGCGGTACAACAGCATGGCCTACTACTAAAACCACAGTCCCGTTTTGCCGAAGACTTGTGCACCCAGTGTTGAGTATGCAACAAGGCATGCAAAAGCTGCTTGGTATTATCAGATTGGAGAGCTGCACCATAAAACCATTGGCCTCTTTCACGCCCCCCATGCAGGATGTCCCCCATTACACTCATGCAAACTCCTGGTCTGTGAACATCATCTTACAACACTGCATACCAGCTTCGCTTATACGGCCGTTCTAGAAAATCCTAAATTGCATTTAGGGTCATTTTAAAATGTGCTCGGATTTAGTCTCTGCTCCCATTTGAATCAATATTAAAGTTAGAATTGACTGGGAGTTACTTTACATATTTGTGAAAATGCTCTCATTTACTCTCAAATCTTTTGCTTTTTAATTAGAAATAATAATTTTTAAAATTCTTCAATCTGAAAAATTCTCTCCCCTTCAGCTTTTGGCCACTGAAAAAAGCCTCAGTGTTTGGGGAGTCCAAAACCTAGTTTGAACTGGTTAACATGTTGACACAGTCTTCACTTTTCCCTTGAGAAAAAGAAAAGAAGAAAATAGACATTTCACAAAGAAAAAAATTAGAAAAACAACAAAAACATGCCGGTGGAAACTATTTCATGAGCCCTAAAACTTTCATTGGCTTAAAAAAGTGCAGTGCTAGGCCAGCCCTGAGCAGTTCTGTAAGAAGAGGAGAAAGGTTTTGTTTCATTGGTGTTGCATGTTGTTCTGCATGTTTGTTTCATTCTGCCTTATATGAGATTAAACTTTTGTTTTGGTAAATAATAATCTTGTTATTGTAAGAGTGCTGCTTCGCTTGGTTCCCCATGAAAGTGGAGGTTATTCATTCACCCAAGTGTGTGCTCTGTGTCCATCTCCCCAGTACTTTCTGAAACCACTGGTCTGTTAAATCAAATTGAAACTGCTCTCAAAGATATTAAGCTCATGCAAGTTACATGAAAACAGGCGGCTGGGACAAGAATGATCCTATTAGCATCCCCACAGAGGGGAAAGTTGCAAGAAAACTTCACCTTTTATTCAACACTGGAATTCAACAAGGCAGAAACATTTGATTGAAAAATGGCTCCTTCCATTGAAGAGACATCTTCAAGTGGCACCCACACCTTATTAGATGCTGAGGAACCTGACCGTGAGATCTGACACCATGGGAAAGTAGGCTCCACTTGTTCACTGAGTTTCTTGTTAAGGGATGCATTTCTTCCATGGGGTTGCTCTTTGTTTAACCTCTTCCTGCATGTTCAGAAAGTCTGACACACGGAGCAGTGCAACTGCAGCTGTGCATCAAAGAGCTTTTGGAAGAAAAATGACAACCAAATAACTAAAGCTCTACATACATTTGGCTGTGGGGAGACAACTGTAAAGGAAAGAAGGCAGTCTTGGCAGAAACCATGCAGATATGACACAGAGTCTGCCTGTGGAGTGGGCTGAGCAGGCAATTGCCCAGAGCAGTAAGACACCCTTGGTGAGAGTGGGAATCACTGCATTGGAAAATAGGCTTGTCCTGCTGTGACAGCCAGGGGCATTGGTGGACATGGGGCAGCTCCTCTCAGAAACCCATTCTCCCCTCACCTATGGTGGGACCAACAAGTCTCGCTCCTGCCCCAGCTCTCCAAACCATCGCCATTTCCCCCCCCCCCCCACTTCTTGTGGCAGCAGCAGCTTAACCCTAACTTCCGCCCCAGCTCCCCCTGCACCTCGCAGCAGCTGATCTTCCCCACACCTCTGAAAAACCTTGAGCTGGCTGAGGACACAGTGCAACAGAGATAACCCTGTTTTGATGGGGGGAGTACAGCACACTGGGAACGCCAGGAGCTGTCTCTTCTCTTGACAAGTTACACTAAAACGCTTACATACCATTTTTAGCAATCCTAAAGTTGTGCTAGTGCTGCAGCAGTATTAAACCAGGGGACCTGGTCCTATACTGCTGACATCAGAGAAAGTTTTGCCACTGCATTGGATGGGGATGGTTTAAAAGCATATGCATTTAAGACAGATTATGCTTTGCAACGTTAGACTGTAAATACATAAACTGTGGACGTTTAAGTTTATTTCTTACACCTGTTGTAATATTAAAGCTTCAGTAGTTGAAACTATTATTATTTGTCTTTGTTACTAGACTGTTTCAAGCTTCATGGCCTGATATTTGTGCGAAAGTTGAGCAGAGGTATTGCAGGAAGTTGTCTGATAAGTGAAGGAATCATTCTGATTGCACTTAAAAAGTCCATTCTCATCCTAGAGATGTTACTGGTCCTCCTGGCACTCCAATTTTATGCACCGGTACCTTCAGCAGAATCAGTCATCTCTCTGAAACTGGAACAAGCTATGCAAGTAAACCCTATGGGAGAACTATGCAGTAACATGGCCTTGGGGAAAAACTGCAGAGATGAACCAGCCAGACTTCATCCAGTATAAGCAGTTTGCAAAACAGGAGCCTCCTCCTCACAAAGGCAGGAATAAAACAAAGTCCCTTGAAAGGAGCCTCCCCTTCGCCTCTGCCTCCCCAGCTGTGCACAGAAGAGCCTTCCCTTATGGCGAGAGGGGCTTTCTCCTGCCAAACACAAGCAGTGGGGGGATGGAGCTGGGGAGAGGAGCTGGCTGGACTCCAGCTGTGAGGAGCAGCTGCAGAAGCCACCCGAGCACTTGTGGAGCTTCCCACTGCCCCCTGCTAGCCTCTCGCTGCTCCGAGCCCTGCACCTCTGCTCCCAGACTCAGCCTCCCTCGCCCTCCCTGCTCCAGGGCTGCATAGAGATGCTCAAACCTGTTACCCCATATTACCTCTTTGACTAAGAGCTGGACTTGCAGATGAATTAATTTCTTCACAAGAAGAACATGCTTGATGCAGAAAAGTTACTTTTCTCTGAGAGGAGAGGACTTTTTGGCTAAAAGTCAGAACAGTTACATTTTTACTTCTTCAGTGAAATATTTTGGGGCGAGGGGGACGGTGGGAGGGTGCTAGTCTAGGGGAAAGGACTACTTCTTCACCAGCAATATATCTGGAATATACTCCTTTGTTTCAAACTCCAGGAACAGAAACATGTTTTAAATATAGAAAGACTGATTGTCTTTCCTAATTATGGTATGCACCAGAATCGCTACAATGTTAAAATTTGATTTATGACGTGTGAAAAATTGTTAGAATTAGGTGATCTGTTTTCCATTGAGTCTTGCCGTTATGCTTAGCTGCATGACATATATGCAAGGTATATATTATTAAATAATGCTTGTAAGACTGGTTATTATTGACAGCTAATAACACACTTATTTAATGATCCCAAGCAAACTCTGAGTGTGCTAATGTTACATCAAATCAGACATTAAATGCTGTAATGACCACTTTTGTGGAGTTTACTGGTACCATACTAAAACCCATATGTAATGGTTTAACAGTTTTATTTTTTACAGGAAAAAGCTTCTGCTGTCTACTTGCTGCAGAAGAGATTTAGTTTCCTTTCCTGTATGAAATATAGGCTTTTACTTTTCTCAAAAAAGTTATAATCTACAATATACAATTTCCTATCAGCTCATTTGCGTCAGCATACAGACAAGATATGGGTAGGCACTTAGTAGCCCATGATTAACACTCATGCAGCTACAAATTTTCATTTACTAATAAAAAGAGAGAAAAAGAAAAATACATCCCCTGCTGTAACTTAAGTGAAGCCAAATTTTATTATTAATTTAATAACATAGCTTATTCATTCACACACAGAGAGAATTACAGAATGCATGATGGCTGAGAGCTGTAAAGACATTTACATTCATCTTCACGAGTGATAACTCATAACTGGTACAGCCAAGAGTGAGTTATTAGATCACTCCTCACAGATAAAAGGTTAGAGCAGATTGTAGCCATCAGATCTTTTAATGTCTCTGTGTACGTTCAACAGTGAATATGAAAAGATAGGCCATTTTTTGCTTCATGCTCTAGCAAACCGCTCTGCAACATTTCCACAATCGTCCTTGGTTTTCCACCCAAGTTGTGCTGACTTTGCCGCTCAGTTTTGTCGTTTACGTCTCGACATCTGTATGAACTAGTTATTCAACTGAGTAGAAGATCAACAGCTGTTTTTTTTCAGAGATGGATTAATAGCTTGATTTTTAGTGGCACCAAAGAACACACATCTAGGGAAACTTCTTATTAGCTTAAGCCTGTTGTTCAGGGAAAAGGTAATTTACACGTGCATTTAGCCTGACCCTTTCACTTTAACACGACCTTTTTATTCCAACTGCATGGTGGCTCTTGAATAAAGGCAGCAAGCAAAGCTCGTTTTGTCACATAGCATGGTGGCTGTGAGCACTCGATGGACTTGGAGCACTCAAGCAGGACCAAACAGCCCGTCAGGGTACAGATTTGCAGCATCTACAGTAAACTGCTAAACTCATTTGCTATTCCGCCTAAAGTCATGGGTTTGATTATAGATGTCTGAAGATCACGTCAATGATGCAGACATTTGCAGTAGTTGTTATTTTGGCTGGCTTGCCACAGGCTGACCAAAGGGGAAAGCAAAATCTGCTGCAGCTGAAGCTAAAGAAACACACCTTTCTTGCAGGCACTGCAGAGAACTCCACTGAGCTGTCCTGGAGCTCAAGCACTGACAGTGATCTGATGCACTCATAAGTGCATTGCACAATCAAGAAATCATCCAGCTTTCTCAGGTCTTATTACTTACAATCAGTTGTTTACAGGTATTTCTTTATCATATGTTTAAATTACAGAATCTATTACTGCAGCATGTGCAATGCTGTCTGTAATAGCAGCCCTGTTATTTGCAAGTGTTGTATTTATGGTACTTATTAATAAAACCCAGGTGAAACTGTCATCTCAACTGGAGTGTATATATAAAGACACACAGGTTACTTTCTTATGTCATTAACCTTGATTAATATAGGGAAGATTTCCCAGGGTTTAAAGAAGGGGACTGAGAACATGGGCTCCTGATTTACATCTAATGATAATTAATATAATTGGATTGATTGCAGCTATATTGATTTCTGCTAATGGACTTTCTAAACCACAGAATGTAATCCTCCAACTTGTCAGAACTCATGCTGGCTGCGTCCTGAGCAGCAGTTAGACAAAATTGGGTGCATCTGTTCTTTATTAAAAGAAACAATCTGCTTTTGTCTATCTATGACAAATAAGCTTTGGTTTCCACTTGTGAAAACAGGGCAATGGTTTACAGTAAAGCTTTCCTGGAAAAAAAAAAAGATGTATGTACTGTAAATTAAAAAAAATGCTGGTAGAAACACATTTCACCTTTCTGCAAGTGATGCGTGTGTATGCATTTCCCATCAAGGGCTTTCAGTCATAAAGTTAAAAATACAGGCAGAGTGAGAGAGAACAGATGAGATTAAAAACTAAACCAAAACACACTGTAAGATGTGATTAGAAGAATGAGGCAGGGTTGACAAGGTTTATTAACTATCAGCCTTCCTGCAACAATACTTCAGCCCCAGAGGCTTTTGTCAAAATTTCTTATAAAAAGGTGGGGGAGGGGGTGTCATTTTCAGAAATTGCCAACATGCACAACTTCAGTGGGAGCTGCAGGTCCTCAGAAAATGAAGTTCATGGTCTAATAGGTTCCAGTTGCCTCTGTTCCTGTCCGCAGGTCATGCTGTAAAATTACAGCATTCATGCATAACAGGCATAACGCTCAGAGGAATTGACAGTGGAGCACAAAAGCTGTCCAAGGTTAGGGACCCAAACAGGTTTCTGTAAAGCACCAGATTATCTGCTATTCACAGTGAAAAATGAAAGGAGAGAGGAAATCTTATCTCCAGGATTTGGCATCAGTCAATAAGAAATCTTAAGTTGGAATACAAAGACCCAACGGTGAATAAATTCTTAGCAGCCTTATTACACATATCCATTCTGGGTAGATTTTTCACACAGGACCAAAGCAACTTATTTCTTCTACTGTGCTCTTCTATAATGCACTATATGGGACCTAAACCCTGCAAGAGAACTAGGGGGCTTTCAAATCAATTTGTTTCAAAATCTCTGAGAGGATTTACTGCACCAGTTTTTCCACCATGATATTCTGCACAGTGGCCACACAGTTATAGGCCTATCCATTTAAGACTGGTGTTTCGTATAAAAAACATAACCTGCAGCCAAAAGAAATTAAAAAACTTCTACCCCAGAAGAAAGTGTAACAGAGCCTGAGCAATGCAAAACAACCTGGTGTTACTTTTGGTTTTGGGAGAGGATTGTTCAGACCTTACCTCCTGGATATGTGTGTTTTGAGTGGAGCAGAACCAGCTGGGAAATTTCTGATTAAAAAAAAAAAAAACAACCAAGAAAAAAAGCTGTAAATTTATTCCTTCTAAATGTTATAATTTTTGAAGTTTTTAAAAACTTTAAAAAAATTATTTATTCTTTTAAGTGTTGAGAGGACTGATTTTTCAGACCAAGTGTAAGGATGTCATTTTTTGGTTTTTTTGGAAAACCAGCCAGTAACTTGGTAGCTAATGAATGTGCTTAGGAGCCAGAACAAAGCATTGTCCTTTCTGGGTCAGGTCAGAGGTTTGATCTGAAGTTGCTGGCCTCCAAGATGAATGCCCAAATCATTGGGTTATGATGCTCTAGTCCTCTGCTCCAGGTGCCTGCATCTGAACTTCTCATATGAGAGCTACCCCACTTTCAACTGTACAGAAGCCTAACACCTTGGCTTTTCACACCCCATGCGCACAGCACGAGTGCTGGGCTGAGGAGCCAGGCTCTACTTCACTGGGCATTTCAGTAATACAACACAAAGGAGCCTTGACAGTGACAAGCAAGAGCTCTTCACTGTGCAGCAGTCAATAGCCTGATTGCTATCAGCATCAGTGAGTGATGGATCACCTAAGAAAGAGTATATTTTTCTTCTCACCTGAGAAATGGAAATAATAGAGCTTCTTTTCCTGGTATTCAGGGTATTAGGATAAATGCAGTTAGGTTGGGAAGATGCTTAGGAAGGTGGCTAGCCACACAGAGTTAAAATTACTTTTGAAGCAGCAGTGTCACCAAGATGCAGCTATAAAGCAGTATGCTGGCTAAGAGCTAGCCAAAAAATCTATGGTAGCAGTTGCATTGTGCATAAACAAGAACCCGCTGATCAATTAACAGAGAATCAAGGAAGGATTGTTGTAATCAGACTCCAAGGTCACAGAACATGAAATCTAATCTCTAAATTACCCTTTTTTAAAGACCATATTTACCAATATTTCTAAATGGTAGAAAGAATACCTTGTAGACATTCATCCAGGAGCCTAAAGTGAGAGTAGAGCCCCAGTTTCCCTCTATAACAATTTTCTGCCAATGTAAAACCAATGACTTCAATAATATTACTCCTGATTCACCCTGGTGCAAAGATGATCAGGGTTCTAAAAGAGGAAATTGTCATATTACCATAGTAGTCAAGAAGAAAATGGGGAAGCAGTTGGGAATTTTCCAATGAGACATGCTTGCGTCAGAAGTTGTCAATTCTTTGAAACAGAAATATCTCTCAGAAATACCATTTAATGAGCTGCCAATGAGCCACAGAAAGGATTGCTATCAGAAATCTGCCTGACTTTTTGTCAGCTCATCTAAACAGTTGCTGGGAGGCCTGGGTTTCTTGGGTTTACAAATGTAGGATGGCCCTTCTGTGCAGCATCATAAATGTATGGCCGTTGGGCTTTCTGCACAGAGCTTGAAGTCCTGAGAAGACCACATCTAGCTTCTACTTGAAGCTCACAGCTTCGGTAGAAGGTATGTTGCTGCACATTTTTTCTGCAAACGATGGGAAATGGGAACCCTAGATACCTTGTTACTGCAGCAAAAGAAAACATCCTACTAGCTCTGGCTGCCAGACTCTTAAATTTTGACATTTTCTGAAGTAAGAGTACTTTCTGCTCCCCACCCCGATGACAGTTTGAAGTTTAAAATCAGCAAGTTTTTGCTTCTTGCTCCGTAAAAAACCCCATTTGTCCCCTCTTTGCCACATTTTCCCTCAATTCCTGGCATCATCAAGAACATGGACCAACAATGCCAAACTCAAACACTTGAGTACTCCACTCAGTGTACAGTACTTAAATGTACCTCCCTTGTGGGGCAAAATTGTCCTGGTTTCGGCAGGGATAGAGTTAATTTCCTTCCTAGTAGCTGGTACAGTGCTGTGTTTTGGATTTAGGACGAGAACAAAGTTGATAACACACCGATGTTTTAGTTGTTGCTAGGCAGTGCTTACACTAGCCAAGGACTTTTCAGTTTCCCATGCTCTACCGACTGAGAAGGCTGGAGGTGCACAAGAAGCTGGGAGGGGGCACAGCCAAACTGGCCAAAGGGACATTCCATACCATGTGACGTCATACTCAGTACATCAACTGGGGAAAGCTGGCCGGGGGGGCCGCTGCTCGGGGACTGGCTGGGCATCGGTCGGCGGGTGGTGAGCAATTGTACTGTGCATCACTTGTTTTGTGTATTATTATTATTATCATCATTTTATTGCAATTATTAAACTGTTTTTATCTCAACCCACAAGTTTTTCTCACTTGTGCTTTTCCAATTCTCTCCCCCACCCCACGGGGTGTGGGGGGGAGTGAGCGAGCGGCTGCGTGGTGCTTAGTTGCCGACTGAGGTTAAACCATGACAAAAATATATACCAAATCATTCATATATATATTTTAAAAATGTATATGTACATACATACATATGTGTATCTATGTTTATATGATGTATATGATTATGCATATGTGTACGTATGTCCATATACTATACACATATACCTCCCAGTGTCTTGAATATACTTCTATTTGTAAGTTTTCAGTTGAAATTTAGCTTGCTGCTGGATTTAGAGAAAGTAATCAAAGCAGGAAAAATGCAATCTAAGGTAGCACAATTTTTCCATCATTGCAGTCTTAATACTGAAAGAGGATGGCACTTTTCAGAAAGAAGAATTTAGGTAACGAATTGGTGGGTAGATCTGGGGTCTAGTCATCCACCAGGGATAAGACAGGCTATTTCTCTCATATATTTCACACACCTACACAGACTGAGGCTTTGTCTCCCACACATTTCACGTGCCTACACACAGGCGTTTCTGCCTTCTGTGCGTCCTTTCTCCCCCAGACAGTTCACTTGCAAGAACTCTTGGCTGAGGTTGTTGCTAAATGAACCAGACAGTGCTGCAGTGCAGGAGTTAATTTCCTCATTTTATGGCTATAGTCCATCATTCAAGGATTTAAATGTGCATTGTTCAATAGCTGTGATGTAATTTCTGAAGTAGGTGCATATCAGTGTTAGGTAAATTGATCCCTTTATCACCTAATTTGCAGTGCCTCAATGAGATATTTTGAGGCTTAATTGATAAATGCTTGAAAATACATTCACATCCTTTGGAAAAGATAAAGTGGGTGATAATGTATGTTCAGGATGAGTATTTACGGGGACTCAGAATGGCAACTTGGGTTTTGTTGATGCTCCGCTGCAATTCATGTGTGACCTCTGCAAGGTCTCCGCCGAGAAAGATCCCAGGCCAGTCTCTCACTGAGGCTGTATTGTCGGTAAGAGGCAGAATGACTGAGCTGCAGCTACATAGCACTGACATGAGAAAGTGCAGCCATTGAAAACAACACCCGAAAGCAGCATATTTAAAGCTATTAAACAGCATGGGGCCCAAGAATAGATGTTCACCCCAATGAGTTTAAATAACTACAGTGACGACATTCCCAAATGTGCAAACCTTTAGACAAAAACATGACTGAGAAGGATGACATTCAAAATCCTTCACGAGCAGCACCGGATCTGCAAAGAGCAGCATCAGATCTGCATGAGTCACCAAATGATCGGCGCGAAGTTGCCCAGCCCCCGTGACAAGAGCAATGGAGAAGTCCAAGAGAGTTACAGGTGAGAGATGGTTGCAGCTTTCCAGCAGGGAGGAAACAGCTGGCAAAGCAGTTTTGGAGCCGGGAAAGGTTTCCAAAGCCCTCTCTGAAATGGATTGAAACTGGCATTCCCACTGAGGTGTGACTGCAGCCAAAGTGCAATTTTCCAGGATCTTGGACAGAAAGAGTAAATTAGACTTAAGGTTACATTTTAAAGGGGTGGGGGGCTTGCTGTTCCTCAAACCTGGAGTGGCAGTGCTGTGTAAGAAGAGGTGGGGAATCTCCCTAATGTGCAAGAGCATTACATTAAAATAGTGCGAAGTGGAAAAGAGAAATGCTGAAAACAGCTTTAGTATGCCAGAAATAAGATCACCAGCTGCTGGCCCAGGGGGGATTTTCCTTGTCTGATTTGGATGAGCAGGGTTCTGCAGGAAAAACAGCAGGCAATCCTGCGATGAAAGATCATCTCAAAGTCCCTGCTCACAGCTGAGCTGAAATAAGGGGGCGTAAGGAAACTTTACTTCGTTGTGGAAATCTTTTATTTGAGTGTATGGCCCAGCAACCTCAGTTTGGGTGGTGACTGGTGGCTTTTTAACACGCTGGCTTTCTTCTCATGTTCTTCATTACATGAAGATGAAAAGAAAGTAATAGAAAAAGGCTCTGATACCTGAAAACCTGTCTAAACATACCAGTTGGAATAATAAGAAGGTATCTTTTCTTTCCATAGCCTTTGTCATGAAAGCCCTGGAACATAGACTAGAAAAAAACAGCACAGCTATTAATACTCTAATATTCATAAACCAGCATAAGTTGCTGATACCTACAATCCTACACACCTTCATGAGATTCTCCTCTTCTTTATTATAAGTAAATACTAGAGACTGTATCAGCTGCTCTGCTAATGTGTGGGACTGTCCTTTGTCCCAAAACTAGGACTTTGCACCATGTAGACCAGGCAACTTTCTACTGTGGCTCAGTGCTTTGAGAAAAGCTCAGGCTGGCCTTGGAAAAGGCATGAAATCCCTTATGTTAGTTAACAACTGAGGAACTCCAGGGGCAAGGTATCTTTTATTTCTTTTGGGACAAAAGGGATAATTTTAGTGAACAATAATGCTTTATAGTAAAACACTAATGGAGACCTATGAATTGTGATTTCAGCCCATGCCACTTGGCTGATAGCAGCACATGGTCACAGTGGGATACCACTGAGCAGAGTCTCTTGTTAATGCTAACGGAGAAGTTTATTTTGTAGTTCAGGCCTGAGACAGTAGCACCTTGCATTTCTTCCAGCCTGGAGACGATTAACTTCAGACCTCTGTCTGTCTCACTCCACCTGTGAGACAGTACTGTGTGCCAGGGACACATCTGGCAAGTCCAGTTACCTGGCAGGACGGCAGCTGGCTGCAGCTGGAGACTTTGACTTCAGTGGAGCAGTCTTCGAGCATAAGGCCTCCCTCAGTGGCACCCTTCCCCAGCGGAGATCTCCCTCCTGCTGTGTGGCCACATATGCCAAGCTCAGCTGGATGACGGATCAGATGAAGTTGGGCCGGGCCGTTACAGTGGGCGCACTGGGGTGTGCAGCCGGGCACAGGCTCTGATGCTGCAGTGCAGTGCGTGAGGTACCAACCTAACCAGAGAAGTGAGCACAAGCTGTCAGAGCGCTGTGCAGGTTTCAGACAAGTGTGTGACATTTACAGGTTTTATGGTCAGAATGGCAGGATAAACTCTAATTTCAAGTAATAGTTATTTAAAAAAAAATGTTCTAAACTTCATGTGCTTAGAAATAGCAACTGAAAAAATAATAGGCCTAGTCACACAGGAGGGAAGATGTATCTTTTTCCCAAGAATGAAATTCTTTTGGCGAAGGTTCTCATTTCTATGTATGCCCATGGTATGTCTCCTATAGAAGACACGACTGAGAGTAAAAATAATTCATTAATGCCTCCTGCAAACGTCTCAGTGCCCACAGTCTGTCCCTTAGCTGGGTAGGCAAAGCAAAAGAAAGAAGGAAAGATTATCATGCTTTACAGCACTTGCAAACTTCTAGGTCTGGGTTGGAAAGTATAAAGTAAACAAAGCCCGAGTCATACTTTATAATCTATTTTGTTTCTGTCCATAGCATCTGAAAGATAAGGACAGAAAAGGCATGCAATAGTTGCCTCACTCAATAAGTCCCATCTGTTGCTTGCACTGGGTGAGATAACAGAACCAGGGAAGAGGCTGCTGGTGCCTGTCCGGTGAGGAACAGCTTCTCTCCCTGACATATTTTGTCATGGCAGATGACACCACAGTGCTTTGATAGCAGCTGCTCATGCCCAGCTGCAGCCCAGCATCATCTTGCCATTATGGTATCAGGTACCAGAAAGGGCAGGTGAGCTTGATGAGAGCTTGCACAAGCTTGTTCCAAAACTGCACCAGTTTGCAGGGAAAGGTCTGCTGAGAAATATGAACTTGGCAATGGAGGAGGGGACCGTGGGGAACTACAGATGTAATGGGCACTCTGAGGTGTCAGTGCTGAGGAAGACAGGAGGAAGGACAACTGCCAAGGATAGCCACCAGCAATGAGAACAGTGAGGACCAGCACAAAACATGGGTGAAGGGGATTGTGAGCCTGAGGAGTGGGTGGCAGCTGTGGAAAAAATCTGCCTAAGTGAAGATACGAAGGAAAGACAATCTTGAAAGGACAGCTTCTGGGAGCAATACTGAGGGAGCAAAGAGAGGAAGAAGATGGCTGTTATGGTGGACGCCAACAAGGGAAGCTAACTTGAAGTGTTGCTTCAAGGGAAGGTTTCCTCTTGGAGGGCAAACTAAGGAAGAACATGAGGTCACAAGAAAGAAGATAAAGCATGGATGAGAATGACTCACCCCTCATCAAGGGATGAGAATAGTTGAGCACACAGAAATGGTGACAATAAGGCAAGACTTCCAAACAAATTATTATAGTTACTGAACAGGCCTTCCCAAGAAGCACATGTGGCTTTCTCCCCCTTATGTACCAGATGAAGTCCTTTGGACTTCATGGGAAGAAAGAAGATGAAAGCTTATTCCTTGTATTCCTCATCGTGCTGGTGGGAGTAATGACCATTTCTTTGTGTGGGAGCCAGGGACACTGCCTGTGCTCTTCTCTTGCCAGCCTGGGGCATTACTTTGCACTAGTGGGTAAGTTTCTCTGCTGGTTTGCTCCTGAGAGAAATGGCACTGAAAACTTCCTCTTTCAGCTGTGGTTTCATGGGCAACTCTCTTGCTAGATTTTACAAACCTAACTTTTTTCCTCAGTGGGTAAAATTTATTTTACGCACACTAATCCAGGGGCCGCGTGCAGAAGAACATCTCCATGCCCTTGAACATCACTGCCCTTTGTTGTGTGCAGACAGGTAGCTGCACATCCCTTATCCACTCCTGGGCAATGTTTACTTTGCAACTGTAAAATGAAACAAAAGCCGTGTGGAAAGTCTTTATGGAGTCCAAATCACACTGGATACAGCTGACTTCATGCACTCTTATGTGCAGAAAATCTGTCTTTACAGGATTATAAGAACAAAGAGGAATTGCTGATATTTCAAAAATATTTTCCATCTTACATCGTAACTAAATATTTAAATATCATAATTCTTTGTAAATCATAAGTTTCAAAGATTTTCAGCTCATGAATCATTTCAGTGTCCCTGCAGCAAAATGTTTCACTGTGACCTGTTTACACCAACTGGTCTTGCCTCCCTTTTTTCTCACCCCTCAGAAAAAAGTTACCTACATTAAAACATATTACCCTGCAGTGGTTTGCTATGTCATGAGAGTCATGTTCAACTTCCACGCCCCCTGAATAAGTGCTATTTTCCATGGAATACTCCATATATCCATATTACATTGGATTTTGTAACACAATGGCGTGCTTATGTAGAAGGAAAAATGAAGAATATTTTTGGATAGGTAATCTGGCCTGGAACCCTGGTTCTCATGGCTACATTTATACTTGTAAACTAACTGGGCCAAGGTTACTGTCTGTTACTGGGACTGACAGACACAGAATGGCATACAAGCATGCTGTTAAACTCTCTTATCCTTCAAAACAGGATAGCCACACACTGACTGCCTACTAATGATGGTCCCTGGCCCATGTAATTGTTTGGGAAAAGTGCTAACTGTCTCAGGCCAAAGTCATGCCAAGAAATATTTTTACAATTTTATGATACAGACAATAGCATTTTAGTGTCTGGAAACATTCCTGGCAGCTGCTTAATTTATTAGCATAGGACCATATGAAGCCCCAAATTACAATTCCTTTAAGACAGCATTCCCCATTATGCAGGTTAAAGCTGAAGGGATATATTGTTTAGATTTTCCCTGAGAAACAATTGAAAAATGTTTAAGCAATGGATATTTTCTCATAGAGAACACTGATTCTGCAGATGCTGCAATTTTGCTTTGAAAATCATGAATGAGCAACTCGTACTTAATGAGACCCAAATTTTAATTGAACAATGAATTCTTTAGGCCCTTTTCTATGTCAGCTTTGCTATAGCTTTTTTTTTTTATTTAATGTTTCATATATAATCATTCTCAATGCTTCTGTGAGTATAGAGTAGTATTTCACAAGTGGGAGAATGAGTTTCAACAAAATCAAAGAAAGAAGCGTGCAGTGTTGTGCAGGCTAACTCCAGCTCTTCTACTGATAAGATTCCGGGAGCAAAATTTAAAACAACACCATCCCCCAAAAAATGAGAAGCATATCAAGAAAGGCAAATATTTCTGGTGACATGCCAAATATCATGCTGGCACTCTGAGTAGAAGTGGGACTACGTTAAAATCTCTAGGTGCCCTTCAGCTTCCTTAATCACAAGACTCTCTCATCTTTCTTTAGTCCCGTATTTCATTCAGCTCATACCTCTGATTTCCCACAACAAACAAGCAAGGATGCTGGGAGAAAAGAGGCAATTCCACTATGGAGTTCCAGCTCATTTCCATGGCATGCTGCAGCCTATATGCAAGTGGAGCAGGAGTCCTATGTAAACTCCACTTGGTGATAATGTCGTGAGAGGATATCACTACACATAGCAGTTAGTTCACAAGACTAAATAAAGTTGAGGGTAACGTAATTTTTGGTACCTCCTCAATACTGACTGAGTGACTTTGCAACACTAACATTCCTTTAGCATAATTTTATGCCTGTAAAATAATTTGCATTGGGGTGTGACTGTGTAAGAAGCATTTGGCATACCAGTTCAGATTTCTTTCATTAAGAAGATGTGATTACTTATGAATAGACTATGTGGCCAAAAGTTCTAAACAAAGAAAAGTATATAAAATATAAATATATAAGCCTATTTAAAAAAAAAAAAAAAAAAAAAAAAAGAATAAGGCTAAAGGTAAGGGAAACCAGGTTATCAAGTTGGGATATTGTCTGAACAGTGGAGCAGACAGCTAATGATTCAAAGGTTACTGGAGTAGGGATATCTCAACTAGATTTCTAATGTAATGATAGTATGCATTTCATGTTTGAACTCTGAAAAGCAGAGTTGATCATATAGCCCAAAATATCACTGACTTGCTATGAAGATTCTGAATCTTTACCAGGACATATCAGTTGTTTCTTTTCTATTGCAAGTTGGTCGTAGCACTCAGAAATACCCATTTAGTGCTTAGAAAGAATTTTTCAGATTTGAGAGCTATATGAATGTTGCTAAAGTATTGCTGGGGATTTTTGCAGGCTTTTTAAAGTTTTATTTCTATTTACATGGCCTTTACATTATACTGCTCAAAGGGGAGAATAGGAGGGAAAAATCTGTTGTGAATGAGCTTTGCCTGCTGCTAGTGCATGGGAGAGATCTGAATCCTCCATTTATTTTCAGAACCCAATAAATATAGATCAAGCAAACCAGGATTGGTTTTGTCAGTACAATTTTCTTGTCTGTTTGTTTTTTTTTTTCTTGGTAGAACCAAAAGGAAAGCTGACCTGAATTGGAATACTATTTTTTTTCCTCCAAACTCCCTATGTTCTGTAAAGGGGCTCAAAGTTGGTGAAAGTTCCAAACGGGAACTGTTTGTCCATAAGTAATCTACCTCAATTGCACACCATTTGTAGACATCTAGCAGTGATCTAATTTACACACTGAGGATATGGAGCAAGAAGAAACCCTCCCTGGAGGCTGTCAGAGCCAGTTGTCCCTATATAGTGTGGAGTGGTTTGCACTAGCACACACATGGAAAATCCAGAAGCTCAAAGGGTCGTGCAACTCTGCCAAAACTATCATCAGAAATGAAAGGTATTGAATAGCAGGGAGAGGTAAAGGGATGGAGTCAGCGATGAAGTGTGTGTTCTATATAGTTTTCCTTATCACCATCTATATAGCCCTAAAAAGGGGGACCCTGACCATGAAGGAAATCTTTCAAAGACAAGGAATGCCTTATTTTATTTAGCACACACGTACGTACACACATGTATAAGCAAAATAATTGATATTTGCCATTCAGCTGTATCAGAAATACATGTAATCACCTTGTTTTCCTCATTTTTATCCTTTCAGTTTCTTACGTGCTCTCCCTGCCTTGCATCAGTGAAAGCTTTTCAATATCATTTCCTCTTCTCACTTTCCATTCTACTTCTTGCTGCCCTGAGAAGGTTTAACTACCTTCCTGCTTCCCAAATTTTCATTATCTTTCCATCCCTCTCCTTTCCACTATGATTCCTCTTCCTTATTCCAATGTTTCTGTCAGGGCTTCCAAAACATCTCTCTCCACTCACAATACCCCAGGCTCCCTTCCCCCATCACCTTCCCCAGCCCATCACCCTTTATAGTCTCTTGTCTATTACCAGTTACTACTATACACAGCTGCACATTTATTTAAGATTGTAAATAGCTCCATTCCTTGCTGTTCCCAGTACTTAAAAAAAAAAAAAAAAAAGGAAAGAAATCCACCAACGCTTAATCCCTTCCCCCTCTCCCCCCTCCTGTCTCATCCTAGAAAAGAAATAAATATCTTTAATAGGGTTTTTTTTGTTTGTTGTGTGGGTGGGGGGGGGTTGTGTGCATGTTGGTTTTTTTTTTTCTTTAAGATCTAGTTTAGCAGTTAGCATGTGAGAGTCACTGTATGTTTCTTGAGGGAAAGTGATACTGAAGAAATGTTTTGTAGAAATGTTGTGTGTTCATCTCTGACAGGAGCCAGCCCCGCTCAGTGTTCTCCTTCCTGGGAGCAGGAGTATATACATCCACTGCGGTGAAAGCTCTGCCACTACACAAGTCTCTTCTTACCTGCTTAGTGTTTTAGCATGGGAAAGTGGGAGCTGAGGAAAGGAGAGATCTGCCCTGTGACCATCAGGGCAGTCTCATGGGTTTTTTTGACTGCTGGCAGTGAATGCATAGCATGTGGAGAGCCGAGGCAGAGCAGGGGGTGGTGTGACCACCATAGCCAGAGGCTACTGACTTCACAGGGGTGAGACTAACCAGGCTGAGGGCTTCTTTGTTCAGCAGACCCTGATCTTTGCTCAGCCTGGCACTCTGGGTTACTGTTCATACCTATTTGGCTTGCACTGGCATAAATATTTACTACAAAATTCATGAAGTTTCTCTACTAAAACTCCTTCCCCATTAATTAATATGATAAACTTTCCTGATCATGATATTTGGTGACTGATGTATGCAGCTAAATACTACTTGGCTCTGTTTGGCTTCCTATGTTTGCAGTACTACAGTTCAGTAAAATGTACTTTATTCCTCATGTTAGGGGACAGAATGAAGAGGCAGGACTGATTAATTTTTACAGGGACCTTATTAATTTTCCATACTTCAGCCAAGCCTTCTATCCCTTTTTCCTTCTCTGGCAGGATAATCTGAGGCTATTTCTCATCACATGCAAATCCCACCAACTCTCTGAAGACAACTCATGGAAAGCACAACAGCATCACTTTTGTGCTAATCCAAGCCTTTTCCCAGAAGGGCTGAACATATTTTTAAGCAGATCAGCACTGGTTATTGTGCAGTTTTGCATTTTGTTGTCCTGCCCCTCTTCCTTGCCTTTTGGCAGGTTGTCAGATATCATTAAGATGATCTTAGTGATGTAGCATTGTACATTTAGTTTTGTTTATTCTTTCTTTGCTTAAGAATAAAGTTGCAGCAGGACATAAGTTGTGCATGGAAGGAGCTGAAGAGCATTAGCCTTTTTTTTCCTCCATTCAATTAAATGATATTTTCATGTGTGTACCTGTGCCATACAAAGGTGCATGAATATATGTGCCAGCACCAAGGTGGAAAGACCCAGGGAATCTTAAGTTACCACCTGATCCTCCTGAATCTTTGGCTGTTTGCGCTAGGAAAGTCCTAATAAAACTGCTAGCAAGCTAGAGAGGTCACAGTTTCAAGTAAACTAACCAATTTTCTGTGACACTGGTTTCATAGGAAAGTAACTCTACTTCTATAGGGTTTACCTTCTTCAGAAACAGAAACTGATGAAACTTCCATAGCGTTAAGTATGCAATCTGACAGATCAGTCAAGATGGTTAGGAATGCTTCAAGTGAGAGCTATAGCTACTAGCTACTGTAATTAATTGTAGTAAACACATTTACAGTTTATTGAAATAATGTTTCTTTAATTTAAATAATTTGCTTAAGCATGTGATTGGGAATTTTACAATTTAAATTCATTTTTGGCAAATAGAAAAGCTCAAATATTCAGATGAAAGGAAAGATTTCATTTTGAGGCAATACATTCCTTTCACTCTCTTATATTACATCATTTAAAACACACCTGGAAGTTTTCTAATGGAACTGAAGGAAAATATGAAAAAAAGCTTTTTAAAATATGAAATTATTTGTTCAGAAAGTGTCAGAACAAAATGTTCCTTCATTTTCTGCCATACTTTTAAAGTATCCTTCACCCTACTGAACAATTGAAAAAACAAACTTGTATAGCTTCATGAAAGGTTTTAGCATCATAAAATCTGTATTGTTTTGTCCTCAAGCTCTCCAATATGAACATATTTGCAAAAGTCTGCCTCTTACTAGACAGAAGACTTCAGTTCTCTCCTGACTGTCTAACCCACATACATTTCATCTGTAGAGGAGCTCAGACTGTGCAAACTTTTCTTTTTTGACTGCTAGTTAATTAGATACACATTTACAAACTTTTTGCTTGTCCCTGAATCTCATTACCCACGTTACACTACAAGACCTTTATAATAGACTCAGTTCAAGGAGCTGTACTCTGTCACCCCATGTGCGGCACAACATCACTGGCTCCTCATCAGCCTTCAAGTTTATTGGCAAACAAAGTGACCCTTGCAATTAAACCATGACATTACAAAACACTTTTGTCAAAGGGGATCTCTACCCCACCACTATGCTCCCATGAAGGTCACAGACTCTGTTTTGTGGGCAGCTTCAAACACGACCTGAATACGGTTAAAGAGCAATCCTTTCTACTGTGTAAAAAGCCTCAATCATATTCCCAAACCATGCTATAACCTTGAATAAAGAGGCTTTAGCATGGTTGAAGGCAGAATTTAGGTCCCTTCTACACTGCAGAAATGGAGTCATGCTTTAATTGTATTGCAGGGATAAAGATATTGTAATTGGGTCCCCTGGAATCTATTTTTCTTTAGATATAGCTAAACGTAAGGCCTTAAATCTCTCAAGGACATGAGATGTCATTCTCTCTTTTTCAGTACTGGTATGAGACTAAAGAATTGTGAAAAACGAAGGGGGAAGGCACAGGAACAACTTCCACAGAATTATGTTATTTTATACAAGTTGAAAAATTGACCCCAGCCTAGACGGTAAGGTCATTTTATCCAACCAACCAGAATAGAGTGTTTTTGGTAAAATAATTTTTCCTTAAACCTTAAGATTAATGTTTGTCCTTTACCTTCAGACAACTACAGAAACAAACATATATAAATATACATATATATACAAACCCAAAAGATTTAACTTAGGCTATATCCTAGCTCTGTTAGTTCCTAGCAGAAAGGATTTGTCATCTTTGGACTCTGAGGAATCTGTTTCAATAAGGGTTTTTTTCAGGTTTCCATAGTGTCTCCAGCTGGTGTCCCCAGCTCAGGCTTTCACTCTCTAGCATAGTGGAATCTCTTTTATTTGACAGTTCTTCCTGGTGCCTCTGCACCTCAACACGTAGACCACCCGGGACTTCTCCGTGGCATCCACCACCTCAGCATCTGACCCAGCTGAAAAATAGACTCCAAGATCTTTATTTTTCTCTTGTACAAAAGATACTGAAACAAAATTAAAGGACTGTCCATGTGTCTATTTCAGAAGTCTTTGCTCTTTCATAAGAACATTTTTGCCACTGCCTACCCAACAGAAAAAATACCCAGGGAGCTATAAATCAAGTTATGCTCTATGCTTCTGGCTAACAATGGGATTCGTCTCACCTAACCTTAGCGGTCTAGTAACTAAACATTTAGCTTAATCTAGTTGTCAGGCCTCCTGTTTTTGCTAGAGGACAGATATAGGCACTTTCTGGAAATTAGTCATCTTGCTAACTGAGTCATTTATCTTAAGGTGGGAAGAAATGCCTTTTGGAGACGCCTTTCTCTCTGAAGCAACCACAGAGGGACCTTGGATAACTAGCTTGTACTGGATGCATTTTTTTAAGGCATCTCAGCTAGGCAAGAGGAATCCTGCCCTCAAGTGTGCAACCAGGCCCTTACTCTGAAGCAAACTTTTCTCAGTCCTATCTCCATTAAAAGCTGAGACCTGAACAAGAACAAGAGCCTTCTGACAGAAGCCAGAGCCTTGATGCTGTTTGTTTTGCATCAGAAATGCCACTTCCACAGAGCTAAAAACAGGAATGAACTTCCCAATCTCTTCCCCTCCACCAATATAGCAATGAACAAAAAGATAGGTCAGTAAAAAGAGCTTGAAAATCAAGAGATAGGATCTTCAGGAAGTCATGTTTTTAAACAGTCATTTTTCTACTCATAAATGTATCCAAACCTTCATTTTTCTAAGATGTTTTTTTAACCTGATTCTTTGCTACAAGTGTAACAGACTATCCCTGTTTCCTCTTTTCCATTTCACTTCTGATTTTTATTTTTTGATGTTACAGACAAGTCACAGATATGTGAATCTCTGGGATCCTGAAGTGGCTTTTTACTCCTTCCTTCGCACAGGAAAATGCCTGGCAACTGTGTTCAGCCCCAGACTGTGAGGGATGCATACCCTCCAGTTTGCCTAGAGTATAAACACGAAACAAAACATACTGGAGCCAACGTTGTTGAATAAAACCAATTGGGTCATAACCAGCTCTACTGCGCATTTCCACAGCAGGACCATGGAAAGACTTGAAATGGGCAAAGCGTGATGGGGACAAATCATTGCTGACAGTCGCATATATGCTACTGCCTGCAGTTGCAATAAAAAAGACATACTCTTGCGTGATTTTTCTCACCCCTCTTCTAACTCAAACTATTTAAGCTCTGAGGTGGCTGGCAGAAGTTTCCTATCTACTCTCCAGACTATAAAGTTGTCACATACATTTCCTGAGAGCATTATAGGAAGACTACTGGCAAGCAATCCAAAGACTCCCGTGCATGCCAGCAGTCCAAATACCAACAGCACTACACCTCAAGTGCCAAGAGCGAATCCATTCATCCGGCAGTGACCGTATCTGTTTGCAAATTAATTTCCTTGAATATATTCCCATTACCCAAAGAAAACAAATTCACTGAGAAATGTGCACCCTGTAGATAATCCAAACAAAGCATGTTTTACAGATGGGAGATTAGCTAACAAAATCTGAGATAATGCTATCTCAGCTCAGTGCTAGATTACTTTTGTGCATCCCCTTCTTACAAATTAACACAAGAAACAATTACAAGATTTAAAATATGCCTTCTTTTTTCCCCACTCTGTCCTTGACAGATTTTGTAAACCAGCTCTTTAGTTGGTATAAATCTGTGCATCTGCACTGAGAGCATTATCCTTACTCACACCCGGCTTCTGAGAGACTACAAGTTTTTTAGTCAAGTCTTCATTGTAGAGCTACTTATAGAATTGTAAAGCTCTTCACAAAAGGATACCTAGTCCAGCCATCAAAGCACTAAGCTGACTGTCAGGAAGGCTAGTGTCCATCCAAACACAGACTTGGATGCCTCACTTGATCTTCTTGTGCCTCTATTTCTTTCCTGAGAACTGAAACTAATTTTACCTCTTCGTACTTGTTTCATTGATTTTTAAAGCCAAAACAGGTCTGAGAGAAGTCAAAGAATCTCTTTTCTGTCACACGAGGAAGTCTGCATAAAAAACCCCTACATCAAATATTTAACTTCCAGTTCATTAGCATTGCATTTTTTCAAAAATGTCCAGTCTTGATTTTAGAATTTAATTAATAGAGGATCCAATATGTTAATAAGTTAGCAATTTCATTTTTTAGTTACCCCCCAAAAAAACCCATACCTCTTTTGTGATCCAAATTTCACCTATATCAACTTCCTATCATCAGACCTTATCAAGTCCTTGGAAATATATTTCTGTTCTTTACTATGTCATACAGGCATGTATATAAAGCATGAATAAATGCTTCTTTTTTTATAAGTAAATAGGTTAAGTATTTTAGAGTAGGACTAGAGAGAAAAATTCAATTGCATATTTACTCACAAGCCATCTACTTTACCTGATGAGAAAAAGGGTATGATAGCTCTGACTCAGTGTCTCCACAACAAGACTGCTATAACATACCCATCTGACTGGTAGTAAATACAACAGGTCACAATCCTGTCAAGAATATAAGCACAGGCATACAACATCAGACCAATGGTCCACCCAGCCCACTGTATTTGCTACACTGGCCAAAAGAAAATGCTCAGAGTATAAAAATAAGGAACCTATACATGCTACTCTCTGCAATACTGTTTCAGCCTTCAACAGCTTGCAGCTACAGATTACCTGAGAAAAAAGTACTTTTATATATGTGTAAAATTTCTCCTTCCATAAGCTTATTCTCTTCTTGAACCCATGCCAACTTTTAGCTACTACGACTGCTGTGGCAAAGAATTGCCCAGCTAACCTGACATGTTAACAAGAATCACCTTGTTGTGTTTGTTTTGAACCAGCCACTTGGTGCTTTCATCTGATACCCCCTAGGTCATGTGTTGGAAGATACTGAGCAATCAACCATACTCAAACAGTCTGCAATTTTATAGACATTTACTCTCACATCAATCAGCTGTCTCAGGCTGAACCAGCTGTTCTATTTTCCAGGCTGAAGAATCCTAAGCTACTAAGTAGTTCCTTGTATGGAAGCCACTTGATGCTTTTCATCACAGAGAAAGCCTCAACAACTTGTCATCTAACTTTTAGATGGCAAAAGTTAGGAGAGTCGAATATCACCTTTTGTGTTCAGAGTTTCCAGCCCAGGTGAGTGCCTCAGTGTGTTATGGAGGGAGAGTTGCTGAACAACAAAGTTTGAGCTTTAAATGGACAAGACACATACAAATAGACAACATGAGGCTTTGTTCATTGAGAAAGCTTTAAGATATACAATGGCAAGAGCTTCAGGAACAGATATGGGAACTGATTCTATTCTTAATCATGCCAGCGTGCATCTGTTTTTCCCCTAAGATGTTAGTAGTGGTGCAGTGCCATAAATGACAGTAGAATCAAGCTTATAAAGTTTATATTTTATAACCTTGCAAGAACATGCACACAAGTCCCAATGCTATAAACATTTCTAAAAAGCATGCTTTGAAAAGTGTTTGATCTCCCCAACTCCTTCCCTCCAGCAGATAGCACTGCATGCTGCATACGTACAAAGTCCTATCAGCCAAGCCATTCCTTCTCTGGTGAAGATTTAACCACCAGTTGCCAGACAAGGATCCAGAAACTAGTTTCTTTAAACACAAATACCATATCACAGACACAAAGAAGAAAGCAACTATTTTTTCTTGATTTTTCTTTGAAACGAACGGGAGGAAAGAAACAAAGATAAGAAGTCAGACTGCTTAACTTATTTAAATAGAAATTTTGCATTGTTATAGTAAGGGACATATAAACAAAATCAGGTAAAAGGCCTAGCAAAAGATAAAAAACTAGGATTACGCTATGGCAAAGCCACAAGTTTATTAAATATACAGGCATTGTATATTCTAGATGCCTAACATTGGGCAATGTACCAAGTGATTTAATCTGTTCCTCTGGCTGCCAGCCACCACTGCCTTATCTGGACATGACTAAAGGAAAGAGTTAGAAGCAGGCAAAGAAAGAGCTCCAAGAGGTAGAAACATTTTGGAATATCACCTTCCCAAATGAAATGGCTGTAGAAATGGCCAAAGACACAGCTGTATAAAATCTACTGGTTTGAGTCAGCTAGCTCCTGAAAAAGAGGTCTGATCAGTCCTGCCTTAACTACACATTCTGGATGTAAACAAGCATACCTAGTTATATTAGTATTCATACCTTTCTGAAATCCTCACTCACTGTACCGGTGGCCAAAAAAGCCCCCCAAAGCCATTACCTAGGTGCAGAATTTCTTTCTGCTATTTATTTCCCCCCTGTTTTCTTGCACATTAATCAAATCTTACAACTGACAGTGTGACAACTGGTATGAAGGATGACAAGGTCTTTGAGAAAGAAAATATCTGGTGCACAATGCCCTACACAAGCATTTTTTGGTAGACAGACTTTTTTTAAAAAAAAAAAAAAAAAAAAAAAAAAAGATGTACGCTATTTGATTACTGTAATCTAGTAAATGTGTGTCTTGGCCATGTTAAAAGATACAATTAATGTATCTCTCCTCTTTTCTGTTCAATGGCCTAAAGCACGTAGCTGCAGCAATATTTACTGAAGCTCAGGGGATAAATCGCACTGAAATTTTACCCAAGTGAATTCTGTTGTCAGATGCTATAGGTAAATAAACATTTTATTTCAATAGATTGCTGTATTAGTGCTTTATTAAATGGCACAAGATTTGTATTCTTGAGAGAGCTTGCAGATATTACGTGATTGAAAATTTATTAAAAATGTTTTAAAAAAATAAATTATGTGGGGAAAAACTATCAACGCTGGCAATATTTTAGCAAAAAATATATTTTTAATTAAAAAATATTAAAATATTTCCTTTTCCAAAATGGGTTAGAAACAATTTACTGAGCATTTCCCCCACCTCTAAATCCTTCAAATGAAATATCACTCTAGAATTTAATTGATTTTTTTTTTTTTTTTTTTTTTTAAATAAGTCAGCAATAGTCTCTGCATTTTCCACACTCTTGAATGTCTGAGCAAGCCTCTATTCACCAGACATTTATGATACTGGAAATCATGTATGCAAAAATGCATTGGTTCAGATAGAAGGCTTGGAATTTTCCAGGAACAAAATTCTCCAATTACTGTTTTATTTTCATGCCAAGTGCACATTCTCCCAATATAATCCTCTGATTAGGCCACATAAAATGGCCTTTAGTTTCAACTGCTTGTTGTCTCCTTGTCCCACTAACAGAATTAGGTTTGCAGAGAAAAAGGCCTCAAGCTAATATAAATCAGTCAATTTCATTTCAAACCATTGTCCTTTATCTTTCCACACTGGGCATACACAACGAGGACAACTCAAAAGGCTGGTTAATTGCCTTAGGAATTCCAAGTTCAAAGTCAGGCTCAGAGAACACAGCATTTCAGGAAGAAGAAAATCTGTAGTTGAAAGGCAAGTCTCTTTTTTACAAACCCTTGACTATTCTGGGCTGAAATTGCACTTACGATCTTTCTTCAGTTTATGGTTGCTGATGCACCACTACTGGTGCTAGTGAGAGATGAAATTCTAATGTCATCCAGGGGTCTTATCCCAGTGCCACGTACATTATTCTGTGCAGGTCCAGAAAACGGAGACTTAAAAATGTCAAGAACTTGCTTAAATTGGGCACTCACAAAATCATAGAAAAATTGAGGTTGGAAGGGACACCTGGAAACCTCTTATCCAACTCTCTGCTCAAAGCAGAGAGTTGATATATATATAATATATATAAAAATATATTTTTTTGCTAATTTCAGAACCTAGATCAGGTTCCCCATGGTCTTTGGCAGCTGAGTTATGAAGATCTCCAAGGATGGAGATCCCATGACCTCTCTGGACACCTGATTAAATGCCTGACCAGCTTCAGCAGGACTTTTTTTGCCCCCCTCTATTTTATCCAGTTGGAGTTTCCAATGCTGTAGCTTTTGAGGATTGCTTCTTGTCCTGTTGTTGTGTCCCTCTGAGGGAAGTATGGCTTGGTCTTCTCTATGATGTTTCTTCTGGTAGAAGATTGAAATTAGATTCCCCAGTGGTTTTCTCTCTAAGGGTAAACAAATCCATCTAGGGGCCCAAAACTGGGCACAGTGCTCCAGCTGTGGCCTCACAAGTACCTAGTAAAGGAGAATGACCCCTTTGCTGGACCTGCAGGTAATGTGCTTGCTGGGGCTGCCCAGGATGCCATTAGCCACCAGGACTGCCAGGGCTCTCTGCAGGCCTGGGCCCTTGAAGTGCAAAGCCACTCCATAACCAGTCTGTACCCAGCCTGTACTTCTGGGGATCCTTCTGCCCTCCATGCGGCACTTGGCTTTTAGCACTTTTGAATACCTTGAGGTACCAGAACTGGGACCTGAAGCTTCTTATCATTTTTCTAACAAGCATCTGGCATCTACTGCCAAAACTCGGAACAAAGCCTTCTTTGCCTTTCACAGTCAAAGTCAATCCAAATATATAGAGAATAATGTTGTTAATATTCATTAAGAGCACATAATCCACACACAGGCAAACTTTATATATATGCAGTGACTTGGAAGTTCAAATAAGCAAATCAAAAGCTCAGCCTGTTCTGTACATGTGAAAAAAAGGTGTTAGCTAAAGCTTTAATATTTTTCTTGTCATCAGCCACGAACTGCATAAATCCAGTTAATGAACTCATCAGATTTATGCCTGACATTAATAGGAAGTGAAAATTATCTTTAGACCTATCAACATTTACAATAGAACACTATGAATCTTAAGTATTGTTAATGATCATTTCTTTAAACAGAAGAACAGTGTAAGCATCAGCTTTATAGCTGGCACCACGAAACAGCTGTCTCACAGACAAGAGTCAGCGTCAATGCTTAACAAACATCATTCCACAAAGCAGGTGGTGGGCACCTCTCTGCACTGCCTGAGACCAAGCCAGCATCTGCATGAATATTAACATTATTGATATTCACAGTTATATTACGAAGCCCATTCAGCTCACTCAGGGCTTGGGCAAGATTCCCAGGGTCAACACAGCATTGCTACAGGAAGACAATGCAAATATATAGTAGTAAGTGCAATAAAGATCTCAAGTATAGAGCAGGGCGGAAACATGCAGTGTTGCAAAGGAAATTGTAGTGGAACACTGAGATTGTAAAAGTTTTTGGCAAACCAACCATTTCAAGGAAGCTGCAAGGTGAGAAAGAAGATTTTTTTATAGAGTCATTGCAGCATCAAGTCGCTTTTGGGTAATGCCATTTCTCTTTCTTGAATGAGTAATACAAAGCAAAGGAACCTCATGTTCATAGACACATTTAAGACAGATCGCTGGTGCATCCTGGCACTAGTAATCCTCTCTCTAACCACACAGAGATAACAGTTATCACCGCACTGTTTGCAGAAATAATTTTTTTTTCCTTAATGTACAGCTGATAACTATTCTGTGGAGCCCCCATGAATAAAAACGTGCTTTTGGACATATGTCTTTTTTTTTTTTTTTTTTTAACAACATGGAAGCATGATTTGAAAGTAAGAAAGAATTGCAGCTATTCCCTTTCATCAAGGTGTTGTAGTCATAACCATAGCCTACTCTGGCAGAAAGCAGGTGGGACCAGCTCCTCAATTAATGGGACTCAGGTAAACCTCATGCTGGAGTTAAGTCAGCTGGCACCAGCTACAGCTGAAGGCCTGGTTTAAGGAATCTTTGTGGGAAGCTGAGCAATGGTCATCCCGTAATGATTCATACAGGCAAATCAAAGTAGTGAGGTCTGTTTCTGAGTAAATAAAGGTTAAATGCTCCCAGATATCAGAACACTTCTTGTTGTTGTTTACAACAAGAAGTAGTCTTCAGGAGACTGAAAGTGAGAGATATTCAAGCAATCACACTGCAGTATGGGATGTGAAGCTTGTATCTTAAGCTCAGTGTTGTAAACCTTCTCAGATGGCTGAACTCCGTGCTGAGCAGCAAGCCCTTAGGCCTTATTAGCCCTTTCTATATAGAAAATCTTATTTATGCAGACTATGAGCTTTTTTCATGACCTTTGAGTTATGGCAAACAAGAAAGATATCTCAGCTCTTGGGAGCTCACAGAGGGGGTAACCAAGAAAACGGATTTCAATCTTCATTCGTTTGCATGACCGTAAAAATTTCAGTACAATTGTGGGTACCTGAATAGTAAATATAACCCTACCAACAGCCTCTTTACAAAAGCAGCACAAGTGGAAAATTGGTAAGGTAGGTTAAATGTCTCCTAAGGTGCTGGAATCCACCTTGCCTGCTGAAACATGCTTACAGCAATTTTCAGAAGTCAAACATTTCCAAGGCAACATGAAATCTTAGACAAAGCTATGACTGAGGTTATGCACCCACAAGTCGATTTGTGGTACTCAAGTTAGCTGGCCATCACAAAGCAGAATGGGCACACGGGGAAGCACAGAAAGATGGTGCCATACGTCCAAGAGCTCTCCAAGCATCAGTTCCAGCAGCAGCAGCCCTGGCAGCAGGCTGTTCACACAACACTGCTTCAGCAGCTTGCCTACAGTGTTCATATTTGCAAATTTCTGGCTGCAAGCAGCAGGTGTCTTTTGTGATTAAAAAGGTAAGCATTAGCACAAATGGCATATTGCATCCTACATGTATGCTTCCAAGAAAGGGGATTTTCTATTAAAAAAATAATTTATCTTCTAAATCTCCTTCTCCTCCCCTCCAACCTCGCTCTCACCATCATGGGATTCCCAAGAAATGCATTCCAACAGGCCTCAGAGAGGGTTGTTTTGATGCTTGATGGATGTTTTGACTTTTTGGCATCATGAGAACCACTTTCCTCTCCCCGTGGATAATCTTCTGAGAAGACCTGGTGTGAAGAATGTTTCTCATAGCAGCAGGAGCATGGCAAATGGTCCCAATCTGAGAGATAAATGAGACTTTTGTTTTGCTTTCCCAAAATGCTTGTTTTATCTCAGAACTCTCTCCCTTTGTAGTCTACGCGCAGCCTTGACATCTTAAACACAAGCATTTGTAGGGGGAGCAATGCAACGAAATGAGATCTTCAGATGCTCAATTTAGTTATAATGTGGTTAAAGTGATCAGTTGCTTGAGCTTTCTCACAAGGCTCTGTTCAGCTGGAATTCTCCCAGAGGAACAGAAAGCACAATTAAAAGACATTTGCAACCTTAAACAGTTTTTCTTAGTTCTTCAGAGACATTTAATTGGAATTATGCTGCTCTCTGTAAGAGACTGGGAAGATGGAGTTTTATTTCAGGTCTTGATTTCACAGAATTGTTAATACTATTTTTCAGCTCATATACTTGGGACCAAATTTCCCAATCAAAAAGGTCAATAGCCTATAAATCAGGGCTGTAACTCAACTGGAATCAGTGGACTTTATGACAGTTTTCACTACTTTAGGATCCAGCCCAAAGTCACAAATATAGGAAGTGCTCACCATCTTCCAGAGGAGAACAATGGCTGTGGAAACACCAAACCAGAATATAGTAGCAAGACTTCCTCTTGTCAGCAGGGTAGGTTTGCTCTTGATTATATTTATATAATCCATTGATGGCAGGATGAGGCTTAATGGGTTAATTAAGGACAGAATTGGCACACGCTCCCATAATAGCATTTTGAATTCAAGGCCTTTGTAGAAAGCAGCCAGGATAATGCAGAGGATTTTAATATCTATTTCTCAACATGAATAAATTATGCTTAGAGTAGTTCTGACCCAAATTTGCTAATGTGGGTTTGGATTTAGGGCACTTCACTGAAGCTTACAGCATGACTTTTTCAAAGGTTTTAGCCTTCCCAGACCTAGCCCATCCTGTGCCAGTTACTCCAGAAAATCAGAGCTTCTGCCTCTAAAGCTATCCACCATCTAATTAGAAGATAAGATTTGAAAATTGGTCACAATTCAAATTAACTAACATGCTGCAATGAGCTCATAGCTCCTTAAGCTCTGTGTTTCCAGGACTGAAATAATAGGAAGCAAATAGAAACGATTAAGGTGGGAAGAGGATATAAATTAATAGCATTGAGATGCAGTCAAAAAGGCTACATTTAAGTAGGAAAAGGATATCCATTAAGGTAGGAGTTATTTCCCAGAGGAAATGGTGGAAATTCCAAGGCTTGAGAAAGTAAAAATTTAGAATAGGTGAAGTTTTAGAAAAGACCCTACAGAGATCATCTTCCATTGTACTGAGGCGGGCGGCAGTGCATACATACAATTTTAAAGTCTTTTCTGTCTACAGCTATAATGCTTGTGCATGAATGATTGTTTTACCACTAGACTAGGCAACAGTACATCTCATGTATTTTTCCCCCAAAAGAAGACAGACGCTTCTTGCTGGACAGGTCACTAGTCAGATTTTTTGGAGGAAGGGGAGGACTAAAGAACAGGCCAGCAAGGAATAATGAAAACATTTCATTGCTCATTCAGTTGAAAGAAATTCAGGAAAATTTTACTGGCAGCTATAGGTAGGAAAAATAGTGGAAAGTAGAAGAACAGAAAACAGCACAGCAAGGCAGGAAGATAAAGGTGCCCACTTAATTGATCTTATTACACTGGCAGCCCAAAAAGAGATGGAAACCATCTGTGGCACTTCTTTCAGGGGTAGTGAGACTGTGTCCTCCCTTCAAGGGAGGAAAAAAAAACAACAAAAAAAATGCCCTTTTTTTTTTTCAGCAATACAGTTGATGTATAAGCTATATCTGGCAGTAAAAGTCCCAATCAAAATAATATAATGGCAGTTTTTTTCTGTGACGTAATCTAAGCAAGATTAACCTATAAGGGAAGGATATATAATTTGGCATTGAACTCATGGTAGAAACTATGGAGGTCTTGTTTGCGTAGGATTTTATGGCCGGATAGCTAATACAAACTTGTTATCTTGGGAAAAGTACACACTATTTCTTCCCCTCCTTTTTCTGGCACTGAAGACAAAGCCTCCGTCTGACTTTGCCCTCAGCTCTAGCAGCTCTTGTAGATGTAAAATTCAAGCCCTTGGCTCCATTCCACTTTGCTACCTTGCAGCTGTTCCTCAAACCCCCGCTCAACCCTCTTCCTCCAACTACACATGCTGGGCTGAAAACATGGAGTTCAGCAGCCTCGCAAGCTCCTGTCCTCTGCGTGCATGCCAAGACTGCCCCAAAGCCATTTACCACCCAGCCTTCTGCTGTGTGCCCTGCCCAGGGAGAAACATGGCTAATCCCGTACTTAATGTGGGCAACAGGAGGACTCCCACTGATGGAAAATACTGGTTGTCACACTGGCTGTCTATTTTCAAACAACCACACCAAGAGGGCTAGAGAGGAGGCTGGTTTCAGACATTTGGAATTACTGTGCAGAGACAGAGGAAAAATGTGTGTAAAGCGAGAACTGATTCTTGCATCAAACCTCATTTCTAGATTACAAACAAAGCCTAACTCATTAGTCATATACATATGGAGTCATATGTGTTACCATTCCTTCACATTGAGTAAAATCCTCTACACGGATTATACCTTAATTCCACTTTAAGATGAAAAGCTTACTTGAGTAAAATGATCATAATCTAACTCCAGACTATTACAAAGAACTACTTTCTGATTTCGCCGCTTTGGAAGCAGAAGTGAGGCATTTTAAAGAAATATGTAGATGCCATACGCTAATGCAGAGCTCCCATGTTATAAAAATGCATTTATAACAAGATTGCAATGTTGTGATCGTATTTGTGGCTCTAACATTTGGTTATTGTACCTCTACTAACTTACTAACTCTTCTGTGCTCGCACCTCTAGAAATCTGGGGTAGGTTGCACATTTGCTTAAGGTGTGGGCTTTACAAGAACAGTTTGCAAATAGTTCATTGACAAAAAAGGAAAAATAAAATCCTCCAGTATTTGCATTCTTTCCATACAGATGCAATTTATAAAACAAGAAAGAAAAAGAACAGGTTTAGAAAAAAAACCCAAAAAGCAAACAAAATAAAACCCCGCAATATCTTTATTCTATAAGTAGATGGTGGGGCTTTATAGCATCATTCAAAAGACAAAGGATTGGCCTGAATGCTCAAGTTTCTACCTGAACTAGGTATAATATAAACAGCTGAAAATTTGGTTACTGTCTGTCTTCCTATCTGGAAGAACCTATATTTAAACACTATTATGCAAGTCACCTCCGTTGTTTGGCATTACTGTGAGAAGAGTAGGGAACACATTCTCTTATGTTTTAGTGATCAATAGAGATGACTGTGTATTTCCAAAGAAACTTTAGTATTAAAGCTAAACAGTAATAAAAGAAATTGAAAAATGGGGCTTAGCCCCATCTGGAACTAGATTTTGTTATAATAAGACACATCCACATTTACTTTTTTTTTCCTTTAAAGGGCAACATGTATTTTCAACATAGTTTTAATCAAGCTGCAGTGGATGTCTTAAAATACATCCATAATGCAATGTTTTGGAATTATGTCATCCATTCAAACAGTTTCCCTTGGAAGAAGAGCAGGTAATGCAAATACTCTTGCCATTTATGTAGTTCCTCCTCTTCCTGCATGTACAGCAGTATAATTATAACTTCGTGGACTAGATCTTACAGTACTCTTGCTCTCCAGACCACAGGAGTCAAAGGAAAATCTCACACTAATTTCAACCAATATTAGACCGATCTATGGTAAGCAGCTCTATTTATAATCTGTGCCAGAAACAGCTGCACAGTATAACCTCCGTGCCAGGCTTGTAAAGCTCTTCTTCCTTCTCTGTCCATGACAATAAACTTTACTTTTGACCAGCAATGAAAGTATCACTGGGGTTTTGTTTTCCCATTTCTGAACGGCTTCAGGAAAGGTAAGAGTAGAAGAAAAACGAACACTACCTTTTCCTGCTAGCCCTGCACAGACTGCTGCAGCTTGCTTATATGGTTTAGAGTTTACTCAGAGGACAGGAATAGAAGCTGTTCTGAAATGTTCATTCAATAAAAGCAGCCAGCCTCCTGCAAAATATGTTTCCGTGGTACAGGGCAAAGGAGGATTACCCACCTTCCTGGGAAAAATCTCCTCGTGCTTTTTTTCATACACATCTTAAACATGTTTCCTCGGCATTTAAAGTTCTCCCGCCCACCATAATTAAACAAAGCAAACCCTGGTGTTTTTCTGCCACTTTTCCTCCTCCTCTGTTGGAGTCAGCTGTGGAAAGGCCCATATGCTCGCTGCTCTACGGAAGATACAGGACTCCCCTAACAGCATGCAGACCAGCAATTGGCTGGAGCCACAGGCAGCTGTGTGGATGGCTTGTGTCCAGTCTGTCCAAAGTGGCCGGCTTGTTCTCTGGGAAGTCATTTCCTCTGGATCCATTTTTAATTTTAGGGAACTGGCACACAAGCCCTCTATTTAAAAGTTAAACTCTAAGAAGAGTTGGTTGTCACACTGATGCAAGCCCCATTTGCCACAAGTTTCTCTTCTTACTTCGCTATCTCCTCCCCAATAACGTGACTTTGTTTTGTGAAGGTTATTGGAAGATGCTGTCTACAAGGTAGGCTCTAGGTCTTTAGAATGCAATTCTTAGTAAGAAAAAAAAAAAGCAGTACATTTTATTGTCAAGTTGCTCTGTAAAATTAAGTCACTCTGTTACTAGAAACTGCTGCTGATAACAATAAAGTCCTCGGGCTTCCTTCCTCTTCAGTTAACTCAGTCTTTAGGCAGTGCCTGAATCTTCCTTAAGCTGCCGTCTTCCCTTTCAAAACTTACTGACGCTGGTCCTTAACTGGCCCGCAGAGACACTCAGTCTTAAAATACAGCCGCCTCCTTCTAAAACCTCATCGATTTGTGAAGATTTTACAAGAACTGCAGTGTACATACAGCTTCATTTATGAAAAATTGAACATAAGAGCTAGTCACATGCACAATTACTAATTAACACGCAGAACTTACTGAAAAATAGGGTAGAAAAATAGAATCAATGGGTAGAGTGCGTGTATGTGTGAGTGTGTTCGCGCCTGTGAGAGACAGGGAGGTGGGGGTGGGAAGGGATGCTGAGAGGTTTTTTTTTTTCTGTTACCTGTGGCCATTTTCCATGAAAGCTCTTTGTTACCTGTTCATGCCAGTATCAAAAGAAAAAAAAAAAAAAAAAAAATCAGGGACTCTTCCACTCAGTTGATTCATTGAAGGAGGAAGAGAATTTGGATTTTTGTATTGACTTTGTAAGAACTGTGGCTATGCCAAGGGCAATGTACTGTATGTAAGTTTATAGGCACAGTGGATAGTCTTTCTATTCATGCACTTTTCCCTATTCATACCAATGTTGTTCAAATAAATAGGGAAAACTTTCGCAATAATGATAAAGGAAAACTTATCATTATTCTTACTGCAACAGCTTAGAAATTGACTTTATTATACATACTCATCGGGCAATATTTGGGAGACTATAGAGGACTAGAATGCCTGATAAAAATCTTGTCAACATTGGAGTGTTTGATTTATATGGCTCTTTCCATAACAATTATATGATTTTTTAAAATTAAACCACATTTCCCCACCAAGTAGACTGCAATCTTTTTTAGTCTTCTTGCATATCATTTTTCTCCAAAGTGTCTGTCTTTGTAATGTGTCAATCATTAGAATAATGCATATTTGATGAAAACTTGTAATAAATAACATTTTGGACACTGTTTCCAGTCACAGGTTGATATGCATATTATTTTGTCTGCTGTATTTAACTGACATGCCTCAATTTTTCCAATATCCAAGGGGCACGTACAGTATAGTAATGGAGAATTCAGATGACCCATTTTCAGTTTCTCTTACAGAAATAAAAGATTCACTAAGTTGTAATTCTATACAAGGAAAAACTCACCTGAAAATCCAAGCTCACCAATTTTCACACATGCTCACACGGACCAGAACATGCAGGATATCAAACAAGAACCTGGCCATTTTTCATGTTTTTACAAACACTGCCATTTATGGCAACACGTAAGAGACGTTGAAAACGGCATCACTTCGTTTGCAATGGTAGATGCATAATTGCATGTGATGACTTTGAGATTGATTGGTCACCATGAAGTTTGTCTCCAACCTAGAGTTGTCACATGCCTCACCAGCAGAATCAGATTTGTTTGTCTGTAAAGTGACAGACTGAAGTTAAATATGTGAGGTGGTGGATATTTTAACTTCTACTGTACCATTGAGATAACTTTAATTATGTTTCCTCCTAAGTTAGTTAGAGCACCTTTTACCCATCTTCCTGTGAAAGTCACCTTCTGTAACTTCGATTTTCTCCGAGTTAACGCTGATAAGATGATATATCTTGAAAAGTGACTGGTAACTGAGTGAAATGGGCTCCTCCCTTAAGGGCATGGAAAGAGTATGGGTAGAGCTTTGTAACTCTTGTGTTTTGCAGAAGAAAATTGCAGAGAGGGGAAAGGAAGAATTGGGGGGTGAGGAAAGTATGTTTTTGTATGACAGGACTTCTACAACTCTGTGTACTTTGCATCCGCTGTCAAGAGTTGCCTAAAGCATATGACTGCTTGCAGCCTCTCCCCAATCCAGTTCATTTCAAAATGGTGACTGTATTTAGGACAGAAGCTTTTATAATTCAGGCTGTTATGCATGGGGTAAAAGGGATTTAAACAAAAAGAACTGTCTGATTTACCCTTTTACCTACCATCCAGAGCAGCTATTGTACCTGACATATTCCAGATCTTTCCCAGACAACTCTTGTAGCAAAAAATAAACTGCAAGCTGCATATTGCTTTTTTTTTTGCTGTCCATCTAATACTTTGTACCTGATCATTTTTGTGTGGGGCTTTTAGCGTAAGTAAATCAATACCGACAAACTTCTGAGAACATGCATTAAATGACTCAGCGGAGCACTGAACATATCAGCCCTTTTTCTGCTAAAGCTTCTCTCACTCAACAGGATGAAGAGTGCCTTGATTAAAAGCATGATTAAGTTACATTTATTTTGTTATACCAAGAACTGGCTTTGTAGCACAAACTTCAAAGACTTAATGGACATGCTCCATTTTTTTTTTTGAGCTTGTATATTAAAAAAAAAATCTAATACTTCTGGATATTATATTACCTTTGCAACTTGCAAATGAACAGTAGTATAGTCCTTAAAAAAGTTTGCATCCCTAAAAAGCTCCATTTACCCAGGCACTCTGCAAGTATGAATCAGAGCAACTCTTCAGTAATAGAACACGGGGAAAGCAGGGGCACAGAAATACATTGTTTGAAAGTGAAAGAGAAAAATGGTGTGTCTTTTCTCATTAAAAAGAAGTAAAATTATTTTGGAGTAGAAAACCTATATTGTCTGAACTTCATGCTACAGGCAAATCTCAGGCCTGATCCTACAGCTGAAGAACTGTAGAAAGAACAGGCAGTCCTTACACTGTTGAAGTAACAGTCTAAGGAGGCTTGTTAGGTGACCTTGATAGAAAGATGATTTCAGTTGTTTTACTTTGTTGTTGGTTTTTTGTGTGTTTTTGTTTTTTCTTTCCCCCAAATGAATGTGAAGTGTAGAGGGCAAGAAAAGTTAATGCCCAACATGAGACTGGAGCTAGGGATCAAAACATTAGCAGGATCTCACAGACCTACTCAATGCAGAATAAAATAGATTATTTGTCCAGGACTCCCCTGCAAAAAAAGCTTGAGAAGTCAGGTGTCCAAGTGGGAGATCTTCATGCCATTATAACATGGTTTAGTAACAACATTCTCCTAGCCTCTCTACCCTTAAATCAATTTTACTAGGTCATTGATTGATGGCTGTCCAGAAAGCTTCCAATTTCTTGCCTACTTTAACCAAGGCACTGTCAAAAAAAAAAAAAAAAAAAATCTTTTTTATTTTAGTCTATTTAATTTCAGTGCACACATATGCAGAGTAAGTCCCTAAAACCAGGTCACAGAAATTGAGTTGTTGATGTGCCTTTATGGAATATTTTGTGAAAGTGATGGAAATCGTTATATCTTCAATGTATGTACCAGAGCAAAGAGCTAAATAGTTTGGGGGAAAATACTGCAAGAAAGACTAATTTTGAACAAATTCAGTCACTGCTCCCAGTAACAAAGGTCTTAAAGTAAACCATAACTTTCAGGTTTGGCCATCATGAAACATCACGCCTCAGGCCATTGTGAGCCACAATACCTCAGCTGAGGTTATGATACTCTAGGGTGTGCCTACAGAGCACAGATTTGTTAACTCATGTTGCGATAACCATTACTTGGAAGAATTTTATTTCTAGTGATGACAGACTTTATAGAAGATGGAAAAGAGAGATAGGTATATACATACTTATGTGAAGAAAAATGAAAACTTAAGTTAGCTAAGACTTCCGTTGACTAATGAACATTATAAAAAAACAGACTAATATCCCCTATGTAAGTGCTCTGTTGATAGGAAAAGGTTTGTTTCTCAATTACTGCACAATAGTGTTTACATTACCCAACTAAACAAAAAATGCTTAGCTTCCAATTTCAGAAGTTCCACAGAAGTGCTGAACAGCCTCAATATAAGAAGGACATCAACCTATTAGAGTGTGTCCAGAGGAGGGCGACCAAGATGGTGAAAGGTCTTGAGGGCAAGACTTAGGAGGAGCGGCTGAGGTCACTTGGTTTGTTCAGCTTGGAGAAGAGAAGGCTGAGGGGTGACCTCATTGCAGCCTACAACTTCCTCAAGGGGGGCAGTGGAGGGGGAGGTGCTGATCTCCTCTCTCTGGTGGAGAGAGGACACGAGGAAATGGAACGAAGCTGCATCAGGGGAAGTTCAGATGGGACATGAGGAAAAGGTTCTTCACTGAGAGGGTGGTCGGTCACTGGAACAGGCTCCCCAGGGAAGTGGTCACGGCACCAAACCTGTCGAGTTCAAGGAGCGTCTGGGCAATGCTCTTAGTCATATGGTTTAGTTTTCGATAGTCCTGCAAGAAGCAGGGAGTTGGACTCGGTGATTCTTATGGGTCCCTTCCAACTTGAGATGTTCTATGATTCTGTTGCTAAGACAGAACAGCAAGGTTTTCTATCCTGAATGGCAGAGCTACCTGAGGGAGAGGGATAACAAAAGAAAGGGGTGAGGGAGATTGGCAACAGAGGGGTTGATTTCCCACCAAAATCCAGATGGCCTGCTTGGTTTAAATGGCTTATTTTTTCCTGCACTCCAAGTAGGTGCTTTGATTACCCTGCTATTGGTGTAGCTGGGGGCAAGGATAAGGAGGAGAAGATGCAAGCAATGTTCCTCCTCTCTGTGAGGAACTTAAGGAAACATTTTTGAAAATCCTGAAAGAGTTTCCCAGGACAGAGACACTGCTTCCAGCACTAGTCTACAGCTTAATTCAACATTTGTTGTTTAATCTCACTGCAACCAAGGCTCAAGGAAATAAAGCAGACATTTTACTACACAGCCAAAGGAAATTCAGAAATAATTGGGCTATTTGAAATTGCTGTTTGTTAGGATTCTTTTTTTTTTTTTTGGACTAGCTTGAGTTTGTGTGTACATCTTCAGTTTGTGTAATATATTCAAGAGCTATATGAAAAATAAGGATTTGTTCAGGATAAGAAAATTTTCCTCTGGGAAATTTAGAAGACCTGATATTTAGCTTTCTGGTGGAAGTTTTATAATGATGGCTTTTTGCTCAGAATTATGCAAAAAAAAAAAGGGAAGAATAGGTTTTTTGGGCACATTTCAACATATATTAGAAATGGAGCAGTGGTTGTCTTTGATTATGTGAAGAAAGAAGACAAGGGAGCAGATGAAGAACAACTGTCAGGATGGTAGTAAAAGTACCTACCATACAGAAATATTTAATCATAAATGAAGGAGGTCTTGCATTACATTTAATGCACAGCATTTGGGAAGCATATCAGCCATGGATTTGTTCCAAGCATTAAGCACCAGAACAAAACAAATGCATACTTCCAAACTTTTTTTTTTTTTTTTTTTTTTTGAGGAGATGGACACCTCACTACAGGTGATGCATCAAAATGTTTTCTGGCCTAGACTTGCACCAGTTCTCTTCCTTTAGGCTTTAAGGAGCAGCTAAGACATTAGTAGATATAACTTTTGCAGGTTAGGCATTGCATATATACTGTCAGAGAGCTGAAGACTGTCAAAAAAAGCTTAAGACAAATTTATTAGCCTTGTCCAATAACATAACATCTTCTTCAGAAGAGAATGCCAAATCTATTTCTGAGAGTACTTGAGACATCATACATTTGTCATAATTCTCCTCTGTTCAATGAATCATTTTCAGCCTCCCCGTCTAGATGGAAACAAGCAACAAAAACCTAACATAATTTTGTAGGCTTTCAGATCATGGGTTGTGTACTACTTTGTATTTTGAAGTTCCCCCTGCAGAACAATGAACCATAAAACAAAGTAATATCTTTCCTTCTCCCTCAAGGTACTTCCTATCCTGCTGTTTCAACTAGAAGTGGAATAAAATATTTAAACAAGCAAATGAACAGAGAAGGAAGAAGAACAACAAGGCTAAACACGAGAGCTCCTCTTACAGCAATTTCAACATTACCAAATGGTCCAAGCTTCCCCCATACATCAGAGTTCTCCATTGCACATCCACCTATATGCACACACATATGAAACCAGAAGGCATTGCCTTTTTAGGAATGAAAGCTGGTCTCTTAGCCCATGAGACAGAGGTATACAGCAATGCTGTTACTCAGCAGAAAAATAGCTGGAAGCAGACAAAGTGTACTCTACATATCAAAATTCCTTCTGAGGAGTGCAAAAAACACTAGATAAACAACATTGCAATGGTATTATAATTCTCATTTTAAAATTGGGGGGGGAATGTAGGTACGAAAGACTACATGATCTTCTCAATGTTGTGTAGAAGCCGATCTAAATAAATATCTGCATAAAAATAAGTGTATATCCAGGTATAAAGTGCCAGCAGTGAGGGACTCTTGGAAGAGAGCGCTTCAGAGACACCCCAGGTCCTACATAATGTCAGTGCTGGCTAAACCCGTCTGGGTGCAAGTGAATGGCAGCAGGCACAGTCCACTTCCCCTAGTGAGCCCTACAGTTACTCTAATCCATACAACTTCTTTGGTTGGAGGTTTTAAACTAAAAGCATTATCACCAAATAACTTTGTTACTTCCCAGGTCATGAAGATGCAAGAACTAAAGGGAGGAAGAAAAACATTTCTTCTCAAATTTTCAGTTCAGTCAACATGTCCTTTATAAACCTATGCTGTTGGAACTTCTTTTAGTTATGTTTTATCTCAGCACTTATTTTCTCCACCATTTTTGGATGATTTCTCTATGTCAGATATCAAATACAAACATTTGCTTGTCAAGGTTGATCTTCATCCTTCTAAGCCTCCATTGTTCAGCTAGCAAACAGGCAGTTTCTTACTGCCCATCTAAGCCTCATGAGCTGACTCAAGGGGTAGAAAAAAAAAATAGCATGACGCACCAGACTTAAGTGCATTTCAGTGCAACAAACATCTAAATAGTGGGAAGAGACAGCATGAGAGAACAACATACCCAGCACTGTGAACTTCTTTGCTGACATCCCTGTTTTCCAGCGATCAGCGATCTTCATGATAAAGGACAATTTCTTTTAGCACTTTCAGTTTCCCACTGAATACTTCAAAGCCTAGGCTTGATGATGCCTACACCATGCATTTTCTACCTGAGACAGAGATCTCAAACTGGAGATACCAGCTACACGGCCCCTTCAGAACAGCGATGGTAGTGTCCAAGTCAGAAAGACCTGAAAGGGAGATGCAATTCTCCACCTGCCAAAAACCTCAACCTGATGTGGCATCTGTGGGTGGATCTGATTTTTCTCTCTTGAAACCAGTGAATTAAGAGCATTCCAGGAGCTCAAAGAGAGGAAAGATTTAAGGACCAGATGCATCAGTACATTGGGAACAGTACTCAAACCCATTCACCCCCACTTAGGTCTGCCTGCTGCTGGTCTGGAAAATGCTTTATGTATTTTGACTTCACACAAAACATCAGTTTTGGCTAAACCCGCAGTCAAACCTCCTGCTCAGCTGGTATTTGCCTTTTGCACATTCTGCCAGTGATACGTTTGCACGTTCTGCCATCGCAGTGTTACATGAGCTTGCTGTACCTTTGCTATCTCTTGCCTATGCTAAAGTCACCTCGAAAGATTAATAGGGCTCCATTCTTCAGCACTGTCATTTCAGCACCTTTTATAAAGGTCATTCACACTTAAAAATGAGGCAGTTAGAAAACGGTTAAGCATCTCTGGCAGAATGACTTTTAGGTCACAGGATACAGAGGGCCTCAGCTCCAGTGTGCATCACTACCATAAAAAAAAAAAGTAATTTACTGATAACCAAAATTGGTATAATAATTCATGCATGCAAATTAAATAGAAAACAGAAGTATTTTAGGAGGATAACATCCATTATTACAACACTGTATATGCCTGATACAAAGCTGACAAGTTTCATGGCCATTTTCACCATAGTCATGGTGAAAATATTACATTTTATGGTTTGTTGCAGATTAATGAGAAAGTACTTTTAAGTGCAGTTTTAATATTAAAAAATTAGCAGAGATTTAACGGTCCTTATTTAGTTGAGTTAAGCAAAAGAAAAAAAGCCCTTGAACAACTACAAACATCAGCTTGTGATCTGTGCCTCATTAATTCCTTTCACACAGCTAGAAAGTGGGTGAAGCAAAGACAACATCCAGCAACAAGTGCCTTTGTGTGAAGATTGATTTTTTCTTTTTTGTTTTGTTCTTAGTGCAGAATGCGAATAAAATCCACAGAATCAGAATCCCAATAATTTGAATTGATCCTACCTAGGTTTTATTCTGGAAAAAAAAAACCAAAAACAAAATCACAAAACCTGCCACCCAAAGTGAAACACAGGGATGCAATGCAGAGTGCTCAGAAAGCAGACAAGCCCAAATTCATTGTGGTAACTGTTAACACTTTTTCCAACTTCAGAAGATCATGTTCATGTCATTCACAAGGAAACAGGAGAAAATTGTTGAGGTGAGATATAAATTTTGCCTCCCTCAACACTGAAGTGTCATTTACGACTATAAACTTGACAGTGCAGCATTCCTATCTGTCAGCTGAAAGAGTTATGCCAAGTCGCAGCTTCAGGGTTTAGCTTCACCTACCAACAATCCAGTGAAAAAGTATGTGGCTCCTTTCCAGAAGGGGTAGCAAAACATCCTCCACAGAATGTAACATGGAGATTTCCACCTCAAAGGCCACAGGATTTCTGAAGGCAGCAACTTCACTGTGACTGCATGGACCAGCCATCAAATTAGTGACTGCCTGCATAGCTGTCACATTGAGGATTTCCAGAGATTTGGCAGCTCTGTTTGGAGACGTGGAAACCAGACCATTGCACCATATCCTTTGAGCACCATTGTAGCTGTGAGAATCATATAGAACGGGTGTTCGCAAGTCCTAATTTCTGCATAGGAAAACCTTTGTGCCTTCCCCTACAGCCTCTGAAAGTACAACACCCCTAAAATAACATGAATCTACATCTTTCAACAGCCTTATATATTAAGACAATCTCTTTCTGGACAAATGAAGGCAGAAGGAGATTCAGGTCATTTAAACCTGTGTCTTATCCATCCCAGTTATGACAAACCATGTTAGAGTTTACCTTAAGTGTCTATTTTAAGGCTGCTGCTTTTGATTCAGCGCTAAAGAGGCGCTTGATGGCACCCGAATTCTTCCATCATTAGAAAATATTGATTTGCTGAGGAGGGAGGAGGATGAAGAAATTTCCTTTGGATCAGGCTTCCAACAAGAAGGAACCTACCACAGAAGGGACCATGAGGGGCTCAGAAAGGTTCCTCACTCTGCAGGTGGATTTTTACAGCAAAGCTATAGAGGCAAAACAACCAGCTTGACGTCCTTGCCTGACTCCAAGCAAGGGGCTGAACCCGATCCTACCACAAACTTACTGCCTGGTTTAGCAGCAAGATCTTGGTTGCTTATATAGAAATTTGTAGAGAAACAAGTGCAGCAGTTAAGCAGTTCCACAGCCACCTGAGTTGCGGGACAGTGACCACAGATGGATTTATACGTCCCAAATGATTAATACAATCCATGCACTAACAGCTATTCTAGCACATGCGCTTCTCTGTGTCCATCATCCCTGTTTTACAGGCTTTAGGATTTTAGGAATTCTGCTCACAGGAGCCAGTTTTACTGCAACAATTTAAAATTCTAAGCAAATATTTGCATGTATGTGTTGCCACTGTATTATGGAAATGATTAATATGAAGATTTATGCACTTGGATATTGTAGTATGCATCCTTCATCCTGCCTAAGCACTCTGGATAAGATTGAGTCTAGCGGGACACATTATAATTAAACAAATCTATCATTTTTACAGTTATACTTATGTTTTTAAGCTAGATTAAAACGCAGCTCACCAGATTCTTATCATGGACATCATTGGTTTGAAGTACAGCCAGGTCAGTTCCCTGCTGCTGTACTTTTCCCCACCATTGATTTTCTCCCAGAGAAGAGAGAAATATTAAAATACAGTACTTGAACAGAGCTCTTTTAGTCTGAGCTCCCTCTTAGCACAGGGAGGCACTGGATGGAGGGAAGCACAGGAAGGCCAGGATGAAAATTAAGGAAAAGGGACATGCAACAAGTAACAGGCAAGGCCACAGATTATTTTGTTATATACTGATTTAAGCCACCCTAAACAAGTGAATTTCAGAACCTGAAGTGCTTATGTACAGCACTACTAGTAAATCAGATAATTCAGGTGTTTGCACAAAAGGGACATGCAAAAGGATCGAAGGCATCAGCAGTCATAAATCCAGATATTCTAATGCACAAAGAATATCCCCCCCTGCACACACTTTGCTCGCTCCAATCAGGAATGTGACACCTATCCTGTGAGAAAGCTCTGCACCAGCCCCTGTATTTCAAGGCAAATGCTGTGGGTCAGCCAGCAAGCAGTTAAAGTGCTGTAAATCCTCAGATGAGTCCATAATAATTTATCTCCTCTCTTCACATAGAAGATGGTTCAGAAGTTACTAAGATTAAAGGCTAAGGTTTAAAAAGCTTTCCTCTTTTTTTGAAAAAAGGGGGAAAAAAAACCCACCCCACAAACTGAAGAGCCAAATTAATACACTAAAAATTTAATCCCAGTTTTCAGAGGCTGAATGCTCAGGACTTTTGGAAGATCCAGCTCACTTATGAGACTCAAGCTGGGTGTTTTGAAACAGCTAAATTCCATAGTTATTTTGCAATTTTTATGCTGAGAGGCTGCAATCAGTACGGACTCCTGAGTCTGGTCAGGTCAAAACATCAACTGATGTCACAGCTGGTTCTTGAAATACCCATTACAGCTTGTCCACAGGGCCCCCTACCCCAAGCCACTGCTTCCAAGAAACCCTGCTACCCAAAAGCCCCCTGCCTGCTACCCCGGTTCCCTCCTCAGTCCTACAATGACTGTGTTCATCTTTGCAGAAGGGTTTTCCCCCTCCAAGTCATAGAATAGTTTGGGTTGGAAGGGACCTTTAAAGGTCATCTAGTCCAACCCCCCTGCTGTGGGCAGGGACATCTTCAACCAGACCAGGTTGCTCAGAGCCCCGGCCAACCTGACCTTGAATGTTTCCAGGGATGGGGAATCCACCACCTCTCTGGGCAATCTGTTCCAGTGTTTCACCGCCCTCAGCGTAAAAAATTTCTTCCTTATAACTAGTCTAAATCTACCCTCTTTTAGTTTAAAACCATTACCCCTTGTCCTATCACAACAGGCCCTGCTAAAAAGTCTGTCCCATTTTTCTTATAAGCCCCCTTAAAATATTGAAAGGCTGCAATAAGGTCTCCCCAAAGCCTTCTCTTCTCCAGGCTGAAGAACCTCAACTCTCTCAGCCTGTCCTCATAGGAGATGGGTTCCATCCCCCAATCATTTTCGTGGCCCTTCTCTGGACCTGCTTCAACAGGTCCATGTCTTTCCTGTGCTGAGGGCTCCAGAGCTAGATGCCACACTCCAGGTGGGGTCTCACCAGAGCAGAGGGGCAGAATCCCCTCCCTCGACCTGCTGGCCACACTTCTTTTGATGCAGCCCAGAATACAATTGGCCTTCTGGGCTGTGAGTGCACATTGCTGGCTCATGTCCAGCTTTTCATCCACCAGTACCCCCAAGTCCTTCTCTTCAGGGCTGCTCTCAATCCCTTCATCCCCCAGCCTGTATTGATACCAGGGGTTGCCCTGACCCAGGTGCAGGACCTTGCACTTGGCCTTGTTAAATCTCATGAGGTTCACATGGGCCCACTTCTTAAGCTTGTCCAGGTCCCTCTGGATGGCATCCTGTCCCTCAGGCATGTCAACCACACCACTGAGCTTGGTGTCATCTGCAAACTAGCTGAGGGTGCACTCGATCCCACTGTCTACGTCACTGATGAAGATATTAAACAGTACTGGTCCCAATACAGACCCCTGTGGGACACCACTCATTGCCAATCTCCATCTGGACATTGAGCTGTTGACCACTACCCTCTGGATGTGGCCATCCAACCAATTCCTCATCCACTGAACAGTCCACCCATCAAATCCGTTCAGCCTCAGACCCATCAGTCTGCACCCAGACTTCCCACTAGTTTTTTTGCTGCTTGCTCCTAAACTGGAGGATTCTGAAAGGATTAGACAGCTTTGGGTGCCAGTCTTACACTCATGGGAAAAACGCAGGTGCTGCTACCAAGGTCTTGGAGATGATCAATGAATGCCTTTATAAACATAGCATGCTGAGGTAGAAGTAAATGCCCTGGTAACTTAAAGAGAAGTAACACCACCAACTGCAGAAATATTACAGCACCACATTATTTAGGTTAATCAATCATAATTTGATTGAATAAAACATTCAGAGTCATGTTTTGGCCCGATGGGATCCACCCGAGAGTGCTGAGGGAGCTGATGGAGGAGCTCGCCAAGCCACTCTCCATCACTTACCAGCAGTCCTGGTTAATGGGGAGGTCCCAGATGACTGGAAGCTTGCCAATGTGACGCCCATCTACAAGAAGGGCCAGAAGGAGGATCCGGGGAACTACAGGCCTGTCAGCCTGACCTCAGTGCCGGGGAAGATTATGGAGCGGTTCATCCTGAGGGCGCTCACAAGGCACGTGGTGCGGGACAACCAGGGCATCAGGCCCAGCCAGCACGGGTTCATGAAAGGCAGGTCCTGCTTGACCAACCCGATCTCCTTCTATGACCAGGTGACCCGCCTAGTGGATGAGGGAAAGGCTGTGGATGTGGTCTACCTGGACTTCAGCAAGGCCTTTGACACTGTCTCCCACAGCATTCTCCTAGAGAAGCTGGTGGCTCACGGCATAGACAGGTGTACTATGCACTGGGTCAAAAACTGGCTGCACAGCCGGGCCCAGAGAGTTGTGGTGAATGGAGTTACATCCAGTTGGCAGCTGGTCACGAGCGGTGTTCCCCAGGGCTCAGTTTTGGGGCCGGTCTTGTTCAATATCTTTATCAGTGATCTGCATGAGGGGATCGAGTGCTCAGTAAGTTTGCTGATGACACCAAGTTGGGCAGGAGTGTTGATCTGCTCAAGGGTAGGAAGGCTCTGCAGAGGGACCTGGACAGGCTGGATCGATGGGCCCAGGCCAACTGTATGAGATTCAACAAGGCCAAGTGCCGGATCCTGCACTTCGGCCACAACAACCCCATGCAGCGCTACAGGCTTGGGGAAGAGTGGCTGGAAAGCTGCCTGTCGGAAAAGCACCTGGGGGTGTTGGTCGACAGCCAGATGAACATGAGCCGGCAGTGTGCCCAGGTGGCCAAGAAGGCCAATGGCATCCTGGCCTGTATCAGAAATGGTGTGGCCAGCAGGAGTAGGGAAGTGATCGAGCCCCTGTACTCGGCACTGGTGAGGCCGCACCTCAAATCCTGTGTTCAGTTTTGGGCCCCTCACTACAAGAAGGACGTTGAGGTGCTGGAGCGTGTCCAGAGAAGGGCAACGAAGCTGGTGAGGGGTCTGGAGCACAAGTCTTATGAGGAGCGGCTGAGGGAACTGGGGTTGTTTAGCCTGGAGAGAAGGAGGCTGAGGGGAGACCTCATCGCTCTCTACAACTACCTGAAAGGAGGTTGTAGCGAGGTGGGTGTCGGTCTCTTCTCCCAAGTAACAAGCGATAGGACGAGAGGAAATGGCCTCAAGTTGCGCCAGGGGAGGTTTAGATTGGACGTGAGGAAAAAAGTCTTTACTGAAAGAGTGGTTAAACATTGGAAGAGGCTGCCCAGGGAAGTGGTTGAATCCCATCCCTGGAGGTATTTAAAGGACGTGTAGATGAGGCGCTTAGGGACATGGTTTAGTGGGCATGGTGGTGTTGGGTCGACGGTTGGACTCCATGATCTTAGAGGTCTTTTCCAACCTTAATGATTCTATGATTTAAAAAAAAAATCCCCCCCCCCCAAAAAAAAAAACAACCCTTAAAAAAAAAAAAAAAAAAGAAAAAGAGAGAGAGAGAGACTTTCCACATGTCACTCAACAGACAACGAGCTGCTTCTCCAGTTCATATTCCCAAAAGACCAAGCAGAACAGGTTATCAGAATTGGAAAAGTAAAAGTGAGAAAACTCATGGGTTGAGATAAAGACAGTTTAATAGGGAAAGCAAAAGCCATGCATGCAAGCAAAGCAAAACAAGGAATTCATTCACTGCTTCCCACCGGTGGGCAGGTGTTCAGCCATCCCCAGGAAAGCAGGGCTCCATCACACGTAACGGTGACTTGGGAAGACAAAATGCTATCACTCCGAATGTCCCCCCCTTCCTTCTTCTTCCCCCAGCTTTATATGCCGAGCATGACGTCATATGGTATGGAATATCCCTTTGGTCAGTTGGGGTCAGCTGTCCCAGCTGTGTCCCCTCCCAACTTCTTGTGCACCCCCAGCCTACTCGCTGGTGGGGTGGTGTGAGGAGCAGAAAAGGCCTTGGCTCTGTGTCAGCACTGCTCAGCAGTAACTAAACCATCCCTGTGTTACCAACACTGTTTCCAGCACAAATCCAAAGCATAGCCCCATACTAGCTACTATGAAGAAAATTAACTCTACCCCAGCCAAAACCAGCACAACCACTAGCACAAAGAGTGTCCCAGACTTATCAGGCACATGCTAGGATCTCTTTCAAAGAACAATGTTAGGGGGTCTTCCATCATATACCCAGACCAGCCACTGAAATGCAGTATCCCTCCATGAAACAGATGCAGAGTTAGTGTTACATATATCCTATTCTGAGAAAAGTGTTCTTTCTGCCCTCTCATCTCTTCTTCAAGACAGGAAGACTTCAGTAGTCTTAGTCCTCTTTACCTGCCCTTTTCCTCCTTTACAAGGTCTTCCATATATACTTCTAGTTAAAAGACAGGACACGTTACTCATTAAAAAACCTCCAGAGTGCTATCTCGGTGAGCAGAAAACATACCCATGTGAGAAAGTGATGGTCAATTATGAAAAAAAAAAAAGCAAAAGCCAAATCCACTTGAAGCACTTACCACAAACATGAAGAATCCCAGACCGCTGGGTTTTGCTGTTTTCCTCAGAAGTGTTACTACTCTTTGACACTCACAGTAGCTCTACAGTATCTCTCAGTCAGTCTTTCTTAGCATCTACTGCATCAGGAATAATACAGCATAGAAGCAGGTGAGTGGTTTGATTGTGATTATAAACAGCTGCTTTTAGCAGAGAGGCGTGGCAAAGTACCAGCTTTCTGGAATTAAGGAAGCAACCATAACACTTCAGTGTCTGGGTTGCATTGATAAACACAAGTCTGCCTGTTTTGGGGATAGGAGCATGGTGTCCCTTTCATGTGCAGAAAACAAGGGTTGACTTAGACATAGTACACATACCCCCTTCCATAGCATCAAGAGGCAAGACATTGAAGTTGTCTTGTGCTTCTTGGGGGTCTTACAGTGAATAGGTAGGACAACCCAAGTGTGATACCAGCATTATAGATCCAAAATTAGGTGTTTGAGTTACCAGCGTAATACATTTCTGCCTTAGATTCTGATCTCATAAAGACTTATGCAGGTACTTAGCTTTAAGCACAGACAAAGTGCCACTGCTTTCAGTAGAGCTATTCATGTGTTTAAAGGCCTAGAGCTTTAGAGTGCTGATTCTTTGGGTCTGGGATTAGCTAAAATTTATAGCACCAGTAATTCCAAAGAAAGGCACAATCACTTGTCTGGTCTTATTTATACCAACATTTCCTCCAGGTGGAGGGAATTCCTTTAGAACAGAAATTACCTATACTGAAAAGCCAAATGATCTTCTTGATCTTTGCTGCGATAGCCTGCAACCAAAATAAGACTTTTAAACTGACAAAAGATCAAGACCACTGACATAAAATTGGATTAACATGAAAGAATATTGGCTTGGTTTCATTTCCTCATTTCTTCCCACAATGGCCCGTTGTAACTAATCATTTAAAAGGATGGTTAGCATTCCAAAATGCTAACAGAAAAAACATGCAACAAATAAAATACAGAAACATTTATTTCCAACACGGTAAGAAGGACTCCAGTGACAAGATTACTTCAGTAGTTTTCTGATTTATTTTGTTATCTACATCTGCATTGACAGTTGTTGCTGGGGACCTAGGAGGTAAAAGGATACAAATCAATATATTTTTGCTTTTTTACTTCCATTTATTGAGTTTAAAATTCAAAGGAAGTTCTTCTACCTACTGGTTTTCTTGAAAATGAACAAGTTTTTTTGAAGCAAACTCCTCTAATTTCTGGGAAATATTTGGGAGGCAGTTCCCATTAACCAGGTTTGCTGCCATTTTCCTTCTACCTTCATGATGTAACTAATTTGGGGGGGTGGATGATAAGGGGTTGATTTTGCAACTCTCTGTACTGTTACTCCATCCCCATGGCTAAAAGCAATGCCTTATTTCAGCCATCTCCAGGCCGGAGCATGCAACTCCATATCCCACAGTGGTTGCCTACTCAAACTTCATAGTGTAAGCCAGACTGTGGAAACATGTATGTTGTTGGGTATCACACCATGTTTTACTCCTTCAGGACTGACTGCAAGAATTGCTGAATCCAGTAAAAATTTTGTCTGTGTAAGGTCTACAGTATTCCTGTTTCAGACTGACATGCACCAATTTGTGTGGATATATGAAAAAAATGTGGCGGCTAGTATTTTACCCTGGCTGCAGCAAAAAACCAAATTAACAATTTTATGGATAATTCATTTTTCATCTGTTGTTCTAGCAGAAATATATCCGATAACTGGAAAGACGACAATCTCTTCTGCCCACTGTATTTTCCAATAACTTCAATCTTTCTATTAAAAAGAAACCTGAGGTAAGAATTACTTTATAAGCAAATGCCGAGTCACACAAACCAACAATACTGCACAATCTGTGCTGATAAAGTCTGGCGGTAGTTTATTGACTCCAGAAGGCTTCATCATGAAAATTAACATTTAATTCTCAGAGGACAAAATATTTCTCATTTCTCAAAATACCTCCTTTTACACTTTAACTTGAAGAAACCAATCCTCAAACTCTGTTCTCAGCAACTTTTGTGTCAGAGACAGAGTGATAGCTCTTGAAAGCTCTGTTCCTCGCTCTAACAAGGTTAATCACTTTAACAACTTCCATGACATTTGCCAGTGCTAGTACCTTCTTGCATGAGGCTTTTCGGTACCTCATTTGTTGAAAAGGTAGGAAGTTCACTCCATATGTCTTTTTAAGTAAACCAATAAAACTGTTGACTCCCCCCCCACGCAGCTGGAGAACCATCAGTCACCACAGCTGTTATTTTGTCAAAGCCACCAAAGCAATTCACAGTGCCCTTCACAGGATTAAAAATAAAATCTTTTTTATGGTGCCGTACAGGGATAACAGCCTCAGCCATTCCTCATGAACCTTAAAATCCTTGTTAATCATATAAAAAATATCAACAGTTGATTTAAAGTACAGCAGTTACCTCTGCACTTTTCACCATGTGCCAAAGAATAAACAACTCCATTATCCATTTCCAGTTTCAGATTTTCAATCAAAATCACACATACAGCTAACTCAGGTGACATTTGTCATGAAAGGGACACAGATTCAATTTCTGTTGTTGTTACTAGTACTTTCTCATCTTCAGGCACTGTGATAGATGCTACAACACTGCTATATGACAAATTCTGCATCAGCTAAATCTGTTCTTTGGCTATGTGAACGATACATTTTACAACATTAGATGCACTGGTTTTCTGGCATGAAATCCTGGCTTCACTGAAGTCAAAGGCAAAAATCCCATATCCTTCAAATCTTGAACAGAGCCAGGGTTTCACCTCTGGCTTATGCCACCCCCATATTGTTGAAACCCCCACTCCGAAGCGAGAGCATCTCTGTCACTGACAAACAAGCTCCGCTTCCTCTACATTCATTAGATTTCTCCAGTCTTAATGAAAATAACCTGGCACAGCATGCTGGGGACCTTCTCTCTGTGAGTAACAGGTCCAGTAGACCTGTGCTACAGCAATTCATGATGTATGTTTTTTCGTCTCTGGGTGCTACGGCTGTCTAAAAGCTCTTATTTTACTTTATGTTTTCGATAGCTGTGACTCACTCCACCCTGTTTATTATAACTCTTCTCTCTTGTAAAGCAATGATGGCCATTTGGCTGTTAAATGACCTTGCCCACAGCTAGTCTCTATTGGGTTATTAGAAACGAAACTTAGGAGCAAACCCACATTTCCTTCAGATTTGACTGGGAGAATGATGGCCGAGTTATCAGACTGTCTAAAATCTCACTGCAACCTGGAAAATGCCTTCTTAGCATATATCATAACCACAGATGTCTTAGTGAGTAAGGAAATGAGCTCTAGAGTAAACACTCTTGCTGAAGTTTGCCCACCCGTGTCAACCTTTGTTTAAAAATATGTCAACATTTTGGACAAGGTTATAAAGATTTCCCCTATGAACAGAAAAAATGTGCTGGATGAAACTGTGAGTGTCAATTCTGTTTCCATTTTCATCCTCCCCCATTTTTTTGGCCTGTGGCTCACTTCTGAGAAAGCTGGAGAAGAAAGGGAAAGGTCACCAGAATGGCAATAGGTTACAAAAAGAGGGAAGCAGCATGATGCACTGCACACCAGCAGCCAGAAAAGGATGTAAAGGGAGCAAGGACTTTATTTGAGACTGGACCTGTACTGTGAATCCTTGAACCTTGGCTGAGGAATGCCCAGGCAGGATAGTTTAAAGAAAGAAAGGGAACAAAGCTCTCCTCCCCCTTCCAAGTATCCGGTATTTTTTTGTAACATAAACACAAGACTTGGAAAAATATAAATATCTCAGTGCAGTCTTTTTTATTATTATTTCAGTGGTGATTAAAGTGAATAAACAAATGTGCTGCACCCTTGCCTGTAGCACTTAAAATTCAAACCCTGCGAGTATATGAAAACCTGGAGCTAGAAATGACAGAAAATCATGTGTAGTAAATTCATCAACCTTGATTGGCCAGCATAAAGCAAAGAAAAATAACTAAACCAGAAAAAACAGAAATGAATTTAAATTGTTTCTTATAATTATCTAAACAATCTAAGGTTTTCATAGTAACGTAAGTAAGAACATTTTATTTTTAACAATGTGATTTTTTTAAACCCAAGTCTGTAACTTCTTTTCCTCAGAACAGTACTTTGAAATAGCAAAAGATGAGAGGGACACCTTTCAGCATTAATAGACTGAGGAATATTTATGAGAATTAGCCTGGCATCTTCTTTGAAGCACCAGACCCCTGAGATGAATACGATGGGTACAAGGCGTACCTATTACCGGTGTGAGAGATGCTTCAGAATTTGTGATGTGGCGTCACTCCAAGGGCACGCGGGCACACAGGAGTGCACTGACTCACTGCAGTTCAAGACACACCTGACATTAACCCTCATGGCAAGACTAACCCAAACGAGGATGCCAAAGTCAGGACAGGCTTCTAGGGCGGGTGCCTGTGTCTGTGCAGGCCCATGAGCTTTGGAAGTCACATATTGTTATGTGATGGCTTTATAGTGCTCCAACAAAGGAAGCAGAATGAAATAGAAACTCACCTTTTTAGCAAGTGAGAGAGATAAAGAATGAGAATAAAGTATATAATTAAACCTGATTAAAAATGATTACATTTCCATTGCATTATCCATGATAATAAGAAAGAAAACAGAAAATAGAGGAAGTGCTATGAATACCGCCTGTGGTTAAAAAGAAAAATGGACTGTCCTTGTCTGACTTCCATTTAGTATGAGAGACGAACTGTTTGGCTTGTAGTATATGGGGCTCTTTTTCTGTACCACACCACAGAGTGCTGAGAACACCAAGAAGAAATCTAAATAACCTGCTCATAAGAAAAAGAACTGCTGATGACCTTTCAGTATTTGTTGGGAATGAACTGTAAGCAGCAGTCTGAAGATGAAAAGTAATTGGCATTGAGCCTTCTTAATTATTTTTCCAGTTTCAGGCCTTTAGTATAGTTCTGGCTCTTGCTGACACACCTAAATGAGGTTTACAGAAGCCAGAGCGTGAATTTTGTGCTCATTAATGGAGAGGCGGCAGGACAAAGTCTGCAGGTATTATTTTATTTTTTCACCTAGTTTAAATCACCACCCACCCATGATTCAGACTTCATGCATGCCGGTGGGCCACTGAAATGGAAATCCTTTAATGCAGCTCCAGACAAATGTGGTGCTGGCAGAAAGAAGGCAGGCAAGACGACCCCTCTGAAACATCTTGATTAACTAATATGTAAAAAACTGCAATCTCAATGTCCATAAGAGCATGGTAAAATAAATGCCAGCACCAGAAGAAAACAAATGATGCAGTTTACAGGGGAAAAAAATAAACAAAGCAGAAATCACTAAACCAGGCCAGTCCTCTGAGCACTGTGTTTACAGACCTGCACCATCTTTGTGTGGAACAGAAAAAAAGATATCTTGGCTAAAAAACCAACAGTTGGAAAACAAACTGGCTTATTTAGGACAGGAACAGCAATGACAAACAGTGGAGCAGTGGAAGGACTCATGCTTCTACCTATTATGTAAAGACATTGGAGGTCAATAATCACCTTCTGCATTTCTGATGTGCCAGTGGAGTCCTTAGAGTGCCCAGTTAGCCTCCAAAGATGCTTCTGCTGCTGGAAAAGGAGATACCTTCCCCTTCCAAAGCCTGCCACCTCTGGGAGGTACTCATACTGCCTCGATGTGGGAGAACGCCATGCATCTGCTGCAACTCCAGCCTGATGGCTGTGAGATCTTCCTGCTCAGAAGCACCCTTCAAGAGGAACTTCTCCCCATGGGCTACATAGGGGACCCAGGGGAATTAGCCTTAACTAGGTGACTAAATTATCTCCATTATTTGAGCTGAGTGCCTAAAATTAGACTGTGCAAGTACCAGCCTCTCTCTTTCCTTTGTGTAAGTAGTTATAGGTGCTATTGCACCATGTGCAGTCATGTTCTAATTACTGTCAGTTTATTTGGTTTGAGTGCCAGTGACAATGTACCTAGGGCAGCAGAGACCCGGGCACTGGCTATTGAGAGCAACAGTGAAAACCATGATATATACTCCAGCAGTCAGCTTGAGACAGGGCTCGATTGCCCTGGTTTCACTCTACTTGTGCCGGAGCCAGCTGGACTACACCTCGCTCAGCTGTGCTGAATATGAGGCCCTCATACCTTCAATTACAGTATAGATGGGCCGCTGCTGCCTTTCATGAGTACCGTGGCTCAGTGATGGGCTGCAAGCAGCTCTGAGCCCACACAGAAGCAACAACAACCTGGTAGTGCTGGAAGTGAGGAGGAGAGCAGAACGGGGCTGTCAGCAGTGGCAACAGGAACAAGCAGGATGTCTTGGTGTAGCAAGTGTGTGGGGATAATACCTAGGAGGTGTTATCCAACATTTCCCACCTTTATCAAACTTCTGACCTTTCTGTCCCTTTCTGAAGAAGCAACAGATGAAGGCTTAGTGCCATTCGCTCTCTAGGGAGACCAGGGCAAGCCATACCATTCCTTGATGGAGTGCCCAGCTCTGGTCAGGGAAAGCAGGAAGAAAGCTGCATCTAAAAAGGTGGGTAGGTGTCTCATGGTAAAACCAAATAGGGCTAAGGTATGACAGGGCTACAGTAGTTAAAACATAAGTGCTTAAACCCAATTTTTTATCATCCCTCCAAATACTTGGATGACATATAAGAAGTGCCTGGAAAATAGTAATATATTATTGTCACAACATACAACCAGACTCTAGTAGATGAAACACCAGAAGAAATAATATAGCTGGGAAATTTAGAAAAGAAAAAAACGGTTTCAAATCACCTGCCTTTTCTGATGGGTAACATAGGTTTGAATACCTTTTAGTTTTTGTTCTTAAGCTATTTGTTAATGGGGAGGTGGGGGAAAGAAGGCAAGAGTACCACATGCAGCAGGCAGCCTTCAAAAGTTTCTTGCATTTTGAATAGCTGCTGGTTTAGAAGATGCTAGGAAAAAAACCCTCCTAAGAGATTGCATGATCAACTGAACTCTTTCATCGCACTTGTGACAAAATATGGTGTATGTACCATAGGGAAATAATGTTGAATATACTCTACTTGGTTGAGTGCTACAGTATATTCTCGTTCACAGAAAATGACTGGGAACAACTGGCATCTCACTACATCTTGCCGAAAGCCTGAAGGGAGCTTCTGTAATGAACTCCCTGCCTTTAGCTTTCCTTAGCATTGAAATGTCAGTGCTGAAAGTGCTACTGTGAACAGCACATGTAGGAATAGCATCATCCAAGATGATGGCAGGCATTATTTGGAAGGAGATTATGTCATATGAAAAAATAAACTTAAACAAATAGCCAGTCTGCTGATGTCTGAACATTCCTGTGCTCTGAAACACAAACCTGTCATTGCCCAAATCTGTTTGGGCTGAATCAAGAACAATTCTGCCTCTGAGCCAAAGCAGTTTTGTAGAGTGAGCTGGCGCAATGGAGATTTGTTCTTTTATCCCTCTCCTTCATGTGTGGAAAACTAGAGAAGAGGGAAAGCAAAAGATAATGGAGGATAAACACTGGGGTTTTTTGCTTCTTATCATTACTTGTTTGGCTATGAACGTAGCATGATCCATAGTTGTGAGAGGCCAGTAGAGCAAATGCCAGGAGCTGGCTGGTCATGGTCTGGTTTTGGGTCGTTGTTGTTCCCAAGGTGGGTAGAATACAGGCAACACGGTATTCATGCTGCACACACTGCAGAGCACCGCATCCTTAAAGGCTCAGTGGCTGAGGGGCAGTCTTCAGCCTTAAATCAGCAGATGCTAGAGGACCTGTGAAGAAAGTGCTTTTCAGTATGACCCACAGAAAGAATGAGGATATGAGCTGTGGCAGCCCAGTAGGGGGGAGAGCTCAGAGAATGGTGAATACTCTTCTCCTACTTGAGTCCAAGAGAGTAAATATTTATTCTAAAAATCCAAATCTAACTTAGCTGGCCAAAGGCTTCTTTGATTGCCTTCCTGGTACTATTTTTTAGACTTTATTGCCAGGAAGAATTAAACTGAATTAAATAGATTGTTTTGGTATACATTGGTGTCATCCCTGGAAGGAAAAAAATCTCGTACTGTGGCAAAGACCATACATTTATTTTCTTGTATTTAATGTCTGCTGTAGTGCTACATCTTAAAAAGCATGCTGCTAAACTGTGCAGCCTGTAAAACAGACATCAGGAGTTATGTGCACAGTGTGAAATATCCCATGATTTAATTTGAATTTGCACCATTGGAGACACTTGTGCAATTATGTGCTGCATTACATTTCTAGCTGGAGACCAGAGATAAGAGGGATGGTGTTTCAGAAATACCTATAGACCAACCACAGTCTTTAAAAACGGATTAGCGATTGGGGGTCCTTGACTTCAGAGCCTTGAAAGGGCTCTGTTCAAGGGGAGGCAGGGAAAGACGGCAAAAGGAAAGATGTGTTCAGCACCTTCTGAAAGCCAGCCCTTCTAACTTATCTCAAGCTGGGCGGCCATCCTGATGTAACAGTTAGGCACTTCTGAGAGTTCGCGTCCGCAGAAAAATATGGACCTCAGTCTGACTGCAGACCTTGCAATGATGCCTGAACGAGGGGCAGTGTATGCCTGCACTGCTGCCAAAGCTGACCATAAAGCAGACGCAGACCCACCTCCAGCCCTGTCCAGCTCTCTGGGAGGGCAGGGGACACGGGGGACCCATGGAGGCTGCTATCATCCTCAGGCTGCTATCCAGCATTTCTGCAGGTGACACAGAGGAACAAGAGGAGGATCTAGCATTTTGGTCTCTTGTACCTCCTTGCAAACCGCATCGCAGAGTGGCCCTTACTTTGAGGTCATCCTCTTCTTGTGATTTCCTATTTTCCCTCAGTAATACACAATAGCAACATTTTTTATTTATTTAATATTACAGGGACCATAACATTTATCCTGTATAGAGAAAAGAAAGGTTTAGGTGCAAAGGAAAGACATTTAATAACTCTCATGACTTGGACAGCCTCTTCTATTATGGCATCTTTTTGTTTGAACTGTGGGGCCAGAGTGCGGCAAAAAGATGTCTGCTGCTTGACTGACAAACGGCTGGCATAAAAAACATCCAGTGCGATGCGAATTATCATTCCTTGTAAGGGCAATGTGGACTCTTTCTCTCTGACTCAGTTTTACCTCTGAAGGTGAATGCCTACTCACCTGCAATATATTCTGCCTGCAAAGTGGCAAATACCATTGTAATGGTTCTCATTTTATCTTCTTCTATTAAGCCTGAGGAAAGAAGTTATGAGGAAGAGAGAGAGACGTTTTTGTTTTCTCTTCAGAATCTCCTATATAAGCAAAACTTATCAGAGGGCACTGTTTATCATTTGATTTGGAAATAATTTTGCCTTTCAACATTCCCTGCGTATGTCAAGAGGAATAGAGGCTTGCAGGAAAAGGAGATGAAATACCCTCTTTTTGTTATTGATTGATTTTGTACAGCTCAGCATGGAAGCTTCATATAACAAAAACAGCAGCTTAAGAAAGATGACCAAGTCATCAAGAACCACTTAGGCACACAACCGCTGAAACAAAAAAACACACAAGGTTTATTGCCTGTGAGAGGAATACATTCCTGCATGCACACAAACACCCTCGTACACACACATGTGGTTCTGTGGAAGTGGTGAGCAACCCTTGGGGAGCTGAAATTTACCCCTGCGATGCGACAGGCAGCTAGGCAGCCTGCGTGGGCTTTGCCCAGGCCTCAGCAGTGGCAGAAATCACAGATACCCATCCCCAAATAAGCACAGTGAGTATTGCCTCCCGCAGTTGATGTACAGATCCCTCCGGGTTGTACCAGCCCCAGGTACTCACCACACTGTGTAGAGAGCGGTGAGTGACAGTGCATGTCTGCACTGGCTGATCTCACACTAAGCCTTAGCTGGTACTGTTTCACTTTTTAATATTAAAATCAGAACCTGGCATAAACCCACAATTAGGCAAACCAAACCAAAGCAAAAGGAGTTCAGTCCAGCAGTGCATTGCTTTGCAGGCTATGTTCTTTAATATTGCCTACCTACACACAACATTCAAACACATTTCCATTAGATGCTTGTATTGTCTACAAGTATCTTTTCCTTGTGAGCTATTTTAAACACACGATGAGATTAAACCCAAATCCATAGAGGTTTTAATTTAGTTTTGATAGTTGGGTAAAAGCACGTTGAAAGACTTAAAAAACCCACAAACCACACCATAAACCAAAAAATCCCTACCCCAAGCACAGAAACGTGGTGATAGTACCATCATGCTGTTTTACTCAGCGACAATATAGTTCCCTCATCAAGATAAACCACTCAGCCTTCAGCCTTGTAGTTTATCTGCTCAGGAACTGGATTACTGCCTCATAAAACAGTGCAATGGTGCAATTATCACTTCAGTATTAGGTAAGTACTGCAAGGTGCTCTCGTTCTGTGTTAGGTGGGACACTTTATGGTAGCCATAAAGCTGATGTGGCTTCAAGTATTTGCTATAATGATAAATTAATGAATCATACTGTGGGCTGTGTCTTTAACAAAGTGGAATAGCTTCTTTTCTTGCAACAGACACTGGAGGTATGTGAGGTTGTATGCAGGGGGTACGGATGTCAAACTGGAGGGGGAGGGTTGTGATGAAGATGTATGATGCTGAGACAGAGGCATATGCTTGAGACTTCACTAATGTGCATTTCTACTGAACTCTACATCTCAAAATATTTTCACTATGTTTCCCCTATCCCTTCATTTGGGAATGATCAAGTGCTAACTTTTGTACAACACCATGTTGTTGGGACTCTTTGGACAAGGTAGAACGTACCAGTTCCTTTCATTAGATGCTCACAGGCAGTAGAGGCAGATCTGTGAGGAGAGCAAGAGAGTGCTCCCACATCCTGAGATGTGGCTGGGCTGGGGACAAACACCAACACGTTCCAGTTTCGATGCTAGAATTGCTTGTGGGAAAAATGAGTGGTACTCACTGAAAAAAACCCTGTGTCATTCCTTGCAGACTGGGGGGATGCAGAGGGATGGGGATGCACAGGCAAAATGTTACACAGTAGACAATATTTTCAAAGTCTGGAAGGAATGGTGGTAGAGACCTTTTCTGTACACGGGTTGGCTAGTTGCTGCAGTGGAAAGAATATCAGTACTGCAGAGGAAAGTGTTTCTGGGTTGAAATGTAACACCATCACATGCTGAAGGGAGAGGTAAAATACATTTGAAGCAGGTAAGTGGAAAACAGACTGGGGTAAGCTAGAAACCTCCCCACTATATTTGGTTTGGTTGTCAAGGATATCAGCTGCTTTCATGGACATGCAGAAAGTGATTATTTGGGGTTCTCCTTCACATTTTCCTCCCACACAGTTTTGAAATGTTCTGGAAGCAATTTTTTTTTCCCCAAAACAAAATTTCAGATTAAAATATTGTCACAATCATCCATTTTAAAAATTTCCTTAAGAATTAGCTTTTAATCTCACACTATCTGAATGGGCATTGAAACACCATTTATGAAAACCTGAAGTTTGTTTCAGGGTTAATAGAAAATAATAATTTTATTATTATTATTAATAATTATTATTAAAATAAACTGGGAATCACTTAAAGAATTTTGTTGATTAAAAAAATAATTGAGAGAAAGTGACCAAAAACACCCTCAAGATTTTTAAACAAACATAAAAGGGTCAATTTTTAATACCCTAAACAAGAAAATTCAATATGCCTTATGTTTTCAATAAATTTTTGTTTTCTATTTTAATAAATCAAAGTAAGTCAGAGAGTAAAAGTACAGGTGTTTCAGATGAATGAGTAACTAAACTATCTTTGAGATCTGGCCTTCGCAACCATAGTTTAAAATGAATGCTTGTCAATTTGATATGCTCACTTAACTTGAGACTTATTCAAACACTCCCAATCTCTTAGCTACAACGTGCATAAAGATTTTAATGGCATTTATTGATCTTGGATACATTACACCTGGAGATGTCACTAGTCATAAGGAATGTAACAAGATACTCTAAATATGCAAAATACACATATATCAGACAGGGCTGGCTTGAAGCTCCTCAGAAACGTAAGCAAATGCAGCTTTGCTGCCAAACAGATGATGATGAGATGGGACCAGGCTGAAAACAGGCTTCCCCTGCTAAAAGGAAGGGAGAGAAGAGGGCAAAGGGCTGCATCTGGGATGTCGAGGTAGGGTCAGATACCCAAAAAGCTGGATCTGTCGTGCCAGCCACTGCCTGAGGAGTGGTGCAGAGACAGCAGCTGACATTTTGGGAGGATCGCTCTCCTCCCACGCATGCACGTCCCCCTCCATGTCCCCCCTGCTGCGGCAGGAACCCCAGTGCCGCAGTCCTCCTCTGTCTCTGAGCCATGCCCAGCTTGACTTTCCAAGGAGACAGCAGGGCAGGGGCCTTTGACTGGTCCCAACGTGAAACACAGACAAAATACATAGCAATTCCAGCAACATATGGATTGGGTTAGTGTTTTGAAAGGTGGGAGAATCTTGTATGGCATTTGAGGACAAACTAACGGCAGTTTCACAATTTTCTTTCCAGTTTTCTTTTGTAGGACACAGGTAAGAGATCTCTCAAGCTGTTTTAATACCCTATTACCCACAAGCTGAAATATACTCAGCTGTTAGACAGAGCTCCCATTAGTTTAAACACCGTATAAGCCTCTCTTCTCTCCATAGTTCTTATGTACAAATCCTCTGAGAGGAAACACGCTGCTCAGGAATTTTAAAAACTGCAGTGAATTTGACCCCGTGGTCTGATTGGTGTGATTCCCGCCACATGCAAGTGCTTGCAGGACTTAGACCTAAGTTTTAAACTGCCTAAAACACTTCCTAAAATCAAGCAATAAAAGGCAATCATCGGTTGCATTCAGCTATAAGCTTCCACTTGGACATGGGTTTCTGCTCGCGCACGGTTCTTCATTCTCAGGTGGTCTAAGGCAATGATGCAGGGACAGGATGCCGGGTCAATGCATCTTCACATTCCTCTGACGTGTCCAAGCAGTATCGTAGCATCACTGAGAAATGAGCTGACGGGCAGCGTGGGAAACCTTGCAGAGCAAGAGGGACCCACTGCACTGTGGAAATGACTGTCCTCCACACTGGAAGTGGAGAAGCAGCAGCCGTGGAACATTTTCCTGATGGATTTTTTTTTCCTTTTTTTTTTTCAGGAGCAGCTAGTTACTGTAGAAATTGCTCCATGGTTCATTCTTTTAAAGTAATTTGAAAAACTGGTGGCCCTCTCTGCATCCATAATTTCCAAGAAATGGACTTATGTAATTATACTAAATTAAGTTTCAACTATGCAACTACCTTCTTCACTAATTAGTGGCTGGAAATATCAGACTCTTAAGGTCAATTTACTTCTGTTTTTACACTTCTTGCCCATCTTCCTTTCTCATTCCTACTAACCCCACAACATCCTTCTGGAAATCACTACCTGTGGTTGCCTTTGCCGTGTGCGTGCTTCCTCTGCCTCAGAAAACACCACCACTGGAAAGCCCTATCATAAATTAAAAACCAGTATTTCGAGATGAGCTAAATTTGGTAAATGCTGAATAAGCAGAAGTAGACAAGCCTTTATTTTTGCTGTCATGTATGTTTGATTGTTATCATAACTGATTAAAAGAAACATACACATCATGAAGCTGAAAATGACCTTTTTGATCCCTTCCCTTGGGCATGAACCTTCACATGCTTTCTTTCTCCGTGTTTTTCTCTTTGTTGCCAAACCCACAGCTGAGGAAGAGGTACTAACATAGCTTAACTCACTCCTCTATTCTGACCTTTGGGTAGATACTATCCATGCATGCAAATTGGCAATGGCACATTAATCAGCTGAGGGCGTTGAGCTTTACTCTTTGCAGTAAAATCGATGCTTAGACGCTAGAGGTAAGTCTGATGAGAATAATAACCTAATATAACTTTTCGTTTATTTCAGGTCAATTCCTAATATTGCCAATGAGAAAACACTGTTTCAAATTGAAGGAGAGCCCGTTCAGAAATTCAGTTGTTCTGTTGAACAACAAAAAATTACTGGCTTTGCCATGCAGTATTTATCATTAGAAACCAAAAGAAAATAAAGGTTTGGATAATAAATAGACTCTTTAATGTTCACACTCACTCATGTCTATGCCAAATACTACAAAGCCGTAACATGCTATGAAAACTGACAAGCCAAGAAGGATTTATTTACCATTAAAAAAAAAGAAAAAAGAAAAAAGAAAAAAAGAAAAAACAAACAAAACCCCAAAGTGAGAGTGTTCAGCAAAGCACTTAAAAGTAATGGGTCAGATTCACTAGCTTGTTCTAGTTGCTGTAGGCTTTTCCAACAGAGCAAAGCAGCTGGGCATGTAGTCAAAACCACTGACATCAGTGCAGTTGTGCTTTCTTCCACCCAGCCCCAATTTGGACCACAGACTGATGTCAAATGCTGGTGATAGAAATTCTGTTCCCATCTGTTGCTTTGTAATTCTGCTCCTTTTACAAATTTCCAAATGCAGTCTTGTTACAACCTAGCCGTACCTGCAGCTACCATCAGCAAATCCAGCTCTAATTCACACAAGCTCTCTTAATGGCTAGTAAAGTCTTGACCTAGATGTAAATCCTTTGGTGGTAGAAACAAATTTTCATTTGTAAATGCCAAGCACAGCATGGATAATGGAAATGAAACTCTCCTACAATCATAGAGTCGTAGAAGCATTAAACTTGGAAAAGACCTCTAAGGTCATCGAGTCCAACCGTCAACCCAACACCACCATGCCCACTAAACCATGTCCCTAAGTGCCTCGTCTACCCGTCTTTTAAATACTTCCAGAGATGGGGACTCAACCACTTCCCTGGGCAGCCTGGTCCAATGTTTAACCACTCTTTCAGTCAAGAAATTTTTCCTCACGTCCAATCTAAACCTCCCCTGGTGCAACTTGAGGCCATTTCCTCTCGTCCTATCACTAGTTACTTGGGAGAAGAGACCAACACCCACCTTGCTACAACCTCCTTTCAGGTAGTTGTAGAGCGCGATGAGGTCTGCCCTCAGCCTCCTTTTCTCCAGGCTAAACAACCCCAGTTCCCTCAGCTGCTCCTCATAAGACTTGTTCTCCAGACCCTTCACCAGCTTTGTTGCCCTTCTCTGGACACGCTCCAGCACCTCAATGTCCTTCCTGTAGTGAGGGGATCCTAATCCCATCATACAGGCTAGAGGTGAACAAAACCTGAACAGCACCTTCCACATACAGTCTGCACAAGACCCTACTGCCGTCCTTTGCAAAGTTGTATATACTGCTCTTCACTTTTTACTCTTCTAACTGAAAACCCTACAGCCTCCGGTCTCTTGAGCAAGGAGATTTCAAATCATCTATATTTCATATTATATTACATTGTATACAACCACCAGAAAGGAAGTTGTGAAAGACTCCTTTGCAAGAGCTTTGAGTTGGCTGCAGATGTTACACACAGCCCTCCCTCTCTCTTCTCATATCCATGTGATTTATTTACACAACATATAATAAATCATGCAGCAACAAGTAGGTTTTTAATGAATAGAACAGCTTTAAAGTTTGCACTTCCAGAATGAATTGTATGTTTTCTGCTTATTTTCAAATACATCTCTACCTAGCTAATTCAATTTCTAATCTCACAAATGTTGTTATCAAAGCATTATAATTGAGGTTATGAAAGTCTGTTTCCAACCTATTCAGAGCAGTCAATCTGACTTAAAATATTTCTGTTTGAAAACAGACATTGCTTTTAAGCAACAGGCAAAATCTCTTTAAAGAGATGCCATTCTTTTCATTGCCTGCTTTGTGTAGGAGCATGCTCTGCCTGGGCTTCAGGAAAAATGACAGACAAAAGGGAGAGATATAACTATATGTATACATCCTATCAAATTAAACCAAAGCAAAGCAAAGCAAATAAGTGGGGTTGGTTTCCAGTGTGTGAAGAAAACTACTATCATATTCACATGTTTTAAGAACAGGAGTAAAAATGTCTTCAAAGATATCATATATTATTTGATCTAGACTCAAATCTTGAAAAATAGAATCATTATATAATGCCACTTTATTACTGAAGAGTGTGCACCACAAAGAGATATGGTGTGCCGAATTAAATGGCACAATTCACTTGTAAACTTAATTAGGAAGATAAATACAAAAGCTTAACATAAGGGATAGCAGCGGAGATGCGAGTGAGAAGAAAAAGTCTAGACTTCATGTTTTCTTATAGAAGTTTGGAGAAACTTTCATGGGCAGGATAGTCCCCTGCACTCCGCAGCAGCCCTGTGCGGCCCACCTCCATCTCCCATGAGGGATATTTCATGAAACCAACATGCGAGAGGCATCTCCTGGGCTATGATCGTTATGGCTCAACCCCCTTTCTCCATCAACAGGAAAAAATGCAAATTATTTAATTAGCATATTCCTGTGAGTTAATGCCATTTGTCAGAAAAGGCCCAAGTGATAATCATACTGCTTGAGAGCTAATTCAATGCAGAAATCTTGAGTATGAGCTCGACGTGAACTCAGTTCAGTGTGAAAGTTTGGCGTGCACTGTCATAGACTCTTCCCCACTTGGCAAGGAAGTGGAGGCAACTCAGAAGGAGCAGGAGCACTGCACCAGACCCCACTAGAGAAGGGGCATCCTTCAGCTGGGGTGGACCACATGGGCCTGAAGTCAGGCTCACAGTCCAAGTGCCCGTGCTTCTTATCTCATGATGAGTAGACATCTGAGCACAGCATGCGGGCACCCAGGAAACTGCCAGGAGGAAGCAGATGCCTGCGCAACCTTGTCCCTGACCACATCTGACTGAAAAGGAGGGCTCACGTGGGTAAGAGTGGTACGGCAGCTGAACCTGTGGGGGCCAGCACAAAGCCATCCCAGCCAAATCTTTTCATGCAGGTAGGGCAGAGGCTGTTGTCCTCTATATCCCCTCTCCTCCTTCTTCTTAACCCTACATCCTCTCTCTGTTATGAATCTGTGAAGCCAGATCTTTGGGGTGGCAATAGCACAGTGCTGTTTTGTTTTCTTGCGGACAACTGCTGGCTTGCCTGCAGAATACATCTAGGTAGACACAGTGCCCTAAGGAAGGGTTTTTCAAGTGGGATGGATGGTACTTTAAAAAAAAAAAAAAAAAAGAGAAAAATAGGCTGGCTGTATCTGTGTGCTGGTCTGAGTTTGTCTCTGAGTGGCTGCTGCCAGTCTAAGAAACTGCATCTTCTGTAGAAGAAATGTAAAAGCCAGCATTTACCCTTTAACTTCCTCACTGCCTCCTGCTGCCCAGTGCAGAAGGCATTAATGAAGACCCCAGGAGCTGGATGATATCCTTCACGCTGGCTGATAGAAATGGGAATTGGGAAACAGGAGCCTGTGGACGCCACAGCACACCAGTGCTTCTCTTCACCCTCATTTGCTGAAATACCAGCCTCGCAGCCTTTGTTCATTTGTAATCTGTGTGCGTGAAATGAGATATATTCTGGATAGGGCAGGTGTAAAGACACGTTTTGGCAGAAGAAATTTCTGGTCATGTTTCCTCTGACGGAAAGTGAGAGAAATGTATCCAGAAACATGGCAATCACCAATATGCTTGCTTCTCTGCTACCCACAGGCAATCTGGAAATCAGGGTTTCCTGGCTGTTCCTGGTTAACAGAGATGTTTAAAATGTTAATGACTGTCTGCGTGATTAAATAAGCATGGAGTCCAACAACTACCGCCCTGGATCAAGAGCAAAGTTCATTGGAAAGAGTTGGTTTACTTCAAGCTTCTGAACAGTGCAGCTGTAGACACTTGCAGACAGCTTTGGTGCATCTGGCACGGTGTCCTACCCTGAGAGTCCTCCTGTCAGGAGAACAAAAACCTTTGGCTGCTACACCCCATAGCAGCTCATCTTTGTACACCCCATGGCAGCTCATCTTTGTATTCCCAGGAAGAAAAGCTCAACTTGTAGATGCAGAGCTTCTGGAGCAGTCTCAAACCAAGTCAGCACAGCAGCCTTTTGAAAAACAGAAACATTTCTAGTTTTCAAACATCAAGTAAGTGTCCAAGGGCAAGTATTGTCCACTTCTAACGTGCTATAGGAAACCCCTGGGTGGTATAGCTGCAGACCCTAGGGCTGATGAAAGAAAGAGTTCCCTGAAACCGACTGTATGAAACAGCCAGATGCTCATATGCTTTATTGTCTCAATATTTGCCGGCAGCAGACTGCGTGTTTCCCTCTCCTCAAAGTATTGTGCTGCACTGCCAGAAAAACACATTGTGAGTTCTCCTCAAATTTGAATACAGCAAAAGAGTCTGGAGGATGGGAGTGAGTCACTTTTCTACATTACTTCTTGAAGGGTTGTTTTATGCAAATCTTCTCCCTTCCTCTAACCTTTGAAATAACATTCCTGGCGAAGAGCAAGAAACACTTGCTCTTGAAAGTTTTCCTCCACCTGGAAACAGAGCCTTTAGGCATCAAGGATGTAAAGGCAGAAGGACTACCAAGCAATGAGGCAGTGAGAAGACAGACTTATTTTTTCCTCTCTTTCCTAAGGTAAACCTTAGCTAGAGAAGGCTATTCAGTCACTAATCTAAAACCGTGTTCCTTGATTAACAATTAGACAAAACACAAGCTGAGAATGTGATGTCTGAAACCGCTCGGAGAAAGGTGTTCCCTGTGATTTATCTGTGTAATAATGTCCCTTTATCTTGTCTTTGGCATTTGCTTTAAACACAAACTGTAGGAATACAAAGCATAATTGTACTGAACTAAATACAATTAATGACAATAGCTGTGGAGATACGGGTGCAAGAATGTATTTCTTCCACTCTGTTGGAATTTATCTCAATCTGTGTCCACCAAAAGTATTTTAAAAACTGAAAAAACACCTTTTCACACAAAGAAATGTTCATAAACACAATAAATGGAGGTAATTATACCCTGTAGTCAGCTAAATTCAAAGTGATTCACATATGATAGTCACTTGACTTCTCTCTGGATTTGCTCTGAATGACACATCTCTGACTTGAAATAATTTTTGTTCCAAGCTGTTATGAAACCATTTACGCTAAATGATGGCAGCACTTAGAAGGGTGGCTGAGAGTGAGTTTCCACTGCAAATAGTGCTCTCATTAAGTAAAATCATGGCTTGTGGGTATCTATGTGGCAGGTTTTCTTTTCTTTTTTTTTTTTTTTTTTAAATATCTAAAGGGAGAATAACTCAGCATAGATACCATTGTGGAAAGCTTGCAGTTCCCCAGAAGGTCACTGACATGTCATTATCTGACCTCAAATCTACTGCCTCTGAATGTACGTTTTTAAACCTCCCACCCCCAAACAGCAGCAATGAATTACTTGACAGACACCCACACGGTCTGCGAACCATCTCTAACAACTACTGCAGCTCTGGGACCTGCTGCACACATGCCTGAATCTCTCATATACACGTCTTAGGACCCCACCACTTTGCCAATATCCTCCCACCCCTACCAGTTTTCCAACCTCCACACTCACACAGAGAAAGCAATCCATCTGCGTCCCCCATCCTCCCAGCCTCTTCAGCATTCACCCTTATCCCCCTACAGCTATGAGGTGCTTCCTCCCTGGGCCAGTGCTCAGCTGCCCGGATCCTGTCGCAGCAACACCCTGCACAGGGCATACACTACCTGCCTTCAAGTGCTTGCCTGAGCAGCAGTCTCAGCACTTCACGCAAGCTGAGTGACAGGTGATGCTGAGGAGCCTTACAACACCTGAGGCTTGTTCTTGGACCAAAATAAAAATCAGAATCCTTTCCCAACTTCTTCGTGCATCCAGAGTAGGATAAGAGAGCTGCAGAAAGATTTTGAGTGGAGAAATACTTGATTTATTCTCATTATGGCCTCCCTTTTTTTTCTAAAACAAATTCACAGAGAAGAAAATGGGTAAACAGAATATTTGTCATCACCAAGCTTTGTAATTCTTCAAAAGCATCAACACCTGTTACAGCATTGAAATAGGACTGGCTTGCCCTATAGTACACTAGTTTATCAGATGATACCCAAATGATAAGGATTGCCTCTCATTTCTAAATTAAAAAATAAAAGCCATCCAACACTTGGGATGAAGCACAATCTAGCACCAAAAAAATTTGTTGTGACTCTCTCTCCTCCTTCAAGAGTGTGGTGTTTCTGGCATATTTAAAATTGTTGTTGGAATTGTCTTTAAAGATTGAAAGAGTCTATAAATTTTCATGAGAAGTGAGCTATGTTGCAGTCACAGCAACAACTGTACATGCATTGTATGTGTGTTAAAGGTGTCCAGATGCACTAAGAATAAATAGAAAACAAACTCTCTATGTAAAACATTTTTCCCCTTACCCTCATCTTGTCATCAGTGGATATTGAGGGCTGTAATTAATTAAAAAAAAAAAAAAAAAGGAGGGGGAAAGGACACAAAAGGAAAAGTTCAAGAGAAATCTAGCTGGAATTTGTCTGAAGCTGGCCCCAGCTGCTGAGGTTGGCTGACTGGCTCTGCTCTTCTGAGATTGATGGCCACCCTCTGCTTTCTGCTTTTCAAAGTAATGGTGAACTGCTTGACACAACTCCAGCTGAGCACGTCAAGGGGGTAGGAGCACTCCTTAAAGTCTTTTCCGTGCTCCTGAGAAACAACACTAGGACTCTGCATAAGCCTTCTCTTGCTGGAAAGTCCCCAGTTAGCACGGGCACTCAAGCAGGGTCTGTGGGTCAATGATAAAATCTGTGATTGTGAGATGAACAACTGTCAGAAGGCACAAGAGAGTTTCCAGCCCCAGCAGGATCAGTCAGAAATACCTACCAATTCTGTGGAGAGTATTTTAAAAGAAGATCCGTGCATTACTCACTGAACACACGTTTAACCCTGATTTTACAAGTTTATGTGAGAAGATCAGAACACAGAAGCATTTTATCCTGCATCTACCTTGACTGCCACCTGTGTCTGCTTTGAAATGGCATGAGTCCTTGGGCCACGATAATAATTAAACAATGAACTGATAATTATACACTCACTTCTGTTAAGATGTATGTTCACTTCAGCTGTGGTTTTGGGTGTTTATTATGGTGTTAAAGATGTTCTTGTGATGGCTTCACACAGTAAATGTTCAGTGGATTGTTTTTCACTTTTTTTTATTTAAGATTGGACTTGTGACTCCTTGGACATACAGTGGCTAAGTAGCATCCACTGTTTTCTTTCAACATTAAAGTAGTGTTGGTATGGGGAAAGTGAGGTGATCAGATACATACTTAGTTTCCCTCTTCCCATGGATTCTAACACATCCTTAACATTAGGGATTCAGACTGTCCCACTGAAGTCAATGCTATTCTTTGCATGCTTAAAAGTACAGAAAGTCTATTGATTCAAATCAAAGTGACCTGGTTTAATATCAGGATATTGCGCTGTTGAGTGTGACTGAATTCTAACACTGCTCTCTATGCCTATTCACAGTTCTTCTCTTCTAGATCATGTGCTATCCCTAAACACAGTAATATCATGAGAGCATCCTAAACCATGTCCACTATTGATCTTGTGCTTTCTTAAAAAAACCCCAAAACTCTGACCAAAGAATGCAAAGGAGTTTGACAAGCAGTTACACTTGGATAGATGGTTACTCTGGCTGGCCTTCTCTTCTGGGCTACCTTTGCGAAGGTGCTGGCCTTTATGAAGTTCAGCATAAATGACACAAAGTGGGGCTGCAATGCCACTGTGAGCTTCATCTCGCTTGGCCTAAGGGCCAAGTATATTTTCTATTTGGGCAGAAGAGCTCTTGCCTGTGTAGAGTTCATTGTAAAACAAGGGCATCAAAGAATTTCAAATACCCGCCTTAGCAAGTTGGTATCATGGTACTGATGATGGAGCCTCATGGGCTTTCCATCAAGAATCCATCAGTTACCAGCAAAGGAAAAAGCTGTGCCACAGGTGTGTAAGCCCTGGTTGCATTCCTGGTTGTACAGATTTGACATTTCAGATTTACCTGGGCTGGGCTCTGCCAGACGCCCAGTCTCTCTTGGGAGGTGATGGCTTTCCTTCCTTCCCCTGGAAAGGCTGGTCTCAGCAAAGGCTGAATTGCAATGAAAGAAGGTTCATCACCTTGACCCTGTGAGAGGATGGAGAGGACTTGGCTGCCTGAGTACAAGCAGCACCCAAACTCATCCCCCCAGTGGGAAAATGGTAATTCCCTTTAAAGTGGCCAAAAGGATTTCACCAAGTTTCTCAGATAGAAATGTAAATAATCAACCCATCTAAGAACATTTTTGCCGGAAAGGATTTTTTTCCCCTCCTTCAGTAAAAAGTAAATCTATTAGCAGGATGAAAAAAACTCCAAAAGTAATCTCAGCTTTCAGGGGCATGCTGGAACACCCCCATAGGCCATAAAATATTTTGTGTTTGCTGTGGGACTAGTTTGGTTAGTTTTTGTTTTACCTTGACTCAACATCAAGACTTTTTATACTCCCTCCCCTACAAAAAGCATTGCTTTCAGCTATTCCTAGATGCACATTCATTTCCTTTTACATGGCTACTCAGATTTTAGGCCAATAAAGGATTTTTAAGAACACAGTCAAAATGTATAAAAATGGCACTAGTTAAAGTATTCCTCCCTACCTAAAGTGTCCTAATCCATGGGCTCCAAAACCGCCACATCTTTTTGTCTATCATTATCTTTGCCTTGTAAGCACAAAGAGGCTGACAGCCTTTTCAGAGCTCTTAGATTAATAAAAGCCACCCAAACCACCCAAGTCAGAAGTGCGTATCTCTCACTGGAGTGATGTCACTTAACTAGTTAATCTTTAGAAAGCCTTTTGATATCCACAGATAAAAGGCACTGTAACAGTGCAAGACATTACTGTTATTACCTACAGATGGTAAGAAGTTGTCCCACAGCTACTATGTGTATATCATGAAAATCTGAAGGCTGGCAAAGTTCCTGTAACATCACAAAAGGAGCTGCGATGGTCTTTTACCTAGTCCATCTCTGTACAGTGAGGGTTTTAAAGGGCCTTGAAAAATTGCAATAAGCAGCAGTTTCCCAGCAGATCCAGAGAAATCTACATAATCTATCTTGCTTTGTTAATTTTGTTAGTGTCAGACCTTCAGCTAATGGTTTCAAAACGTCCGTGCTGCTAAGTCTCCTCTTCTCCTGCTCCAAATACTTTTTTTTTCCACAACTACTGTGAAAAAACTCTGATCTTTCTGTTTGCCATACCATCACCATCCCAAATCTCTCTGCATGCAATGACCCCCAAACCTCATCCCTTGGATGTCAGAGCAGGGAAGCCTGTGCTCAGATCAGGACAGATGCACAGCCCCAGCATGGCACAAGGCAGCGGCACTGGTATTCCTGCCAGCGCAAGGCTTTGGGGGGTGGTATGCTGCCAGCTGCAGCACAGCTCTGAAACCTGTCTTTCGCAGCCTGTACCTCACATGTCAGGCAGTCAGTCGATGTGTCCTGGAGCAGGCTGGCAGGCTACATGCAATGTGTCCTGTCCTGGAGCATAGGAGAAGCCAGAATAAGTGGGGAAGAAAGAGGAAGGAGCCAAATTCTGGAGCTGGACCCTGGATGGAAACAGATTTCCACTGCTCCTTAAGGAGCATGGTATAGCCAGGAACACAGGCGCCATCTGGTTTGCACAGCCCTTGAGACAAGGAGAAAGGACAGAATACCATCTCTGGATAGTAAGTGGTCCAGGGATGCCTGAAATGATAATGAAGAAACAATGTTGAAGCTTTAATTGAGTTCATGATCTTTTATCCTGAGTTATTTCTTGCTACTGTGAATGCCACCCACATCACTTCTGGAGCTAGCCAAATGGCAAAGGGAAATCCTGTCCAAATGTAATGATGAAGTGATGAGTACAGACAGTGGACCAGCAGCCCTGGAGCTTTAAGTGCCTCAGGGTTTTTTTTGTAAAGTGTATGGCACAGGTGTGATTTAATTTCATCATACAAAAAATAAAATAAAAAAAAGAAAAAAGGTTATGCCCTCTATTGGTACAGAAAAGTATTATTTTGGTTTCTCAGACAGTTAGGATACGCATGTTTTTAAAGATCAACCCCATGCAGAAACCGATCAGACTGATTTGTCCTGGAGAGCTCCAACAGCAGTGTGAGAGGCAGCTTGGTCTAGTGGACTGAAAGGCAACAATTCCTGAGGTCTAATCCTGGCTGACACAGAGCCACTGCGTGGCCTTGGGCAAGCTCCTTAAAAAGACATGTCAGGTCAACTTAGGCCTAAAATTAAAGTTTCACAAATATAAGAATTAGCAAATACTTACATCAGTAGAAATAAATGTCACCTTGTTTTTTATTTTTAATTCCAGTGGGGAAGGGTGAAGGAAAGGAAGCCATATTTCCAGTTACAGGTCTTGGAGATCTTGTTTTCTGCACTCTTTGCAGCCTCAGTGCTCTGCTAGGGACAGAATGTGAAAGCAAAACTGGTCAAAAATTGCTTCTACAAAGAAGAAAAATCCTGTGGCTGTAGGACAGCACAACCTTGATCCAGAGAGCTCCTGAGCAGTGGGTGCTTGTAAGCGTTAAAAACTCATTATCATTCAAGGAACGCTAAGTATTAATTAAGTATATGCTAAGTAATAACTGCAATTCAAGAACCAGATTCTGCCCTCTGGTGAGTGCTTTCCATCACCCTTGCCAGCATGAATTAGAAGTAAATGTTAAGACCCGCGCAGCTACCCATGCTGTTAAATCCAAGGGCAGGCACAGGTAGTGTTTTAAGAGCTGATAGAAGTGTGTAGGATGATTTATGCCCTGTGTGATACTAACTTGTTAATATTTATCAAGTCGCTACAGCTTCCTATGATTCCGGTTTTCCCCAAACTGCTTCACCATAATGACCACTACTGTTAGACCAGCCAGCAATGAATTATGAATGTCCTTTATTTAGAGAGAGTTTAGATCTGTGAGACATCTCTATTTGTGTGGTGGTATTACTACAATGTTACTGCACTCCCTTAAGCGATGAGACTGCCTCAGATAACACCACTTTGTTCAATGGATTTTGGGATGCTCTGGAGGGAAGCCTTCCTCCCTTACCGGGAAGGGCAGCTTCTTGTTACTGTTTTATACAACTCTCTGTAGCTCATGATCTTTCTAGAGGGACCTAGGAACTTGGGGGAAGGAATTGCCTTGGGAAAAAGGCCAAGCCTACCACCTTGCAGGAGTCAGGAACAACTGTGGGTGGCCTAGTAGCCATAGCTAATATGACAAGAGAAAATTAGCTGCCAGACAGGGAGGCATTAAAGGAATTAATACCTCTCAATGGCTTACAGGTACAGCGGGAAACACAAAACCCCGTCATTGGATAGAAACTGGTTGCGGGACAGAAATTAAAGAGGAGGAATAACGGTCAAATTAAAATGTGTCAAAAGTTGTCAGTGGCTGCCCCAAAGCCCCACAGTGAGGTTGGTTTGTTCATATTATCCATGAAAGATCTAAAAATGAGTTGCAAGGTGGCAAAAAACTGCAGATACCACAAAGTTATACAAGATAATTAAGACTAGAGAGACTGTATGGCACTCCAGTGGGATGCAATAAAGCTGGGTGAACCGAGAGCACAACAGATAAAATGCAAGGTAATACAAATTGTGACAAAGCATTTGACCTACTTGTGTATGTTGTTGACTTCTAAATGAATGGTGGTGATTCTGGAAGATGATCCAAATGTCACCAAAAATGAATGGGAAACAGAAACCCCACTGCTCAGCGCACAGCGGTGACCCACTATGTCAAGTAAACTCTTGAAAAAAAGTGCTTCAGAAGTGGGGACATGGGTACCAAAGGCTCGAAAAACTTTTGTAGGACAAGAGCAAAGATGGCATATTAAAAAAGAACAAAGGTAACAAAGTAATATGTGATGACTAATGCCTTACAGAAATTAAATCAGGTAAACCTTCTTTTCTTAGACAAAAGAACCTGACAGTGAAACTGAAAACTGCAGCAATTTGATCTCTTAAGTGGAGAACTCATTGCTGCAAAAAAATCATTGAGGCAAAGAACTGGTTGGGACTTTTTTTAAGCTGTACATGATTCTATGGATAATGAGATCCTTTTGCAATTGTGTTAGCATCTCCAACAAGGAGACACAAACACAGGACATAACCTAACCACCAAAATGTCAAATGTTAGGAGAGAATTTCCCAATGAACAAGTTGTTCCTAAGTTGTCCATGACTGTTTCTTTTATTTCCCTTTAGAATATAAACTGTTGGCCACTTTCTTGTTATCTGGATGATGAGGATCGCTATATTGGGTCAGAGCATGTCCTGCTGGTTCAATGCCTGAAAGCTGTTATTAAAAAAGCAAGCAGAACCAGATTGAAATGTACTACTTTAAAGCCACTAAATACCCTAAGGGCACCTCTATTTAGCCAATTATCATCTCCCACTAAAGAGCTGTTGTTAAATATCAATAGATTTTAATCCATTTCTTCAGAAAAAGAGACAGAAATGCTGTTATAAGACTTGTACTTTTTAAATGCAATGGGAGAGATAGGGGACAGGTGTTCAGCACATTAAAAAAAAAAAGACAGTTAAAGAGCATTGCTCTAGGCATAGTTTCATCTATCTGACTCAGCATAAATGCCCAAGTGTGAAGGAGAAATGAACCAGAAGAATCAGCTCTGCACTGCCTGGGGTCTGTTCACAGGTCTGTAAGTATTAGGCTGCCTCTCCTTTTAATTAATGCTTTCCCTTTCTACATTACACTGGAGACTGTGACTGAACTTTATTCCTCAACAGCAGCCTATGGCAACTGACAAAGTCCTCTGGGAAAACAGCCTGCCCAGAAGTGCTGAGCAGAAACCAGGAGAAAAATCGGTAGAGAAGAAAAGCTTCTACAGAAGAGCAAATTATTTACTGCAGACTATTCCTTGAATTTAGCCCCTTCTCCTGACTGTGGATAACCCACAGGAAGATGATGTGATATGTATGAATTGATCTGCCATTCAAATATTGCCCTACAGATGCTTGGTGAGAACACATTTCAGCCAGGCAGTTTTTTATCAGCTAATGTACCTGAGTGTTTGGGGTTCATTACTGAAGTGCCTCTGTCAGTCACTAAAACCATGTGGTGGCATTTTTGCTTTTTGACTAGCTTGTCTATACAACTGAGACAAGAAGGGCTCCTGGAAAGCCAAGAGACAACAGTGAAACAGCACTGGGGCTTTTGTTCTCTTCCGAAGGAGGGGGCTGAAGAGACCAAAAAGGACGGATGCCAGGAAAGCAAGGAAAACCAAAGGCGGGCACAAGTCATTCGAAATCTTGTCTTGCTCCCTTATGTAAGAGGATCCCACCCAACTGGAGTTCTGCCATAGGGCGTTAAGTGTCTCTCCATGATTTACATACTTTTGGGATGGTGCCTACTCGCTAGTCCTACAGGCTCTGATGAGCAGCAATTTGTTTCATGTTTTTGATATCTGAAGTATCATTCAGATTGGAGGGTGCGTCCACCGAGAGCAGCACAGGGAGTCACACACAAGTGCTGTCTGTGCTCCACGCTGGCAGACTGTGAGCCAGCGCAGGTCTGGAAGCTATTTAACTTAAGGTCAGTGTGGATACAACTAACAACTGCCTGCACTGAACCACAGAGATGTATCCTGTTGGATGGCATGAAGGAAACAGTTCACATCTCTAATTTATTTTTGGGGCAAAACCAAACAGCCTGAAACAACATTCAAAAGAAAAAAGACAAAGGGAGGACTCCTGACAAGTCCTTTACCTTTTCCAGACAAGATCAGTTCACAATTAGGGTCATTCTGCATTGTGTCCCTTTCTCCTTCTGCTCATGGTATTGGTGATGGAAGGGGTTGGGAATGCAACAGTCTTTGCAGCAGTCTTCCTGATCTCTGATTGCTCTGAACTTTTATGTTAGAAATCCTTCATCATGCAAGAGTTGAAAAATAGAATCTCTTGTTCGTGCTGAAGATCTGGTTTTCTGTCTTGTATCTCCCAGAAAGCGTCCTTTGGTCATGTAGCCCACAGATGTTCCAGTGAATAGCTGTCCCTTTTGTCCTAGTTTTGCCTTAACTCTTTCTTTGAACAACAAGCTCTGAATACAGTTTTGAGCACAAATGCAGGACACTCATCTCACTGAATTCACCCAATTGCACAGCATGGAAGCAGGTTATCTGTTATTGTTAAAGATCAGGCAGCCCATTACCTTGGCATTTGTCACCAGAACCCCAAGAAGGGACTGTCTTTCACACACACTATTCTCCCCACCATGAGTCAAGTTAAATCTGTACTGCTACCTCTAGTACAAAGCAGCTCAAGACACCCATCATTTGCTTTGTTGTTTAAAGCGTGACTTAGGATTGCAAAGCAGAACAAATTTTAAAATCAGACCCAAATGTGTGTCACTTTGGGCTGTGTACTCTATTTTAGAAGGATCACTTTGGTATCTGTGGAACTTTTGAAGCAATAATGAAGTAGAAGTTTTACACAAAAAAAATCAAACAATTCTAACTCTAAATTAGATATAAAAGTAAGAGATTTTCATCTCTCTTATCTCCACCACCCATCCTTCATAGCTTCAAAGCCAGTAAAATATTAAAAGTCAGAGAAAAACTAACTTTTGGTTAACATGACCTATGTTCTAAGGAAGATTATGATTATCTACCAAATGTTGTATTCAAGTTCAGCTTCAAACTTCCTTAAAGGATAAGAATTTCTTACTTAGTATTTTATATCTTTGAGATATTTATAAATATAAAATCGTATAATATGTGATTCATAGCATAGTGCTTCCCTCCCCTTCTCTCCCTCTACCTCATCAAACACAGATGAACCATTTCGCTCCCAATCTGAATTTCAGTTCTGGGTATTCATATATTAGGTATTATTTTTGACCCTGTCCTTACTTTCTACAGTACTATCTACAGTTTGCACTCTCTTGCCATTTCAACTTTACAGTCCTTCTGTCCTTCCTTTCCTTCCTATCCCCACCTGAGAGTCGTACATTTGTGTGCATGGGAAGAATGTCAGCTGAAGCCTTGGGGTGAAACTTAAGAATTGTGTTGAAATAGTATTGCAAATTCCTCAAACAAAGCAGTTAGAAATGCAGCAAAAGCTGGGCCTGAGCCTGCTTCTGTTGAAATCAAAGAAAAAATTCTTAAAGGAGGAGGAGGACAAAGAGAAGGAAAGGGTCCACCACAAACAAATCACAGATTAAAATACCCTAGTGTCTATGAGTTCATTTACATACGTGCATTAAGACAGGACCAGCATTGCGTTGAAAATGTAACTTTCACCCAACAATTTTACATTTAAGTTTATGACATCTGTTACACCCAGACCTAGCTAAAAAACATTGACATTTCTTAAGGGAACAAGCACCAAGGTAATGAACTGGGTCGCTGTTGAGTGAGCATCTACGTTTTGCACATGGGATTGTGAATTTCACCCTCAGGTGTTCTCTCAGTGAATCAATGTTACATGTTAGCTGTAGCTAAATGCATCCATGTTCATTTGGTCGAACATTGGTAATTTTATACTACCTATTTATGGAGTTATTTTTAATTTCCAGCAGTTTTGTGGTTGCATAGTCTCCTCTATCACAGCAAATAGCTCACTAAAACCACCAAGAACCAAGAAATGACTGTCAGCTATTTTTTACTTCCGTAACTAACAGCAGGGTTCTTTTTATTTTTCAGATAAAGTTAATGGATGCAGCTTTTCCACTGCCACATTTATAAACAATTTGGTTTAGGGGCTGCTAAAGAATATTTGCAAAACATCATTTAGGGAGTGACAGTATAGTTTTTATGCAATACAGTGCTTATATCTGTGGAATGACAGACATGCTGTTTAAGGAGATGTTGCTTTTCTGTCAAAAATTAAGCACTTGGTTATACTCTACAGTTATTCACTGACCTGGTGGTAGTTGTTACTTAAGTACCTCCTGTCTAATCTCTGTATACAGAGTTGTAGGCTAAGGAACCAGCAGAGGTGCCTAGTATCATTTGCTGAGAAGTAATAGCAGCTCCTGGCTCGCTCCACTGCCAGGGCAACCCAAATATCATATTGATGTTGTTTTTTATGTATAAATAATCAGCCCTCTTTCCTTTGCTTATTCTTTCCCTATTGAATCATTCTGTCAATTTTGGTTTATGTCTTGTTCATTTAGTTTTACAACCACATGTATACATGTATCCAGCTCTATTAACACATATTTTATAAACACATATAATTAATGGTAGGGGAGTAATAAATGTCCCTTGGGCTTTTACAAATTATCTATAAAGTTGCACCTGCCAAAGTCTGTCTCATTATACTCAAGAAAGTGTCAGTCCAGTGTAAATAAAGAGGAGTTTTATTGCCCTTATTGCTGATTAAATGACTAGTACCTAGGGTGGAAGGGATGTTTGTGAAAAGGCTGTTGTTTTTAAAAGAAAACAGTTGCACCTCTGATAAACTGCACCTCTTCCAAAATACCCAAGTCAGCCCTCAGTTAACCACATCAAAGATTGTAGGGAAAGAGAAATGGGGATAGCAGAGCAAGTAGGGATGTGGGGGGAAGGTTGGGGTAACTGGGCTATCATGTTAAAAAGGAGCAAACAGTGGAGAGGATGAGGGGCAAACTATGATCACCTGAGCATGTGTCTCTCCACGGCTGCTGAGATACAGCTTGTTTTTTTTCGCTTTTCATAGTTAATTCAAAGGGTAATCATATGAAAATACAAAACTTTCTTCTGAGGCATAATCTCCTTTTACTAAAAAGACAAATCAAGCCCCTGAGTATTGAATCTTTTAACAAAACATCATGATTTCCATGGGTTGTTTTGAGGATAGTAAAACATTTTGGCCATTTGAAATCAGATCAAGTTGCATCTTAGTTTACAAGCTGTCAGTACAGATCCATATTCTTTTTAATAACAATAAAAAACATGTTCAGTCTGTCTGGCTTTTAACTTTTTATTTTTGTTGTGTCATAAAGACTCAATTTGGACTAAGTTTTGGATTTTTTTTCCCCCTTAAGCGCTTCTACAGAAAAAAGTGGTTTAGATTTAACAACAACAATGTGTTAATATACGCAGTTTGCCTGCTGTCCACACAACAGCTTTAATGCAGAGCTGTTTCTAAGACACAAACTTAAAAATCAGAAACTATATGGCACCCAAGATCTTCATCTGGTGTAAATTAGCACCCAAAGAGTATGCTGATTCATGCAAATTAAGGTTTTCCCTTCCTCATCCTGCATGTTAGACTCAGAAAGAGAATTTCTAAATAAAGGATCTGAAATTACGTTCCTCCTTCATTTACCTGCTAGTTACTTAATTATTACGTGTGCAGAGAAATAGACTGAAAAGTGGTAGTGATCTGTAATATATGGGAGTATTCAAACAGAAAATAAATCCCATAAAATTCTAATGAACTCTAATACTGGAGATTATCACTTCCTACTGTTGGTACCTAACAATTTTGCTGATGTAGGACACCAAGGGGAGGGCATGAAGTAACACACTACTTGGTGGCCTGGAGAGGAAAAAAGCAACAGCAGAAAAGAGGAAAGCTCCTAGGGGAGGAAATTTTCATCGAGTTAGTTTTGCTGGAGGAACATTGTGGAAATAGCAAACGTGGAACCTTTGTCCAGCATTTATACCTCTAGGAAGGAGAACAGTCTAAAGAAAAGTAAAAGCAGAAGTTATCTATTTTTCTAGGGAACTCCTCTGTGCTCAGAACAAACCAACCGGGAAACAGGATTTCATTGTAAACAGCTGTTCTCAGCGTCTGCATTTCAATCACTCTCCTGTTGGGACTACAATACATTCATATGCCAGCTGCAAAAATCAACTAGTATTACAGTGTGCTCCAGTGTATTTGCAAAATGGAAACAAGTATTGCAAAATACATGCTTTAAGGTCCCTGCAGCAACCCAAATACCAGAGCACATGTACCAGAGAAGAATAGCAAGAGAACAGGATCTTGCAGTGAAAACTAGTATTAGAAAAGCAAAGAAGAGGTTTGTGGCAAAGCAGCACACTGACATTTCTCAATAACAGGGAGGATAGCCTTTGTCTACAAAACCCAGCTAAAAATGAGTGAGGATGAGAGAAAAATTCCCACAGTTCCATCTCTCCACCCTCCATCCCTGCCATTTGTACTTGCTAAAAGGAAGTTTGTAAAAAGGTATAATGTTCATTAAAAAATATGGCTCTCAAACATCCATGAAACATCTAGCCCCAAATATGCACAAGCATACTGACTGCATACTTGTCTGTTTTAATGTTGTAGAAGATCAAATTTTCTAGGAAAAAGCAAACAACTTTAGCAGCAGGTGGCTGAAGCGTAGCCTTCAAAAAGCTGTTAAGAACCATTTTTGTCTGGGAAATAAAACATGGTTGCAAGCTATGTTATTTGCACTTATTGATTCAGTGAAAGGAGTCACCTTATGTTTAATTCAAATTGTAGTCCTGGCTTGGACAGGCTTACAACAATTGAGTTTTACAAATCCATTTGTTTAAGTGACTCTCATGGTGGTTGTTCACGCTGCTCCCTACGTTGTTTTTAGATTAGCTCTCTTCTTACTGACAGAGGCAAGAGCTGAAACAGAGGAGGTGGTGGGTGAGGAGGGAAGAGGTAGAGAAAGGTACTGGTATCCATAGGAGAGGGCCACATACGGCGGCAGCAGGATGTAGAGCTATCTGCTAGTGGCAGATTAGGCAACCAGTATCTTAGAAGGCTCAAGGGGCAGCACCATCCTTTTCAACCACCCAGCTGCACTTAATGTTACATTCAGCATCACATGTAAAATCAATACCCTCATTGCAGTCTGTATTACGTCTCAATAAATATTTCTTTTTGCCTTATTGGTGAAACAGTTAAAAAAAAATAACGGCACTTACATTCTTAGGCTTATTTCCCCCCCCCTTTTTTTTTTTTAAGGAAAATCACCACAACTCCTAGGCAGCCAGAAGAAATTACATCCCTCAAACAGAAGGCTGTTCCTTTTACAGGTTGGTGAGTGCACTCATTAGGTGATCAGCTTTCCACTACTGGAGTGGTGACGTTCTTGCCAGTTACTGACATCTGTCAAATGTGCTCACTAATGTTTCATCAGAACGGGTTAATTTCACAGGAAAAGGTCATTCTGAGAATGCTACAACATTAATTTGCTAATCTAGTTGGGTCAAGAGCCCTTGGAAAAAAAGGGCCTGCTTTGTCATTATTGGAGAAACACAATTCTGTGTCAAGGTTTCAGGTGTATTTTTGTTCCAAGGAAGAAATACTTTGTAAATAAAACAAAACTACCTATGTACCCATTACAGATATTTACATTTAAAAATGAATGCAAAATCCCATCCAGAGTTTCCTGCAGAAATTTACATCAAAACATACATTCTCCGTAGACACCTTTCCTTTGCTAAAATCAGCTCTACCTTTTCAAACTTACTACAAGACTTTGTACAGAGAGGGATTTGGTTGTGGTCATATTTTAGTTTTGGTTTATTTTCTCACATTAATTACTTTGATCATGGAAGAAAGAGACAAGGTGGGTTATGAACAGGCAAGACCTCTGCCCCTGCCCAGCTCTTAGGTGGCACACGAGCCCTGTGTTGGACAGAGGATCTCTGCTCTGCCCCTGGACCAGGGTAGCAGATGCTCTCCTTTTCAGGATCTGCACAAAAACTCAGGGCAAACTTCAAAATTCTTCATACATTTTCTAATACCTCCCTCACCAACATTTTAGTGGAGTAAGCGACTAACAGTATACTTGCATGACAATATCAGCTAAAATAAACACTGTGCTATCACTTGATGTTTCACCAGCCTCCCTTGGGAATGTGATGTTGACGGTTACATAGTAAAAAGGCAGGCTCAGCTGTTCACACAAAAACACAAAACACTTCAAAACCAAACCCAGCACAGTGTTCCAGGGTTTTAATGCTGACAAAAGAATATGGAGTCAAAGACTGGAGACCGAGATTAAAACCATGTTGAGATTTCACTCCACAACACAAAAATATTTGAGGTACTCTGAAAAAAGCACTCGATAATGGCAACGGTGCAGCTATGCAGGAATTACAAATTAAAGTGAGGACTTCTGCTCAGCCTCTCACCCTCCGCACAGGTTGGGACTGAAGCGACAGTGCAAAAAAAGACTATGCATTTAAACTCAAATGTGGAATGAGACAACTTTCATCTGTTAATTTAGCTACACGCACATATATATGCACACACACATGTCAGACAGCTTACAAACAGTACCCCTCTCCCCTGCCCCTGACCTTGCATCACCACCCGGCTGCTGAAAACGTGCCGGGCCCAGGCTGGCGGCAGAGCATGCAGAGCTGTCGATATTAACAAACAATTTTTTTAAGAAGCAGCTTTGGTCTCAGCAGCGGGTTTAGTACTTAGTCTTCCCTTCAAGTGCTGTAAGGTGTTTAATATCTTACAGGGAAGGCGATGCTGCTATCAGTTACATAATTCACTCCAAGCACGTCATTTCTAACTATGGACTAATGTGGTGCAAAGTCATCTGTGGGTGGGGAAAGCTCAAAACAGAGCAAAGATGTAGATATTACCCTGAGAGGCACCATGATAAAGCATTAGGTTTTGTCATATCGTATTTTATGATGATTGGGTCAGACTTATCAAGATGAAGCATTGAAGAAGGTTATACATGTTACTGCCCTAGACATGCCAAACCATGCCATCACAGATATACTGCCAGGCAAGGAAGAAGAGTGACTGGAGCTGCAGACTCCCTTTGCTTTTTCAAGGTCTTTTGTAGACACTCTGGAAAAACATGGAGACTCAGATCTCACAAGACACCTTAAGTCACAAAGCATGTGGATCCTGCATGCTGTGCTCAGCTCCTGCACATGGTCAAGGTTTTCTGTGACAGGCTGTGAAATATTCCAGGCTTGATCCACCCACCAACAGATCAAGCCACAATAACCTGGAACCAGGCATAGAAGTTCACCTAAAGTGTGGCCCCTGAAAAGTCTGTAAAAATACCCTCTTTGGAGACAGTCCGCTGATAAAAAATGACTGGGCACCTGATCAGTTCTAAATTATGAAGTTGGTAATAGCAGCAGTGTTTTAATTAGGGCATTTTCACTCCTCATGTAGCTATTCTTTGGTAGGTACATTTTCCTTGTTATTAGCCATGACCTTTTTAGAGGTATGCTACCCAGCTGATTCATACATCTTGGTACACTTGCAAATATAGAGCTTTTGTGCCTCTTACGCTGGCAAACGGACAGAATCGACCAATGTGGAGACAAGTGCTAAGGCTACATGGCTACAATTTTCAGAAGTAATTTCTGGATGTCACTGATGAAGCCTTGTCAAGAGTCACTTAGTTGAATTTTGAAAAAGCTGTCTAGGCACTCTGTATCCAAATCCATATATTGTATCCAAATATATTCTAAGTCTGATTTTCCATCAGCTTGATCAAAACCAGTCAGAATTTAACAGATTAAACGGGTATAATAGCTGAAAATACTGGAACACATTTCAAGGTAAAGATCATGGGAATTTTAATCCCAACCACATAGAGCGGATGTTCCACTCAACCTATGCTGCAAGGCATAAGTAGTATCTACAGGAATAAACTGTTCAGAGATAGAAACAAGACAGCAGGAAAACAATCTTTCTAACTACATACTTTACATTCTGTTATTATCCTCAGAAATCCTCCCTTTTTTCTTGAGTTGGAGGGAAAACACATGCTGGACTAAGACACTAATTGTCTCAAAGATTATTTCAACAAAGATGACGAAACAAAAGTATAATAGGAATATCTCAACAGAACAGGTTTCAAGTTAGACTGGTTTTCTTCTAAAGCGGTGTGAAGGGTCTATTAAATCTGTTTTGGGGGATAGCTAACTGATAGGTCACTAGCACTGCAAAGTCTGAAGGTAAAATTATCTCCCAATTTAAATGAACCCAGAGAATCTCAAAGTCCTTAGAGAAAAAAGCAGGTACTATCATAGCTTTATTTCTTCAAGAAGTCTAGTAATGCTGCTCAAAAAAATTTTGAAAAAAGTTCTGTTATACATAGCATGGGTCAGTACATATTCAAAAGTAATCCAATTTGACTAGACATCTCTGATGGATGATCAAAGCATCATGGTGTAAACTCCATGTCCTCCCTAACATACCCCACACGAATGGAGGCTGTACTAGGACAAGGCTCTGTAATGTGTCCAGAAAGGCTGTAAGATAGACTAATAATAGTTTAACCTGATCAGACTCCAGCTAAGATTATGATCAAAGGTAAAATTCTTGCCAACTGATAAGAGTTTACTTCACTATAGCACACATGGTAAAATCAGACAGCCACTAATCAGGTGCCATGGCTAGAAGGAACAACATTGCAGCAAGTCTTTATTTGTCAAATAAAGAGGGTGAAAAACCAGGCAGATTTGGTTTGGGCTTGGCAGCAGGATGAGAACTGAGCTCATCCTGGAAGTACAGTTCAAAATTGAGCTCTAATCAAAGTGTTTCCAAAATAATAACAGAAATTATAAAAAAAACCCAAACATGAAGACCACACAGTGGAGCACTCAAATGAGGCGAGGAGACTCTCCAAAGCCTTTTTTCCACTTGTACACAGCTTGGAATAGGAGTGAGCTTGGAAACATATCTGTATCCAAGGGAGTTGCTCATGGGTTGTTCAATTACAGGCTCTTATATTATTAAGGAGGATATTTGTATGGTCTTGAAGCAACGCAACATCAGATGGTGGACAAACAATTTCCTACAGAAACATAAGAGTCTAGGACCCCTGAATAGTACTTCAAGACTTAAGACTAGCAGCAAACGCTTGGGTCTTCCATAAGCATACCATTGTGGTATGGCTCCTCTGATCGTCAGTTCTTGCCTTGGGAAAGCAGAAGATGGCTGAGGCAAAAAAAATATTCAAGATTCTTTGTGCTACTACTGCTGTAGAAACAAGTTAGTCTGTATTTAGACAGTGGTCATCATATAACTCAAAGGTACAGAAGCACAGTTTTTCCAGGTTAAGAAAAGTTTTATTGAAATCCTATGTCTGTTCTGTACAATATACACACAAAAAGAGAAAATGCAGCAAGAGCACAAAAGATTAATTTTAGAAGATGCAAAAGATGGGACTTAATCAAGTTAAATTTCTAACAACATTTTATCCATTCACTTGGGTGCAAGTATTGGGATACCATCTCCTCTCAGGCCTCACATGTAGTTTTGCATTTAAGAAATAAAAACCTCATAGATCATACAAGAGAAGATGTGAACAGCTGCCCATTCTTCCCCATGGAGAGTAATAGCCTCTTACTAGCTGTTCATGAGTTCTCAAAGCAAACTAGTTTCTTCCAGTTTCTCCAAGGACAAAGGAACCCCTGTTTCATCTGTGGCCCCACTACTTGGGTAGTTTAGCGGCAAACTTAAAACTTGTGGTACTTACACATACTTATCGATCAGCCTTGTTCATTTGTGCACTTCACGAGTGAATGGGAGGAAGAAGAGGAATCTATTGTACATTCTCAAAAATCAATTTTTAACTGCTAAAATTGGCCAAATTAAAACCAATCTCCTTCCTATGCCCTTCAGTAAGGGTAACTTCTGTAAGAAATGTCAGCTTTCAAAATTCAGTAATTTCTCTCATTTAAAACACCCTCTTTTTATTACAGAGTATATTTTCTTTCCCAGTTTTCTCCAACTTACAAAGAAATGACTGGTTTTGGCTCAAATACTAGAAGCAAAGTATTTATATCCAGGCAGAGCTGAAGAATGAAGTTTCAGTCAAGAATCATAGAATCATAGAATCATTAAGGTTGGAAACGACCTCTAAGATCATCGAGTCCAACCGTCAACCCAACACCACCATGCCCACTAAACCATGTCCCTAAGCGCCTCATCTACACGTCTTTTAAATACTTCCAAGGATGGTGACTCAACCACTTCCCTGGGCAGCCTCTTCCAAAGTTTAACCACTCTTTCAGTAAAGAAATTTTTCCTCATGTCCAATCTAAACTTCCCCTGGTGCAACTTGAGGCCATTTCCTCTCGTCCTATCGCTGGTTACTTGGGAGAAGAGACCGACACCCACCTCGCTACAACCTCCTTTCAGGTAGTTGTAGAGAGCGATGAGGTCTCCCCTGAGCCTCCTTCTCTCCAGGCTAAACAACCCCAGTTCCCTCAGCCGCTCCTCATAAGACTTGTTCTCCAGACCCCTCACCAGCCTTGTTGCCCTTCTCTGGACACGCTCCAGCACCTCAACGTCCTTCTTGTAGTGAGGGGCCCAAAACTGAACACAGTATTTGAGGTGTGGCCTCACCAGTGCCGAGTACAGGGGCACGATCCCTTCCCTACTCCTGCTGGCCACACTAGTTCTGATACAGGCCAGGATGCCATTGGCCTTCTTGGCCACCTGGGCACACTGCCGGCTCATGTTCAGCCGGCTGTCGACCAACACCCCCAGATCATTTTCCGCTAGGCAGCTTTCCAGCCACTCTTCCCCAAGCCTGTAGCGCTGCCTGGGGTTGTTGTGGCCGAAGTGCAGGACCCGGCACTTGTCCTTGTTGAACCTCATACAGTTGGCCTCGGCCCATCGATCCAGCCTGTCCAGGTCCCTCTGCAGAGCCTTCCTACCCTCGAGCAGATCAACACTCCCGCCCAACTCGGTGTCATCTGCAAACTTACTGAGGGTGCACTCAATCCCCTCATCCAGATCATCAATAAAGATATTGAACAAGACCGGTCCCAAAACTGAGCCCTGGGGAACACCGCTCGTGAACAGCCGCCAACTGGATTGAACTCCATTCACCACAACTCTCTGGGCCCGGCCGTCCAGCCAGTTTTTCACCCAGCGCAGAGTACACCTGTCTAAGCCGTGAGCCGCCAGCTTCTCGAGGAGAATGCTGTGGGAGACAGTGTCAAAGGCCTTACTGAAGTCCAGGTAGACCACATCCACAGCCTTTCCCTCATCCACTAGGCGGGTCACCTGGTCATAGAAGGAGATCAGGTTGGTCAAGCAGGACCTGCCTCTCATGAACCCGTGCTGGCTGGGCCTGATCCCCTGGTTGTCCCGCACCACATGCCTTGTGAGCACCCTCAAGATGAACCGCTCCATAATCTTCCCCGGCACCGAGGTCAGGCTGACAGGCCTGTAGTTCCCTGGATCCTCCTTCTGGCCCTTCTTGTAGATGGGCGTCACATTGGCAAGCCTCCAGTTGTCCGGGACCTCCCCCGTTAACCAGGACTGCTGGTAAGTGATGGAGAATGGCTTGGCGAGCTCCTCCGCCAGCTCCCTTAGCACCCTCGGGTGGATCCCATCCGGTTCCATAGACTTGTGAGCATCCAGGTAGTGTAGCAGGTCATTGACTGCTTCCTCTTGGATTATGGGGGGGTTCATCCTGCTCGCCGTCCCTGTCTTCCAGCTCGGGGGGCCGAGTACCCTGAGGATAACTGGTCTGCCTGTTAAAGACTGAGGCAAAGAAGGCATTGAGTACCTCAGCCTTTTCCTCATCCTCAGTGACAGTGTTCCCCCCCCGTATCCAATAAAGATGGAGATTCTCCCTGGCTCTCTTCTTGTCATTAATATATTTGTAAAAATGTTTTTTGTTGTCTCCAACGACAGCGGCCAGATTGCATTCTAGCTGGGCTTTTGCCTTTCTCATTTCCTCTCTGCACGACCTAACGAGATCCCTGTACTCTTCTTGAGTCGCCTGCCCCTTCTTCCACAAGTGGTAAACTCTCCTTTTTTTCCTGAGTCCCAGCAAGAGCTCCCTGTTCAGCCAGGCCGGTCGTCTTCCCCACCCATTCTTCTGACGGCGTATGAGGACAGCCTGCTCCTGCGCCTTTAAGACTTCCTTCTTGAAGATCATCCAGCCTTCCTGGACCCCTTTGCCCTTCAGGACTGTCTCCCAAGGGACTCTCTCAACCAGCGTCCTGAACAGGCCAAAGTCCGCCCTCCAGAAGTCCATGGTTGCAGTTTTGCTGCCCCCCCTCCTTACTTCACCAAGAATCGAGAATTCCACCATTTCATGGTCACTAAGCCCAAGACGGCCTCCGACCACCACATCTCCCACCAGTCCTTCTCTGTTTGTAAACAGCAGGTCAAGTGAGGCACCTCCCCTGGTAGGCTCACTTACCAGCTGCGTCAGGAAGTTGTCTTCCACACACTCCAGGAACCTCCTAGACTGCTTCCTCTCTGCCGTGTTGTATTTTCAGCAGATGTCCGGGAAGTTGAAGTCCCCCATGAGAACAAGGGCTAGCGATTGAGAGACTTCTGCCAGCCGCTTGTAGAACGCTTCATCCGCCCCTTCATCCTGGTTGGGTGGTCTATAACAGACTCTCAGCAGGATATCTGCCTCATTGGCCTTCCCCCTCATCCTTACCCATAAACACTCAGCCGTATCATCGTCACAATCATTGAGCTCTAGACAATTGAAACACTCCCTAACATACAGGGCCACCCCACCGCTTTTCCTTCCTCACCTGTCCCTTCTGAAGAGTCTGTAGCCATCCACTGCAGCACTCCAATCATGAGAGTCACCCCACCATGTTTCTGTGATGGCGACTAAGTCGTATCTCTCCCGCTGCACAATGGCTTCCAGCTCCTCCTGTTTGCCGCCCATGCTGCGTGCATTGGTGTAGATGCACTTGAGCTGGGCTATCAATTTCACCCCCAGCATTGGCACGCCACCCCTAGGCTCATCTCTAGTGAGCCTGGTTTTATCCCCTTCCCCCTTCGAACCTAGTTTAAAGCCCTCTCAATGAGCCCCACCAATTCACGAGCAATGATCCTTTTCCCCCTGTGAGACAGCTGGACTCCATCTGTCGCCAGCAGGCCTGGTGCCATGTAAACCTCCCCATGATCAAAAAAGCCAAAATTCCGCTGATGGCACCAGCCCCTGAGCCACGTGTTGATCAGGTGTGTTTTCCTGTTCCTTTCAGTATCCTTCCCTGCCACTGTAGGGATAGAGGAAAACACTACCTGTGCTCCTGATCCTTCAACCAGTTGCCCCAGTGCCCTGAAGTCCCTTTTGATCACTGCAGGACTTCTCTCTGGAACCTCATCACTGCCAGCCTGCATAACCAACAGTGGGTAGTAGTCAGAAGACCGTACCAGACCAGGGAGCTTCCTAGTGATGTCTCTGACCCGGGCCCCAGGGAGGCAGCAGACTTCCTGAAGGAAGTCTGTATGAAGGTGCAAATTTCAGAAAAGTTGCAAGTGATTGAAAACCAGAGGCTAGGAAATTGTTGCTCAGAGCTAATGATTACAGTCACTATCATGTTGTTTTGGCAGGTCTTGCCTCAAAGAACATCTGTATTTCCTTATCAAGAGTTTCTATATTTGCATACTCTTCCTAGAACAGGTCAGAGCCATAGAGCCATATCTCACATATTTTACAAGACAGGATTTTCCTTTCCCTTCTCTTGGTCCTTCTGCTCTGTGTGATTGCAGGCCTAAAGACAACTCCTATCATTTGCAAGAAGGTTAATCCATTCTCAGATAAGCTGTGCCCTGGGTGCAGCAGGGTCATGAGAGGTGGCTCAGTGTGGAGCTGTCTTCAGTCCAGCAGGACATATCAAATCACATGCAATCCAGTGCAAGCAAGGCTATACTCTTTCCACAGTACACCGCTTTTGAGTTACGTAGGAGATGCCAGTTACCCCACCAATCTTCTATTATTCCAGCTTGTAGAAAATTTACTGCAAAAACTGTATATTTTAAAAAGAAACAGACTATAAGTAATTTTCATGCACCATTCCATTATGGTAGATAATGAGATTTCATATTTTATTTTACTGATCATAGAATCAGGGGTTTAAGTGCCCTTGCCAGAGCACACAATGAAGTTTTGTGAAAATAGGTACAGTTTTATTACTAAAAACATAAATCAGAATATTTTTTCTCAAAAAGTTCTGCCACAAACATATGACAGCATGCCAGGCAAGACAATCCATTTCCTTGTGCCTTAGTTTGCACCCATCTTCAGCAAAAAATTAATGGCATGTGACTGCCTGATAGCTACCACAGCATTTCTTTCCCACACAGTAAGTATTAAAAACAGATAATACTTAACACTAGAGCTTACAGAAACATTATGAAGGAGTTCTAGTGCTTTGCCTCTTGCTCACCCCCCTTGGTAGGAAATGCAGAACCCAGGACATGTTTTCAAACGAACCTCCCATTTCCTAAATTATTTTGTAAGTGATCCTGGATAGTTCAGAGTCATCCAGCAGATAAAGGAAACAGAGAGGTTCAATGTTCTATTCTTGAGTAAAGTGAGTATCTACCTCCCTTAATGACCCTCATCTTAATGAAGAGGTAAATGAGACTTTCAGAACTGGATACCTTTAAATATCTTGAAGAGCTTTTCATGGTCCGGTTTGGAAACATTTCCTTGTCCTAAGAAGTCACCAGTCTGTACAAGTAGCACTGTTCACAAAGAGATAACAAAGTTTGACTTAATTTGATTTCCTTACCTTCTTACATTTCACAGGAAGCAGGACACCACAGTTAATTACATACATAACCATGGCTGTTTTTCTTAAAGTGTATGCTAAAGGCTACTGTCTTCAGGGGAACTAAAGACGTTTTGCAGCGTAGACAACTGGGCCTTCTTCAATGTTAGGAGGACAGTCTGCTGCACAGTCTCAAGACTTCAAAGCTCCAATAAATGAAAATAATTCTTCTCTGGAACAAGACTTACTTCTTTCTAAATTTCAGATTTTAATCCCAGCAATAGAACTGTTCAACAGAAAAGGGATGGAGGGAGTATTTTAAAAAAAATAAGAAAAGTATATAATTTTCTCCTTTTATTCAGAAACATCTAATTTTTTAGGTTAAACTAAAGAACAAGGCAAATGTCTTTGGGCAGAGTGGGGGAAAAAGCATGCATTGAAGGGGACGGAAATTTTCAGTTTGCAAAATCTAATATCCTAGATAAGAGGGAACAACATAAAACATGCATTTATGATTGAAATAATCATGAAACTACCTACATCTTTTTCATCCAGCACTGTCTTGATGAATGCAGTGCTTAAATGTATGTCTGTTTCCTCCCTCATTTAAATTTGCTTTTGGTTTTAAACAAACATACAGTAGATACAGGACTTGGCATTGGAAGGAACCTTCTGCACAGAAATACCTGTGCATTCAGTCATCAATGAAAAACATCCCTTTAGTGGTGGCTAAAACTTCGCCACATTTTGTCTTATTTTCCAATTACTTCACTATCCAACTAATCAGTCCATCATAGTATGTTATAAAGCCTATAGAAGGTAGAGAAATGTATCAGGTGGGGAAAGGTGGAACTACTTTCTAAAGTACAGATACTTTCTTTGCTATTCTGTCTTTCTAATGATACCATTCCTAAACTGATGGTTAATTAAAACCCGTAGCTACTGGAAAAGTAATTTCATATATTACTTTTTTCAGCAATCAGATATCTGGTCCTCCAACTTGAAAACATGGGGGGGGGGGGGTGTCAAGGGAAGCTCCCTTCCAAACTACATGTGGTAGTTCACATTTCTATGCACTCAGTCTTACTTCCTGGCTTAGGAGTAAAGTTTCAGATACTTTTATTTTTAAATCAAAGGGTCAAAAACTAAATTTAAAACCTCCTCCAGAATCAAGGCTACAACTATGTATTCCATTTCTTTTCTTTTAAAGAAAACACATCTAAACAAACAAAACACCTTTTCCCCTGTTAGTTGTAGATCTGTTTTTAATTATTGTGTTGTAGAACTAATGCTTGCAATCAACTCTTGCTCACTTGAAAATTTTCTAATACTAGTTTCTCTAACATTGCCCTCAGTATTGATGAAAAAAAAAAAAAAAAAGAAGTACTTCAGTTTTGGGTTTTTTAAAATAAAAAATCTGACATTTACATATCTAGACACTAGACTATTAGCAGTATTTGTTCTGTAATATCTGGGAAGTTAGTCCCCAATGGCCATTAAAGGCTTATAGCAATCTCTCCAATTAATATGAGAGAAATCTTTGTCCACATCTATTTTTATGTAAGAGAGAAATAATCCAGATGAATTTAGTGCTAAAGACAAAAGAGAAGATATGATGATGCAGCATACACTCACATAGAATCATAGAATCATTGAGGTTGGAAAAGACCTCTAAGATCATCGAGTCCAACCGTCAACCCAACACCACCATGCCCACTAAACCATGTCCCTAAGCGCCTCATCTACTCGTCTTTTAAATACCTCCAGGGATGGGGACTCCACCACTTCCCTGGGCAGCCTGGTCCAATGTTTAACCACTCTTTCAGTAAAGACATTTTTCCTCACGTCCAATCTAAACCTCCCCTGGCACAAATTGAGGCCATTTCCTCTCGTCCTATCGCTTGTTACTTGGGAGAAGAGACCGACACCCACCTCGCTACAACCTCCTCTCAGGTGGTTGTAGAGAGCGATGAGGTCTCCCCTCAGCCTCCTTCTCTCCAGGCTAAACAACCCCAGTTCCCTCAGCCGCTCCTCATAAGACTTGATCTCCAGACCCCTCACCAGCCTCGTTGCCCTTCTCTGGACATGCTCCAGCACCTCAACGTCCTTCTTGTAGTGAGGGGCCCAAAACTGAACACAGAATTTGAGGTACGGCCTCACCAGTGCCGAGTACAGGGGCACGATCCCTTCCCTACTCCTGCTGGCCACACTATTTCTGATACAGGCCAGGATGCCATTGGCCTTCTTGGCCGCCTGGGCCCACTGCCGGCTCAAATTGACATAATTGTTGCAATCATTTAAAATAAAAACCAAAAACCAAAATACTCCAAACGTTTTTAATGCTGAGCTGATACAGTTATTCCAAACAACAAAAGAAGCATTACGCTTGTTACAGTCTCTCTTTACTTCAATTGAACATCATGGAGAAGTCACTGTATGAGAAGTCACATATGGGATTGCATCTCACTGATGCACTGTAAAGGGAAAGACTATTAAATGAGACAAATTCAGCTGCCAACACTGAGACTATCAAAGTACTTAAATGACAGCAGAGCTGGAGTTAAAATAGCTGAGACACAAGAGTTTAAGAAATGACTTTCTCTTGAATGGTGACATGGTTTGCCAATTATCCATCGAGCTCTGTGTTGGTATTAGGTAAGTTTATCACATATAAAACCATTCATTTTCATATAGTGGAGAGCAAGGTTTTATTCATTGTGAGCTAGCCTCATTATCCCATTGTGCATTATTATAGAGACAGCATAGCCACCTTTTAATGCTTCACATCTAATGGCCTTTAAGAGTGAAAGATGCTTACCTCTCCTAGCTAAAACTTTCATTAAAAAAGATGCCTGTTTATAGCAGAGGGTTAACTGCATACCAAAATTAACACATTATTACTCAGTATGACTATTACACACATCCCAACTACATTTTCACTTCTGGACACAGCACACACCTCTAGTTTAGTGGCAAGGGACATTGCTTCTCCACAACAGGTTCTCTGGGTGGTCACTAACCTCTGAGATTTGTTTCTGTCTGCAGAGGGTTCTGAGTTTCCTTGCCTTAAGTGAATAGCCATAGTGCATTGTGGTAAATGCATTGTAAATGTGTCTGTAAGGAGCTGGTATACATGCAGGAAACAAACTACAAGGGACTGCCATTATGGAGACAGACTGATCTGTTCTACGCAGATGGAACAAAAAGAGTAGAAATGAAACGACAGGTAGGACAATCAGTGACTACTTCTGGGAAGAGGACGTGAGTTTTAGCTCCTCATTTTACAATAACCTCTAAAATAAGTGAGTGTCCTTAAAAAAATGAAAGATACATGTTTGCTTCTTAAATTTCTCTAAAGAATAACTATTTATATATGACTGATAAGGAAAAAAGTGATAATTCAGACTAACAGAACCGTTGAACATTGGCTAGATAACCACTGTCTTATGCAAACTCAGTCTGACTACAATCAATACAAACACTGAAGGGCTCTTCTGAAGGTGATAGAGATGAGGGGAGGGAGGAGGATTCATATTGAAAGAAGAGAGGATACAAGAAGCATTGTTAAGATGTGAGAAGGAGGCCAAATGTCAGGAAGACTGGAGGGTCTCTGGAGCTTGGAAGGAGAACAAGGATGAGTACACACAGGTAAAATGAGATTATGTGATAGTTAGAAACCAAATGAACAGTTGTAGTCCCACCCCATTATACTCAGGGTTACACAGCTACATTCTGTGATCATAGGCAAACCCTGTCCAAGGAGCTATTGTCTTTCCAGAAAAGTAAGAATTAGAGTGATGAGAAGAAAGGCTAAAAATCTTAATCAAGTGATTGAACAATAACAATAAAACCAACATAAAACTCAGTTTGCATAACTTTGACTTCATTGCTTGTTACCAAGCTCAGCTAAAATTTTAGCATCCTGAAGTTTGCAGGTTGCCTTAAGAAAAATAAGGTATTCCAAGGCCAAGGGAGATGGAAAAAGAGAATGTATAAAGGGCCCAAAATACAGAGTATGGGCCTAACAGAAGAGCAGATATTACAAAACTGTAGAAAAAGGACAAGGTATATCTCACATTGTAAATTTAAACAGTGGCATAGAAGGCCGTGAAGGGAAAATTAGATGCAAGTGAAATACTGCACTGTAGTGTAAAAATACCAAGTTATTTCAAGGACCTGAAGAGGAAACAAGCATCTCCTTTATCCTGAATACAGTAGACAGTTTTCCCCGTTCACTTTCAAATTGTTAACTCAATAGATAGAGAAAATCCAACAGGAACAACTCTTCCAAAGCAACGTCTCAAGGTTTGCAGGACCTGAAAAGCCATGTGATTTTCAAGGCTAATATACTCATAAAAGTATATCTCGCTTTTAAACTGTACCAGGTTCATCAGGAACTCACAGGAGGAAAAGATATGATGGATAGCAATTACAAGAGAAGGATCCAGGCCACCTCCCTTGATCAACCACGGCCACAAACATACCACCTAAGATGACACGTGAAAATACTTAAGAGGCTGGCAAGCACCTTCCAAAATTTCTGGAAGCTCTGCAAGCCTCTAATTTCCTTAGGCAGACTTCCTAGAAGCTGGGAAGCGATCACATGTTACTTCTGTCTTTGCTTCTCTGTCTGTGCATCTGCAAGATATCTCTCTTGTCAGACCTTAAAAGGACCTCGAAACTAGCTCATTCTGAAATGCGTTTAAAGAAAATCTCTTATATTCAAAACCTTTCCATAATACAGCCTGCTGATTTGATGTTCTTACCTCCGTATTTGTTTACATTTTCACTTTTTTACTTCATTACATACATAGAATGTGCTGAGAACACTGCTAATCAATAGTGGCCCAGAATTACAGCACTGTTATTTGAGGTGTTTAGCTTGGGTCCAAATTAAAATTCTGTCAGATTTTGGAAGTGTCTGGCTCAGAAATTTTATTTCAAATCCCTCTCCACTTGTTAATTTTATCACATTGTAGGAGCACAGAGACACTGATCAAATTCTTACCTTGTTTGGCATAAGGCGGTCCACTGATACTTGCTTTCCTGACTTCATTGTTACTCGTGTTCCTAGTAGTCAAGTTCAATGGCTCAGGGAAAATGCCTTTTTTTCCACTTGGCAACATTTCCTTACTGAAACTGAAAATAAAATAAAAAAAAAAAAAAAATAATAATTATAGTAACATATCACATGGGAATTTCTGAGTTGCAGCCTAAAATATGAAAGCCTGAGAAAAATGGAATGCTTAACAAGAGTAAAGGAAAGCAAGAAAAAGAGGTAAGAATATTAATGAGCATTATTAAAAAGAAAAAATGCAGAGTCCCTCCCTTCTCTCCTCACAGAACTGTAGTCACAACTGTTGAAGACAATTAAAGGCTTCAGTTCGGATAAAAATCCCCAAACACTAAATGCTGTACACATACTCAGAGAGGATGAGAAATGACTGCTGCCTCAAGCACTCGCACTATAAGAGGACAGGACAAAGGACAGAAGATGAAATAGGGGCACCAAGGGCTTTGTCTTGAAAGATGTTGTATTCTTTAGGTGCTGAATCAACAAAGATCTTTAATATGCACACTCTTTCTTTGAAGACATAGTTCAACATAACTGTTTCAAGATAAGTACGTGTTTAAGTGTTTTGGTGGACCAGAGCCAGGTCGCTTGGCAGCTGGCAGGACTGAGCCCAGAAGATGTTTCTTCTGTGGTTGTGTTGAGGATGGGCAAAGGAATAATTACAGCCCGTTGTTCTTATTGATGTGAGCCCTAGTCTCTCTGCTACACTCTCTCTTGTCAGAGCCACTCATAGGCACATGCAGAGTGTCAGGTCCACACAGGGCCACTCATTTTAATAAACTTAAAAAATGGCCAAGAAATATGGAACTACCTTATGAAATATGGAAAACCTCACCTTCCAGCAACACTTCTGTGCTGTGCGTGCGGTAAAGCACAGAAAAATAGCCCAAATAGTTATAATTTCCCTGAGAGAAGTTTGAACACTTGAAAACACTAAATTGTTAGGTTCTACCATCCAATCTTACAAACATAGTTGTGTGGGGCAACAGGAAAGATGGCAGAGAGCCAAGCTGCCCAGTGGGTGGCATAAATTAGCAAAAAAACATTTCAAAGAGACATAAATATAGTAAACATTCCACAGTTTTCTTACTTAACTCAAAACTGTCACAAATACTGTTGTATATTTGCATGTTTTTTTAGCTGCACCAGCTGAGCAGTTTGAAGAATTCAAGTTACATTCAGGATGCTGAATATATCTGGATAAAACAGAACACACACTACCCAAGAGACAAAAGAGTCAGGGTACCTTTGGTGAGCAGAGATTTCCTTAATGAAGACACAAACTGCACTGAATACAGTGCCCTGAAAAAAACTGCCCTGCAACATGCTTGTCCCATCACTGGGGAGAACAAACATGGGCAGGGGGATAGGGAGGGAAATAAGTTACTTGCAAATGAGTTCACTATCATAGAGAAAAGACTGAATTTTCATCTACAGAGGGTAGATGAAAATCAGCTACCATTAATGGCTGGGGATGCAGCTTTCCGTGTGATATCAGCATCTGCTCAGGTTGGGCAGAAACAGTTTTCTTAAACAAATTCCAAGATTAGTGCAAAACAAAATGAGTTCTGGGTTGCTTGGCTATATTGAACCGTATATATTTTCTCCTCAGGTATTTGTCCCTTTGAAACTGTATCTTTCACAAGTCCCTAAGTACAATATGTCTGCATGAAATAATTACTATGAACCCTTAATGAGACTTATAAAATGGTTTCTGCTATATCACAGCAAATAAATGCTAGGTAGTCTACCTCTGTGTCACTCTGCCATACTGTTTGGGGTACCTGTAGCCACAGAGGTCTTTTAGATGAGAGGAACTATTAATAGTTGACTGCTGATAGGAGCTTTCAGAAACTCTTAACTTGAACAGGAGGCAACACAGAGCAGATTTCTCACTCTGGAAAGCACCTCTCCATGTAGGAAAAGTTTCATTTTTCAGATTCTTTGGTGGCTACCTGATGAACTTAGTACCTCTCCTAGCTTAGCTCGTTTCAGAAATGGCACCAGCCACTTTCTCTATTAACAGGAGATATTTAGAAAGAACTGTGTAAGGAGTTGAAGGACTTGCAGTGGTTCCTTACTACTTGAGAGAATTCCATGATTACATGACAGAACAGGGGAAAAAAAAAAGGGCACGAACAAAATAAATAGCTGATGGGAAACTTAAATATCAAGAGGAAAAAAAGTCTTAGCAATAAGTTCACCTGAATACTACTGCCCATGTGATTTCTAGAATTTATCTTTTTCTTTTCTGTCTTCTGAATAACAATGATGCCACAGGCCAGTAATAATGGACTCGGAGCACTGAGATTCCTTCCTTTATAGTTGTTCCCTGGGTCATTACACAATCTGCATTGCTTCTAGTTTTTAAGAGTGGCTTTACATAACTATCAGTTTGTAAGAAGCACGCTTCTCTTCACCTCCCTGCACACTTCATGTTGGGACAGGAAAAGAAAAGAATGAAAAGCATTGTGAGACCCACTAGCACTAAGAAAGAGGAGGTGAAAGGAATAATATATACGTGTCCCTGAAGGAAAGAACATTGTTAAAAATAAAGATGGAAAAACAGAGTAGGTTTCAAAACTATTCAAACATACAAGGCTGCTTGTATTAAAAATGAGAAGGAACACATCCCTAGGTTTTCATACTTAGTTTTACTTTCTCTTTCAACTTTCCAAAAAGTTTTCTGCTAATGGAAGTATACATTTCTAATAAAAAAATTACATTAACAATGTGCCTTTCACCCATGGCCCTCAAGTTGCTTTACAAGATACAGTTCTCACAGTTGTTCATAGTCAGATGAATAGGGCAGTTTAATTAGGTCCGTCTCACACTAGTAAAAAAGAGGAAGGGAAGCTGAACAACCCATATTTCACACACTTCTGTTGAGACTTGACTTTGAACTCATTACTAAACATGCATAAAGTGGTGCAGTTCAAATTCTTGGCACAAGCATTTTAACCAGAATTGGAAAAGAGAATAAATACTGATTTGTGTAGAGACATCAGACTTGGGAAATCCAAATTCAGTTTATTTTGCTGTAGGTGTTCAAGTATCTCAGGCAAGGTACTCTCTGGGCTTATGGCTGTCTTAAGTCTGGTAGCATTATGAGCGTGATTACATTAAAACATCATGAGTTCCTTAGGTACTTCTACAACTCTAGGACTCTAGGCTCAATTAAAGGGACTTTAACTGTAGGGACCCTCTAACAATCCTCACCAATGACATCATGACAAAGAGGCTAACATGCAAGGCTCTTGACCCTTGGTCCTTCGTTCTACATGAGGCAACCTTTCAATAATTACTTGGTCTAGACTTCTGACCTCCATTTAATCCCACATGTCAAAGGAACTATCAGCCTGGGATAATTTAGTTCACCAGGCTCAGCTGTCACTGCTAACTACCATTCCTCAAGACCACAGCCCTCGCACTGCCAACCTTCTGTTGGTGTTACCTGTAGGCAATGCAGCAGGGTTTCAAGATCACCATGCTTCGATTTTAGCCTTCTCTTCTGACTTGTTAGTGCATTCTGAAGAAATGCTCCTGCTCCACTGTGCATTACTCGGTCACTGAAGAGCAAGCAGCCAAGAAGTCTTGGATACATTTTTCTTGCGGGCAATGCTACTCTGACCACTGAAGCTGTTTGAACAGGGAAATGCCATGGTGAGATCACAAAGGATAGTTGTCTCTTCCTCATTCATTATTTTAGCCAAGCAAGTTTAAGATGAACATGAGCCTCAAACATACCTCTCTGCCAAATCTTCAACACCTTCCACCAACTTCAGAGGCTGTCCTAAAACTCATGAAGTAATGCAAAATAAGTAGTAACACCCCCCAAAAAACCCCGCAAACAAACAAAACCCCAAAAGAAAACCAAAACTCCACAACACTTTTCTTCAATCACACATTACTGTTGATTTTTTTCTTTTTAATAATGTTTGTCAATAAAGAAGTGTAGGAAAAATATCCCAAGGAACACCACTGAAATTTAGATGAGATACATTTATGTTAGGACAAGTTTATTTACAAAAGCAAGAAAAATAAAATCACTCACATTTGTCCTGTTGTATCTGACTAGGAATTTTTCACAATCCTTATACAAGTACTGAAGAAGGTGGGAGACATGACCTTAACATTGGTCCCATCCTCTAACACAGGAGATTTGGATTTTTATTGCTACTAATAATTACACAGGCAGAGGAAGAAGAGGCAGAGTGCAAATTTCAGTGTACAAATATTCATATTCACAAGCCAAAAAATCATATAGTCATCTATTACACAAGGCATTAGCTTACACTATTTCATTGCCCAAACAGCTAGAAATTGAGATCAGACTTCCCATGTAAAAGTATGCACTGAAATTGTCCATATTTAAAAGTACCAGAAAGGCAGATAAAAGTTTGCAATGCCATGAGACTGTAAAGGGAAAAGAAAATCAGAGAAAGGTCATTGGAGGCCAGCAAGCGAGAGACTAAAGACAGCTTGCAGAATAAGAAGTTCATTTAAACACAGTAATTTGAAAACAGGCACAACAGGAGACGATCTATATTATCTTTTATTTGCTGAATCTTTTTGCTTTTACTACTGCCAATTCCACCCCTGCAGTTTAGACCTGGCAGCTAAATCTCTGTTGCTTTCCAGCAGCTTTCAGAAAACAGATAAGGAACCAAGCTAGCAAAGAAATAGGCTAAAGTACTCTCACTTTCTCTCTCACTCTGTTCAAGTACAGTGAGTGAATCTTTCTTTACAGCATCATCTAGAGGCTTGGGAACTCTTGACAACAGAAATCTTACACTGACCTAGAAACGTCTGAGTCTATGACTACCATAAACTTCTCATTAATGGTTTCCTAAGTTGTTATATGCTTTTCAGCAGTATTGTGTATATCTTGGCAAAATAATGAGACTTAGTCAGTTCATGCTCAGGCCCCACAAAGGTGATACTGTCTTGATATGTGAGACTCCAGAGTGGTTTGGCTCCTGCAGAGAGAAAAAGGAGGAAAGACCTCTAGCTATTATCTAGATGGCACAATCATTCTACAAAGACCCATCATATTTTACAATAGAAATTATACACAAAAGATGGTTTAAAAAAAAAAAAGCATAGACTATTCTGTAGCTGTGCATTTGTTGACAGACTTTTATTTTACATAGAATGCTGTAGCTGCTTGTAAAAAGGATGTGAGGAAAGTATTTCTAAATAGGTTGAGAACATTTGGGCTCAGTAGATATTTATTTCTATGTGGACTACAAAACCAATCTTTTTAAGCTATCAGTGCCTATGCTTGAATCCAGTTATTTTTGTACTTTGTTGACTCTGCTTTAGGGTCTTAAAAATAAATCAGCAATTCATTCTGTACATCTTTACACCTTAGACAATAGTTGGAATGTTATAATGAGGAGACAGAACTGGAGAACGTGTACTGTGTTATATATACTGTGTGATCACTGGTTTCAATGGGATTGCCGTGCATTGTCCTTGCTTTATACAAAACTAAACTTTGAGCTTGCATCCCGCTGCCTATCATAGTGCAACACTGCAAAGCAAAACCTTGCTTAGAAGCTCTGGACACTTTGTCTCTTCTTGTCTTCCCCAGTGGTAAGTTACACTCTGTTACTAAAACTACTGAACTTTACAGTCCTCCGAAGGCAAAGTCCAAAATGAGATCCAGCTTTGATCTTCTCACCAGTGTTTCTTGATGGTGTCTCACAGTTGAAGTTCTCTAATTTCAAGAACTCTGGTCTCAGACTCTGGCTGATGAATGGGCATGAGCCCTGCTTTCTTCTTTTCCTTCAAGAATTTCCTCCTAAACTGTTACCGTCCGATACCTTCCTTACCAGTAATGATATGCCTATAACTTTCTATTCAAATGCTACCCTTTCTTGTTGAGGTAGTTCTACCCAACTGTCAAAATAAGGTTTACAGGCAGCTTTTCAGCTCCTGTGATCAGAGTCCTAGACGTCCATCCCTTTCCTTGGTTTCTCCAGCACAAAGAAAAAGAAGTGTTTCTAGAGTGCCTTTGCAATCACTACTTACAATTTCACCATCCTTGAAAAGGAAGTCTCAGAATTCTTCATTCCCAAGCACAGTCCTCTGTGTGCATTTATCCTGAAATACGACCTGTTTTCCAGCTTTACTAATTTTGCTAGGTATCTTTATACCATCCATCCTGCTGACTTACTGATTATTTTGGTAAAACAGCGGGATAGGACTCTCATTCTTGGACCTACAGATCTGATCAGTTATTTGTGTCAGAGGAGACCTGGAACTGGAAATGATCAATCATTTCTCAAGAAGAGTTTAATTCAGTAAGACAGACAATTACTCTGGAACACAAAGCTCAAGCTGTTCTCTCAAACAGGAGAAGCTAGACAAGAAATATCTGCTATCTGGCACACTTAAAAAAAATATATTAAAAGTCTCCCTGCCTGACCCAAAAGGCACAAACAGTGCAGCTCTTTTAATCAAAGCATGCAAAACTTTCTTCATCTTCAAGGCATCAAATCATGATCCCATTAATAGTAAAACTTCCAGTGGCTGTAAAGAGAGAGTGAGCTTTGGGGTTTTTTTTGACATTGCTGGAATGGGCATGCAATCAGCTTCAAAACAAAATTAATTCAAAGAATAATTCTGAAAGCATATTGATACAAAGGGATCAATGCAAACACCTACTGAAGTCTGTAGGAGCCTTTTGATTGCATAATTTTTAAAGACCATGACTTGATGTGAATTCATTACAGGCATTGGTCTTAACTTAGGACAAACTTCATGAAATGATGGAATAATAACCTGATGTCATAGTTATAGAGACATAAAATCTGAATGGAAGAAGTTAACTCTATCCCAGCCAAAACCAGCACAGACTTAGCATGGCCCAAATCTTCCTGTGTCCATATAATCATAATCCAAATAAAACTGATGATGATACTGGTATCAGTCTAGGGAAAAAATGACATGAGATTATATGAGTATAACCAAAGCATTAAAAAATTAATTTCATTATGCAATATTGAAATTTAAAAGGCTGATTTCACTTGATTCATTAGAATTTAAGAAGAGAAGACTCAAAAGATTTTATGTTTATTATTATAGAAAGTGGAAAGTAAAACAGTATCGCTTGCAGAATAAGGTTTCCTAAGCGCAGACTGTAAAAGTCAACTGGGCAGATGTACGTTGATCAGTTACTTCACTTCAATGTTGAGAAGGAATAAGTAAAGATAGCAATAATAGGCACCTATTGAACCATATCACATTTTCTTGTACTATAAATTTCTTAAGTAAATCAGTAAATTTTTGCTGCATTGTGATGGCTATAAATCTCAGAAAAGCATTTTGTGAATGGGTCAATGCATTAGTTCTGCAAGCTCAATTAGCTATGCTACCACCAGGCTGTGAAAATCTACAATAAAAATAAAACAGCTCTAGTCCATTAGATTAAAAGTGACTATAAATATTAAGTGTTGTTGTAAATGGATCCAACTTTTGGATATGCCATCTAATTTTTGAAGCCTCATTTAAGATTTAATTCTTAAAGGACATTGGCATATTTTCTTGCTACAGAGTAGTAATACCTCATGAGAAAGCATTAAAACATGAATTGAGGGAGCATCTATTAGTAATAAAATACATTTTGTTTTATTTCATTTTTCACTGTGTTTCTCAAAAAGTTATTTGTTTTGAAAAACAGTCAAACTTGGAAACTAACAGATATGATTTCAGTAACCAAATGCAGCACTTTAAATGGGATGCTTATAAAGCAAACTTGACCCAAGTAAGTTTTAATAGACAATTTTCATTAATAAATAACCTTTTTCAAACTCATGCTTCACATTTAAATACAAGGAATTACTGCAAAATAAGATGAAATAAAAGATGAAAATAAAGTTGTTTCCTTCCCCCATTCCCATGCCCCCAGTGATTCCGCAGCCCTCGGACCTGTTGCCTTCATGCAAACCTCTCAGGGAAGCAGCAGTATTTCTTAATGAAGCAGAACCAGCTTCTCAGTGTGGTTCTGGGTAGGCTCAAAGAAGGGGAATTATTTTATACTCATAGAGACCCAATTTACCTGAATTCCCACTGCTGTAATCCCAGTTACAAAGCTGTGAAATTCCATCCCAGAAGTTTACTAAAACCAGGAAAGCCAGCCTGTTACATTTGCTGGATTTACTCATGAACATAAAGGTCAGCATATGTATATTTATCCATACATAAATTGGAGACCTTCCTGAAGAAATGGGTGTGCTTTGTGTGAAGTCCAACCCTGTTTAAAGGGCTAATTAAGGAAATCCTCAATGCGTAGTGCTAGTATTTACCTGTGGGCAGAGGTGCAAGAAGATGCCCAGACAAATCTGGAAGCACTGCTTCATGGTCCATGCCGGTGCAATGCAAGCCAGCTTCAGTCCAGCTGTGACATAGCCTTGTTAGCAAAGAGGGGCATTTTAGCATGGACAATGGCTCTTGCAACAGTATATTTTCCAGACACTGGCTAGCTCCCATCCAGCCAATTCACAAGGGAGCTCCGTGCCTGCTTTGATGTGCCCTTTGCCAGTTTCATAGACTTGTTAGTACTGCTTATCTATTTGTCTAAATCCTTGTACCGTGCCCATCACTGAGGTGGCCAAACATATTCCCCTGCTACGGATAGCTATTCCGTGGCACTTGTAGTTCTAATTAATCTATCTCGTGCAAGCTGCATGATATTTAAACAGCTCTGTCTCAAAGCTTCAAAACTTACATGTACATCCCTTTAAGTCATGTTACTGAGAAGGAGCTGGTAAAGATTTTTTTCCCCTCTCTGTTCTTCTCTCATGATTAATAATGACAGCTGAAAGCAAGTGGCAGAAGGCCAAACAATCAAAAGGCATAGCAATAACAGTCCTGTTTCCCTGCAATTCACAAATTATTTAATTATCTTTCGACATTGCAATCAGGGTGCAAATCCTATACTATACCAGCTGCCTGGGTTACAGACATTCAGGTAGGTTTGATCTGATTGAGTAACGCCCACTCTCCAAAAAACGTTTTATAGTTCTAAGAGTAGACAGACCACTGGAAAATTTGATATTTTGTCTTCAAAGACCACGTCAATGTACTTGACTGAAAGAAATAATTTCTGTATAAGCATTGCAGTCTGCTCGGTTTGAAAGATCTGAATGCTCGTGTTTTGCATCCGTTAAAAAATGGAATGCATTTTTCTACCTACTTTATAAGCTGATTGTCAATGTACTTCAAAAAAGACAAGTAGAAAAACATATTTCATGATGTTTTTAAATCATCATCTTATGGGCTTGCTGAGATTGACAGCTCTGCAGAAAAAGAAAGATTCTTCACTTGAAGTTAAATAGAATAACTTGGAATATCTGAAATTGTCAGGAGGCTTTTTGAAAAGATGTCCTTACGCACGTAACTGCAAGTCCATCTGTTGTTTTAATTTGTCTCTCTAATAATTCCCTGGAGTTTCACTTGGTTTGAATGTTAGAATAAATAGAAAGGAATCAAACCATGCATTCTTTAAACAAAATTTATCCATAAATACAGTTCTGTGCATTAACTCTTGCCTGTGCCAGCCTCATTTCAAGTTTCACTGTTTTCATTAACATTTACTGAGCGCCTATTTAAAGTAAATGTATTCATTCCAACAGTTGCTCTGCCTTAAACAGAATTTTATACAGTTCAGAACTTAAAAATATTTGAAGTATGCAGCTTAGTTAAAACAGATAGCTGTATTAACCATATCATCTATTTGTACTTCCAGATGTTCTTAAATCGTCAAATTTTCACTAAACATGTATTTCAAGTTTCCAAATGTTTGGCAACAAGAATGATATGTTACTAGTTCTGAAAAAAAATTTAAAAGCAATTTGTTTACCTGATTTCAAGTCATTATTTTTATTTGGATAAGCAAAGAATAACACACTGCATATTAACAATTTTGCTAGCACTGATGCATGATTCATCTTGCTGTGTATAAACTAGTGAAATGTGAAACTTGCTACATCTTTTTCAAAGTCTTCGAAAATATTACTAATGCTACCTCAGTGCTAGAAACACTCAGGATACAGGCCACATCTGGACTGATTTAAGGGAAAGAACTGTGGTCTTCAGTTACATTTAAATAGCAATTAAAAGGAGAGTATAAACTGATTATTTACATTACATAAACTGATTTCTGCAGCTAGAAAAAAACCCAAATCATTGCTTCCAAACTGTCTACAGCATAACAGTCTAAAGAGGCAGTCTGCTAAATTCTCAGCTTTTCCCTCAAGCTGAAATCCTAGTATTTCTGTAGATGAATTGGACGTTTCAGGCTGAAGCCAAATCCTGATCTTTCAAATTGATAGAAATGCATTGGAACTAATATGTCCGAGGCCATTATACCTGCAAATAGTATCTTGCATTGAGTATCATCAATGTTAAAATTGACATTTGGAGTGAATATATTGGACTTGGTCTGTAAAATTGCGTACTAAAACATAACTTGCCAATTTTTTCATATATTAAAGTCAGTTGTTTCTGTAACTGACTAGAAAAATCCTACAGAATCCAATGAAGGAGACTTTGTTCTCACTCAAACATCATATGGAATTTACTAGCACTTACAGATCTGCCATTAAAATCTTAAAATGGCTAAAAAAGAATAAAATGTAGTGACTAGACACCCTTATTTATGTTTATTTTTAAGCCAATTTAAAAACCCAGGCTAATTTCTGAGGAGTCATTCTGGATTTTACCTGCCCACTTCCACAAGTGATGTTGCTGGCTTGCATATGCCCTCGTTGCTTTTATCCAACGTCCACATTAGTTAATGACGAATTTCCCATTACATTTAGATGAATTTGGATTTGCCCCCCGGAGGCATCTGCATGTGCCTGTTTGGTTTCACCTGAACATGGACACCAGGGAAAGGGGGCATTCTTTGGGAAAGTCAAAACACGTAGCAGACTCTCAGGAGTGCCTGTGCTGTGGTTGTTTCCATGATCTACTTCAGGGTCAAACCTTCACCTGGTGTAAACTGGCACAATTTTGGCATAAACTGCAGATTAAGAGGACACAGAAAGGAGGAAAGAAAAAATAAGCCTCTGACTTGAGGTTCTATTAAATGTCCTCAGTTACCTAAACCACACAGAGATGGAGTAGTTATTAGTTTTATTCTATATATGGGGGAGGACAGAAATGCATTTACTGTACACTAAAGATCACTTCCTCCTCCAGGTTCTCCTTGCAGGTTCACGAGCTCCATGAGCTCAGAAATTGCCGTCCTCTCACTTCTGTGGAGGCCACGGACAAACTGATTCTCCAGTCATCACCTATGCTTGCTAAAGATCTCCCCCATCTGTCTCCCCCCTACAATACACATGACAGGCTACCATGTCCCACTGATAACCCCGTTCAGTAGGCAAAAGCCATGACCTACTACGTGAAACTGTTTTAACTAGCCCAGAACTTTTTAACACAAAGGGGAGAGTGAGACAGCTCAGTTGGTACACGAGCAGTGCTGCTAATGTCTCACAGGACTAAGGCAAAGAAGGGTCGCAGAAGCTGGACGTGACCCCGTGGACAACGACTTCTGTTGATGGTGCAGCTATTTGGAAAGGAAATCCTAGGGAGTATCTTAGTATAAAATGCAAGCCAGGGAGAGATTATTATTTTTGCATTACCCATTTTTCCAAAACTCATCCACCAATGCATACAGTCATGTCTGATTTTTGACTCCTTTCTACTGAAGCCTTTCTTATTCAATGCCGTTATGACTAAAACACATCATTTCATATTGTTTTTACAGTACATTGACAACCTAAGCACCTCTTTCTCCAAAGGCATCAACTCATAACTGCATTAGTTTTTCCATCCAGTGTGACCATATTCCACTGACTCTGCTTAAATCAGCAGCTTATAAATGGATAATGTCTCTCTCCCAACCTCCATGAGGAAAAACTGTTATAAAAAATGTCAACAGTGAAGTATGTCAAAACGGCAGGCAGTCCAGCATGGCATGCTTACTCCAGCGGAGATGCCAGAATGAAGTCAAGCTAGATTTCTGCTTTGAAAGGCACAGACACTCTAGCCTCTGCCAAGTGACACCAAAAACTGCATACTGATATTCAAAGACAAGATTTCTTCCCTTCCTCCCCTACCAGTCCTTGGTCACCTGTGGACCTGCTCCATTTGCAGCTATCAAAGGAATAAGGCTTTTAAATGATACCTGAGGTAACATGCTATACACCACTGGCTGCATAAACACATACAAAAGAATTAACATTCAGCTGCCCAAGAGAGATAATAATGATTCCCGAAGGCAAAAGGACACTAATTGGGACCGTCACCAACATGGCTGCTTTAGGTTGCCAGAGAAAATAAGAGAGACTTCCATTCTTCCTAAGGCTAATATAGATGTGGGAAAGGCAACATGAAAAGCTGAAATAGTGAGGGGAAAAAAAAAAAAAGAATCATGCTTCTTCCATCGTAAGAGTCCACTCAACAGTAACCTATATGAAGTTTCACCGAACTAGATCACCTCCTTAAAAGACCACGGGTTGCTCCTTGCCAGAGAGAAATTATCAGGGAGTGCAAGAAGGAAAGGTTGAATTTAAGTTCTATATTTTCCCTGCTTCCTTTTGAAGCTGCATGCTTATTTGGTGCCTTTTATGGGCTGCTGTGACTAATGCCATAGTCAAGTATGCAAAGTTCTTCGAAGACCTAAAAACAGCATGGATCCTGCTAAAAACACATACATTTCTCCCTCTCTGGTAGGGTCTCTGGGAGTATGCTACATTCTGCACATCCCTAAGGCAAATGAACATTCAGATTTTAGCAGTGGCAACATATTAATTTTAAAAATCACTGAAGCACCCCTGGCTGGAGGGAGCCCAGCCTAATCATTAACACTCATTGCCTCAGGGAGGGCTGAAGACTCTAGTTCCCCAATATTTCTGTATTATGTCTTTTAAAAAATATAAGCCCTAAGTAAAAGCAAAACAAATTTCTAAGTCACTTGAATATTCCCCCAGAGATGCAAAATCCCTGCAGCAAGAAATATCCTTTAGTTGTTAGTTATGCTGCTGTTAACTATGAAAACACCCTCTGAATAAGCAGAAGGTGGCAGACAGTTCTGACAGAAGAGACAAAAGCTTGCTATACATAGGCGCTACCAAGTAAAAACCTTCAGCATGGTGCACGGACATTAAACTCCACTGCTGAACATGAGCCGGCAGTGTGCCCAGGCGGCCAAGAAGGCCAATGGCATCCTGGCCTGTATCAGAAATAGTGTGGCCAGCAGGAGTAGGGAAGGGATCGTGCCCCTGTACTCGGCACTGGTGAGGCCGTACCTCAAATTCTGTGTTCAGTTTTGGGCCCCTCACTACAAGAAGGACGTTGAGGTGCTGGAGCGTGTCCAGAGAAGGGCAACGAGGCTGGTGAGGGGTCTGGAGCACAAGTCTTATGAGGAGCGGCTGAGGGAACTGGGGTTGTTTAGCCTGCAGAAAAGGAGGCTGAGGGGAGACCTCATCGCTCTCTACAACTACCTGAAAGGAGGTTGTAGCGAGGTGGGTGTCGGTCTCTTCTCCCAAGTAACCAGCGACAGGACGAGAGGAAATGGCCTCAAGTTGTGCCAGGGGAGGTTTAGATTGGATGTGAGGAAAAATGTCTTTACTGAAAGAGTGGTGAAACATTGGACCAGGCTGCCCAGGGAAGTGGTTGAGTCCCCATCCCTGGAGGTATTTAAAAGATGTGTAGATGAGGCACTTAGGGACATGGTTTAATGGACATGGTGGTGTTGGGTCGACGGTTGGACTCGATGATCTTAGAGGTCTTTTCCAACCTCAATGATTCTATGATTCTATGATTCTAATTCCCCCATTAAAAAAATGTTTCTCTTTTGTTTCATTTGTTTCATTCATTAAGAATGTTTTGCCAGACTTTCATGTTCTTTTGGGACAAATTCCAGGACTCTGTCAGCTGCTGTGCTGACGGGGACCCAGCGGACCAGCAAGTTATGCTGCATCATGCACAGAGAGTGTTTAAAGGGCGTTTAAGACCAAATAAACCTTGCAAATATCATCACTGGGTTTAAATTACATGCTTGGTGAATTTGGCTCTTTTTGTTAGATCTAATCGAAAGAGGATTTTTTTCTCTCTCCTTCCTGAAGGATTAATTTGCCCCTGCTGCTTATTACTCATCAAAAGTCATCATTTTCTATCTGTGACATCCTGATAGGCTGTTGCTGTGGAAAAGATTATGAAGCTGAAAACAAGCAAGCTGATTTGCATTAAGAAGTGAGTTTCAAAGTGTGCAACTTTTGTTCACAGAGGGACTTAAGACACATTTGATCAGGCAAAGATAATGTTACAGAGGAAAAAGAAAAGATGTACTTGAGAGAGACATTTTGCTTTTTTAAATAGTGTGATGATTGGTATCACAGAGCAAATTATAAAATCAAATTATTAAAATGTTTCTTTTCAAACGCTCCTTTCCTGGATGATGTTCTCCCGTTTATCTTTCTCTTCTGCTGAGCTCTGGAATAACAAACTTCCTACTGGCCAAATATCCAACTGATGTGGCTCAGCATAGCTCCATTAACTTCAGGGTAGCTATACCACTTTATCAGCAAAGGATCTGAATCTCTCCTTCAAAGCAGAAATAACATGGCGCAACAGGAAAAGGAACCTCTCTGTGCAAAAAGGATCATTTGAGGAAAATCAGCCCTTGGTGTACTAACAACTAAGTGTAGCTGAGTGTCACTAACAACTGCACTACTTCATGGCGTTTACAGCCTACCAAATATCAACAGTTAATTGATTGGAGCACAAGATAAAAGTCTGTTTATAATTAGACCTAACAACATTCACACACCTTGATTTGGGATGAAAGCATCCTCTTACCTCTGAGCTCTCTTTTGGCAATATACAGCACTCCAGATGTCAGGCTTAGCAATAGAAAATTCTGCTGGGGTGAGGAAGGGAACAATTTATTACCCCTTAACATAGGAATTGCATGGGGATGCTCTGCTGCTTTCATTTTTGTGCTTTTCTTAGGTGAGGAAAGAAAGAAAACCTAGTTACCTTTAGAGCCTACCTGAACAGCTGGTTTTCTACTCTTTGATCTACTACAGGTTTTTCTTCCTGATATTGAGTACGTCGCTCAGGCCCCGAATACCCAAAGATGCCTCCAGAAGTCAAAGGGACAAACCCTACGATGGGTCGTTCTGCCTCTAAAGTTAACAGCTTGTCTGCAAGATGATGCTGGATAACTGCCTGCGTATTAAAAGTCGTACCTATATAGAAGAGTGGCTGCACCCTACTATATATTTGATTGACAACAACTTACGGTATCCTACTTTCGTGGTGAAGGCTGGTCTCCAGTGGCACAGGCTGCTGTCTTAGCCAAGAACCTCCCTCTGGGCAAATGTCACCTGCCAGTTAGTTCAAGGAGGACGAAGCCCAGGAAGATGCAGGTAGCTCTGCTAACCTGCCTTTTCCAGCAGCTGCCTCTCTAAGGCTTCAGGAGGAGTTTGCAGGATTTCCTAATTCAGCCTTAGTTTTTGTTGTGACTTTAGCTCATACAGCAGTGCAGTAATCAACTCTACCACTTATTTATTCATTCACAGCACACTAAAAAGTGATGAATTTCAAAACTTAGTGGCTTAATTATTTTATTTTCTCCTGCTTTTCTGCTCTTTCTTTCATTATCTTTGTTCATTAAAACTAATATTCCTTGATGATAATATTAAAGCATGACAAAACGTTAATTTTACAGCAGTTTTCCTATGAATATAATAAATTAGCTCATAATAGACCCAGATAATTTTCATTTTAAATATCATATTGCAACACATCTTACTGAATTCATCATTGAATTACTGTTAATCAGTTAACATAAAGTGGTGTTGAATTTGCTTCTTAAGCTTAAATAATAACCTTTATCTATACTGTTGACATTATCTTATAACATCCTATAACCTTGCATTTGTTCCAGCATTTTGGGGGATCTTCCTAGAATGCTTGCATTGCCAGGACAGTGGCTGTATTTCTTCAGGAGGTTTTAATCTACACTGTGAAATACTTTATTGAGTATGGAGTAGACAGACAATATTTCCCAGGTATTCTAGAACTGTTTCAATAAACTGAATATTTTGGTGTATTAATTAAACGGTAGAAAGCTGTAGATTCTGGGTCTATAGATTTTGCCACTGGATTCAAAGGCACAGTCAAGCAAATCAAATGAACATTACACCCAAGAGCAAAGGGATTGAAACTCAAGAGAGGAAAGTCCCCATGGCCTCAAATCAGTACAAAGTACATGTCTGTTGACGTTCCTCATTACCTGTGAGACTTGCATGGCTCCTCAACTCTGCTGAGTCCACTCCCTCCTCAGAGCTAGAAAGCAGAGGAGGATCCAGTGTATCCAGTATATTTTGTTGCCAAATACCTGTATCCAGTGTATTTTGTTGCAGGCCATCACACAACTGCATGTCACGATGTGTCTACTGGCACATATAAGCTGCATTGAAAAGAGGAATCTTAAGACATCTAAAATCAGTGGCTGTTTTTTACCTGCTTTGCATTGGTCCAGTGGAGCTTGGTCTTCAGTGCGGTCACCTGATAGTACAAACACCTTTTAAAGGATGGGCTCAGTTTGGAAGCCATTCATAAAGAAAGCAGCCTGTTCATATTTGTAAAGAATTGCAGTAGGGAAAAAGACATATGCAGCACTAAGTAAATACTTTTTAACATAAAAAACATTTTATCCTCTCTGCAAGCCTGTCCTAGTCCTGAAAGATAACCATCATTCAATGTGACACATAGTGAAAAGGAAAAAATCCCTGCAAGCTGAAATGAGGTGGTAAAGAGAAGGAGAGTAGGAAAGGAGGTCAGGACTTTGAAGGCATCTTTTTCTTTCTCCATCTTGCCTACAATTTTCTGCTACAATATCACAAGAATGGCAGATAAAGACCTATAATAAAATCCAAAGTGCTTATTTGATCTGCTAATCACCTGCTTAATGCTTGTACCTATCTTGCCAAAGCAAAGAAATTCAACCTCCGCTCTTCAAGTTCTTAATTCCTCCACTGCCTGCAACAGCAATGCTGCTATTGCATTCCCTACCCCTAGGAGTGTGATTATGAAGTCTAATCTCCTCCTCCTAAAGTCAATGCAAGTAGGGATTTAACTTGTTGGTTTTGTCTCTGATATCCATGAGAGAGAGGGAATAGACAACCACAAGTCTAAAAGTTGGATTGCTTCCTAAATATTTTTTGCTATGCTTTTTTTAAAAGTGTTTTGAGAGTATTTTGTCTGTTTAGTCCTTGCAACACGTTGGAATATTTGCCTGAATATTATACTTTAGCAACATTTCACTTACAAGTGCTCCAAAAAGAATTTGGTGCTACTTTTCTATTTATTCCTTTTATCAAGCATTAAGATTGTCAATGGTTCTAATATGCTGCAAAGCTACTCTACTCCAACCTGCTCCAATACTGTAGGTCTCTGTGTGCAGCTTAGCTTCAGACTATATCCACATCTTACCTACTTAATTTAGGCTGGAACAGCTGCAAATTGTTTTGGTTTTGTGCTGGTGTTGGCCAAAACATGTGTGTGTCATTAAAATAAAAAAAAAAAATGGATCCATGGAAAAATTTTAAAAAATCCTTTCTTCCCATATTTTAAAACTCAGTCAGTTTTCCAATGAGAAATCAAAACATTTTTTGTTCAAAAAAGTACTCAAAATGAAATGTGTAGTCTTAAACATTTTACTCCTTTTGGCTGAATGTATTTGCTGAATTTGATGGGAGCTCATGGAGTTTTTATCACCTTGAAACAGCATTTTACATAAATAAAAATCTATCATTCCAAGTGTAATTATATAAAACTACAGAAATGAGTTCCAAGTTGTTGGTCTTTTAGAAAACAAAGGCATAGTGAGTAGGACCCAGAAAATAATTTTACCTTTGTATGTTACGTTTGTGAAACCTATACAAGAATTCTCCAAATGGCTCTGGCATTCTCATTTTTTAAAAGTTGTTGACAAATTCAAGGACTTGGAAAAGAAACCAGACAAATTAGTTTAGGTTTGGAGAAAGTGCCTTACATTGAGAAACAGTCCGTTTAGCTTACCGGAAAGAAGATTGAAAGGTAGTTTGATTACAGTGTACAAATATCTTAAATAGGGGGAAAAAACTGGGTTGCACAAAGCTGTTTAATCTAGCAGAAAAAAAGCAAAACCAAAGTCAAGAGCTGGAACTTAAAACCAAACTGAAATTTAAAAAAAAAAGGAGAAAAAAAGGAGTATAATAAAAAGTAGCAAAAGACGACCTGGATTCTCCACCTCTATCTCAAAACCAGATGCTCCTTCAGAAGACAAGCTTTAGCTAAGACAAATTGTTTTAAACCCCAATAAGTTATTAGGGTCAATATTGGGGTAACTGATTGCTCGAAAGCTAAAGGCCAGTAGTATTCAAGAAATCGGACTCAGAGAAAGTATGCTGGTTCTCAACTAATGAAGTACGTCTTACTAGTAGAGCAGAAAGCAAGACTAGACTGAAAAGCCCGCAGAGAGCATTAGCCTGGGCTTTGTGCCAGTGTGGCAGAGGTAGTGACAGGGATGGGGAAGGCAAAGGGCTTACAAAGTATTGGGCTGCAGCTTGCTCCAAGATCCTTGGTCTGAGAGTCTCTTGGCCTCAACCTCTACAGAAGACAGGCCAAAATACTGCTAATTTGTGAAGTCAGTGCATAATAGCTTTGGCTGTAATAAAAAAGTTTAATAATGACAACATTCAGCACTTACAATGAATTTCATCAGCATCCCTGTGGCCAACTCAAGGTTAAGGGTGTCAAGAAATGGCACTTAAATTGCTAAGTCATCAAAAATCTACTGTTGACTTCAGTTCCTCCAGGAATATCAGCTATCCCAAGTGAAGGCCTCTCCAGCTGATTGCAGGTACCAACAAGTGAGTAAATAATATAAATAGATAATAGGCATTTTAAACACTTTTTCTCTCATTTATCCTTTTCTCTTCTTCCCCTCCGATCCTGCCAACCAAAAAAGCATCAACAACAGCCATGTGTTATGCTGTGTGAAAGATTTTGTGCAGCTTGCTCCCAGAGAAGAACATCAGGGCTGGCGGATTAGAGATCACAGATATTTTAAGGGGCTGGGGGCAGGCCCTAAATAAAAATACCAAGAGAAACAGGATCATTTCGCAAAGTACACCAAGAGAGTCAAGTCTTTCAAAGATCCCATCTATGTCTAGCTGCATATGGGCCAGAGGAAGGGGAAACATTGAAGGTAAGGTTACTGATTTCTTCAAATCAGTCTCTGTCATAGAACTTGGTAGAAAAAAGTTGTAAAACTAGGTTCACCTTTACAGGGAAGGAGTTTAGCTTTTATACACAAACACATACACACACTGACAAAACACATGCCCACTTACAGAAAAAAAGTTTTAGCATCTAGCAAGAATGAATCACTTCCAGAGAGAGATTTTATTCAAACAGGGGACTTCAATTAGAATGAAAATAAAATAAGTTGTAAATAATCAGAATGATATAGCATTAAAAGAAGTTAACTGTTAGTCACTTTATACTGGAATATACTGGCCAGTTGATGAACTGCAGAAATGACTAAGCTTGTACCAATCTTTACAAACGTGAAAAGCCATTTAGTACTTTAAAAGAAACCTCAAAATGTTGTCTTTTTGGGTTTTTTTTGTTTGTTTTCTTTTGTTTGTTTGTTTTTAGCCAAACAGCTCTGAGTCTCACAAGCAAAGTAAGGAAAGCATAGGCAACATCCCTCCATTGCTCTCCTCTTCCCTGCTCACACCCCTTGCACAGGATCTTTTAGGCCTTCCAGTGGTAGAAGCTATAAAGGCAGGAGAGAATGTGAGATCATGATTCCCCACCCTTCAGAAACTGGACACCCAGAGTATGATTATCGCATATTAGATTAATAGCATCTATTAAAAAGGGCTTCATTGGCCCCGATATATAGACAAGGCAAAAAAACCCCAAACAAGTAAGAACCTAAATGATATATATGGAACTGTTTGATTCTTGAACACATTTGTTATTAGCTCTGGATATCAGTATTTGTGTTAGGCATTTCTAAGACTTGAAAAATGAAAGCCAACTGCAAAAATGATAAAAAGGGCTTCTCTCTCTCCCAGCAAAGCTCATGAGAGGTGCCACACAAAAACTTTTAACTAAACATATTGAAAAATATGAAAATAAATAAAAATGACACCTTCTACATACTTTGCCTTGGCGAACAATGCTTCTATTTATGCCAAAATAATTAAAAATAGTTTACTAGAATTCAGAACAAAACTTTTTATTAGTTTAATTAAAAGGAAGCTTGTAGATATTCTTCAAAGCCCACATCTGTTATTAAAAATTGATGACAAAAGTGTACATCTATCACCATTATGAAAATTCTAATTCCAATATTTGCAAAATTTTTTAAAATTATTTTTACCTTAAGGTAGAATTGATTTGTCATCTTCTACCAAAAAGGAAGAACATTTTAAACATTAGATATGTGGCTACATGTCAAATCTATGAAGAAAAAAATTCTAGTTCTTCCTTAGGATTAGAGAAAAGCTTTGAAATATACATATACACACATACATACATACGGTATGTATACCATACAAAATGTATGTATAATATAAATATATTCTTTTTATGCACACAATGTATGCACTACATATATATTAGTGAAGAAGAAACCACTCATCCCTATTTTGTTCTATTTGCAGGCCCATCAATGTGCTAAATACAGCATGGGCTGTTGAGGCCACCTTAGTTTTAGCTAAGTACCAGTCCAGTTTTAGAAAATAACTTAAACATGTGCCTAACTGCTTTCACAAAATCAGAATTTTGTGAAAAGATAAGATACTTTTGTATCTTATCTGTTATGGAAATATGTTGATTTGCTGCAGCTGAAGATCTTGCTCATTGCCTTTAGACACCAATTCATCCATCTGTAGCATGTAGAAACATGTCTAGTTTTAATTCTCTTGATTAGAGCCGATTGTTTAGCATGCCTTCCTTCATCAAATGTCTATCAGAGATATCAAGTATCTAAATGACATCATAGTTTTTGTAGACAGATCAGATCTATACGTACATCTGTAGTCTTTTTCCCTTCCTCCCACTTAGTCCTTGACAGAAGTCTTATGTTTCCTAAAGACCTACTAGAACTACTCTTCCCATTGAAACAGAAATAGCAAAGTGTCTTCAGAGGATGACAACATGAGAACAACAAAGGAAATCTTTATTTCAAAATGCAGTGTATTTCCATGTGGAAGCCCCAGGATCTGTACCTGTATTTTCATTTCTTACTGGGGGATATACAAACCCTGTTACTATTTTACTGTTGTTTTTAAAATGCAACTTCAACAGAAACTTTTCATTTTGCAGGCAGAAGAGAAACCTTTACTTTTCAGTTACATTTAGAAGAGCTTGATTTTGATAAGTTCGTTTTATTATTTTCCCACAGGTTTTAGGTAAACTATTTTTCATTTTGCTGCTTGATTTATCTAAGATGTGACAATGTCATTTCTGGACAGTGTTACTGAAAAAAGGATATTAGAGAGGATTTGGATTACTCCCAGTTTTTGCAGAGCTATCCCAGTTTTGGCAGTTCCATCTCATGTACACTTAAATTACACTGCCAGGACATTAAAGAAAAAAAAAAAAGCGCTGTATTCCTGGTGCAATGCGCACATACAATCCATTTTCTATAACCACTACCACAGCAAAGAAAAAGTACATTTCAGCCACATGGGGTTTATGACTGACAGATAAGTTGTTTTTATAATACATCCAATGCTTCCCATAACTGTTGGATCTGAAAATTCAGAGAGAGAAAGGCAGACTACCTTTTTGCTAAGGACTTCAATATCGTTGCTTTCACTTCCAGTGAAATCAGGAATTAGTTATGAAGAAGTAGATTATCTGAAGACAAAATCACCTGAATTTGCACCATCTTTAAACTTGGTATCATGCCCTTAAGATGCCCATTTCTTCTCTGTCTTGCACTGTTGCATAGTGCAAACAGAATCCGCTCAGACATATGAGGTAAAGGAGCTACAGAAATGCCATCATATATGGGCTACAGACTTCTCTACACCTATTGCATCACCTCTCTGCCCACAAGTCTTCTGAAGTCTGAACCTTGTGTAATGAATGCTAAAATAGCCTAGAAAGAAGGTACAAATGGTTTAATCCCTATAATCATTATTTATTATTTATCTATTAAGTCAGTTCATAAGACTCAAAGCATTCCTGAGAAGGTCTAGGTATTTTTCAGATTTTTCATATCACATATCTATTTTTTGCAACATGAAATTTTACAAATCATCTACAGTATATGCATGCATCTATGGCTCTTAAAAACAAGACAAAATTAACAGGTCTTAATAAACTTTATGCATGACTTACTATTGGCACTGACTATCTAAAGGAAAACAAATATTGTAATCAGTTCTCCTTAGGAAAGCATCTCTAAGTTAGTGTTGCATGAAATAAGACTTGCTTATATTGTAATAGAGCTGTGAAAAATATTCCCTTTAATTCAAAACCAGGCCAGTTTCAGCATCTCAGGTTTTCAAAAAAATACTGTACTTTTGGCACTAAACTTTGCACATCTGAAAAATTCAAATTTATAATCTAATTTTTTGTTTGCTTTCCATTTGATGATGTGGGGAAGCTGGAATGCAGGCAAAGCACTGATTTCTCGAGTTGATATTTTAGTTCTGTTTGAATACAACAAATCATAGTGTATAAATGAGACAAACCTCTCAGGACATGAATTCAATTTCACCTCTTGTATTGAGCATCATTGTAATTACTCAAATGATTAAAGTTATACATGACTTTAAGCACTTCACTGAATCAGGGCTTTAATGTTTTAAAATACCAGGGTCGAATCAGGTAGCACCAGTATGGTCATCATCAAGGGAGGAAGGTATTTTTCTGGTCTCCTGTTTTGTTCCCACATAACTGGGTAACATCACAATCAGGTGGTTCTGCCTGGTGAACTTAGAAACATAGCACAGGAACATAAAATCAGTTTATCAGAATTTGTGGAGCCTTTGTGAAAATTTAAATTAATAACAAATCAACTTAAATAAAAATATCTCAGTTGTCTTTGGATCAATCTCCTGGCTAAAAGAAATTAAGAGAGAGAAAACCAGTCACAGAAAAAATAACTAGTCTTCTGAAATTTTGAATAAGTTCTCAATAAATACAGGCTCACCTTTCATAATATAATAGCTTACAAAAACGCATTACATTATATTAAATGCATTTCTTATGCCTCTGGTAGTTCAAGTAACACTTGCTATAAGTATTATTGACAAAATCAAATGGGTAAATATATGACTTTTCATATTTGAGGGGGTTATTGGTATTTTTCACTTAAAATGTGTTTTCCAGTGAAAACCAAGAAAAAAATTACACTTATAAGCCTGAGACATAGGCAGGAAGAGAAACTCCATCCATAAAAATCCTTGTTGTGGTTTAACCCCATCTGGCAACTAAGCCCCACACAGCTGCTCACTCACTCCCCGCCTTGGTGGGATGGGGGAAAGAATCGGAAAAGTAAAAGTGAGAAAACTCGTGGGTTGAGATAAAGACAGTTTAATAGGGAAAGCAAAAGCCACGCACACAAGCCAAGCAAAACAAGGAATTCATTCACTGCTTCCCATCAGCAGGCAGGTGTTCAGCCATCTCCAGGAAAGCAGGGCTCCATCATGCCTAACGGTTACTTGGGAAGATGAATGCCATCATTCCCAATGTGCCCCCCTCCCTTCTTCTTCCCCCACCTTTATAGGCTGAGCATGACGTCACATGGCATGAAATATCCCTTTGGTCAGTTGGGGTCAGCTGTCCCGGCTGTGTCCCCTCCCAACTTCTTGTGCAGCCCCAGCCTACTCGCTGGTGGGGTGGGGTGAGAAGCAGAAAAGGCCTTGGCTCTGTGTCAGCACTGCTCAGCAATAACTAAACCATCCCTGTGTTATCAACACTGTTTCCAGCACAAATCCAAAACATAGCCCCATACCAGCTACTATGAAGAAAATTAACTCTACCCCAGCCAAAACCAGCACAATCTTCTTAGCAGGAAAAACAGTCTCTAAATAAACAAACAATAACTCCGTACTGGCAGACAACATAACAAAGGACAACAGCTATAAACTGCAACTTGGAAGGTTCACATTGGACAACAGCAAAAACTATTCCACTATGAGAGTAGTAAGTACTGGAACAGTTGTCCTAAGAGACAGACATTTTTTGTCTTTGTCATGTAATTAAATGATGACCTGTGGAATATATTTTTCATCCCTGGGAGGGTGGGTGAGGTACAGGAAGACTAGATGAGGGGAAGTACAGTAAATATCCTTAAAAAGTAAAAAGAAAAAAAGGGTGAGTCAAATTTGATTCCAATTTCCGTTCAAATACTCTGACAAACACATTATTTAAAAACACCTGGAAGAAAAAAAAAATAGGGACATGAATGACATGCTGTGGATTTATCATAAGCAAATTAGACCAAACCAATTTATTTTCCTTCTCTGACAGAGAAACAGATTTTGTGGATAGATGAATTGGTCTGTTATACATCTTAGCTTTAGTAACGATTTACCTCAAATGCCATTTTTGTTGGCCAACTTGGGAAGTACTAAAAGATCTAGAGAAATATACCAAAGCTGCAAAGTTGGTTAGACAATCATTCTCAAAGTAGTTAACAACTTAATGTTAAAATTGAGGGCATCATTACAGGACCCCTTAGCTACAGTATCAGTCTATACTTTCAATAATAGCTTGATGACTGAATACAGCATATCCTTATTAGACACTCCATGGCACCACACCGGGAGGGACACAGCATACAGTGAAGAGCGCAGAATTCAAAAGGATCCTGGCAAATTAGATGTGCAATTTTGAGGGTAAAGAGAGATTACAATTCAACAGGAGCAAGTGAAAATCAATTGTAACAAAATTATAACAAGATTATTACAACAGAATTATAAAAAAATCACAAACTGCCTACCCATCAACAATGTCATGCTATTGCAACACTGTGTAAAGACCTCATGTACTGGGAGCCATTAATAGGCATACAGCGTGCAAGGTACAGAATATAGCCCTCCAGTCTTACCCACCATGGAATGGTCTCAAAGTATTGTGTCTAAAAATACACTTCAATAAAAGGTATAAATAATTGGAACGGATAGGAGATGAGTAAGAAGACTCAGAGGTGTAAGAATAAGAATTTAATCTCAGGTTAAAGAAACTAGTGTTGGTTTTAGTCTATTGGGGAAAAAAAAAAGCCAGGTTGAATGAGTGGTTAAATAGTGCTGTTAAAATATTTAAAAAGCTATTGTTGTCATCTTCTTTACAATACATTCCTCATGTACATGATCATTAGAAGCGGAAATAACAGACTTGAAGTGATTCATGGGTGTTTCAGATTAGGCTGCAGAGAAAACTTTGTAAAGGTAAGGATGGGAAAGTACAAGAGGCTGCCTGCAGAAGCTATGGAGTCTCCATCATTAGGAAACATTTTAGGGCAAAACAGAGAAGCATCCATCAGGACTAATATAGATATAACTGATTCTGTCTTACAGTAAGAGGATGAACTAATTGACCTCTCCAGATCCTTTCCAGTCATCTGATGACAGAAGCAATCAAACACAGTTCAGAAGAGACCCAAGGAATAGACATCAAAACTGGAGTTCTCAAGAAATTACTTCAGAAAACAAACTGTGTCAGACACAAGGTTGCCTTTAATGTCATAGTAACCAGTTATATTTGGGTGTTCATGGGGACAAATGGTCAGGTAGAGGGAATTAAACTTATGGAGAAATACACTGGACAAAAAATGGGGGAGAAAAAAAATGCACTGAGGTAGAAAGTGTCCAATATAGGGTTAAAATAACTCACGTCTGTTGTTTCATGTGAAGTATAAGCGCAACAGAAGGACAGAGGACTGAAAAAAAATGAGAAACATATCTAAAGATGTTTTTAAGAGAAATGAGAACTCAGATACCTACCAAACTATTCAGCTCCATTCTGTGATGCCCATACTGGTCTCCTCAAGAGAAACTGGCTAGATTAATCGAGTTACTTGCTCCCTGACTGAGCAATTAAGGCTCACTCACTTTTCGCCGTATAAGACAAGAACTCATATATGCATCCAAAGCAAATGGGGAAGAGTATAGGATATTTTCTTCTTGCTGCTGAGATGGAAAATTCTAGGAGAAATGGCTGACAAACTATTGTCCATCACTTGATGAGGCTACAAAGACCTACTACATAATTTTGGAAAAAAAACCCAACATCCAAAACCCAAAAAGCACTCCAGCTGGTTGGGAGACTTCATTTTCTTGTACTGCAGCTTATACTGTGATTGGTAAAAGTTTTATTAGAAAACAATCCATTTTTGATTATATAAAGGGATATTACCTGGATGAGATTCTAATTTGGAGGAGCAAAAGAAGAACACAATCAAGTATTTTAGGTAGTTCAAACAGGGGAGCAAGAGAGTGGAAAACAAAGGAGAACAAAATATAGTAAGAAAGAAATCTAATGGGCAGAAGAACAAACAAACAAACAAAGAACAAACAAATGAACTGCCTGTAACAGAAGCAATGTAACAGGGAGAGAAGATAACTCAATAAAAATGCACAGTATTTGGAAGCCAGTGCTGGATATGCATTTACCAATAAGAGCAGTTATGAGGAAGCAATGAAGAGATTCTTTTGAGTGTAAATTCAGTTTGGTAACTTAGCATCTCATTTGGCTATCTAAACCAGTACTAAGGGTGTGTTAACCCCCAGGTTCAATGAACAAGGCAATGAGTTAAGATCTCATTCAGTTTCTCACATCCTAAGAGTTTCCCAGACAGCCCAAAGGTACAACAAACGGAGAGGTAAATTGTTTATGCACACGTCCACAGAAGAAGTTAGTGTCAGAGTATAGGCTTTTAGCAGCATAACCAGAACTGGAGACCAATATCTTCTTTTTCTTTTAGCATCTGAAATGCGTTAAGTGTTGATGTGTGCAAAAAGAAAAAGCCTCTTTGGCCTTAGTCTGCAAGTGTAAAAGGTTTCACATCTTTATTTATGGGAGGCCAGTGTTAGATGAAATTGACCATAAACTACTTATTGCTGTTGCCAAAAAAGGTCTGACAAACACTCCCACTGAGAACAGAGGGGGCTTTTTTTCTGCTACAAATATAGGATTTGCAAATTGAACACAAACCTGGAAAGATTTGTGGCTGTAGGCTCACCCTCTAGAGCATTTCGGCAAAACAAAGCAGCTGAACAAAGTCCAGAACTAAATTAAATACATGTCAGTCTGAGGAAAAGGAAACATGTACACATCAACCACCACCTGTCCAATCTCAGATAAAATACAAATGGCAATTGTCAGAACTATGGCTAAGAACGCAGAGAGTAATGAAGGCTATGATCACAGTCCTATTATCAATTTGAAGGACAGCAGCTGGCAGTAAATGAGGTTTTATTTAAGAGCACAAGACAGCAATTCCTAAAGGGGTAATGTTTAAAGACCTACAGGAACATAAGAAGTTTCTTCCTCACTGAGGTAGACCAAAAGCTCCATTAACCTATGTCTAAAAATGGTCACTAGCACATGTTTAGCGAAGAGTAGGCACAATCTACCTTGATGTTGTCAAATCTACAATAGTTTAGGGACCTGTAGAGCCAGAGGCTGTAACTAGACCATCATGTTTGATTCCAGCCAATGATCTATTCACTATTAATTTAGCCATTTTGTTTTCATGTCATTCATACTTTTCAACTTACTTTACACATTGAGTTCTGTTTGTTTTTTTAAAGCTGATAATTTCAAGCCTGATAACTTCATTTGTTACTCCCAACCTCTGGTATTATGAAGGTCAGTGAATAACCATTCCTTACGTATCACCTTATAAACTTTCAACATACCACATCTTAACATATCCCCCCGTAGTCGTACCCCTCTTTTCCATGATGAAGTGTAATAGTCTATTCAATTCATCTCACACCTCTGATCATCTCTGCTGCTCTTATCTATGCCTTTTTTATTCTATTAGCTCCCTTCCGAGGTGGGATAACAAGAATGCCGTATTGTGTTCAAGACGTGAGAAACATCATTATTTATATAGCGGCATACTGCTTTCAGTTCTGTTCACTGTTCCTTTACTAACAGTTTCTCACAGTCTACGTGCTTTCCATTACTATATTTGAGCACTGACCGGCTCTCATTTCTGCATGATGACAACTCATTCAAATGCCACCAATGAGGACACAGAATTACTGTGCATTTGCTCATTTACTTTGTATGAAAGTCATTTACAAATTAAAAAAAAATCTGAAACAAACAAACAAGATAAAAGAAAGGACAGTCCTACTCCCTTGTTGGCCAAAAAAAATACTATGGTGGTCTCAAAGTTGAATAGTTGAAGAAATTGAGTGCCTGATCTCTTCCAAAAAATAACTAAACAAAACACCACTGAAATAGTGTGGTTACCTCAAGATCAAAGATCCTTGAAACAAAATAGATTTAAATTTTGGGCTGAAATAACCCTATCTCAAAATGAAAGCAGCCCTTAAATCATTATTTGTACTCTCCCAACATAACCTTACCAGAAAACGCTGTGTCTAAATGAGTATTTGGTCATATAAAACCCATTTTCTGTAGACAAGGCTGCTTCTGACAGTGGGTGCTAGTTTGGTGAGGACAGTGAGAACTCAGACCTGTAAAAATTTCTCTCCTTGTTTCAGGTAGGTTCATCCCTGAACAACACAATCTGCTGAAGTCTCTTAACACGGCATGAACATGCTTGTTTCATAGCTTGTTCACAGAGTTAGTAACCTAATCTTAAATTATTTTGCTATTAAGGACCATGTATCTGAGTTGCATTTTAATGTTCTGTCTTCCTACCATATATTTAGAAAGCTTAATTTTTCATCATGCTTGGGTTTCCTTTTTCTTTTTTTTTTTTCCCCTTCCACCTAACAATAATCCAAACTCTTTTCTATAGGCAGAAAAAACCCAATGTGATTCCCTTAGAACTCCAGTCTTCATACTTAGGGGTAAAAAGAAAAGATATGGGACACATTTTCAGACACCAAAAATAGAGTCACAGGTCATCTAAATTCTTAAAAGAAGGTTAAAAGGAAACATGAACTGAAAACCTGCTCATCAGAAAAGACAATGGGGTCAGATGTCAGCTGTAATGAATATTCTGATTTATAATTTCTGGAGTCTTTGCTAGGGCATGGGTAATTGCAACTCTTTGGTTTCATTCTGATGTTTAATATGAACCCCACCCCCCAGCCCATCAGCTATACTCTCACAGCAGACCTCATATCAGAGTGTAAAACAGACTCTGGATCCTCTCTGCGAATGCAAAGTTCTCTCTGTGAATTTGTGACTTCACACAACCAACAAGAGAAAAAAGAGTGGCATGTTCTTATCTCCTCAAAGAATTAGTCACTTGCAAATTCAGCCTATTAAGAAGGGACCCTTCTAAGGCACAACTTTGGTGCATCAGCTGCATGAAAATATAATTTCAGAGAAAGGTACAAAATAGCTGAAGAGTTTAGAGACACATAATAGCCTTGCAAATCTTCAAAATGAATAAGAAATGTTTTTCTGTACCTCCCACACAGTGTTTTGTAGTCGGACTGTTGAATGTCTTTGAATTTTGCATTTTACACAAGTTAAATAGAATCCTCCCATGGAAAAGACAGACACAATCTAGGAACTACAGAAAAAAGTAATAACACTAAAAATCTGCACTAATAATCATATTGATAACTCTAAGAGAAACAAAAGAATCAGTTTAGATGATGCCTAGGTGAGACATGAAATTGTCTTCCTACTGTAAATATTAAAATAACTGGCTAAGTTGTTTCATATCAAAGATATAAAGTAAACTTTTATATAATTCCACATAGCTTTTAAATTCATATTTTAAGAACAAGTATTTTGGCCTATATACTTGTCCAAGTTTTTTCCCTGTCTTTATGAGACTAATACATTCAGGGCTATTAGATGCTGAAAATTTAGTTAGTATGGTAACATTCTTTGTCTGTCACAGAGATCTCTAGGGGGAATGATCAAGAATTTTTAAAAATATTGTTACATTGCAAAACAGTGTGCATATGGTCAAGTAATACACTGTGCTTAAACCATAACTACAGCACTCAGTATACACATACCTCATCATCTGTTGCAGGTTCTTTAGTCGGCCTTCACTAATTCTTTCCCAGCTACCCCAATATGGCAAAAAGATTTGAAAAGGAGATACTTGTCAGAATTCACCACTGTTAGAGGACATATTCAGAAACAGTGGTAAAACAGACTCTAAACATTCATACAAGCTAATAAACTGATTTATACCAAGCTAACTGCAGATCACAGCCTCAGAAACTGCTGTGTGCTAACAGTTGGCAGGTGAATGATTTCCTAATCCGATTTAATCTGTTTCTCCGAGCATTCATCCCCCCAGGATATCAAATTACCTCAGGGACTATTCATCAATATACAACTGCTAATCAAAGCACTTGCTCAACGTTTGAGATATGTGTGGCTAACACAGCAATGTTTTGAACACTTAGGGATAAATAACCTTTCTATAAGGTAATAACAGCGACCTTTAAGTACAACCTTCTATTAAAGATGTCTACTAAAATTATTTAAGCAGTTTTGACAACATAATGTGCTTAAAATGTTCTTTCTCTAATCCAGCCATGAAACTTTCAATAGTGAAAAAATATCTGCTTATGACTGCATTTTAATAAAAATTAATCTTGAAAATTTATGTTATATATTTCAAGGCCATTTGAAGGTGAAACTTCTGGTGGATTTTAAATTGTCTTTAGGTAGTTTTACATCCTTTTTATTATCACCATTATAAATATTATAGTAAAATACAACAGTATGCTATTTTCCTCTAAATGTTTAGCTTATTTTCCAAAATATTTATAGGAAAAAAAACTTGATAATCTCTACAAAGCACTCTGGGAAGGTAAAGAGAATACTGGTTGCATATACTTTAGATAAATACTACTCAAAATATGAGGGACTGAATGTCTCGGAGAGAAATGGGTTATAGGTGATTTTGAGGCTAGATTCCCAATTCAAATCCTCTGCTTTTCAACTTTATTGACTGTTTGAGTGCCACAGAGGCCTGCTCAGAGACCAAGACCCATTGTGCTAGAAAACGTTAGACAAAATGAAGGCCTCTGCTCCAGAAGCACAGGCCATACGCTGAGCTTTTTTGTGATAAGAACAGCATTTCAGTTCTTCTGACCCTTACAGGAGTGCAAGTCTGAGGTAGTTCAATTACAGAAGAAACCACCACCAATTCCCGGTTTCATTCAAATGAAATCTGCTTTAAAATACCACTTATAACACACTTTCCATTAAAAAAAAATTACAAATACACGAATGAAAGTTAAGGAAAAGCAAGGCATAAGTGATGATCATGGTATGGAAGGAAAGACCTTCAAAAGGCTGTTAAAGGCACCACTGAAAACCTAAGGACTTTTATTTGTATTGAAACGTAAGGAGTTAGTTATGCTAGTCTCTCATCACGGAGGTGTGCAGCAAAGACAATAAGCACTCTGGTACATTATATTTTACTTTTAAGCTCTATATTTACAGAAAAAATTATTATTAATACTATCTCAAGTTTGACATTTCGTCAACATCTACTTGGCTACAATGAGGCTGTCAGTTTATGGTGCATGTGGATGAGCCATTCTACTCTTCACAGTAAAGTATTTGCTTTGCTTTTTTTGTAAGCAGATATAAAAAATGTCAATAATGAAACATAAAAGCAAAAAAAACACCAGAAGAAGTAAAAAGCCTTCCCACAGAATATTTGAAATTTCAACCGATAGCAAAACAATGTAGATGGAAGAAGGAGATTGTAAATTGTACTCTACTTTTGGGCAAAGTTATGATAGGAAAAAAAAAGATCGTTCACCAATAGGTAATTTAAAAGTAGCCTGTGTAGAATTTTCCTCATTATCTTGGCAGGCAAAGCTGTAATAAACATGCAATTAGTAATATTAGTGTGATACATTTTTCTTCAAAAGACAGTCATATTATATTTGCTCACGAATATGTTCAATAATTTTTCAGTACGTTTCAGCAATTAAACAATACAGTGTTAAGGATTCAATGCAAATAAGCAATTACTATTTAGAGAGAACATTTTTTTGAAGGTAGTAGACTGTCATCCCTTTTCAAGGGCTGTAATAATAGCAAAGAGGAAATTACAATTTGAAAAAATGCCATGTAGTCACATCAATTGTTTGCGTGATTCCAAAATCACAACTGGCTCATGTGAGCTGCCTATTTTGGTTTTTTGTGTGTGATGCTTTTGGCCCTGTAAGTCAGTATCTGAAGCACTGCCCTTTGTGTACTGTTAATCAGCCCCTTAGACCAGTGTAATGTGAATTCAGAGCACTAAATTTCCTTTAGGGATTCTGCACTGGCATAAGCGACTGCACAAATTTCCCAGCAGGGCCTTATCCATAAGGTACTGCACACCTGTAATTTCTGTTCACTTCACTGGAGCTGGGGGAGGTGCTCAGTAGTCCACTCAAAGCTTCAGTGTACTTAAGCCATCCACCTTATTTTTTTGGCTGGTCACAGCTGGCTGTACATTAAAATAACAGGAGTCTCACAGCATCTTGCCAAAAACGTCTAGGATGCTCAGTTTTCACAGTCCCAGTCTCAAATAGTGTCCCAAAGACTCCCAGGAACAATACACCTGCATCCAGTTATCTTCATATTTAAGCACAGAATGGGAACCAAAATATCACCTTGGACACCTCCTGCACTTTGAGGACACTATACGTTTCCCAGCTTCCAGGACAGTAAGCAACTAGTACCAAACCAAACATCTAAACACCACCAAATTGACTTTGGTGGCTGCAACAGCGTACCTGCAGCCTGTGGTTACGATTCTAATCCTGGATAGATATAAAGTACAAGAGTTTTTCAGAAAATTTTCATCAGTGAAAAATGAATACCTTGGGAAATGGAAGGCAACCAATTTCTTTCTCATTATGTGTTCATTTCTTAATTTGCAAGGGATGAGTTTTGTCTTCTTTGTAAAGCCTTGCTGAATATAATAGGATTTGCACAGGTGTAAATGAGGGCAAGATATGTCCAATTATTTTAGGTTTTGAAATTAAAAAGAGGAATTACTACTAGATTGCTGTGACCCTTCATTTTGCATAGTCACCAGCTTATAATCTATTTTGTTTAAGAGAGTTTTTGTACTTTCATTGTAAGTACTCACCATTGATTTGCAGCCGGAGGACTAGAAAAGCATAATTTTCATTCTGGAGGGAGACTGTGCACTCTTTCAACTTATGTACCACTTCATAAAGACAAGGAGAGTTGAAGAGATGTACATTCCATTTAACATTGTTTACCTTCCATTTTCCTAAGAGCACTTACTTTTTTGTTTAGTTCAGGATGACAACAAAGCCTCAGAAGACGCAGGTCAGCTGTGATCAGAACCCCCTGCTCCTTCCACACTCCTGGCCTTAGGTAGAATCTCAGATTTCATGGAATTGGCACCATCTAATGCAAAAAAAAAAGAAGAAAAAAAAAAAGAAAAAAAATTACGTGGAATAACTGGTAAAGGGGTCAACAATGTGCAAAGATTACCTTAAAGAGCTGGTATACTTTAAGCAAATATCCCCACCTTGAAATTTTTCTAATCAAGTTCCAAAGCTTTCCAAAGCTACTTAGCTCTGATTAAAACAGAAACATTTTTGGCAAGAATACCAAAACCCTGCTGATTATTTATGGCAAGAGCCTTTTATAGTATCTTAGATGCACAGACTGGCCTAAAATATTCAAAAAGGCAAACAGTCCCATCTTAGAAGATCTAATGAGGAAATGCAATATTAGTATGAATTCCGTTTCTAGATCCTCCCTTAAAGAACACGGCAAAAGCTTGATCACAAAACATTATCCTATTGATTATTTACCTTGTAGACTCTGGAAAGCAGAGCATCTTACCCCTTCCCCTTCTGTCACTGAGGGGTTTTAGACTTTCATCTAAACCGCCACTAGATCGATGTTCAGTTTCAACTCATGTCCCTATCCCTTACTTTCTTTTCTATACCTCAAGCTTCTCATGTCATCCTCCTAATCCTCTGGAGTCCGCTTGCACAGACAGCATCAACTTTATGGACTTCGTCCAGATGGGAAACAATTTGGGGACTAGAAGAAATGGAAGAGCCTTTTTTTTCCAGCACCCTTGAGATCAGGGTTCTCATCAGGGATCAGCTCACATCTCATATTCTCCAGACAGAGCCCTAAACTCCTCAGTAGACTATTCTGGAGGGGTTGTCCAATTCATAAGTAAGCATTGTAAGCAAAGTGGAGAAGCCACAGACAGAAGAGAGAGGGGGAAGGGGCAGGAACCCAGGTGGGCCATTGTACACTACCCCATCCCCACTGTGATGCTGTGACATGTGGGTGTTTAAGGACTGCATACAAGGTGGGTGAATAAGAAAGTTGCACCAGACTACTCTCTAGCTGGGTGGCTCATCTGCTCACTTGCAAAATAGGTAATAAGAAAGCAAAAAGAAAAACCCAAGAGTATGGGTGGGATTCCTCCCACCCGGTCTCGGACTCTGTTGTTTAGGACCAGTATTATGGTCAGCAGAGATCTCAGCCAAACTAGCAATGGCGTTAGGGTCACTGATCTGACCAAGTGCGCTTTGCCTTCTACTGTATTACCTACTTATCCACTGATTAGAAAAGGATTCTAGGGGAATTCCTCTGATACATTTGCCCACACTGTAGACACCCATAGTTATTTTGAAAAACGCATCTCAACCCACATGTTGATTGAGTTCCTTACCCATGTCTGGTCGGGACAACACAACATTCCTCATCCCTACATTTAGTGCAAACAGTTCTTCATTTTCTCTAACTTCTTTACAAAGATGCCAAAAATAATTTGTATTGGTTCCAATGAAACTTATTAGCTTGGTCAGAAAATTATTTCAGATCTCTGAAAGGAAATGGTTATATCTAGACTGAGACAAATAATCGTGATATCAGGAATCATAGAGTTTGACTCACAAACCAATACCACTGAAGAAACAAATCACTGAACAGCAGTATGCCCCTTGGTTAGACTCCTTTCACACCTTACCTTTACCACATATCATCATGCAGAAAGAAATGTCTTGAATGTTACCATAAGACAGGCAAAGCTGAGTGAATTATCATCACACAGTCAATTGCATCAAAATCATTAGGAAAAAGCACTGACTATTATTTGATTTGACTTGCCTGTTCAGGCTACTCTCCATCTTGCCAATCTGACTCTCTCCCTTAATGTCCTCCTACAGCTTCTCTTTTAATTCTCATTTTGATATCTTGTTTGGTTTCCATTCTCCCTTTCCATTGAAACCGCAGTTAATTATTAGTAGCCACCTGTCACATATTGTCCTTTATTCTGTCTCCTGTTTTACCTTTATTTTTCTTCCACTATGCCAGCTATTTCTGTACAATCTCCCCTACTTCCCTAGATTTCCCAGAACTGTGTATGCATTCCCCTCAGCGAATACCTGTCTCTGTCCATTCCCAAGGAACATCAAACTGAGCCATCCATTGAACTCCAAGCTTCTGCATCTGCTGCCCTTTGAATAACAGGTGTTAATAAGTCAAAAAAGCAAAGGTTGGTGATGTTCTCTGGAAGCTGGCATATCCACATTTGTCTGAGCTATTATTCCAGGTGTCTCAACAACAAAAATAGCTGCAAAAACACAGAAATAAAAGCATGTACCTTATCCTTCTATTTCACCTTCTTCCTTTCTCTAACACTCATTAATTTGTTCTGTCACATATCTCTGCTTTCCAATACAACCATTACTTGTGACATCACCTGCCTTCATTCACCTTCTTAATACAGTGCAGCCAATTAAATGATGATCCCCAAGGAAAATAAAAGATGGGGCATCTAAAGCTAAGAGCACTGTGTATCATTTGGATCTTCATCTTGTATCAGCTGTAACTGAGATACTTTCGTATTCTTTATGTGCCTATTTCCTCAAGGTTATAGATTCCTTCAGTAAAGCCTGCATCTTCATCTATGCCTTGAATTGGGTGAACTGAATTTGAGCATACTACAAAGCACTCAAACAACAGTAGCACCTGTTTCAATTATTAATTGAAAGTTACAAGTGGTTATTGTAGTTCTGAATCAAGTTCAGCAGACAATACAAAAAGCAAGTACTCACCACTTTTTGTCAAAGGCAGGCAGATAAAAATCTAGCAATGCCTTGAACGGTGATCAGAGGAATGCAAGTCTGAGACATTCTAATGCTTGGGTTTGTTTTCTGAAGAAAGAAAGCTTATTCTGAAACAGTATAAGAAGCACCACTGAAGAAACTAGATGGCCAGATGGGATGACAACTCCTTTTCTTGTGATTCGTTTGTACTGTTTCATTCAGTGCTTTAAAAGTACTTTCCTGTAATTATATCTAGAGCAAGGATTAAAAAAATCTATTAGGCATTTAAGCTGTGAGGGTAAGGTCAACAATAGGTCAAGAAATTTTGTAGGAAGCCAGGAAAAGCTACATTAAGGCTGTGAGCTCCCGTTTGTCATTATTCCCTCCCCACCGCCCCCACAGTGACATAGCTCTGCAGGACTTTTACAGAGTTTGTACACTTTCAGGCTGTACCTGTGTCTGTCTCTCCCTACATACATCTCCCCGACACTCTTGTTCTTCCTCCTGCATGTGTCAGAGACTGCAGGGAGTAATTCAGCAACCTCCCAGAGGCTCTGTGAGGGCAGTACTTTACAGGACTACTGTGGAACGCTATCTTCTGTCAATGGTGGTGGCTCTCCAAGCTGCTGACTCTCCTTGACTTTTCCTGCCCACCCTATGTGTCTATACCCCTGCTCCACCGACCAATGCCTCTTTGAACAGGGATAGAAGTAAAGAAACAATACCATCACGATGGCTAATCACACCCTCTCTGTTCCCTTTCTTCACAGGGTGAGAGTGCTCCACATAGAAAATGCTCCACTAACCTGTGTGTAATATTAAATCTATGCTACGGTTTAGTTGAGGAAAACCTTGCTGTTTAAAAACAAATAAAACCAATCTTCGATTTTTTTTTATTTTCTGTTCCCATAAATTCTGCTCTATAGACTAATCCAGAAGAGTTGCATGGAAAAATAAAGAATTTGTTACCTGAACCCTCAGCTGAAACATTCAGAAACATTCAGTCAGAAGGACACTTGTGGCAAAGGTGCTCACATTTTGCTTTCAAATTACCTGTTTCTTCTCCCTGAAAATAGAAAAAAAGAGAAGGAAAGCTCGAAAACCGTAGAGAAATAAAGCACCGATTGTGCCTCTCTTAACTGTTCAACCCAAAGGATTACATTCTGTGCAGTTAGAAGGGGAAAATCATGCAATTGACACAGGTAGAGGTGACAAAATTAGCATACACAAATTTGTGATCTCTGCCTACTGAAGCTCCTGCAGATGAACACTGTCATTTCTATTGAATTACCTTTAATCCAGCCCTTTCTTTTCTTAGTGCACTATCCAGAAATTTGTAGGGACATTACTGGAGATATCAAAAACAAATTCAGAAATAACACAACAGGAGAAAAGGATTTTATTTATTGCATAGAACTTTAACTGGATAAAGAACTGTTGAACCCTATGTTGTTGCAGTTGCCTCTATTTGATCTAATAGACTCTCTTGTACCTAGCACAGCAAAGAGCTCAGATTTTCAGCAGGAGGATTGTATGCACACAGAGCAAATACGCTGATTGACATAATGACTGCTAAAGAATGGTCTTATTTAATTGAGGCCTTGAAACAAAAAAATAATTTGAACTTTCTGCACAGCACCGCATCACCTTTTGAAATGCACACCCTGGGCTTGTTCTCTGCACAATGACATGAAAGGCCCAGGCCTGATTCTCATTATAATCAGCCTAGAAGTTCCAGACCAGACACCAGCTAGCCTGGCTCACCCTGAGCAGGACTTTGAAGAAAGAAATTACTGGGAAAAAACAAAACTCTTCTATAGGCAAGTCTTTCACCCCTAAATGCAGCACTTAGAGAGAGTTTGTGACAAATCAAATTGAGAACAGAAGCAAATATCCCAGATTTTGCTAACTTCAATCATATGAGCTGCTCTTTCAGGGAGCTCAGCCTGGCCCCTGGTCTCCAGACCGACTATGGATTTTTGTTTCTGCACCTCTGCTTCCAGATCAGTATTTCCTAAGGGCCTGCAGAACTGTTTTATTTCATCTGAACATACCACATTCCCTTTAGTACATCTCTATTCGGATAGCAACTTGCAGCTTAGCTCTCTTTTTCTCTTGAACCGTTGACACAGCACTGCTGGAGATAGTGATAACTGCTGCCATTCTCCTAACCAAAAAGAAAAAATAATATTTAGTTTAATTAATATTTGAAGTAGAAAAAGCAGAAAGTTGGTTTTCCTGCATCTGATGAGGGCTGTGCATGTCTCCTGATTTTACAGTGACAGCTTTTATAGCCCATGTGTTCTTCCACTTCTAAGGATTACAACAGTTTAAACACAACAGGAAGCTTTATAGGGAAAAATAAATAAAATTACTAGCTATCATCTATGCAGGGTAATTTATAGTTCCAAACAGCAACCCTAACTACCGCTAGCTGCTCATAATTTGGAATAGATTACTAAAGTTCATGTTTTTACTTGTGAAGTGTTGTTTTTTGGGGGGTGAGGGGAATTGGAAAGGCAATATTTGTTATTATGAAATGTGTAAAAGACTGTGCATACTTTTTACCATGCCACTAATATAACTGAGTGTACTAAATTATGCCACATAGTGAACCGATAAACAGTAGCATTGCCTGAAATTGCTAGAAGCTCATACCCAAAAGCTCAAAGTTATCAGTGGTCACTAAGTATGAACATATAAAACTGGGTGTCAGAGCTGATGCTGCACAAATGCAGACATGCTGTTGTGGGTTGACCTTGGCTGACTGCCAGACTCCCACCCAGCTGCTCACTCACTCACCCTCCTCAACAGGACAGACGGCGAAAATAAGATGGAAAAGATCATGGGTCAAGATAAAGACAGGGAAATCCCTTACCAACTACTGTCACAGACAAAACAGACTCGACTTGGGGAAAATGAACTTTTTTGCCAATTGAGAGAGAGTTGCATGGTGAGGAAAAAAGACAAAAAATTAAAACACATTCCCCCCATCCACCCCTTTTCCCAGGCTCAGCTTCACTCCTTCATCCCTGACTCCTCTACCTCCTCCCCTCTGAGCAGCGCAGGGAGATGGGGAATAGGGGGCTGCGGTCAGCCCATAACAGCTCCTCTGCCGCTCCTTCCTCCTCACGCTTTTCCCTGCTCCAGCCTGGGGCCTTCCCACGGGCTGCAGGGAAACACCCGCCCCACCGGGGTCTCTCCAGGGGCCGCAGGGGCATCTCTCTCTCTGCTGGGGCGCCTGGAGCACCTCCTCCCCTCCTCCTGCTCTCCCCCCGGGGCTCGCAGGGCTCTTTCTCACACCGTTTCCCTCAGCCCCGGCTGCCGGGCAGCGTTTTGCCCTTTCTCAGCCAGGCTTTCCCCGAGGCGCCCGCCCGTGGCTGAGGGGCTCAGCCGTGCCCTGCGGTGGGGCCCTTGGAGCCGGCTGGAACCGGCTGTGTCCGGCACGGGGCAGCCCCGGCCCCTCCTCACAGGGGCCGACCCTGCAGCCCACCCAGTGCTGCTGCTGCTGCTGCCAGCGCCTGGGCACCTGCACCCAATACACATGTTCAAAACTAGTGCTTTATTTTAGAAGTGAGAGAATTATCACCCAATAGAACGATTTACCTATGGGCAAAATAGCAAATCCCATGCATCACCCTTTAAATCAGCGTGGGTGAACAGTACAGATAAATGCTGGTCCTACTGTCTATCGGCTTGACGTCAAGTGAAAAATCTTTGCTTGCCCTATACATAACGTCTAGTTGCATTATGGCTTCTAGCCTTAAAATTCTGTGAACTCATCATCCTTTAGATCAGAAACACAGTGCTCTGGTGAGCGGCTAGAAGGGGGTGGCTGCTCACTGTCACAAGGCTCCCGTTGCTGCCCTTGCAGATCAAAGGTTGCCCTTGTCAGCAGGCAATGGCAGCATAACATCCAACCCAGTTAACAGTCAAATGGGAATGGGGCAGCGGGCTTGGGCGCAGTACTACAAAGCTCAGGAACACCCATAGAAAATCCCATCCTTCTCCAGAGCCAATTGTATTAGCGTGTAAATAAATGAAGTGGCTTCATCAGCTCAGTGGGCAAGTAATGAATAAATAGGGCAAGTATCCACATTGTTATTACCGTATGTAGTATTTGTGTAAATCTCCCTCCTCTTGCAGGGATGGAAGTCGCATGATAATTTTGATAAGTGGAAGTGCGATTATGGTGGGTAGCTTGTAATAGAGCATCATCATCAAAACTGTTTGCATTTTAAAGAGCTTCTAAACAAGTCGTTGTGAAAGATAAACATGGTCTTGTTAAAACAGTAAAGCAGGCTCTATGTGAAAAAAGACAATAGTAAAGTTTTTGCTAGTAATGCAACACATTAGTAAAGAATATTTATCCAGCTTCAAATATTTCAGACTTTTAAAATTTAAACTGATAATTATTGCAATAAATGAGGCCTGTTTCTCAAACTATTTTGCTATTAATTTGCTATTTTCTCCCAAAGCAGCTGCAAATGTCATGTCGTACATGGATAAAATGTTTTAAATTGCTCTCCTTCAGATCAAATCTCTAGATTTTCATTTTGCTTGCTCCTAATGGAGTATACTAAGAAAAAACTTGGAAGTTAGTAGTTTTCAATCTACTAACAAATTCTAGTCAGGACTAATCAGAATTCAGATATCATGCTTAAAAAGACGACTTCATGGCCCAGATCCCATGGGCATCTTGAATTTTGATTTTCAGATTCTCCAGGTAGGTGTTTAAATCTGTGCTTCTGCCTGTGGTGGGCGGTGCTCTGGCCTTGAATACATAGCAAAATTTGTTATCCATCTTGTGCTTTTATCCTTTATCAGACTCAAGAAACTACATGCTCCTGTTCCTAGATGTTCTGAAGGACTGAATCCAGGATTCATTCTCAAAAGATGCCTTATGGATCAGGCTGTCACAGATACCACAGTGCTTGCCACTTCTTTAAAACAAAAGAAAGCAAGAACACTAGGGAAAAGAAAAGCTATTTTACTTAAAAGGCCTGTGATTAGAACATTGCCTTAGGAGAAGTAGGACCTGGAATAAATTTCTTTCTCTGCTTGCAGATGAAGACACATCTTTCAAGATCCACTAGACTGACTGTACTGTCTAGTGGATATACATGTTGATGGCACACAATCCATTCTGTTGAGGATATTCTAACAAACAGAAGATAATTCATAATATCTAGTGCTACAGAGAGTACAAGAAAGAGCTGACAGTGTAGCCAAGGGATTAGGATGGTCATCTGGAAAGGAAAGTTTGTGTTTGAAATTCCTGCTCCAAACACCAGCACTTTAGTCAATGACTATTTCAGGTAATAGGGAAGATAGAGATGAGTGGAATGGGGTTTCCCCTCCTTTTACTTCCAGATCTTGCTGGAACCAGAACTCTGCAGTTTTGACTATGAATCAAGTCAAACCAGATTTTTATCCAACGGACCAAGCGTCTACTTGACTAGAAAGCTTAAATATTCTCAGGTTCAAAGAACCAGTGAGGTCCCATTATGGTCCCAAGATTGCCTTCCTATCTGCCTACCCTTAGAGATGGCTGCCAAGAGTACTAGAATATTAAAAAGTGGCATTTATATGGCAAATATACATAAGATATACTTTCATGAGCTAAATGTAGATAAAATAAATCAAGTGTTTTGAAAGACTGAAGACTTTCTCAGATTTGTACAGTTCTAAGATCTGTGAAATCTCCTAATCTCCAAGGAAACAAAGAGATTTATTCTAATCTTGCTTATTTCTAGTATAGTCAGGAGAATTTCGGAAGAAGGCCTAGCTTTAGCTGAACATATGGTCCAGTTATACAGATTATACCATAATGAAACACAAATAGAAATGCTTGTGTGACACTTTTAAGAACAAACTGGCTTGAAAATTTTGAGTGCAGCATTTTTATTGATTGAATGACACAATGAATTCTAGCATCCCTCTGCATTGCCAATGGATAATTATGATTATTACGAGGAACATGCTTTGACTGAAAAGTTAAGCAAGTCTCAATTTTCTATAGCTCTGAAAGACTAGTGCCCTCAGGAGGCCACATGCAGAAGCACAGAGCAATTTTATATTACAATTTTCATTTTGCCTTTTTTTAAAAAAATAATTAAAATTAATATGAATTATACCTTTCACCCTGCAATGTAATCAAGAGGACACAGCATCCCTAGAATTAAGAAGTACTTCAAGTGGAATATGGGATTCATACAGCCAGGTACATCCATTTTAAAGTTGCTGGACCAAAAGCTTAAACAACAGCTAGATGCAAAGAAAACCCATTCTGCCAAACTTGCAGGCTGAACTCCAGAGATCATTATCCACTATTGCAAGAACAGAAAAAAGTGACTTGCAAGAGTTGAAATCACGTGCATATATTATTTCCAAATTACAGACTATCTCAATTCCGTTACTTCCGGGGGGGGGGGCGGGGCGGGGGGGGAAGAAAAATCATGTTAATTTTATGAAGTTAGGTTTCTCAAATGATTGTCACTGAATAAGCAGGGATGTTTCCAGGGGTGGGGCATCTACAACCTCTCTGGGTAACCTGTTCCAGTGTTTTACCACCCTCATTGTAAAAAATTTCTTCCTTATATCTAGTATGAATCTACCCTCTTTTATTTTAAAACCATTACCCCTTCTCCTATCACAACAGGCCCTACTAAAAAGTCTGTCCCCATCTTTCTTATAAGCCCCCTTTAAAGTATTGAAAGGCCTCAATAAGGTCTCCCCAGAGCCTTCTCTTCTCTAGGCTGAACAACCCCTGCTTCTTAAGGCAAGGGAAACCCCTTGCACATTACCAAAGTCCTTTCCCCTTCTGCAAATATAAGCTTTCTGGTTTAAACTTTTCTAGATATGTGAGAGAAAAGATTCATATAGGGATAAACAGAGACAACACACACAGTTTCTGAACACATAATCAGTTTCTCCCTAAAGATAAAGCTAGACATTATAGACGATTAGGTAAACTCACTCATTGCTTAAAATTAGCTCCCCTTCTGCCAGACATTCATAGGTGGAGGTGGGAGACCCAGGTTTATTTAAGAGAAAGGATTCCCCTTAATTCATTTCGTATATAGAAATCTCCCTTCCGTTTCCTCAGCAAAATGAAAGGCTCCTCAAGGTGGATCCAGGTCATTTGGGTTGACCCAAGACTTCTCTTCTAAGATTTATTTCTTTATTACTGTCTTTCAGTTTGTTCTAAAGAGTCCTTTGACAAAATCGCTCCTCCATCTTAGCACCTTGTACACCTACCCACTCTTTCTTACTATTCCAGTCTAGACTCCAAGGTCTCATCTGTGTTTTTTCTGGTGACTATCCATATTCATTTCTTCTCCCTTTCATCTGAAAGGTAGGACAAATCACCTTCCCACTTCCAGTGATCTCCTTACAAGATTTATTGTTGATAAAAGTGTTTTCATTAAAACCAAGCATGATAACACTGCCATAGTCTGAAATTATGTATTGAAAGGCCAGGAACATATACTGGCAGAAGCATTTTTAAGTCATTTCAATAGCACCCCTATAGAAAGCTTGCAGTAAAAGCAAACTGTACAGACATAAATTGTGCAGAAAACTGTGCCAAATCACCATGCTGGTTCACTCTAGTTCTTCTACTTGCATGGGGAATTCTGTTCCATTTTGAAATCTTGGCCTGAGGCCTCACGGGATGAGGATAGAATATCCCCAGCAAGCGGTAGGGGAGGGAGCATGCTCAGTGGAGACAAAACACTGAGAAATTAGTTTTCTGACTCTACTAAGCAAAGAGTTTTTCAGCAAACTGTAACTCAGCAGCACCTAAGCAAATTATGACAGAAACAAATGAACACCTTGATAAGCACGCAAAATTTGCTTCTGAAAAGCACATATGTATTAAAGCTTTTCAGTGAAGTAGCTGTGACAACTCATCATGGGTATGATGAGTTATTCTAATCTTACTGTCAAAAAAAACCCCAAAAAGTCAACAATGGAACTCTTCAGACAGCGTGAAAAAACCCAACCTAATAGTTACAGCTTGTTAAAATCATACTGTTAAAAGTTTGTTTTTTTCCCATGGGCAACTGCAGACTTTACCACCTGTGCCATCTGCAATAATCTTGCTTTAGACCATCACATCTGTGAATGTGCCTGCATGACCCAGATTATTGTTTGCTAGAGCCTGATATATAAACTTGCTGACCGAAATGTGTCCACTTCAACTGGCAACCCTTGAAGCATTTAGTTGATAAGCAGTATGAATCATACTGACAATTTATGCAATTCCCTTCAGCCCCCAGGAAGCGTTCTCATGAAAGTCAAGTGGGGCAATGTGCGTTGTGTCGTACTAAGAGTTCTCGGTGAAGGGTCTGGGCCTCTTTACACTGGGTACCTTGAATAGCAGTGGTGATAAAAACATATTCTGAATAAAAAGAAGCACCTATTTGCTAAACCCACAGACAGTTTATGCCTTGAAGCAACCCCTAGTATTATTTTTTACCCCTCCCTCCTGCATTTGCTACAATGTGTACCATAAAGATTCACTTTATTTAATTTACTAGATAAGTAGCTAATTAGAAGCTGCTCTTCAGCCAACTGCAAAGAGGCTGAAACAGCTTTTACACCTTGCTACATACACTTAGGTGGGTCACAGAGAAAGGCATACACTCGTTTTCAACTGCTTTCTTTCTATTTTCAGGGCTATGTTAATTCAATTCACAGAGAAAGAAAATGAGACACATACAGAACTTTACTCACTATTTTGTTCCTCTTAGGGGTCGTCTTTGGTATCAAGGACACTGAGAAGGACAAGGTAGTCTTCGTATGACACTATTGTTTCATGGGCCATGACACTATAAAAGCAGTAGTGTCTTCTAATTGATCACTGGTAGCACATCTTTCCAACTGCAGCGTTGAAAACAGGATTGATAACAGCACGGAAGATTTAAGTTAGCTTTTACCACAACTCACAGAGAAAAGGTCGCCAAGAAATTATTTGAGGTGTAAAAGGCTGAACTCAATCAGACAGTTTTGTTTTCGTGCTATTTGCTTTGACAGCTGTAGCTCATTTTTCTATTTTGAATTGCTCATTATGTGTTTCTTTGTCCTTCTAACTTCTTCATCATTAATACCTTTATGATCCAAAAATACTACTTGATGTTTTTTTCCACGTAAAAGAAGTATATTCTTTTTCAAAACAAACATCCCAACAGCTTCTCTCCCTACTTCTATAGAAAAGTATACGTGAAAACTGCTGTTACTCTTGTGAGGCGGATTTAACCTTTGCATCCATCACTATACATCTGAAATGGAAACAAATGTCTTTGTCCAACTGTGCTCTTGCTGGAGATCCAGTAGGAGGCAAGCAGTGAGGGGTTTTTTTTATTTGGTTTGGTTTTTTATATATTAACTGTGCTTACACAACAAGACAATTGCATTTCATTGAACGAGTCCTGACACATCAAAATGGAATTTGGTTGTATGATCTTTCACAGGAAGCTGTGACACACAGTAACTGGTGTCCCAGTCTGGACGACTGGTGATCAGAAATACAGGATACAAAGAGAAGTGAACCTGCTCTATGAGTGAACATGACCACTAAGACTGCCACTACCAGCTTGCTATGAACTGAAGTCGAAGGTACAGCTCAGTCACACAAGCAGCACCAAGGCAGCAGAAATCCCCTTGCTGGGTGCTTTCTGGCAACAGGGTGCTGCCTGGGGTGCTCTGCTCAATAACTCTGGTGCTCTCAGAAGCAATTTTTGAACAGCAGTTCTCAGCTGTCACTTGTGCCCCACTGGTTGGTTTTCCCTTAGAACCAATTGTCCGTCCCTAAGTTTCTTTTTCCTCCCAGGAGGCTTTTGTTTGTTGAAGGATGGACAAACATATAGCCCACATAGTAAAACGACAAAAGATCCAAGTCTGAAGGACTTGAACCATCCAATAGTAGTTTTAAATTACTTTTTGCAAGGCACACGGATTTCAGTATGCTGCCTGTTGTTTTCCTTGGTCTCAGTTCTCATGGTTCGTCACCTACACATTTTATGGAGTGTTTCAGATGCAATTTAAAGGTGAAATTCTTCACTGTCCAGAGCTCCCTAATTCTTAAAAAAAAAAAGTTATGATGGAGAAATGCATGAAAGCCAAGTATGACCTTTCAGATTTGAACACAGGGTTTTGTTCTTCATCTCCCTCTGGCATGCTGTCTTACACTTCAGTCTAGGAAAAAATGGTCATTCACAACACAGAAATGAATGACAAAGAAGAACTGAATTGCATATTGTGATTTTAATTTTGTTTAACTAAATCAAAGAATGGCTATATTTTTAAACTTTGTCTTTTATTCATGGAATATCAATTATCTTTACATTTTTCAATTATTTTAACAACTTAAAGTGGTTCAATTGAACTTTCCAGATGTAATAAAAGTTGTTTTCTTCTAAGAAATTACCCTGGGATGACCTAATGCTATAATTACATATAGAGAAAGTAAAATACAAAATACTGCTAGAGTTTTAGTAATTCAGTTATGAAAGGAAAGACAGATGCATTAAAAGCTACTTCAAAACTTCTTCATAATTCTTTCACTCTGTTATAATTCAGTTATCCTGGCTGAGTGAAAATAACTCTTCTTCACTATATGAGTCTAAGATTCAACTTCGGCTTGTTTTGGGGTTTTTGTTGAAACCCTAAGTTGGAGCCAGTATCCCTAAGAGAAGTAACTGATTTTTTGAAAATTTCAGTTATGATAAGGAGAGAGAGCACCTCATTTTAAACCTGCCCAGGGTATCGTGGGTTTGTAGGCCCAATAGGAACTCTGCTGTTCATTTGGAAAGGCTGGAAATGGAGAAGTGAGAGGGAGAGAGCCACCTGTAATAGCCAAGACCAATGGCACATGCGTACAGTGTCACAGAGACAGAAAGCGGAACACAGGAAAAGAGACATACCAACACGGCTCTACCATCTGAGAGAAAGGAACAATATAGTTAGCTGGTAGACGCAGTAGGCTGATTTCCTCTGTAAGTGAAACCGTCAGAGGGGAAACAAGTCATTTCAAACAGGAGTTTAGACATAAGTTATGTAGTTTTACCACCTTGTTAAAAAGCGTACAAGAGATCTAGACAGATCTTATTCCCCCTCTTAAAAGGAGGTGTCAAGGATCTCTGTGAAGACCTCCACCTCTGACATAGAAGACCACAGTCTTTTGTCTATGAGAAAGGGGAACTGATAAATATTAATTGCTTTGGCCTCCAGGGACCGGAATATTAGCTTGAACAATAGATAATAGGGCATATCCCTTCAAATTAAATGTATGGATATAAACACCTCTGTAGCGTCTTCTCCCAGTCCGTAAACATAGCATCAATCAGCTTGAATTTCAGTAGGTAGCCTTCATCCAAGCTCTCATCTCCATTATGCACTAGGTAAATCACTAAGCTGTATAATGCAGACAACACAGCAATCTCTCTTCCTTATCCCTTCTAACAGCACCGTATATTGGCCAGGACATGCGATAGGAGGAGATCCATCAGGATCCTATCAAAGAGTCTCCTTGGAACAAAAGAGCAGTCCCTGAGGATGACCCTGACAGGATGTGGCGGTGCGCTCCCCCCGCCCCGCCCCGCATAAGCAATGACCACCAGTTGGGGTCTTGATGGCTGCATCCAGCTTATGATGGACTTTGGAGGCAGGTGGCAACACAGTAGCCAAGCACTGTCTGGACCAGTGACCAGAACGTCTTGCTGATATGCAAATATGACTATAAATCAATCATCTTACTCTATATATAAATAGAGGACAGCCCAGGGCCCGTTGCGCTCTCCTGCACCGCAGCGGGCTGCACGGTGGGATGTCCCTTTGAGTAGGGACGCCTCTCAGGGTTACTCCTCAAGGTTGAGAGATTCCTTGCCGCAACAGATACTCGGTAAGTGACTAATACCATGCTAAACTTTGAAATCTTAGCTAAGTGATATAAAGGATTAGTTGCGCATATATAATCCTTTAGACATAAACCGTTGACCAAGTCTGGGACTAGGACTGGATCCAGCCACACCTGGACTCCTTTCTGAGAAGGAGTTTAGAAAGCACGGGGGTCCTTTCTGAACCTCATGGCTCAACGGGAGGGTCTCCCTGACAGTTTTGTCTGACCCTGTCCTCTATGCAGTAAATAATCAATTGTACATTGCCATCGAATCTTGCTAAACCACTGTCACATTTACCATTGAACTTTAACTCCCTGTTTTCTATCAATAAAGTGCATTGTTGTTTCTTTCTTACTAGTGAAGTGCAGTCTCACTCCATCCATGATACAGGATCAGTATAATATTAATTATCTCGCCTACTCTAATTGAACACCAAAATATGGTCATGGTTATTAAGAGAAAGATAACAGATTTTCCTCAAACAGGGTAATGTAATAACATACAACAAGAAGTCTGTAGCAGCTTTAGCCTTTAACATTTCCAGCTTTGAATGTAGAAATACTCTCTTCTCTAGTGTGTTGATGTGGAAGCAAGAACTATCCCATTGCTCCAGAAACACCAGCCCCAGCAAACCTAGGTCTCTCGTCTGAAAGGCATGACTGGACTTAACTGAAAGCAACTGCACTGTCCATTTGACTTCTCTCTCTTGTGCAATCCTTCTGGCAGGTATGAAATACTGGACAATTACAACAGTAATGTTTTAAAGCCAATTTGCACAGATATAAATGGCTACCCCATGTACTAAACAGTGATCCATTTTGTACATCCAAGGTGATGCTGCCTGGGCTAGAAGAGAAACAATTCTTCTTCCATGCAATTCAAGGTGAAAGAAAAAAGCAACCCCTAAAACATCTGTTCTTCTCAGATGTGTGATCTGCTTGCACTTTTAAATAAATAATCTGCATTTTGAAAACTTAAAAAAGCCCTTTAGGCTGTTAAAAGCTGACCACACAATCCCTTGGCTCCAGATGCTATTAATATAAGCAAACAAGTTTAAGAGATTTATCTTTGACAGAGTTATAAAGGATGCACACTGTATGCTTCTCCATAATTCAGCTCATCCTTGGCACTACACATTGGCTTTTCAGTAACTAGTCAATGGGACAAGGCTGGTGAAGAAGGCTTCATTAGCTGCTTTGCCTCTATGACAGTTAATTGATTACCTTGAAAGAGTTTGTGTGTGGGAGAAGAGAACAGGGCAAGCAAAGCACTCACGGTGGAGATTTTCACTACATTATCATGCTTTGTTGGCGTTGCTTTGTTTTTCAAACCAGGATAGCTGCAATGTTACTTCTGAGAAAGTCAAGGGCATATCAGGATGGAGTCACTGAACATATGCATTAACCAGAATCTGATCAGTCTCACAAGAATAAGTACATAAAAACTGTCAAAACTTCTCTCCAGACCATGAGATATAGTATATTATTTAGTTATCTTTCTTAGCAGAGAAAATTCACAGCAGAGGATCATATACAAAACATCTGATCTGAATTTAAATAAAAACATCTATGCAATGAGACAAGCTCTCCAAGAAGTGACACAATTAATTGCAATTGAGATGAATGTCACAGGGCATCTCCTCACACTCTAATGACATTGTGTAGAAGGGCTATGCTGAGTTCATGGCTGACTCATGGTCAAAGTGATATGTACCACATGCCTCTGGAGAGTGTAAATTGTACGAAGTACAGCTACCGGTAAAACTTGCCACATACATTATGTCTCAACAGCAAAATTAGTTGTGTCATTTACACTGTGTTACAGGCTGCCAATAGCTTTGTTATAATTACCTGTACAGCATTTTACTTAATCTTCCTGTCACTTGTAAAAGGTGACATTCACATAGCAGGAGGAATCCTCCTTCAAGAAATATAACAAAGCAACAAGAAGCATAAATTTAAGTGCATGTGCAATATAGGGAGGAGGGGAAAAAAAGCTTACTTGCTTCATGAATAACTATGATTTTCATACCACACGTGCTTGCTGGAGCATTTCACTGGATTGAATGGGTTAAACAAGGAACAGGTTTCCTTGTTATTTATTATTAACGATGTGTTATACTGACTACATATCTCGGCTAGAGAGCCCTTAGTTTCCCTCTGCAATAAAAGCATTAATTCCCGAAAAGGGAAAGTTCTCATTGCATGTGGCGAGAGAGAGCAAAACATAAAATTAGATTTTGTCATTCCAAATCATAAAAGTATCAAGCTCTGCTGCCTCCTGCAAAGTTTCCTAACACCAAGTCCACTGCTGTCACTGCTAGTCCATGAGACATGCGTCTATGTTTCACTAAAGGGTGTGCTCTTGAAGTGCAGGTATGAAGGTGAATATCTTCAAGAGCATCACAGGTACAGATGCATAGTGGGTTTACCTAGTTATACAGTGTCACCACTAATGATAATGTACCATCTTTGCCTGCCCTGGGAACCAGATATGAATTATTCCTACTGTTTTAAAATGTCCTGAAATGTCTCAGAAGCTGTTCACAGTGAACAGCCCCATACACAACTCATCTTCTAAGAAAGCACCTATCTGCACATGGCAGGTATTCTTACCCAGTGCTGCAGCTGGTTACTTAATACAAAATTTTCGACTTCTTCTATATTCCTGACAAGTAAAAAAAGTCTCAAGACTGAGAAAAGAGAACTTTTCTATCTGTTCATCAGCCCCCACCCCCTATGCAGTATCTACATCCCTCCCAAGCATCCATTTTATCTCAGAACACCACAGTCAGGCAGGAAAGTGATTTGTTTAAAATAACAAAAACCTTCAAGAGAGCCAGGAGCTGACCCTGAGTCCCCTGACTCCCAATTTAATGCCTTACCTACACACACTCTTCTTCCTCTGTAAAAGTAAAGGGAATATTTCTCCTTTCAGACATGCTTAGTGCTAAATTTAAATTGTGATGTGGATTAAAAGGAATGTGTCCCCCCCACTCCTTGCATAATAGTCAGATACTAGCAACTCTACAACGGAGGCAGTAAATAGGTTTTTCCATTGTTTCATATGCATTTAACACATGAAGAACAGGATGTACATTAATTTCCTATGCTCCCAGGATCTAGAATTGAGCTGCTTAACTGGCTCTGTTGTCCACGTTCAAGGCAATCTTTCATAATAAATAAAAGGGGAATCCAGAACATTCACAGTGGCTGGAAAAGAACTGTATGGCAGCACATAAATCAGCAAGAAGATTCTCCCAAAACAACTTGTTAGCAGCTGATGTGGCATTTGTAGGAAGATGTCTGTGACAGTGTTCTTTCTGAAAGCAAAATAACTGCTATTTGCTAGAGTTTTCTCCTCCCCTGCTAGGTAAAGCATCAATTAGATCAGCACCATTTAGAGTTACACAGTTCGACACTTCTAATCCCTTGAAGGCTGCTCTTGTGCCTTCCCTGCTTGCTTGCGTAAGAATGACAGGTTGTTTGTCAGCTTGAACAATTATTTTCCTATTTAAAAAAAAAAAAAAACCCAAAAAGAAACAAAAGGAAGGAAAAAGAAAGGTTTCACCATGCGATACACAGAAATCATTCTGGAGGTAATGAAGAAGGACAAGTTTATCCTTCCAAATCTCCCTGAATCTGAATTGTATCTGATCAGAGTCAACACCCTATCTGCTGTCATAATGTGGTCTTTCTGTAATCTTTCCAGTAGCTGATTCTGTTAGTTTATTTGGTAAGTGACTAAAAAGTGGAGGGCTGTGGTCTCAACAGGGAAAGTCTGGCTCTGCAAAACAAATTGCTCCCAAAAAGAGCCACTGAAAGATGCTCAGTGAACCGTGTGAGAGTGAGCATGCAGGGAAAAACAAGATTCCCAGAAGAACCTCCCAAGGCTCCGAGCTCCCTTACATATCTCCAACATTAGTTGACATCACTGGTGGAGTTCAGCAAGATTAAAGGCACTTAAGAGATTACTGTAGAAGTATTAGGTATTTTTTCAATTTCATGATCTAAGGGCACAACACATTCATATCTTGTTTAGATACTCATAGCTGTTCCCAGCTGTATATTTGGCCTCTACAGCTGTAACATGGGTTGCATGACCTGTTACTTCCCCTCCAAGCCATTTCTACATCAGATAACACTGTTGTTACAGATGGGGACAGTCAAAGAGGAAAATTAATATGGAATCTCAATTATGCCACAGATATTACTGGGGCTACAACATAGCATCAGTTGAAACTCGATAAATTTCAGGGTTTGGGGGACACACCAAACATCCTGCACGTTCAGAACGTACATTTGCCCAATGCGAAGGAAGGAAATTTTTCTTGGAGACTGACAACTCACTTTTCTGCTAGTTTTCAAAAGGCTTATAAATCAATTTGAACAAGATCTTCTAAACGCATCTGCTGCATCCAAGGGGCCAGAAAATCCCTATGGAAAGAACAGACGTATCAACTGTGCAACTTGTCCATATTATCAGAGTTCTGAGAAAGAAAAAAAAAATACAGATTTGTACACCTGTTTTAAACACCTGCCTAAACGCAAAGCTGTAGTAAACCAGGTCACAGCAATGTGCATGCTAATAAGCATCCTGTCGTGCTATCGAGGGGTTCAGGAGGAATCATGAAAAGCATTTAATGTTCTCTTTTCTATCCTTTCGCAGCGTGTGATTATAGCTAAACCTTCCTTGCCTTTTTTTTTTTGCTTTTTCAATAGACTTGGAAGAATGCAAATGGTCTTTTTAATTGTTCGTGAGATGTCATTAAATTTTCCTTTTACGCCTAGAGTTCATTCTTCTAATCAGTTGTTTGGTCCCTTCCAGACAAATATAAGAGGCTGCATAGTTTCCTTTTTTTTTTTACCTTTAATAGAAAACGGAACTTTAAAGTGAAATGATTAGAGGCTTTAATTTTTTTAAAAAGTGTACACTTGGGGGGTTAATTAACATTTAAAAATGGACTTTTGTTATCAAAGCTAAACTATCTGACCTCAGCTTTGTATATTCATTGTGAATTCAGATTCTCCTGAAAGAGACTGATTTATGGTAAATTATTAATTTTTTCCACCTTCCTTTTGCTGCCTGCAAACCACCACCATGGATCAACACTTAAAAAACCAGGAGATTTAATTACTCTATTCCCAGAAGCAATGAATACATTTCAATAGACAAGGCGATATGAACACCACCCTTTTTCTTCCTTCTCTGGGTGGGAGAGCTCTTCTCAAACTCTTTTTAGAGTGGGGAAAAAGACACTGAAAGACAGCTTTAAAACAGTAACTGCACAAATGTTCTGTTTGAGTACAAATGGTTGCAGGAATTAGCAGGAAGACTATTGGCAAATATAACACAGTTTGTCTTCAGAATATTAGATGCCAGCTTTATGAAGACTCGTCCCAAATATTCAGACTTGAGAACGACAGGAGAGGCAGCACTTCTCTGAAGCCAGGCAAAGGCTAAAAGTACCTGTCAGTTTAAATGGCAAGGTTATGAAAACTGAAAAAAAAATCCCAAATATTTAACCCAGTGGAACAAGGAATGTCCATGTACGTGTATGTCTGTGTTTTTAGTGATTGGGTTAGACTCTCAAAGGACTCCATTTTATATGCAGTTTCAGTCTCATAAATACGAGCCTGGTGGCCTTATCCCAGTTATTACTTGTGGACATCATAAGGCACAGCACAATCAAAAAACAGGCCCAGAAAACAGCTGAATTGTGCTTTGGTGTTTCCAACATGCATGAGCCCTTGCAAAATGACTAGCCATGCAGTACTTGCTGAAAACCAATCTGGTCAGCCTCAAAGATAAAGTAAAGCCAGATGAGCTTAGCCAGACACCACTATCATAAATGATCAGACACATTTATTTCTTTAAGCTTTCTTCTTGGCTTCTTCGTGTTGTTGTTGAGGGGTTTTGTTGGTTGGTTGGTTGCATTATTTTTTTTTTTTTCCTTTTTTGGAGGAGGCTTGTTCCAAAACTACTTTGAACGGTTCGAAAAGTCTTGCACTCCAGAGACTTTGAAGTCATCCTGCCTTTTAGAGATCTATGAAAGATGGCAAGTTTGGCAACATTTTTTCTTCTCTTTCAAAGGTAATTAAGATTAAAAATTCAAAAAAAGACATTTCCATGCTACAGGACTAGAGGGTTGGTAGAGAAACTGAGTGGATTGAAATAGTAAGCAGATTTGATACAGTAAAGGATACCATCTCTGCTAGTGAATTTCTACTGGTAGGTTAAGCATTGGGCAGGCATCTTGTGATTGCTTCCATAGAGGCAGGGCAGCTGAGAGATGGCATTAAAGGTTAAACCCCCAAAACACTGAAGTTACCAAGGTCCAGTGGCATAAACAGACACTCACGGATAGGCCTCACAAGGTCCCTAAAGACTTCAACAGGTGTGCAGGAATACATTTCTATCGGTGGAAATCAAGTACATCACTATAGCCTGAAACAGAAATAGGATTTAATCACATGAGGATACATTGAAGATACGGTTTCTCTTGGGAGAAAAATAAAAAAAAAAGAGTGCAAATCACAGACCATTGCTGCTACATGTTTGCTTGGCTGATATCTTCAGTAATCATCCTGAAGACAAATAAATCAAAGACATACACTACATTTCTTTCTCCTTGATACTAATTTATTAATTTTTTTTATATACAGGATATTTCTTATTTTGGCACATTATTATCATGCAACAGAGGGAATGCTGGTTCCAAGAATAGTGCACCTATTCTCAAAATCCTTATCTATAGATTAAACTTGCATGCCCAATCTAGAAGCATTCACGTAGATTAGTTACATTGGCTGAAATAAGACAAAACATATCAGTACACCTGTTTTTACAGCATTTTGTGCATAAACATGATGTTAATAGAGTCACTATAATACAGGAAATATCAGGCAAGCTCCTGCAGGGTTCGTAAGTACATAAAAATATTCCTTATAGTATTTATCAAATCTATAAGGGTCTGTCCATTTCTATGAAGAACATTAAAAACCCATCCATATCAAACCCCCATATTTTTAGCACTGTAGAGTATCTGAGGTGTTTCATAGAAACTGCTCACTGGTGTTTTACCTGTTATTTCAGACCTCTTAAATTCTGCTACCTAAGGGCAGCAGAAATTTATAAACTGCTCAAGGTGCCTGTAAAGAAGCCTATGCATTGCTTAACAACAAAATTAATCTCAAACCTTACTGAAAAAAATAAGACACACCCCATGTTTCAGTCACCCTTTTTTAAGTTAAAAAGAAAAGGTTTCCCAACTATCACTGCAGCAGACAACTTTCCAATATGCACCCACCCCCACCCCCAGCAGGCCACAAGTGCAAAACTGAGAGCAGAAATACAGTTTCCCACATCAAGACCATACTCTCACTGCAAAGCCACGGGATCTGAGTCAGCTTAGTCCATCCAGAGCCACAGGAACCCACAGCTCTGACTCAGCTGTAGGACACAGGAGCTGTTCTGAGCTTGGATGACCACAGAATTGTCCTGTCCAAGCCTCACTCCACAATGGGGTGACACTCAAACACACCCTTCCTCCCCAAACTGTACTTTCCACGGCATGGGCAGACAGGCATGCAAGCCAGAGCTCAGCATATTAAGGAGCATTACACAATCAAGCAGGTCAGGAAACCTTAAAATGCTGAAGTTTTCATAGCATAACGAGGAACTTCTATCTTGCAAGATCAGACACGCTAACAAACCTTTCATGATTTCATGTGATATTTTTAGTATGTGTATTACAACATCCAAAGTAAGTGCTGCAGGCAACAAAATTATGGCTCAACCCTTCACACACTAATTTATAGAAGTGATTTCTGAACCCTTGCCTTAGTAAAAGCAGGATGCATTTTCCTCATCAGTTTTACTGAGTTAGCTAATATGAATGACAAGCCCTGCTGAGAGAGACACACCTGTAGCTGTGATATCACTTGTGCTTTATATAAGTGATTGACAAAGTGTACAGCGTTTTGCATGTGGAGTACATCATTTGAAATCAGCCTCAAACATCTTAATATTCACACTTTGTTAACCTTAGAGATAATCTGTTTTCCGTATCACAAATCCAAAGCTCAGGCCATATGTTGAGAACATAATATCTTCCCAACAGACAAATCTCTTGTTTCAATATCTCCAGGCTCATGTAGTCATGAGCCCATTAGTCATTAATTGCATATTTTATAATTAAATGGGACATACTGGCAGATAGCAAAATCTGAATTAAGACGGCCTATTATTACTACAACAACAAAACCACAAAACTCATCAGAAAACCAGGCAAAGCAGCAGCCTATTCTAACCTGTTTTCAGACTACTCAGTAATAACTTACAAGTATTTTCGTACAGAGATTTGATAGTTCAGATAAGAAACAATGATTAAAGCTTTAGCAATTACTTGGAAAGGAATTAAAATTTTGTGGTGCACCATGTTACCATTAAAAGAGAAAGCACAAATTTTTCTTTAAAAAAGTTAGTCATTTTCATTTTATAGTTTTTAAACCAAATTATTTTGGAGAAACCCATCCCTTGCATTATACTATTATCTACTAATAATCTTAAGGGATAAACAGCATTTTCCAACTCAATAATACCTTCTATAAAACAGTATCACCTTCAAATCTTCCTGTCTCTCTCTGTTCTCCATTTTTGTTTCCCCCAGTTAGACTTTAAGCTTTTTACTGTCTCTCACTAAGCATTTGTATAATGCCTTCCAGCATGAGGTTGCAGGCTTGACTGGGATTTCCAGCTATTACCACAACAGTAGCAAAGCTTACTTGACCACGTATCTCTACTCTTCCCTTCCCACTGTCACCTCCTACCGTGGCAGATAAGTATTCCCACTCATTTTACAGACAAGAAGACACTACAAAGGCAGCTTATTTGAAGGAGGTCAAGAAACCTCTGAGAGGGGGGAGACAGAGAACAGAGGTCACCTGACTTCCAGATGTGCAAGACTGCCACAGCACTAACATCCCACCCCTGCAGACTCACCTACCATCTGTACGCTTTATTCTCACTGATACAAACAGACCTTAAGTACTTGACTCAAGGTCTTTCTGAGATCCATTGGGAATGAGAAAAGTCAGATGCCACAGGGGGTGGGGGAAAAATAGCACAAGCCATGTAAAACTCAACACAAAGACAGAAAGTATTCATCAGATGACAGACAGAAAAGAAACTTCTGGAACAGTCTGGTGCCAAACAGACATAATAGGACTGCTGCTGTTTTCCAGATTTAATAGGCCAGTTCTCATGTAGAAGCATGCTAGGAAACGCTAAGCCTGAATGAGTTAAGATAGGCTGGCAGACAGTGAAGAACTCCATATAGAATTATTAATAAAAAGATTAATATGCAACAATCTGAGTAGTAGCAATTGACACCTCAAATAGCTAGAATCATGGCCATTTCTGGTATGGTACCCATTTGGGTAATGTCCTATTAGACTTGATGAAAAAAAGTCTTTACATATGTATGTGTTTAAACCAGGAAAAAATAAATAAGAGGAAGAAAGAAAAAAAATCTGTCTCTGCTATGCCTTTAAAACCAAGAACAATCTACTCAGCCAGCACTTCCCCAAAGACCATAAATATCCAAAGAATTCACAGTGCTTTCAGGCATTACCTCCTGACTGATCTTCTAACAACCTCAGTTCTTTATACGTACTGAATTGCACATGTGATTTGTAGATTGTTTTCAAGCCTGAAGTTTATTGTACAGAGTAGGCCTGAAGTTTCTAATGAGCAAAATTTGCAAAAGGGAGAGAGGGATATGAATGAAAATCAATTTTGATGCTCAGTTATCGGTCATCGCAGAGCCAGATTTTGAGATATAGGCATACATTGTCAATAAGTGAAAGAAACACAAGATTCATTCAGGCTGTTTGGAGAGAAAAAAACCCAACACATCTCACTGGTCTTTGAGAAGGTTTCTACTTGAACAGATATCTTGAATGGGATTTGGAATTAGATTATGAAGGGGTGTGGAAAGACAGAAAGTCCTGTTCTGTACAGGTTTAATCTGTGAGAAAGTAGGCTAGTTTCAAGTGAAGTATACTGAGTAGGAAGTCACTGCCTGGATTTTCCTGGATATCCTGGAGAAGGTTGCTGCTGGTTGCAGCCAACTAATTGAGACAATCTTAATGAAAGGCTTTTGGGGTTGCTTTCTGGCTCCTGTGGACAGAGAGCACCCTCCCCTACACAGAGCAGACCCAGCTCCTCAAGTGAAGCTGTTGAAGCAAGTCACGCCGAGGCTCACCTCTGCCAAGGGTCTGGAGTCCTGTGCTAGGCACTGGTGAGGCACTCGTAAATGGGAAACCTTGGCTTGCAGGCTTACATTAGCTTGAAGAGGTTCAGGTTCCACAAGTTCTCCTTCCTGAAAGGATGTTGTAACCACTGTTTAGCCTTAGAATTGTCTTTCCTCCTCCAGGGAAGGTCCCTGAGCAAAACAGCTCCAGGTTAACTGGATCACAGACAGTGCCCTCAATCCAAAACTCGACTTCCCCACTTCTCATGGTTCTTGTGAGAAACAGGGGCTTGAAACAGCTCACAATGAGAAAGAAACTGAACATCATCTATCCACTAACTCAGCAGCAATATAAGCACTCAGCTGTTTCGTAAGAAGATCTGTCATATGCTCTTTCTCACTAAAATCCATTTTAGAAGCAAGTTGTAAGCACAAGTATGTTTTGTAGGTAATTCTTATCTGTCAGTTTGTCTTAGGTATCAATAAAACTAAGTCACTTCAGGAGTTTGGCAGAATAACACTTGAAAACGTTCACACCGCTGACTATTCTAATAATTCTTATTATTGTTGCATAAATTTTTCTACTGGAAGGAAAAACTGAATTTCCAGGCAGCTCTGATATATAGTTGTTTGGTTCTCTGAAGGCTCCAATCCATTCACGTGTCCCTGGAAGGCAAATCTGTCCTTTCTGAAGAACTGAAGTTTTATCAGTTTTTGGAGGCACTCTCAGAACAACCCTAGCAGTTAAGCACTCAAATTTCTACCGGTCTTATACCAGGGCTTGTTTGTTTTCATCTAGACTAATTTAAAAAGCAGTTTAATATTTGTTTCACTAATCCTCCCAAATCAGTGCAACACAATATAATTTGGCTTTTTCAGTCTCCAGTAACCTAGCCTTACAATCACCACATTTAAAGAATCCCATTGCTAGCAGTCAAACTTTTTGAAAGCAAGTAAACAATGCAATGGTTTGATTTTGCACATCAATCTGATTTTGCTAATGTTCAAAGACAAAAGTGGTTCGGATCAGAGTTCAAGTGAATCCCTCCTTGCCCTTAAAGTTTGGAGGCAAAAAAATCCAGAGGAGAACGCAGCCAGAAAATTTCTAGCTTGTTTCAAACCATGAATTATTAGTGGCTAAGTATAGTAGGCATTAAATCTGCATCAGACATGAATGCAAGTCTGTTGAAATAACAAAAACACAATACAGCTTAGGACAACTTTCTGTTTTTATTCTAGATTTATGAAACTTATGGGAAGGCAGGCAGTACTTGGCCTGATACAAAGCTAAACTATACATTCAACTCAAAAAAATGAAATAATTTTAAACAATAATTTGAATTAACATCAAGGCAATGCTTTAGGTCATGTAGTTGAGATGTTTCAGACATTTTTAACTGATAACTGTAAGCCCTCAGCTAGATTTATTGTATCGTCAAGCCACAAACTCTGATATATTTTTGTGAATATGTGATTTCACAACTGGTTAATTTCCCAATCCTTCTTCCCAGAAGAATCTGTAGAGACACAAATAGTTTAAAGGTAGTTTTGATGACATAATCCCTCCTATTCTGAATAAATATTATGCAACATAATATCATTGTAATGAATAGGACTGTAACAAAATGGAACCTACAATAAACACAGATTGTTTACATTTCTATTCAGCACTCACGGATCAGAAAAGCAAATAACAGTAGTAAGGGTTGCTAGAAGAGCGTTCAGCCTGTGTAAATGGATAGCACTCCATCGACTTCAATGCAGTTTTGCCATTTACATCAAAATATCATCTGAAATGATTGTGAAGAGCTGTCAGCTACACGCATAATGAGAAGGGAATAATACTTGAAATATGGAAAGGTTTTTGTAAAAAAAAAAAAAAAAATTATACATTTATGTACCTGAAAACTAAAGTGCATATAACAGATTAAATGGGAAAGAAAGATGCAGTCCTGTCTGTAAAGTAACTTCTCAAGAACATTAGTTGAGTTTCAGCATATACTGTGCAGTTTTTGAACACGATCTTGTTTTTTCTGTGGATTCCCTAGGTTCAGAACCTTTTAGTGGGATCTGAATACCGTTCAGGGTCTCTAATGGATTTCTTCAGAGTTGGCTTCACTTCCATCTTGTTCATGAAGCCTCACATATTCATGGGGCAGGTGAGCAAGAGAAATTATTATAAGTATATTCACAATGCGTCATTGGTTCTGCACAGTATAGCCTCATAAGTTACTATATTCCACGATCAGTGATGAGTAAATTGTTGATCTTCAAAATAGCAGCACTAGGTATCCCTCATGAGCAGGTATCCCAGTAAAAGCAGAACTACTATTTGTTATTACACTAGATTTACAATACCTGATTCATATTCTTAGGCATTTGTAGTCTGGGGGAAATAAGAAAGCAGTGATTTAGAAACAGCAGCAGAACCATAGTGGGTTCTTTTCAGCTTCACATAGACCACCAAGGGCAATTATATCACTGTGTTGTTCTCAGCTCTAGCATCTGGTGGTGGCAGTTCCAAGTATCCAGTGGTGGCTTTTTCTGGCCACCATACCAATGCATCCTACCCACTGAAGGCTGGTATGCACCTGCACAATAACCCTAGTTACACTTGCAGGTGGGATGGACAAACACAGCGACTGGGAAGGGTTCTTCTGTCCTCTTTCTTTGGCAAGAAATCTTGAGGAAACCGAGCTTGTGATAATCTGGATCCGTGGCACTTACTCATCTTTTTTGTCTCCACCGCCACTTTCCCCTAAAGCCTTGTGTAACAGACTTACCGTAGCTAGCTGAAACAGATCAGTTTTCCAACAGCAAATGCTAGGTCGCCACCTCGGGCTCCCCAGGTACCAGCACAGGGGCTGTATGTCTCCCCGGGTCACTCAGCAGCCTGCCTTGGCAGGCAGCCAAACGCTGAGCAATTTGGACAGCAGTGAAACTCAGAGGACTAGGCAGCTAACTGGGGCGGTGACAGAAGGGCCCTTCCAAAAATGCTCAGCAGCAGGTTTTCAGCCAAAAGCACTCAAATAGTTTTCCTACACAAATAAATAAATTAGTAAATTGCATCCATTTTCTGACAACGCTGGAAGGTTTTTTGCTTTCCCCAAAATCCTGATTTTTTTTTTTTTTTATAAACACTGAAAATTTTGTTCCCCGATCAGCTTTATTTACTTCCCTGTATATTCTCTGCCCGCTCTGATGTGTATTTCCCCACCCCCCCGCGTTGTTTGTGTACTGCCTAGCAGAATGAAGCATTAATCTTAACTGGGAGATGCAGGAAGTATTGTAACGTGAACAAGTAATTACTATTATGAATATTTAATCAGGAATAGGATGAGCCTTGTTTAATATACACGGCCATGTCTTAATCCCTGTGTAAGAAGACATGAGGTCAGAATCCATATTCACTGTGTCTTCTTGTTCTTGGAAGCAATTTGGAAAAAGGACAAACCAGAGCCGTAGTAGGCCGGATAACTTCCTTCTGGCTAGATGTGGAGTCATTAACAAATGGAGCATCAGCAAAAAGCAAGCACAATCATACTTCACTTCCTTCAGGGAGCCACAAGAGTGGGCTGCTCTTTACAGACAAGTGAGCCAGGGGCTAAGGATGACAGCAAGGCAGGCACGGACAGTGCCCTCGTTGACAAGGGGCATAGTACTGTGGGATGCTGAACACAGAAAACAGAGGGGGTCTGATCAGAGGCAGTAGGCAGGGTCAGCCAAGAGTCCAGATCGCCAGGCAAGCCCATAGGGATGAGGCAGGCCTGAGGTCAAGCCAGGAAGTCAACACGTCAGATCAGGTCAGGATCAGCAAAGTCCATGGCCAGCCAGAGGCACAGCTGCAAAGTAGCCGAGGCAAGGATCAAGGGCAAGGGGCTGAGCATAACCACAACTCCTGAGTAAGAGAGGGGCTAGGGGAAAGGCATCTTTCATCTTGTTCTCACAAAGCTCTTTTCCAAGGTAACACAGCTGCACTGCATCAGAGCTAGCCTAGAGCACAAGTGGCTAAACTCTGATGAGAGCCCTGAGAAGCAGCGCGACTCTTTTCTGTGTCTGTGCAAAGCTGAATGCTCCCACCCTTTTGTGGTCTCAGCATTACTGAGGGAGAGCACCCACCAGGAGAGACATTTGTTCAGATTAGGTGCTGAAAGTTTTTTGCAGCCCTGTGTACATCTGTAGAGATGAATTTAACACATCTCCAGGGACATGAGCAGTCTAGCACAATATACTTAAAAAAAATTCTTACCCTTATTTTAAATTTTCTCCCTCAGTTTTAATTAATTTGGACGTGGTGTTCTAATGAGCTCTGATGCCATGGGCTCCGGAGCATCGTTTACGGGAGAGGTTTTGTATCACAATGAAAAACCACCATCTTAACACAAAAGCGCTAACAAAAGTAGCAAGATTGAAGGAAAAACGGAGCCATTTACTTAGCTGCAAGACATCAGGCCCTTTTGGAGGCTACGATGAACTTCCAGCCTCTACTTAAAAACAAGATATGGTAGTTTGTTTTGGTAGCAAAAATACCGTAGACAGACTAAAAATACCACAGACTACCAGCTCTTGAGTAGAGAGCAGTAAACGTCTGTGCTTTTGTTATGCAGCTTCTGCCCATTAACTGTTTAGTTCAGAGCCTAACAAAAAAACCCCACACGTGATGCACCTACTTCCCAGTGCCCCTCTGGTACTTCTAGTCTCCAGCATTCTTATGAAAGAGAAAAGGAAAGAATTTAGTAGCGCTCCGATGAATAATTTGTTATGGAAATTCAATAGGATTTGCAAAAAGTTCTTGTAATTAAATGACATGTACCAACAAATGAAATCCCATACATATGGCACTTCGTGTGCTAGATCCTAGCCCAATTTAAACTCTGCAAATCAAGGGAGCTAAACTAGTACCTGCTGAGGCTCTAAACCCACAGAATTCTATCCTTATTGCAAGACTGTTTCAAAATCTCCACATGGGTAGAATTTTGTTACCCACTCTGTATGATCTTGCTTTTCTCCCAACCTAATTTGATTGTATTAAATAGAAGAATGATCAAGATTGAAGCGGAACAAAAATCATCAATAGTTTCCTTTCATGATATAACTGAGGCTGGGAGGTTAAGATTTTCAAACACTTACTATTCAAATACATCATTTGATTAACGTTGAAATTTTTGGTTGATTTTGCAGCTGCCCAAGGCTTTGTAGCAAACACACATCACATAGTGGATTAAAACTCATGTATTCCTAGTGAGAGTAACCAGCAACCCAACCACTTCACTATTTGTCTGTCAGCTGATTTCCCATTCCACCCCACCCCCCCAAGGTAAAACTTGCTACCAGTGAGGTCAAGGCAAAATACCCTTTGAATTTGAAGAGGCAAGGGCTTCTACTCTAACTTTGTTTGTTTCTTTGAGAGGGGAAAAAGGGTCAAATTAGAGTTTGCTACCCGTCCCCCCAGATATTTTCACAATTCAGGAACAAAACCACTACAGAGATGGGGAGATCTGATAACATTTGCAGAAGAAAAAAGAAAATTCAAAATGCATGACAAAGTCTTTTACAAATGGAAATATCAAGATAGATGGAAAATCCTTTTATAAGTATAAATCATAGAATGGCTTGGGTTGGAAGGGACCTTTAAAGATCATCTAGTTCAACCCCGCCTGCCATGGGCAGGGACATCTTTCACTAGATTGGGTTGCTCAAAGCCCCATCCAACCTGTCCTTGAACACTTCCGATGATGGGGCATCCACAACTTCTCTGGGCAACCTGTTCCAGTGTCCCACCACTCTCACAGTAAAGAATTTCTTCCTTATGTCCAATATAAACCTACCCTCTTTCAGTTTAAACCTGTTGCCCCTTGTCCTCTCACTATAGGCCTTGTTAAAAGTATCTCTTCATCTTTCTCATAAGCCCCCTTTGTACATTGAAAGGCCACAATCAGGTCTCCCCAGATCCACCTCTTCTCCAGGCTGAACAACCCCAACCCTCTCAGCCTTTCCTCATGGGAGTGGTGTTTCAGCCCTCTGATCATTTTCGTGATAACTAAACCTAAGCATCACAAGAGTTCTGGCAAAGCTTCTGCTAGCGTACAGAACGTATAAGCTGATCTCATTCCGATGCTGAAGTGATACTTTTGTGATGGCACAGTAAAATTAACTGTCAGATGTATTTGCAATGCATACAAGAATTGGAACACATTAGGGTTGCCATGGATTTGAGTCACTCACTCCCTTACTTTTACTTTCCTGAACGGTGATTTCCTGCATATAGAAAATTTTCTAGCTTCTGCCACATACCAGTAGTCTTTGTATCTCCGAATGTGGTGTAGTACTCCTGCTCATTAAGTAATTGAAAGTGAAAGCTATAGAATTTAAAGGGGACAGGGAATAAAAGCTTTTCTCTATCCACAGACACACAACTCAACCTGCCTGTGGGTGCACCCATCCACTATATGACAGGGTATGCACCCATATGTCAAAAGCCCTGTTTTACACTTACAAAAGAGGGGTGTCTTTACCAACTTTATTAACTAACCTATAGGTGCAAGCATGATAGTGCCAGGCATATGCAGTGTTTTGAACTTTTCTTATCTAAAGTCTATAAAAAGATTTTTTGTTTGTTTGTTTGTTTTGCACTGATGCTCTTCGATCCTTCCAGGTCATCTTGGGAGTAATGCCAGGGAAGAAAGCACAGGCTGCCTGGTCCTTAGAGCACTCTGGAGCAACACCACACACCTTCAGGCACACAAATCACTTTGGTGAACCAGTGGTTCTGCAGTATGGCCATAAACGCAGTAGTCTGCAGGTGACAGAAGAGCTTGCACATTAGATGCAGATGGAAATTTCAGCATGTGGTGCCTTTATTATAGCTCCCTTTGGAGCTATAGTGGAAAAAGATAGATTTGGTTGTCATTCTTTTCCTTAAAGTGCTTGGGATCTGATTTTACTTCCATTTTCACTGGTGTAAAGGGGGGGAAATCTATTAATGTTATTGGGTTTTCATTGACATAAAGCTGGTGTAATGAATGGAAAAAATTACCCTGTGGCTCAGCATTTTCATTTTGGAGAGTTCCACTGGCAACTTGATCCAAACACACATACAAGGTTGGGCTTGACTCACTGATACTGCCTTTCAAAGTTATTTGGTTCCTTAATTGCAGAATCCAGAACATTATATTTCTTACACGTGAGAACATATTGTGACAACCTAATTCAACACTGAAAATAGTAGTACAGTTACAAACTGATCTTTTTATAGAGGAAAAAGAAAATATGGTTTAATTGCAATTAAACAGAATGCTAGTGTTCCATTTTCTCCTTAATAAAGTAAGAAAGTGTGGAGCAAGACTCAAGAGTTTTTACTCATCACATTCACAAATGTACAAGTAGAGCTGGCTGGAATATTTAGTCATATATGAGTCATGGCAATATAAGATCTCAAAGGCTGTGTAAAAAAAAAAATCAGGTTGGCTTTGTTGAAATTTTATTTTAGAAGACACTTTGTAAATAACTAATAAAGCCAGGATGATTGTTCTGCCACTTGCAGAATGAGATAGTTTAGTTTGAATTTACTTTATTTAAAAACTGTAAAATAAGAGAAAGCAAACAGAAAACAGCTGATTGTTTCACTTGACCCAGACCAGTCTTCTGGATTTCATTCCAATTTGGAATGACAGCAAGTTTATAAATCCTTTACTAATACTTCTGCAGAATTACTGTTTTTACTTGATTTGCTTTTTTTGATTGCCTGACAAATACTTTTTCAAGAAAAATCCTTAGGAGAGTTAAGATTTGGGGCTTGCATAGATGTGAAGGACAAAAGACAGCACTATGGATATTTTGATTGACATCCTCTGTAACAAAGCCCTATGCAGTTATTTCTACATCAGGCCCATGCCAAAATTCCTGCTTGAATAACAGCCTCTCTTCTGGAAAGGTTTAGAATCTTCAAGGGATGGAGAATCAAGGTCTTTCTAGACAATTTTTTCCAACACAAACTATTACTCTCACCATCAAAAAGCATACTTAGTTTTTCTGTTGATGTATCTTTGTTGACCTGTTTTGGAATAGTATCTCTTTGACCTCTTGTATTGTAGGATTTTTCCCATTTATCTCATCATGTCCCCAAAGTCTTTCAGTTTTAAGGAAGGCTAGAATAACATTACCAAACCTCACATTTGAGCTATGTCCTTTCCCTCAATTGCAGGCATTACAACTGGCAGAGTCAAAATTTATGCTGTTCAGAGCAGATCCTTTGTCCACTTGCTCTGGATGGGTTTGTATGAGTACTTGTCATTTACTACTTCACACGATGTGACATCGGCAAATTTTACCAGCAGTATTTCTACATCCAGTTTCCAAGCATTAAACTTCTATGCAGTTGTTTACTGAAAACACGTTCTCCTTTAAATTCACTATCAAAGTCCCCCAATAAAATCACTCTTTGATAATGCCTCAGTTGACAATCTACTTATTATTCACCTTTTAATATGGACTACATTGATCACAAAATTTGGCAGTCTCTTTTTTAGGTTGCTGTGTCAGACAATGTCAGAAACATCTTACAAAATTCTATAACCAAATTTATATCTAATCTCTGTTTCTCTGCCTTGGCTAAAACCAGTAACTTACAAGGAAGATGTAAGCACTTTTTTCCCCACAGAAGTCTGTGGGAGTTGAGACATTCATCTTAGTATGATAAGTTCAAGCCCTTAATAAGATCACATGAAGACACAGTGACTTCAGTGTATTCCAAGAGTTTCAGTACATTTTGGAATTTGTTTAGAAATTCATCCATCTGTTGCAGATTATTTTCTGCAGACCATAAATCTTGCTTGCAAATCCCAGCTACAGACTTAAGCCTGACCTAGCATCATTCTTGCACTGCTCCATGATGACATAGCATCTTTGCACTATGGCTGATAGTGCTGAGATACCACGGACCTCAGAGGCATGAGTCAGCAGGGCTAACAGATGTCCAGATAGGTTACTAGACAGTAGCCAAGAGGAAGTCTACTCAAATAATATTTCATGTAGGTTTTAAATGTCTGTAGATTTATTAATTGATCTCTGTTAAAAGACACATAGGGTTTGGAATTTAGTTTCAGAGGTACAGGGATTAGGATGGATGCAAGTGAGATGCATACAGTTTATTCTCATTTATTTTATTTCAGGCATTTCACTTGTATAAAAATTCTTTTTCTCAGCATTTCTATGTTTTAAATGTACCTATATTTTGTCAGTCTTGAGTGAATTCTTCCTAGATAGTTAGAGAAAAATTTTAAATTATGTAAGAAATCAAAGATATAGGACCAATTTACACAGCTTGGTTAGCAAACAATTTATGGGAAATCCCTATTCTAAGATTAGGCTCTTATCACTTCCTCAAAGGGTGAAAATTGCTCTGTAACTTAACATCAGAACAGGTAACCCAACACAGAAGAAAAACCTCACTGGTTCCCACGCCGGCTGCTTGTTCAGCCTAAGGTGTTCTGCAGAAGCTATGATTGCCATTAACTTTTTTCAAAAAACAAGCATGAGTCCCTAGGCACCCAGAGCCTGCAGGGTCAGGACGCATCAGGACAGACTTCTTACATGTACCACTGACTTGGTGGTGGCCATCTGCAAACTTTCACAGCCCTGGGCTCCTGCACCAGCCTGCAGCTCCCAGATCCCACTGTTCAATTGTCTTGGCTCACAGTAGCAGCACACTGCTCTTGAAACCAGGAAAACATCTCCTGAGGACTCCAAAGTCTCCAGTTTAAACTGAGGCTTTCAAAACATCCCAGGTACCTCTCACAGAAAGCTCCCCAAGATGACCAGCCACCAGGATGGGCACTCAGGCACCCAGCTGTGCCAGAGCCACCACAGGCACAGCTGGCCTCCAGCCTCTGCTGGCCAGGGTGCGCTTATATGCCTAATGAGCTTTAAAGTCCGGCAAACTGAGCAACCAGTGTTCACACTCTTCTCAGTTTCACCCCTGTTAGTCTTGGCCAGCAGACAGGGGAGGTGTCCTTCGTGTGGGGAAAGCAAATGGGAATGCAAGGGAAACGTTTGAGTGTCATGGTCCACACAGGGAGCTGATTCACTCTGAACCCAAGTGAAGCCAGCGCCACAGGCTGAACAGTCTCCAGCTGGGGGAATTTTACTTAACTCATTGCGAATTGACACCAACTTTTACTTACAGATTTGGGCATTGGGAAAAAAGAAAACAAACCATTAAAAAAAGGCTTGGGGAAACACCTTTTGTCCTCCTTCCTGAGGCTCAGTTCAACTCCAGCTCCAATCCTTACCACCCTCCTAGTGTCACATTACCTCAGTTTTGCCCTGCACTGCACTCAGCCCTTGGTTGTGGCAATGGGTGGCATGGGAGGTTTGGGGTCATTTTGTGCCTGCCTCTCCTCCGTGCCTCTTACTTTCCTCCGTTGCTCCTTGCTTCTCCCTGCTCCTCTGCCCCCGTGTGGGTCACCTGCAGGCTGCAGTCCCTCAGGGGTACCTGCTCCCATGACTGCATCCCCAGCCACATCACCACAATGTCCCTTTCCACGGGTCCTCACTGCCACCAGCTGCCACTCTCTCGAACATGTCTACACAGAGGTGCCACACAGCCCCTGCCCCCCCAGCTGCAGGTTTGGCACACAACAGGCCCTTCACCAGAGTGCCAGAGCTGGTCAGAACCAGCTGTGACCGGCTGGGGGCAGCCCCCGGCAGCGCTGGGTGCGACACTGCCAGCCACGGCCAGCTCCCTCATGTGAAGTTTCACCTGGGCCAGGAGGCAGGTGCTCAGCCGACCCCTCCTGCTCAACGCAAGGCAGGTAGAAGAGGGCTCTCCGTCGGTGAAGCTGCCCTGCATGTGCCTGGCCTCATGGACAGGCCGGTGCAAGCATTCGGCTGGAACGGCAGAGCTGATGGCCAGACGTGGAGAAATGACACTGGGTTCAAGCACGTCCCACTCTTACAGAAGTAAGAGTCAGAATATATAGTTTAGCTGTTGCTGCAGCAATGCACATCAAAACCCAGGATTTCTCCTCCCCTCCAGTTCGTTTTTGTTATTAACTTTTAAATGAGAAATCCAGCTACAACAATTGTATTTAATTTGGATACATGGTATTATTTACACTGTTCAATAAAACAATTGATTTCAATCAATTGCACTTGAGCTTTCTCTGGGTTTTAAAAGAAATGGATAATTCACCATAACCAGGTCAATTGTGGAATTCAGTAGGGGTGGGAAGCTGCATTTCGACCAGGATTGGACCCTCCCAGGGTGTGAGAGGCATTCACACAGCTAAACACCTTCATGGGGAGCCTTTCCAGACCACTCTGCGACTCCAGAGGGGCTGGTGCAGTGTAACGAGGCATGAGCAAACAGCATTGTGTAGCCTTGTGATAAATTTTGGTGGCCCTAAGCAGAGAGCTGAGGAAAGAAGAGTTAAGACAGAAGGAGCCTTCCCTTCCCACTGTTTTTAAGTGTGGAGAAAAGCACACTGATCTTCCCAAAAAAGGGTAAAACACATACATCCCATTCTTTCTAAACAGGCAAGTGGACATAGTGGTTTTTAAGCTACATATGCCCACGCCCTGCACAGCACATGGGAGGAGGAAAAGAACAAACAATCCCCCTCCCTTCAGCTCAACCAATCTGTCACCTCTTTTCCCTTTTGGGGGAAAAAAGTGCATAAAGTTTGCCTGTATTTAATTTCTACCAGTACTTAAGAGAACACAATAACTGCCATACTCCTACTGAATCTCAACCCTAGTTCAGTATCCTCTGTACAACACTGGTTATTAACAGTGGGTTAGAAGAGAGATTACATGAAAAAATTCAAGTCCTGGGTGATTCTTCCTTTGGTATACCCATTGATACTCTCAGTACCAAGATGGGGTCACTTATCAGCTACAGAGATCTGAAAGTTAACACTGTCAGAAAGCTGAAACGACCACGTGGTTCTGACACCGAGCTGGAACCAGGCAGTGTGATGGAGTTTTGGAAGACCCGCAAAGAGCAACTTGAAACTAGAGCTGCTCTACAAATGACTATGAACAAATACATCCCAAAACATGTGAACCAAAGTCATAAATATAAAAGGGAAACTGAACCAACAGAAGGCAATTGTTTGGGTTTTTTTATTTTGTTTGGTTTTGGGTTTTTATTGTTGTTGTTGTTCTTTGGGGATTTTTTTCCCTGATTGTTTGTTAAACTCTGGTAGGTTAATTTGGAATAACTGTTGCTTCCACAGAACTGAAACAGCGAGAGCCACTAAAGTCAAGGGATACTTCCTATGGGCTTCAATAAGACTTCCATTAATGTTCAAAATAAATAAAGAAAACCAGAAATCTGTAAAATCCCCTATCTTTCTCAATACAAGAATCTATATTAGTCACATGCAAACAGGTGATGCCCCTGGGATTTGGATTACAAGCCCATCTAGCCCACAATTTAGTCTCCAACAATGGCTGTTAGAGAAACTTCAGGAAAAAAAAAAAAGTATGAGAAGTAGGATAACCAGAGGCTGACTTTCCCTCTGATAGCCTTTAAGTATCTGCCAAACTTCCATAAAAGCCTTGAAATAGTCTGATCTTAAGTTTATACCAGCATCTATTTTCCAGGCAATTCTGTTTTCCATTATTCATTCATTCAGTGTAGTTCCCTGACCATTGAATCCATCAGGTCCAAATGAGAGACATTTAAGTAGGGCAATACGCAGATTCGAGCATGAAATCGTCGTGTACTCTTCAGAGGCTCTTCCTTTTACTTCTGCCTTTGTTCTGTGTCTGGGACTCCTAACCTGGAGGGCTGTATTGCTTCCCTCTCCTTTATCTCACCAAGAAAGGAAAAAGAGAGCCTCCCCAAAACCCCCACACCCTCTTTCCTTTTCACAAAAAAATGCCTTGTACCTACCATTGTCAACTACATCACCTGTATGCTTGGATTCTTTCAGTATGTTAGTATTGCCATAGAAGTGTAAATATAGAAGCAGGGGTTCTGCTATATTTTCTATATTTTCAGAGCGCATAATTCAGAACAGAATACAATTTTCAAAGCAGAGCCCTTTAATTGGCATGATATATAATTAACCAACTGGAGTTACCTTTTTTGTCTTACAAGTGTAAGCTAAGATTTGGCTTGCATCTAGAAAGACAGAGTAAAGTTTCAAGTTTTCATGTCTGAAATAGTTTAATGGACAACATAATTTTTCAATTTAATTAATGTAGCCTTCTTAAAGGCAGTGTGAGGTAGTACAGGCAAAAACCTCAGCTGACATACATTGGCGTAGGTTGAGTAAAGCCAGTGCTCTCGGATTAAATAATTGCGGAGATGTAGAAAAACTAAAGAATATTTATAGATGCTACCCACAGGGACATGGATGCATACACAACTGAAACTAATAATTAAAAAGCTTATAAATCTCTATAGTTTGCACTCCAGTTTTGTGAGGAGGAATACATAACTAGAGAAACAAGTCAAAAGCATCCTTTTTGTCTCACGTGCTAATCATCTTAGCTCAGATTCTTTCAGAACGTGTGAGCTTCCTCTCATCCCTTTCCCAAAATAATATTATAGTGCAAATCACCTCTGATTTTGCCTGCGAGAATTGGTCAGATTAAGAAGCGTGGGTAGACAGGACAACTAAGATAAATTCAGAGTTACCATTCTGAGAATCCTTAACCCAACCCAAGAGACTCCCAAGTCCTAAAATTGGGACAGCCCCAATACCAGTTAATTTGAAGTGTTCTATAAATGTGTGCTCTTTTAAAGCTCTATATTTGACTATCTGTTTCAAAGTTCACTTTATACAGAGAAGAGGGATTTATTTGTAGGAATGTTTTCTGGGAATGCACTTTTGCCCCTGCTCACATGGGAACAAGGATATTTGCTACTCACGTTATCTACCACTGATTGTTTTGCTTTAGAAATTTCAGACATCCAAGCTGAACCAACAATAAACACTGGATACAAAGAAAAGCCAGCAATCAGAACAAACAGACTGAAGAGAATTATCACACTGAAAATTGTTTGATCAGACTATTTGGTAAAGTCTTATAAACAGTGGAAGGATCCAAAATGCTAATCAACTTGAAACCAGAAAAGAATTTCCATCAACTTACTGGTTGGTACCCAACAAATTGACCAGATTTCACTACCAGATTTCAGAATTATCCTTACATAATAAGTATGGTGGCAACCCTAAGGGGATATGACCTCCCCAGAATCCTTGTCTGGATTGGATTGCCATCTCCTTTTATCTTTCTTCTTTCTCATCTGAAATCTGAGGTCAGCACAGCAGGATAGAGAGCTCCTATTAATGAAGCAAGTTCTCTTTCTTCTACTGCTCTCTGGGATATTAACATGCCTTAGCACAAGAGGAGAGCTTGCTCTCCTCTTTTACTACGTCTACTTTCTCCGTACATACAGGACTTGCACAAGTTAGTCCACAGATCAAAAGCCCAACTTCACCTTCAGTCTTTTTAGTGATTTCTGCTTCAGCTGACTGACCAGACCAAAACCAACAGTTCTGCAGTAGTTAAACAGTGGGAGAATACTTCATCTCTTATCTTCTATGGAAGCAAAGATTTGGAAGCAAACATCCATTTCAGTGTGGAAACGTAGACTAAATTGAATCTTCCAGATTCCAAATATTTTTTTTTTAACTGTATCTTTCTTGAAGTTATCCTCCATGCTGGAAATATTTTTTTTCTTTAAGGAAGCCAGTGATGGGAATTGTTTACTACTTAATAATAATTCTTATTCCTGTATAAATTGACACGTTATTTGCTACAACATTTTCCATCTCATTTGCATGCTATTAACTGAAGCATTAAGTCAATGTAGTTAAACTGGACTGCTGTCTTATTGTGTAAGTTAACTTTGGTAAAAACCTGGGCAAAAATTTCAAGTTCACCTACTTAAACTTAAGCACATGTAACCATGTTTTTGATCCCTGGTAGAAGCATCCTCTGTTCATTCTGGCGTGGGTCCGTAACATCAAACGCATCCATAAAATTGAGAATTGTAGCTGTTCAGTACATTGGGGCAGGGGCCAACTTACAGGGATACAATCCACAGGACATATAGAAACACAGCTTTTAAGCTTAGATCCTTGGAATCAGTGGAGTGAGACATTCATATGTTTTTTTGGATCTGGGCCTTACTTCAGTTGGGCAACTTTGATTTAGGTGAGCACCTATACTAAATAGCCTATTTTTGCAAATATGGTTAACGAACATGATCCAGAGTTGGGGAAACCAACTAAAAAGTAAAATACTGCTGGTATTTTACTCATCTCATTCCACGTGAAACTGTCTTTCAATTTATATCTTATCTGCCACTCTAAAATATATACATCTAGCGTTTAAGACATTCTTTTCTCCTCCTTATGAGCATCATCTCTCACTGTATCTATTTACATGCCATGTATTGCATCAAAAAATGCCCAGCACCTGAGAATTAAAATGTGTATTCCCACATTTGGCAGTAACTACTGCAGTAGGAATGGAATTGACATTTTGTTGTAATTGAAATGCACAACTCTAAATATTTATCATTTATTATATCTACCTCCACCCCAACAGTTAAGCACTATGGGTCAGACTACTCTGCAGGTTATTATATCACTATGGTATTGATTTGCATTTTAATTACAAGATTCAATTTTAAAGAGAAAAATGGGAAAAGTCCACAATTATTAAGGAAGGAAACTGCTTCTTTCAGGCATGACAGTTGTTTAAAATGAGCAAGGCCAACAGCAACAAGAGGCAAAAAATTCTTCCTGCACTAAAACATGGAAATATAGAACAGGCTTTTATTCTGTCTCCTCCAACCCTGGGAAATGTTTGCAGTATACATAGATGCCCACAATAGTCAGGTAAAGACATTCTCCTTGTGGTCTGCTACACGCAATAGTTATTCCTTGCTGTCACCCTCTGACTAGTGTGTGAGTCAGGAGGCAGAAAAAGAACAGAGAAGCTAAAGGACAGTTCTAGTAAGGACTTCAGGGAAGATGAAGACCACACAGTGTTATTTATTTACATACTGCTTTTTTGCAGATGGGAACTTTGTGGCTGGACATGTTGGAGCAGACCTTAATCTTGGCCTTCCAGATTCTCAGGTAAGGGCTCTGGAAATTCTGGCTATGGGCTGTTCTGGTCCTTCTTCCCATGAATTTCAAGTCTTGTATAAGATTCTGGTATTTATGACCTGGCATTTTCTAGTCTTATGTTAGTTCGCAAGCAATTCCCTACCCAACAGAAAATACATCAATAAAAACGGGATGCTAAGGATGCTAGAGGGTTGTACCTTCATTAAGACAACTCAAGTCAATTTGAACTCTCATTATTCATTTGATCATATAACAACTGTGTTCCTGGTATCATCCACATCAGGAGTTTATTCAGCTCTGGTCTGATTGGCACGCTGCCAGTAAACAAGGGATTTAAGGGTAGGTGGGTCCTTGGCATAGGGGATAAGAACTCCCATATTTGGCAACAGAATTCAGGCACATTTAGTCCACAAGATAAAAGTTCAGATGTAAAGAAGGAAAGACATTAATAGACCATCTGCACCTTAAAAAGATTTAAATACTGTACTCTGTAAGCTATTGCTCAAGAAAAAAAATGGGTGCAGGCAGAAGGGGAAAAGATTATATGGGAGAGAGCTGGCAGGGAGGCTTCACCCAGCAGGGGCCAGGAGACTCCTCATGTAAACAGTGAGCTCGCAGAGCCAGACCTCAGGGGGATGGAAAGTAAGGCTTTTCCTGGGGACCCAGACTAGATTGTATAACAATTGCTGTGATTTAGGAAGCCACCAACTTACTGGGTTGAAAGTGAGACTAGAGAAAAGGATTCACCCTGAAAAAAACACAGAACTGGAAGAAGATACAGGTTTGTAAGTCTATTTTATTTCCACCTCACTTTTTATTTTCTCTACCCTTTAAGAAGTTTGCTTTTCTAGTTTATATTTGATCTCTATGACTAGAAACCTCACTTTTAAAAAGGTTCAGGAAATCTAGCTGAAAGCTCTGGGCCCCTGGAGGATCATAGCAGTAACACCTTGGTGGTTTTTTTATTCAAAGAAAACATCTATAAGCCAGTGCTATTTATTCCAAACAAATCTGAACCACTATGGAAGGATGCCTCTGTTCTTTCTGTTTATTACTGTGCAAGCTTCTTTCAATTACAATATATTTGCTTTATTACAGATTATTCTAGACCAGGAGTTGAACCCAATTAAAAAAAAAAAATCCGTGTTCTACTTGGCCCTGAATATTGAGATTAAGATCTGATTCCCAGAAATGGGCCATATTCAGTGGATCAATATATATTTATCTTCATATATACGTTAATTAATGAATAAGAATAACACTGAAACTTTAAGAAATAAACAATGTAGCTTTTACTACTGTAGATAGCATGTGTCTTTAAAACAGAATAAAGTTAAAGGCTTGTTCTTTTCCTCAAATTACTTGATATATATCACATATATACTGGTTCTCACTGAAACAAAGTAAAACTAATATTTGAATCAGCAGACTTACCTGATATGAAGAAGACTCTATAAACAGGGTCACCATGCATAAACCAGGAATGTTTATTCATTATAAAATAGATCAGTAATACAGCACATATATGCAAGACGCTGTACAATGACAGGAAATGCGTACTCAGCACATAAGCAAGTTACAGCTGTTAAGAGCCAAATACGTATGAACTACTGGATCACTGAAAACTAGTACCTTCTGGATAAAGCTTCCTACTCAGATTGACAGGAGATACCCCAACTCCTGTACTGTCTTACCAACCTTGAATGCTGCATCAGGGGGTGGCACAGACTATTGGTATGAAGCACTGAAACTATGAGAAGAAAGTTGTCCTCTGTTATTTTTCTAGTTGTTTTGAAATCGCCAGGCCAAAGTCCTTCTCAGGGACAGGTGCAGGTGTGCAGGGTCCTGCCTTGGATTTGTGAAGAGAAGCACTGAGAGGAGCATCTCTCTTCTACTATGCTATGGACAGAGAAACAGTGCTTTACTGTCCCATCTTCCCCCTGATGCTGGCCTATGGAAAAACTACATAGTGTACTAAGAAATTGGAAGATGACATAGGAAATTATGGTGTTCAAGGAAAAGTAAAAACCATCCTGCAAGTTTCAGACTAGCGTAACAGCACCTCTCAGATTTTGTCTATGCAAATTTGCACTAAATCAATTGAAAGTGGAGAGTTTTAAACGTCGATTTAAACCGGAATAAATCCCTAGAAATGCATTGTTTGAAACTGGAATATACCGCTTCGGTTTAATTCAGTGAGCTACTGAGTTCAGCTTAGTCAATATTTCATTTATTTTGATTTAAATACCTGAAGACACCTCTCCAGCATGTTCAGCACCTAATACACTATTAACAGTGCATTTTAAAATTCAACAGCATTAAACAATCGATTCAAGGGGAGCTCACCCAGCTGCCTATTGAAAACTCCTTTTTCCATTTTGTCATTTCAGAGGTAGACCTTAGCCTGCCTAAGAAAGAGATTTTGCAGCAGGTCAGAAGCTCAGTGAAACCAACTCTAAGACAGATGTGTCAGCAGCAATTTAATTCAAGTTAATTAGGAAATCGAACAACAAAAGAGTCTCAGCTGATCTAGTTAAACTTGTGTATTAAGCTTTTGAGAGCAAATGTATCTAGGATAGGGTAATAGTCCAACTTTGTTACTGGGATACATGTGGCTTTTAGATAATGTGCAGCCAACTAATGAAGAGTTGTGCTTATCAGAATTTAATTTGGCTCTAGTGATATCATTCCAACTAAATAGATAATTTGCTTTACATATGAGCTTGATATTGTAAAACACCATAGCTACTACTGCATGAAAACGTTACTAGGAAACAAAGAGTTTGTAATTACCCATCTTAATTATGTCTCTATAATCAAAGTGAATGGATAAGTTAAAAGAATGAATTAAAAACCTGCAGTTTATCTTTTGGCTTATTAATACTACAATATAAGCACTTGTTTTAATATCTTTATGTTCTATCTTTAAAATTTTTCTTTATATAATATTATCTTAACATTAACCTAAATCTTAACAGCATCTTGAAACATCTGGAAACAGGAGGAATGACTTCTTCCTTCTCAGTAGTCATGACAAAGAACAGTTTTGCTATTCTCTTGCATGCCATCAGAACTCACATGGGAGAGTTCCTTTCCTACAAAATTAGCTCTATGAAGATGATAAACAAGGAGCTCCAAAGCAGTTAATTCACTCAGCTATTGCTCCAAGAGGCTATTTCTCTCCCTGCACAACTGCCCTACATTACCTCAGCGTCTTCTGCAGATTCCAGTGGAGGAAAGTTTTCTGTCCTAATGTCAAACACAAAGTGCTGCAAGTCTGGTTTTCCTTATTAGGAAAGCTGAGATACAGATGGAAATTTTCCATGTCATGTCATGGATTTGGAGACCCAGGTGCCATTTATTTTAACCAAGACTCCAAGCCCCTTAGGCAGCTATGAGAGAGTCCCCGCCTACATAGCAGAAATAGTGACTATTCCTGGTCTACAGGAAATAAATGGGTCCTGACCACACTAAAATAATCAGTCTCCTTTCCATTGCCACATATTGTAATTTTAATCTTGCTGTCTAAGCTAAGCAAGAGGCAGTGCTTGCTTGTACAGCCCAGGGAGAGCAGCAATAAACAAACTGTTACTCAGACAATTCAGTCAGGCTTCTCCAAAGGTCTGTGGGGTGAATAACCAGCAACAGTCCTCTTCGTGTGCACTGCTAGGGGAAGGCAAAGGCTTTTCATACATATTATTTACATCAAAGAGAAGTATCCCAGTACAGTGTTAGTTTTCTTCCTGAATGCTATTACACTTCATCTTCAACATGTGATCTTTAGCTTTTTCAATCCAAGTCTCACTCACAGCAAGATGAAAGATACGTTCACTCAAGAGAAGCTCAACAGCCAATAAACCATTCTAAGCAGACAATTCTTACAGAAAATGTTAAATGTTGAGTTCCTGATGCTCTTGTTGTACTCCTCCCAATGTGACCATCCCTATCACTAGATGCAACACATTCCCATTGGCTTTATGGCTCAAAACACATGTAATAGAGTGCTATTACTAATGAAAGAAAGTAAAATAACACTCCCCAGATTCTAGAGTCAGAGTTAGGCCTGAAAGGGAAAGATCATCTGTGGTCATTTCACCTCCAAGTTCTCTGCCATGGTTTGTCCACTCTGCCTGATGGAGTCTTAAGTTATGCTATGTTTTAACTGGCAGTGCTTACCTCTGGTATGTCAGCCTTTCAAGCCACTACCTTATTTTTTATTCTTTCTGAATTTTGCTCTGGGATGTGGTATACAGAAACCTTTACTTCCATTTTATTTTTTTTTATTTCCTCTGATTGTTTACTACCACTCCTAATTCTTCTTTATCAGTGGTCATAGGCTATACATCTCAATGGCAGAGCTGTATCTCAAACTTCTCTAGATTAGACTGGTTACATACATACATTTCCCACTTCTAATGCAATTTATTTCAGAGAGCTCTGTGGTTTTGAACCAGACCAACACAAACTGAAGAAGTTAATTATCGATCTAATGTTGAGCTGGTAAAGTGAAGGGTGTACTGATGGAAAAGATACTCTTAGCACAAACTCTACAGAGCAGACTTCTTTGAAGGGCTGAGCACCATGGCAGCAAGATACACTGAAGTGTGAGGAAATTAGTGGAAAAAATCTATGCACACCTCCTCCATACTCTTTGAAAACACCAGTTCAAGTTCATTTGTGGGACACTTTACAGTCTTCCGTGTTATCCCGAGAAAAAAAATTTTAGGAGTTATGACTCAGACTCCTGGTATATGTTACAAATTCTTCAATTTAAAACTAACTTCACAATTCAAGTGTTTTAATAGAGGGGACTAAAAGCATGGAAAGTGTTCAATTGCTGTTGAACAATGGAACTTCACTAAGGGTTTTGGGCTGGTGCCTTTTCTGACCAAGAAGATACACTACAGGTCATAAGTCTGTAAAAACTGGCAGTAGAAATGATTTGTTGCAGAACTACTAGCATGTCATTAGAGAAGGCCTTCAGCAGGACTGAGTATTGATTTTACTGTAAGGCTACATTAAAAAAAAAAAAAGAGTGGCAGAGGCAAGTCCTTTTCTTTTACAATACTGGTAAATGTAAGTTATTAACCTTGAATTATGTTTACAAAAGTTAAAAAAATAAATTTACCTAACTCTCATCTAGTTGCAAAATTCTTTTAAGTAGGAGTACTCTGTGAGGATGCTAAGAGGGACTTAATAATTAGGTGATCTAATTAACGCCACACAAAGGTTTGCAAACAAAATCTTTTCATACCACAGTTGAAAGCATCAAAAGGTTGCCTGTTGAGACAGCAAAGAACATTGCTGCTTGTCTTCAGAAAGCATAAGCAGGTTCAGTACCTTTTTAAAACATTCACCAAATATAACAAGGAGAGCATGATACATTATTTGACATAACAGCTCTAGAGAATGAGGCCAACTTTTAGGTATTCTTTGGAATTGTGCCATTTAAACTCATCCTCAGAGGACAGACATATCACCATTAGGGTTAATCACCACAATTTTTTTCCTGATTTAGCAAAATCCCTGGAATGAGCAGAACGATTGAGAATACCATGTTTGTTTGCTACAGCCATTTTCTACAATGCCCATGTGCAATATGATAGTCAACTGGTAGGAAGCTCAGATATAAGCAGGTAGTATGTCCTATTTAAAGTCAACTCTTGTCATACAAGCAGATTTGCCAGTGAAAGTTCTGCCATCAAATTCACCTAAAAACAGTAATTAGTGCAGAAACCTATCACTACTATCATGCAGCTTTAATTTTCAAGAAGTCTTCTGGTGATTCCCTTGAGCCACTACCCTCTTCCCCACCCTCCAGCTGATTTCTTAATAGGAGGGGTTTCTTCAGGTCCTCACATAATCTACTTAAACCACTGAGAAATATAGGCAGTTTCACTGATCATGATAGGGACCTAAAAAGCCAAATTAAACCATGTGTCAACAAGTATGAATGAAGAAAGTTAAATTAGATCAGCCTGGTGTGCTAAAGACTGTATCTGGAGAGCAATTTACTGGCCTCTCCATGAAAGCATGAGGTTTTGTAAACCAGCTTCTCCAATGCAGGAGAGAAGAGTCATATGGGGTCTAAATATTTTGTAAGTTAAATATATATTTATATATATGTCATCCAGATTTCTGGACTATACTGACACGATCAGCATAAGTCAATAGTTTCTTTCAGAATTCTCTGCACAACAGCACAATGGTAGAGAACAAAGTTTGCCAGTGCTCTCAACTCCCACTGAACTGAAGGTGACATTAAAAACAGTGTCACAAATCAGCATTCACTTCATGTCTTCAAACCTGAACTTTAATTCACAGAAAGGAGACATTAGAAGCAACAGTGATGGGGAGTCCAAAAAAAAAAAAAAACCACCCAAAACCCCCAACCTCCAAAAGATCAATAAATAACCTGTAATAAACAAAGGTGCAGTGGTTGAAAGAGTCAGGTACTTGCTTGTGCTATTAGCCAAGGGGGCATTACAGTCTTCACTACTAAGAAGCTTTGTGAGTTGATGAGAATCTTGAAACATTTAGCCCCTAAAAATCCCGTCTTTGATTTGTATGCTTATAAAAGTTCAGAGGGGATGATGCTGTTAAACAGTCATTATAACCTCCCAATCTCAAAACTGCCAAGCCTTTGGGGAGTCCTGTCTGCCCCCGGTTGTGTTAGTTACTAAAGAGTAATTTCCAGCATAACTTCAAATTACTCAAGAAAATCACGGTGAAGACCCTTTCCTTGAAACATTCTCTGTTCCAAAGGCAGAATAAAAGGTTGGGGTTAAGTCACTACAGCAGCTCTGTATCACATGAGGACTTTCTTCACATAAGAAAAAATAAAAATCTTCAACTATCCAGGTATGTGAGTTATAAAGAAGATTTGCACTGTAGGTTTGGGAGCAGAGCAAAAGCTTCATGCAGTTGATCATTTAGTCTGCATACGCAAATCGTCTAAAGCAAATTGGGTAATGGCATATACAAAAAGCACTAGCATTTAATGAGTTTTAAATAAGCTCATTCATGTGCAAAAGCAAGGATGGCAGGTACAAATCAAGCACATGTTGCATATGTAAATTTCAAAAATCTATGTATGGAGAGTCACATGCACCTATATAGACAACATCAGAAGCAGAAAATCCAGTCATAAGGAGGCATAAATCCGTAAGGAGCAGGTTAGTTAGACACGTGGGAGTGATAAACAGCAGATCACACATGATTACTAGATGCAGGAAGAAGAGGACTGAAGTGTTCAACTGAAAAAAGACCAAATGGAAGTGAAGACAATTTAAATGCTAAAAGAATGAAGAGCAACTACACAGCCATAACCTATGACTAAGGAAGGGGAAAAAAAAGCCTAGAGAAGTACTTCAACTACAATTGTGCAAAGAAATTAGGAAAGTTTCTTTATGCCAGAATTCTCTAAGACAAAACATATCAGCTGAGCTGTCTGAAAGAAGAGCATGCACTGTTAAAGAATGCTGTGCAAGTGAATGTTGATATGAGAGGGTATAACATGTTTTGATTTTGATACAGAACAAGAAAAAGAAAAGGGATAATAATGGGGAAAAAAAAATATATATATATCTAGGAAGAGAATAAAGTGAGACAAACCAGACTGTGAAGAAAAGAAAAGTGACAATATAGCCAATGACAAATTAAGCAAAGGAAGAATAAAGAATTATCAGTGTGATTAGCCATAATGCCAAGTCCTAAGACATCTTCAAAGATAAGTCAGGTGCTTAATAGAAGAAGCAACTTGGGGGATGTATAGTACTTGGATAGGTATATTTATCTGAGCTAAGCAAAGAAATGTGCACAAAATGTAAGTTTCCACTGGTTACAAAGCCTCTGCACAACAAAGGGAAAGAATAATTCCTTGGTTATGAATGTGTCTAGGGCAGTTATTCAACTAGGTCAACATGTGAACAAACTATATGGATAAAGCTTCCCTCCAGTGTGGAAGGGGAATAGGAAAATCCATTCCAGCCTTGTTCAACATCTCCCACATACAGCCAAGTAAAGAAGTACTAAATGCACCCCCCTGAAATATCAACCCGGGGGGGGGGGGGGAATCAAGTTTTTTGAAGACAAACATTATCACCTCAGTCAAAATTATCATTTCCTGGTTTCTATTTTTTTTTAATTTATATCAGCATCAGACCATGGTTAGTCACAGAATATGCTTCTACAGGAAACCTTGCAGAAAAGTCTTCTTAAGCAATGCAAGTTTTGTTTGTTAATACACATTTCCCAGGTCAAATCCACTCAGATCAGATTAGCATTCTTGTTTTCTTTGGCGTTTTGTTTTTTGTTTGGTTGGGGTTTTTCTTCCTCCTTGTATTTTGCTTCCAGAAGCTGCTTCAATTACCATGGTCAATTGGATGAATGGGTCATCATCAGCAATTTACCACAGCTCAAATGACTGTTTCCTAATGTGCCTCAAGTAGCTGCTAATATTTATGATGTGTATTCCTGCTGTAAAATAGTAGCACAACTTCTGTGCAAATTCTCCACATGCAGTACACTTCTCTCCTTTCCACACCCACAACACTCCCTTCTCATTCTTGCCACCATATGGCTTCCTGAACCTAACTCCAGGTAGCTTTGCTCCAAGTTTCTTCCTGCACGTTAGTTCTATTATCAAAAAGTCAAATCCTCTGTAGGCTTTGTGCTACACCTAAAGCAAATGCTGGTGCTGTCATCTAACGTCGCAAACCTGGTTAAGTGACATATAATATCTGTTTCCCCATAACGTACTAACCTTGTGACAGACACAGCTGTGATTTATAAGGAAAAATTCTATCTGCCTTTTTTTTTTTTTAGGTAAAAAATTTGCATCCTACTCCTTGTGGCTTTTCTTAACCTCAGTGTAAAGTTCATGCCTCCGTTTTTCTTCACCTTATTGCCTTCCAGTATGAATAGACACACCTATGCTCACTGAAGAAGTGAGATTATGAAATTGTAATCCTGCTTTTGGTTCTCTGATGGAGTTCATCTGAATTTAGCTTTTACTCCACACAGAACAATCAAATGTTCAATATTTTTTACCCTGGCAGTGAACTGACAACTGACCTACATCTCTCCCAGGGGATGAGATTTTTAAAGGTGTTTTTATTCTCCATTGTGGGACCCAAAAATGGTTAAAGAAGGTAGAAAATGTTTTAAAACAGGTAGAAAATGTTTTAAAGCACAGTTAACACCAACTTTGTAATCTTTATTATCAAAGAGTAATTTGTCAACTCTGAGAAGTGCAGAGCAAGACACAAACAGTGAATCCAGCAAGAAGGAAGTACCACCAATGTCTGCTGTGTACACAGTGTGGACGTTCCCTCCACACTTTCAAAGACATGAAAAATGGGAAAACCCAGTCTAAAACTAGAAGGTATGCACTGGTAATGAACACAATGGAATTTAGAAAGACCAATGCAGAGAGAGGAGAAACAATACAAATCCAGAAAACAAAGGAAAGGTGAAAAGAGTCCTAATTTGTGACAGTTATTGTTATAGTGTATCCTACTGTCCAATGTAACAAAGCCATGAACTGATCTAAAATGATGGAAGGTAAAAAAGGACAGGAATTTCATATGTAACTTAGGACTTTTTTTTCAGTCTCATCAGGGAAAAAGGGAGATGAGCTTCTCTTAAACCAGAGAAGCAGTAGAGCTTCAGGACAAAACAACTCCAGAGTTTAAAAAAAAAAAGTTTAATCTATCAGTACCCCAATATAACTAAGGTATTAGAATATTTGTAACAAGAACTAATTTAATAAGAGACGGGGGCCAACTGGCCATTTTGGTCACTTTGGGATTATTAGAAACTTTATTTAAGGGATTGATTATAAAATGCCATTTCAGGAAGTAGAGAGAATCGGTTGAAAAAGCTTTCACTATTGCAGTATCCGGGATGCAGATCAGTTTCAGCTCTGGGTGGACCAGTGGAACGTTTATCTCTGCTACATCAGAGATTCCCTGTGTTAAATATATCAAGGAAATTGTGCCTTTGATTAGCAGTCATTCAAAGAAGGTCCATATTTTCTCCATCTCTCTGCTAATACACTCTCACATTCCTCTCTGCAGAACAATCTGCTTTATCTCAAGCTTTGTTATGCTTGTTTTGTAGTAGCTGAATTAAAGAAAAAAACACAACACACAGTATTACAGTGAAACAGAACACTTAAATGAGGTTGACTGTGAATCATTTTTAAAAGAGATTGTTTACATGTAAACAATTTCATTACTTGCAGTAATTTATTATTTGTTATGATGCTGTATGGTCACTTGATCCATGTAAAATGCAATACAGAAGTCAGAATAGCAATAATTAGTATTTAATGGTAATTTTCATTATTTCAGTATACTTCCAATAGTATTTTGTCCAGATTATTTTAACACAGTGAAAAAATTTGTGTGCAAGTTATGCGTATACAGAAGTTAGAGGCAACGCAGGATTTGATGTCTGCACACAGTGTAACATACTTTGTTAAAACTTTGAAGTACCATTATGTTAAGCAAAATGTATTATGATGCAGAGATTAAAATGCATTTTCAATTGATTCACATTTCCAATTAAATTTATGGGCAGCAGAGACATAATGATATTATCCACAAAATTGTACCAGATATGGTAATAGCACCCAACTGCATCTGTGCTGTAAAAAGTATAACAATAGTGTACTATCACTGGTTCTAATTACCTCCTATCCTTTAGAGAGTGGCAGGTGGCCAATGAAATGTGGATATAAAACCAGAATATAATCAGATGAAAGGAGATGAAGCTGTTATTGGCTTTTAGTTATGTAAATTAAGAATTTTACTCAACAAGTTATTTAGTCATCCTGATGAGTGGAAACATTCATTTGGAAGACTAATTATACAGTACTTACTATGATTAGAGCACCCAATTGTACTTTATTGTCTTTGTGACAGAAACATCTTGAATTATATTAAGTTAGTGGTGAGAATGTATTTTGTTTATTTCTTTTACAGGAAATCTCCAAAGAAAACCTAGTACAGACGAAAGCAATTGGCACAGTGGTGAACCTGTAGGAAATGCTCTCTCCTCTAAATTGGTTCTCTTTTGCTCTGCCTTTCAGACCTGCTTTGAGTCAATATCTTGCACACAGATGTACTCAACTACTAGAAACACAGTCTTTCAGATGAAGCACAACCAGAGGTCCTGATCACTTGCGGTCTCTTGAGATGGCACAGTACATTTGAAAGCATAGCAATGTTAGCTTGTATCCTACCAGGGTGCCTTAGCTGCTAGGCTAAGCAAATAGCAGACCTACTTCCTCCGCAAATATTTGACTGAAGTATAAAATAAACTGTGACTTCTACTGTGCCCGTGACCATATCACATTTGCTTCGTACAAACATGGTTATTTCCTACCACAAATACCCACTGAAAGGACAATTTTCACTTGGGTTTTGCCAAAGGGGAAAAAGCCTCCATTATGCTAATTTCTAAAAGGCTGTGTTACTTAACTACATGAGTCACTCAAACAAGAATAATAGCATTTCATGATTTATGTCATGAACTGTGACTTACACAGGTGTGTAATCTACAAGCAATCCACACAACAAGAATAATTCACTAAGATATTTGTTTAAATTTTGCATCACAAGACCCAAAAAGTATTGTGTTAGTTCATGTTCATTCCAAAGTGGAAGGAATTAAACCTCTGATGTAACTGCCTCTAACACTGGACATTGTGGGAGATGAGAGACATTGGAGACTGCAGATAAGGAAAACAAGGGAACAAGCAGAAGGTTTTATCCCTCAAAGACATAACAGAGTCTATTAAAGTTCACTGTGCAAGTTTCCATTGATTTTGCAAACAAAGTGCTAAAATACTGTAGGTTGTAGCATTAAAAATATCCTAATGAAGTAAGAATTTGTTACTATTCATTGCCCTGGCTACTGCAAGTACAATTATCCTCCTTCACAGTCCCACTGACAAACACAAACCTCAAAAAGGAAACATTACTTATCACCTTTAGGATTCTATACCATCATATTATGGTTTTGTGCAATAATATACACTACCTTTTTTTTTTTAGCCTTGTTAGTCTTTGTCTTCTTATCAGAATTGCTTAACTGACTCAACACTTCAGTCAATTTTCAGATTTCCCCGCCTCCCCCCCCCTTTCCTAATTCTTACTCTGCTTCTTTGCACAAATAAGCAAGCAGGTTTCCAGATAGTTACTGTCTGTTGAATATCCAGCTTCCAAACTTACAGGGATAATCTCAGCAAAGGTGAGGTAGAAATGGTCCTGATTTACAAACATTCTTTCTTCTCTATCTTTTGTATATGACAAAAGATGACAGGATTTGAAGTCCTTCACTGTACCTCTTACTTGTTTAGAATAAAGAAAACCTGCTTCAGAGCCACAACACTGTTGATGTTCTCTTCATTGGGGAAACATTCCCACCTGCTCACTGAGTTGGGACTATGTTGAATATAAGGTGCTCTAGAGGTAGCAGCATGGCCTTAATCCCACGGCTGCAGCAACTATTACAGGACACCCTCAATGAATCAATGACTGACATCCGATACCTCCTTTTCTCTGAGGAAAAAGTCAAACAGCATGACCCTCTGTGAGTCCTTGTTGCTGAGGTGGTGTTCATCAGACATAGGTTTTGGGCCCAGAAGAGGAGCCTTGGGTGGAGTCACTGGGATGAGAGGTATCCCAAAATTTTGCACCCACAATTGGTTGTGGCAGGTCCCTGATTTTGCCTGAAAATGAAATTTCAGGAGCCCCTACCTGCATTTAGGAGAATGGCTATTGTCCTGTGCAGCCCCATGTCTCCTGACTCCTACCGCTCAGGCCACCCTCTCAGCCACAGTCTGCCTTACATCCCACTACCTTGTCACTCTCATTGTTTGAGGGCCAGAGATGGGATCTGCTTTTGTGAAGCACGGTGGCCACGCCATCAGTTCATTAGCCACTGCATTCAGGGAAGGTAGAAGGGATGCATAGCAGAACCATGGCAGAAAAGCCTAGGAGGGGTCTACAGCCATAGCAAGGCTGCATGTGCAGCTTAGCAGAGACTAAGAGTACAGGGTGGAAATTGGGTGGGTAGTTGTTGATTTGGTTAGTTACCATGCAAGAGATCACTCTCAGAGTCCCAGGGGAATAGCTTTAGAAAGTATAACAGCCCTTGCAGCCAGCAGACCAGTGGTATATATCATCTCTCCTCTGAGTCCAACACCCCAATACCACAAGAAGCCTCAAACACATCCTCCCCTTTCCCCCATGAAAACATTTAAAGAAAACCATTGCACCTACCAGGATGGCAGTGTAGGACATTTCCACAGGAAGCTTCCAGTGTTGAGTGGGAAAGGGAACAGACCGGAGGATTGTCTCTGGATGTATCTGTATAGGGTTCTTTTGCCAGGTCCCAGCATGCAGACCTTAGAAAGGCACCAGCACATGGAGGCTCCTCTGAACTGTTCAATAGAGCGGGCCTGGGATCCGGGGTGTTCAAGCATCCGGTAGGCTTGGTGGTATGTTTCCATCTAAAGATCTGTTGTAGAGGTCTATAATGGAGCACACCTACTGGGTCTCAGACAAAGAGCAGCTGTCACAGGTCTTCAAAAGCATGACCTTCACCTCCTTGAGCTCCTAGCATTGCTCATCAGTCTTCTTGCACCCAGCGGCAGTCATAAGATTAACAGCCTTCTGACTCTCCCAAGTCCTCAGCCTCTGGAGAAACTTTTTGTTCAAAATCCTTTTACTAGCATCCGCAGGAGATACAGCTGAAGACGGGACTGGCAGCAGAGCTACAATGCAAATCCAAGGTCCATCAAGGAAGCAGAGAGAGGTACACCTACAGTGGAGCTTAGGCCAGGACTGCTGTCCCCTGGCTGAGCTCAAATAGGGCTCTTAGGATCAGGTGCAGAGATGGGTGGAGGCCCCAGGTGAGGATGATCAGGGCCATTAAGGTCGATTAGTATTCTCAGGGCCCTGATAAACCGAGGTTTAGCTTCAAAACCACACTACTGCTTTAAAAAAACCCACACCAATGTAAATACAGCCACTATGGATATTGAGGAGGAGAGCTACGTATAAAGGAAGGGCAAAACAGTGTAGTCACAGTCTGTCTCACAGCTGTGGCAAAAAAATCCTTTAGCCTTAATCTATTACTTTTATGTAGAAGTGAAAAAAAGATGTGAATAACTCACAAAACCCTCTGTAGAATCATGTCATTTAATAATAATCCCATCAGACACAACAAGCACAATAATTATCTGTTGAACTCACATTCTGCCTCCAAACAGTAACTTTTAGGGGGAACAGGCTAAAACTAAATCTCAGAGATTTTCCAGCTCAGTGGCACAAGACATGCATTGAAATTGCATCCCTGAACTTACATGTTGTTCCTCACAGTAATGACCAGGCCACCTGCTTGCTAAGACTCCCTCTTTGTCTCCTGAAACAAAAAGAGAAAACAGCTTTGAAGCTGCCTAAAAATCATGCGCTTTTCAAATCAAATACACAAAGGATACAAAAAACCTGACATATCATTTTTGCTATTCATTTCTTCCTTGGCAATTTAATTTTTTTATGTAACAAAGAAGAAAATTGGAAGCCAATCTAAGAAACTATTTGATTTTTCAAATCAGAAGTTGTTATTTAAATTATTAGAACTGGGTCAAACTATGATTTTGTTTCTGAACTCTCAAAATCTGTGGGAAAGGCCAGATTCAGACCCCATATTTGGAGGAGGTCTCTAGGTCTTCAGTAAGACAGAGAAAACAATCTAATATTATCATAGCTAAACACTGGTATGTTTGGGTTCAAATAAAGACCAAAATGTTGCAGTCCAGATTATAGTCTATGATCACTGAGGAAGATTTTGCTGGGATCTACAAAATCTGAGACATATTTTGTAGCCACAGGATAACACATTTCTTATCTGAAGTACCATCTATTTGAAACGCTATTCCTGCTATCTCCCTTTCAGCTTAGCAAAATGGGTGTTTTGCTGACACCAAAAGGTAGAAATAAGAAAGGTACCATGTGTCCCTGTGCATGCAGAAAACAGCAAAGTGATTTGCAACCTGCTTCTTATTTATATATTTGTGTGAATCTGTGTGCATAGTTTTTATCTGATTGGTAGCCAAAACAGAAGAAAAAAAAGAATAAGCGTTCAGTAGGTCAACTATTGATATAAGGGTCTGAGCAAGCCACTGCAAAATTCACTGTGGTAATTTATCTGCATGGGTCAATGGCTATTGACTGCCTGAAAATAAAGGTCAATCGCGGTGATAGATTTCAATGCCATAGCTATGAACATATATTAATAAACACAGCACAGAAGTGATTTTTGACTCCGGTGGAGAGGACAGGTAATCAATACCCTTGTGTCCTTGCCCAGGCTGAACTTTGTACTTGGATTATGCTAATTAAAGACTAAATAAAGTGCTGATGTTTTCATCTAATTAAGGTATGGAGGAAAATAATAAAGTAGTAAGTGGCTTTTGTTGGTTATTTCAAGCTGAAATGAGCAAACAAAGCACCTAAGCCGTTTGAGAAAAGCCAAACTTGTTTTTTTGCAAGCATCCTCTCCTGTCCCAGATATTATTTCTACTATATGCTTGCCACAAGAACGGATTCAGCACTTTATGCTGCAAACAAACATGGGCAAGCAGTTTGGACAATTTTTTGTCCAAGAGCCCAGAAGGTCTGGACTGTTGGTTTTTTTTCAGACAGCTGGCCAAGCCATAAAGGCCCACTCATCGCTGGATGTTTCATCCAGACTGAGCATTGTTTCCTCAGATGTTTGAAGCTCCCCTTTGGATAGAAGCAAAAGCGCAGATTCCTGGCAGCCTGACTCTACCTGAACACTGCAGTTCCCCTTCCCCTTGTTTGCATCCCTTCCCTCTCTCCCTGCCTGGCACTTGGACTTGTACAGCTGAGCTGGGTAAGGGAGCTAATCCAGCTGAAAACTAATCACTTGATGCGGTAGGAGTAGAGTGCAGATGGAGCAGCTCCCCTCTCCCAGTGTGCTCTCGAAAATGTCAGGAGGCTGGGAATAGGACCATGAAACTGAGGCAGGGCTCAGCAGCCTGGCCTTAAGCAACCATAACCTGTGGTGGATGCACCTTGAGATGCAAACTGCAAAGGAGTGAGGCTAAATACGCATCTTATCAAGTGTAACCTGTTGTTCTGTGAAATGATTGAGTTTCAAGCACTCGGCGCAATGACTGGCATGACAACTATTCTATTATGCCGTTTGACTGCTCTGTCTGGTCATTGCAAGAAATGCCTACATTATTCAGGTATTTTGTGAAATACCTGGCATTAATATTACAGCCATACCGCGAAACCAGTCATTGAGTGAAATGACTAAAATTTCCATTCATTTAGAGAATAGATGCATTGTAAAAATAAGTGTTAATTTTCTGAAATTGTATGTAGAACTGTATGGGTCCAGGGGTGAGTGTAAAAGACTACACAGCGCTATAAATATGTACAGTACAAATAGTTCTACTTCTCTTTTTGAGTTAGCAATTTCAAATAATCAGGAACTAGGTATTTTACATATTATCTACCTATTATTTTCCAGATTTTCCTTTTATGAATAAAAACTTTTGCCAATTCTCAAACTGCTTAGGTTTATATCAGAACAGTAACATAGCTCTTTTCTTTTTAAAATATTTTAAGTTACCTTGCATGCAGAATAAGCAGTTTAATTACATATAAATATCTAAACTGCAGATTCCTAGGTGATCCCAGATGAACCAGGCTTTCAAAATTGTAGTCTCAGTTCTATACCTACACATGAAAGCACAAAGAAAATGGCAGGTGCTCTTAAATTTTTGTCTTCCTTCAAACCAAATGTTTGAAATGTGGATGCACTTGGATAAGCCTACATCTAGGTGGTAGCCACATACCACTTGACAATAATCAGGCAGTTAATGTGCTCAAACTGCTATTTGTTACACAGAACAAGGCAATTTTACACTTGCATTATGTTCCCTCTTGGTTTTATCCACTTTTTCTTTCACTGTACAAATGTTGGCATCTTCTTCTGAGGCACAGAACAATGCCTATAATAAACCAAATAGCCATGTAAAAATTACTGTCAGAGACATGTCAATAACAGTGGATGTGAAACAAATCAGAAGCATATCAGCTATTTCTCTTTAATTCTTTTCTTCTCCCCTCATCTCTCTTTTTTAAAGTTTTAAAATTCCTTCCCCCCCCCCCCTGTGAATTGAACCACAGGACCAAGTTAATTGGCCTCCTAGTGGCCCTATCAGTAAATGAGTTTTAATTCAGTTTCTTTAAAAAAAAGCAATTCCTAGCAACTTATTCAGGATACCCCTTTCCTTCCAAAAGGATTGAATTTTTACTAAACCATAAACCTGGATACTATCACTTAAGTTGAATGTAACAGGACAAAATGTTTTTCTGCTGTAATTTGTCTGTGTTAAATTTAGCTGAGTTTGACCTTTAAGCTCCGTTTAAAATTAAAAATTCAGATTTTCAAAACATTTTTCAATTTTCTTCTTCATTGGAACTAGAGGTCAAATTTAAACTGTTTATTAATAGTTTACTTTGTTTCTGAAAGGAACATAGTAGTCTCAAAAGACTTCCCTGCACAAGCAGTATTTTCTATTTTCAAATGAACGTTTCAATCCTTGCCACTTTGTAACTGACTATTTCCCCTAAAGCAGTAAGATGACTGAGGTTTTGCCAACAACTACATTGCATACGAGCTGTAAAACTTTTAGCTTCTTTGCATTAACCTGTAAGGTTAGATTTAAGTCTGTGCTTAGAGACTTAAACAAATTGTTAACTATTTGTCTTTACAGTTACCTGAATTAAAAATTCAAAGTTTATTTAGATGCTCTTTAATATTTGCTGTTTCTTACTCCTGTCAAGTGACTGTATGTATTTTAAGGTACATGTTAAAGCCTGAGTACAACATAGCATTATCTATATGTATGCAAAGTACCTCATACTTCATCATTTCCATATTTCCATTAAGTAGACTGGCAGCATTCACGATAGCTAAAGCTGTAGAAGCATAATAGATTTCTTAGTTCCCTGACCGGTTTTCCCACCCACTCACTGAAGAAAAGGAGATTTCTTATCACCTAAACCACTTACATCTCCCACCTTCCCATCTACCTGCTGAATGGGAAGAGAGTTCAAATAAACTGAACCATTTAATTTCACTGTAAATAAATGTTTTTAGGTGTCTTAATAATCTTTTCCCCTCCTTTCCCTCCTCTGCCTCTTCACATACATTTCCCAAATTTCCTTTTGAAAGTATCAAAATAAAACTTGAGATCTTTCAAGTATTTTCCTCGTTAAATAGCCCAAACTACCTTTGAGCTATAAGACCAATCTGTGGATTGCACCGGCTTCCTGGCAATCACTGTAAGTTGATACGTATATTTCATTTAAATAAACATATCTGTAGCCTTGAATGTTGCGCAGTCATACGCAGTATAAAATCAGATTAAAGTAAAATTCTACTGACTTATCCCAGTGGTACACTTTCCACCAGATAATACTTAGGTGTCACAGTGGTATTAAGAAGGATCAGTTGCAGTATAAAGACTGGCTATTGATCTGCCAGTCATTTAGATCAGGCACCTGACTGCAGAGTGCTCAGGAGCCCTGCTGGCCCACATGCCTGGCCCTCTTTCCCATGGGGGAGGCATTTTGGAGATCACTCAGCTCTCATTCAGGTGTGGGGTCAGATCCCAGCTAGGGCACATAGCCAGGGTCTTGGGTACCTCAGATTAGAAGAAAGTTACCTTTGTGTATTCTTTGTAAATCAAGTGTTAAAAGTTGCAGAGATTTAGGTATAGTTTTAATCTAAAAGCACCTTCCTCTTTAAAATCACTTGACAATTTTTAAGGCTAATTAAGCAGAGATCATAGATTATTTTACTCTTCTTAATTAAGCAGAGATCATAGATTATTTTACTCTTCTTAATATCTAGACCCCAGCTTTCTCTTCAAATGTACATGGTCTCTTAACTGATTACATGACATGAAATGTGAATAGATAGGTAGGGTGATTCTACCTACATCTCTGTCATAATGACTCCAAACCAAACAATGTTACCTTAACTCTCATAGCTAAATTCACCACAATGGTAATTCAAGACATTTCAAGTGGTATATGCATACACTCTGGAGATTGCAATTATATACTTACTATTCTCTTTATCATTAAAACCTTCCAACTGTTTAATATTGAGTATTTTTTTCACAAGGCACGATGGACGTCCACTGCCATTGGTTTCGTTAGGTAGACTGAGCAAAAATTCATGCTGGAAATGATTTAATTGAACAACTCTAAACACTGCAGTTTTCATAATCTCTTAATTAATTTCCACAACAACAGGTGGATTAAAATTTACCAAGCGTTGTTATAACCTATCCCTTGAAATTTCCCTCAAGATGGAGTGGTGTACATTGAGAGCTGTAATTTCAGTGCAGAGACGCTGCCTCAGACATCAGTGGGAAAGCGGTGATGTTTGCAGCATGCTCCTAGAAGCACATCTCTGCGAGGGTGCTTCAGGATTGAGATGGGGTTTGAATGGGTTGTTTTGATGGTGGAAACCTGCTCCACGCCTATCAGACAAACCCCTTCACTCTGCTCTAAATGAATTTTTGCATGATTTCCTTTGAGTTTCCTTTCAGGTTTTCTGAGCGGTCATGCCAGGGCATTACACACGGCCTGGGACGTGCGCTCAGCCTCTCTTGGGGGTCAGGCAGACAGTCGACCTGGGAGCAGGGTCCAGTCCCTTGGGCTGGGCAGCCAGAGGCTTATCTCTTCCCACGTGTCTTTGGTTAGAGGAGACAGCTTGCATCAGGTTTTGAGCTAGCCTTTTTTTTTTATTTTTTAATGCCCTCTGCTTAACTATATTATGTTTGTGCATTTCAGTTTGTACTCACCATATTTTATACAAGTACTGAAATTAATGGTTTAATGCCACCCAGGTATTAATTCAGCCAACCAGCGTGTTACTGGAGTGCCTCTCAAATAGTTAGAAGCATTAACACCAATATTGGTGTTTAGCTTCTTCCACAGCTGGGGAAGAACATGGCAGTTACCTCCTGTGTGACTGTACGTAAGTTAAAGGGAAAAAATGTATCATCTCAAGGCTTTAGATTAAGACAGGTTTTGCTTTAGTGAAGTTGGTGGTCTTCCCCAGAATAGCAGGTATGGCTGGCTGTCCAGTGCAGAAAGTCACAAGGTTGATTCCTCAATCCACTTTTTGGAGACAAACCTGCCCCCATGAGAGTTCAAGGAGTAAGATTTTTATTGAGCCTTAAGTGGGCAAGTACCTCAGTCTCCCCCTTTAATCCTGGATACCTCCATTGGGCACAGCGAGACCATGTTATCTCTAAAGACATTCTCTGAGAAGATAAAATATGAATCTAAAAAGAGGATATAACAATCAGCTGGATATTCTTAACTCAATGCAAGAAGTTCACAGTGACTTTTCATATAAAATGCTTGCCTGATCCCTTCCAGTAGTGGCTCAGCTGCCCAATGTTCATTAAATCACAACAGTTGTTAAAATGCACTTCCCCTCTTGTCAGCTGCTCTCTATATCTGAGTCCAGGGACTTCCACATTTATCAAGTACTAATATGTCTCTATAAAGTAGACACATGCTGTAGGTGAAAATATATCACGCATCAGCCTGCCAGCCAAACAAACCAAACCTGGCATACAAGTCCAGGTGAGTTGCGATTCCTTCTTGGTACAAAGGTGTTCAACAGAGTAGGGTACTCTGAAGGTGCCATACATCCCACTCAGAGAGGTGCCAGAAATAATGGTGCTTTTTAAGGCTCTATGGGCATCAAAAATACAGGGGAATCTTAAACTGACTCATGGTGTTAATTAAGTAGAGCTGGTCAGGTATTTGCTGCCAAAACATTTTTGATAGAGTTGACAGAACTGGTGATGGGAAAAGATGACTTGTAATGAGTCTCTACATTATACAGGGATTAAAAAAAAAAAAAAAACACAACCAAAAAAACCCCGTTTATATGTCCCAGTATCTCAGTTTCAAAAGGAAATATTTTATTTTCCTATGACTTCTTGTCTAAAAGGAAATATTTTATTTTTCTGTGACTTCTTGTCTAGACATTTCAGCACATTAATACTGGAAAAAAAATGCAATGGAAAAATATTTCAAAATCAGAACAGTTTGACTGATTCAACTTTTTTTCTTTATTAGCAGTTTAGAAACATTTTCAAGTTCTTAACCCTTAAAAGACTCTCCTGGAAGGAAAAATAGCTCCTTAGCCACCAATAGGTCATGTTATTAGGCACATGAATATTTCATGTGAAATGAAACCACATGAAGGATGCCAAAAATCTAGCAAGAACAAAGATTCTCCTTAGCCTCTCTGTTGTGTCACAGTGTTGTTTTGATGCTGGTTTTTTTTTGTACTCTGCCTTTTTGTACTCATTTTTGCTCAAGCATTTGATCTTTCTTCTTTCCCCTTCTTCACCATCCCTGTTCTCCTCAGCCTTTTCCCTCTCTCATTGCCACCATGTGGAACAAGGATGACTCTCCCAAGGGCCCGTGTGGCAGTGGGCTCAGTAGGATGGATGGAAATGTGTCCTCACCTTCCTGATGGAGGGCCAAGTGGCAGGAACAAGGGGGCAGGAGCATTAACACGTCTTTCTCTTGAGGGAGAGATGGGGTGGGGGATGACAGAGCAAAGCTGGTACAAAACCCCTACCAGGTCCAGATTCTGCTCTTGGTGTAGAGAAGAACCGAACAGCAAGGCGATACCTTCTTCCCTCATAAGTGTACCAGAAATCAAGGAGATCTTCCTTGGCAAGATACAGACTGATGCTTATTTCCTTAAGATGAGGACTACAGAGAGAAGAGGAGAAGCAGGAAAAAGATGGGGCATTTCCCATGCCAAGGAGAGATGCAGAAATTTTCAGTCTTTTTTTACTGGCACTTCCTACAGCACAAGACAATGTCATAAATTTCACAACATATTCTCAAACTGTCCACCAATGAGGTACATTGTGGAAACCAGGCCTGTGGTCTAAGATCATAAAGTCCAAAAGAAAGTCTCTTAGGAGCTCCAGCTTTACTTCTTAGTGACTTTCTTTTACTTTTTCTGTACATCAATCCTTTTTTTTTTCTGCTGCTAAGAAAGATACAGCAAATGAATTTATATATTCTCAAAGCCTTAAGATCTTCATCATTGAAGGATGGCTGCAGGCAGACCCACAAATTACACTTAGCATGCAGGATTGACAATGTGCAATGTTTGCTTCATGCCATAGCATCAGTACACAGCGACATTGCAAAGGAGTGAATCAATGCCAGATGTGAGGTCTTTTGAGACTACATTCAGTGCATTCATGCCTCCCCTACATCCCAACTTTCAGAGGATTAGATGTAAATTTTCTCTTCCTCTGCTAGAAACTTACAGAAGAAGTTCTTTTTCCCACTTCTTTTCTATGTTGCTTGCAGACATTATTCACAGAGCAACAGAGAAAACTGTAAGAAAACAGCTAAGGTTTAAAAACTTTAACAAGGAGAAAGGAAAATTTGGTGCTGTATAGAAAGCAATGCTAACATTTCATTTTTGAAACCAAATTTGCCCCAAGAAAGCTAGCATTGGCATTATGTACCTGCAAGGAGAAGCTGGAGTGTCCAAAGGCACAGAGAGGAGGGTATTCAAAGGCAGCGCCCCTGCACGCTTTCCACAATCCCATAGCCAGTTAGTAGGACGTTTCCAGATTTAAAATTGCCAGGTTTTCGTCCACCTGCAGCCGGATGAAGAAGTTTGTTAGCGTGAAGTGCCTCTGCCACCATGTGGGCGTTTGCAGTAAGTGCAGGAGTGCCCTGTAACCAGCATCCAGCATTCTTGCACCAAGCCTTTCCTTTCAAATGAAGAAACTGGACAGTATTGCAGTTCTCTGCCAGTCCGGCTGCTTGTAGGGAATCACCCCAAATGACACATGGTCAAAGAAGCTTAATCTCCTCAGTTTTATTTGCCAAGGCATTAGAGTAAAAAAAAGTGCACCACCAAATTCCCAAAACTCCTGAATTTTAGCATGCACAAACTTTGTGGCAGTTGTAATCTGGAGCTGTATATTTGTCACAGACACTCACATCCTTCATAAATCACTGTTGACTAGTGAAGAGCAAGGAGAGTGTTTTTTCAATAAAATACCCATAACTTTAAACGACAAAGGAGGAACTGTCAGCAGAAACTGCTCAAATGCATTAATTAAAAGCTGTTTATCTGCTGGGAAACTGTCTGTGTTTTGATGCAGGCAGTTGCAGGCAATCCCAGGACCATGAACATATATTTTTAAACCATTCAAGGACTAGATGTAGTCAGGGTTACAGAAATAAAATGCCTACACTAAAAAAAAAATAGATTATTTTGAATGGACTAGAATATTCATGCAAAAAAGAAAACAGCGTCTTGGTGCCGAGTACGCTGTGAACCCCTTCAGCCACCTATTTCCTACGCACCGTTGCGGACATGCAACTTACCTAAGCGATGCTAACACATAATTTAAAAAGAGAGAGTTTGTCATGAATGCCATTCCAAAAATATCTAATTGCCATGTGTTTGTTAAAGCTATCAGCAAGGTTTCTGCACCTATCACATACTCAGTAGTGGAGCTAGTTGGAAAAGAAGTGGGTGTAGAGGGGGGATGTGTGCATGTTAGTATTACCATTGTTTACTTCTGGTCCTTTCTGTTTCTCCTCTAGCTCATTCAAAATGCAGACCATTTTTATACCTTAGAACAAAGCAAAGAAGATCTCAAGCCCTTCATAAAGACGAATGCAATTCCCTAAAACATAGGGAAAAACAATAACCAGTTGTGTTAATTATTGCTTCTAGTTCTTTATATTCACATATGTATCTATACACATATACAAATGTGTACATATATAAATGAATATATATTTTTACATATACTGCTCCTTACACTCGTGAGAAAGGGAAACTGTATTCTAAGATCTTCTTAGCTCCCTATAGGAAAAACTGTCATTGTAATATCTACTAATAGGACAGCAGTGGGTTCCCAGGAAGGCCAAGGGTTAAAAACTATTGACAGTATTGTCTGATGCAGATGAAGTCTTCAATTCCCAACCTTGTCCTGCAGAAGACAAGAGAGGGTGGAATGAGGGACAGCATTACTGTCCTGAAGTTTTCCAGCATCATGTGAGGGCAAACATGTTGATCCAGTTGTATCCAGACCTAGGGTGAATGAGGTCCTGTGAAATTTAATCTGATTATCATTGAAATAATAGGCTCGCTCTCCCTGCATGAATTATGTATATTTTACAAAAGTTGAGAGGTGCATGAATATCACTACATTGTAGCCATCATTATGTCTTACTTAACTTGGATGACATTTAAATAATACTGTTAACCTTCTTCTAAGTCTGACTTCTTATGCAATAGCCCATCTTTATCTGGCTAACCTTTATGTCCTGACTGGGTGTTTTCTGTGTAGCATTTGAGGATATCTGATTAGGTACATACAGACATAGAGACCATAATTAAAAATGAATCTAGAAAACTGACATTAAACTTTCCTCTCCTTCCCACACTGTAGGGAAAAAAAGTCAGCTGTGAGGGTAAGGGCTGTAAGCATCTTGCAGAGAAAACTGAACCTCTTGAAGGACTGAGATCCTGTACATTCTCCAGAATGAACTTAGGTTGTCCAAGTCAGTGAGTGCCACAGGAAGGTGAGCCACAGGTCCTGCAGCAATTACAGTGTTATGAGACCCTGGAGGCATAAGGAGCTCTGGTGCCTGGTGCACTGAGGTAGAGGCCAGGAGAATCCAGATTTTACTCCCTGATCAGCCAAAGACTGATGCTGGTTTTGTATCCAGCCCTTTTTACTACCTATTTTGTTTGTAAGCCACACAGGGCAAAGACAATCCACCAGCCTGGGCTTGCACTGAGCTGAGTAAACCAAGTCAGGCTCAAATACACTGATGCAAAGCACTCACAAGTGAGTCGCCTATAGCATGACAGCCACCTAGCACCTCTTTTATCCTTGCTGTCTACAGCAGAGGCCAAAAGGGTCCTTAGGCTCTCTCCATACAAACGTTTGCTGCTGTGGCCCCAGCTCCATGCAGTGTCGCCGCTACTTTGTCCCTGCTGAGACTGGGGCTGGGTCTGCCCATGCTGTTCAGCACACAAGCCCTGCCTCTTGGCTGCACATCTTCCAGCCCCTGCTTTGTCCTACTGGCACTGGTGGGAGCTGAGAGTGCTCAGTCTCAGCTTACATTGCTAGAACAGCAGCGAGAACCTAGCCCAGGGTGATGCAAAGAACGTAAAGAGCTCCCCCTGCTCCCCTTTTTCTGGCAAAATGCCAGAGACCATCTCTGCTTTAAGCACGCTGTTCCCCACATCCCAGGTCAGAGCATGAGCACCATGCCGGGGACACCCCCAACCCCTTGCTTACCCCAAACAAATCTTGTGCCCCCCCACCAGCCAGCTTCTGCAGGTGCATTGTGAGGAGATGGAGGAGTGGGCAACGTCACGGCAAACTCGCAAGCATACAGCATATCATAGCATGTGCTGGTGGTTAGCCCCAGTTTTAGCCCACCGTTGCACTGCATTTTTCTAGGCATGGACATTGATCTTTCTTTGATTCCCTTGTGCACCAAGGGGACTGGGGACACAGAAGAGGGAAAAATTCTTCATCTCTCCTGCATTGTTCCGCAAAGTAGATGGAGGCATGATGCAAGATATCACATCTGATCTCTCAAATATGAGGTTTCTGGAAGAAACGAGGGTTGTCACAAACACCACTCTAAAGGCCCAGTCATGCCCTGAATGAGGTGGGAGTCTGGCAGAAGTAGCAGTTGCTAAGTAAGGGCAGTAAAACGACATCTGCACATACAAAAATAGACTTGGGAGTTCAGAGCCTGCATCTTTTCTTTTCAAGATAATTCTAGCAAGAATGAAACAAGAGGTAGAAGTAGAAGAGGTTTAATGTTAGGGAATCTAATCACATTGCTTTTTTATTATTATTTAAACAACACATCTACTAAAATAGACTCAATCAAAGTTAAACAAGCTCACTAACAATTTTCATTTGGTAATCCAAGGTCTTTCTGGAGACGTATGAGAAACATAAGAGAAAAGCTCTCTGCCTCCATTAACGTTTTATGTCAGTTATAATTTTATTCCAGAACTGCCTTGTTTCAGCCTCTGAGAGTACTATTGTAACATCTTAGAGACTGCTATGTAGACTAGTTTAATTACTATCAGGTTGTCGTGGTTTAATGTCAGTTGGCAACTGAGCACCACACAGCCGTTCACTCACTCCCCCAACCCAGTGGGATGGGGGAGAGAATTGGAAGAGCACAAGTAAGAAAAACTCGTGTGTTGAGATAAAAACAGTTTAATAATTGAAATAAAATAATAATAATTATTATTATTAATAATAATTAATAATAATAATAGTAATAATACACAAAACAAGTGATGCACAGCGCAACTGCTTGCCACCCACTGACCAATGCCCAGCCAGTCCCCGAGCAGCAGCCCCCCCCGGCCAGCTTTCCCCAGTTTATGTACTGAGCATGACATCACATGGTGTGGAATGTCCCTTTGGCCAGTTTGGCTGTGCCCCCTCCCAGCTTCTTGTGCACCTCCAGCCTTCTCAGTCGGTAGAGCATGGGGAGCTGAAAAGTCCTTGGCTAGTGTAAGCACTACCTAGCAACAACTAAAACATCGGTGCGTTGTCAACTTTGTTCTCATCCTAAATCCAAAACACAGCACTGTACCAGCTACTAGGAAGGAAATTAACTCTATCCCTGCTGAAACCAGGACACAGGTAGTTAGGTCAACAGTGTGAAAACACAGAACTCTGTTACTGATGAACAAGCCAGCAAAATTAAACCACTCACTGGAAATTGTTCCTTAAACACTTCTGCAATACCAGTGAGAACTGTATTCCTAGATTAAAATTCCAAGTAATTCTCACTATTTCTTTAAGGTGTTTTTTTGGTTGGTTGGTTGGTTTCTTGACTAGCGACAATATGTGGGATTTTCAGAATTACTTCAGCAACTAGGATTCCTACACCCCATTGCCAGAAAGGCCCTCAAGCTTCCAACACCTCCAAAAGTGGAAGTACCCAAAGCTATCACTTACTTTTGAAATTGGAGCTGAAATCTACTTTTATGACCACTTTGGTGTTTGAGCACAAAAGTGTCTCTATTCATCTCAGTCATAGCATGTACTCTGCAAATAGCTTAATTCCAATTTTTTTTTAAATTGAAATATGCATTTAAGTCAGATGTTCAGAATTTTATTGTTGGAATAATTTAACTGAGGAGAAAATCATACTGTAAATTTATGATATTACTGAAAATGCAGGCTTTTGGAAAAAAAAATTTGATTTGATGCACTGAACTACAGAAGAGCTTGAATTAGTGTGCTCAAAAGTAGCATTGTAACATTTCACATAAATGGCCAAAAAGAAGAATTATGTTAAGACTCCCAGTGCACAGACAAAACCTTTCACATGTTTTTAACAGCATGTATCATTCCTTTGAAACGGCCATTCCTTAGTCCTACCCTGCTGAAATTAATGAGCCTAGTTACAGGCAGAAAGAAGGAGGAATCCACTTTTTGTTTTACAGTTGGCATTTAGGAGCAAATGAAATCTACTTGGATGCTAATTCAAGTAATAATGTAATGGTTTGCTGGCTTTTCTCACATCTTAATGATACACGGTAATAAAATCCCCTATGATGATGACAGGGTTCATTGAGTAGTTTTTTGAATGGCTAATTTTGTCTTGTGTATTCCAGGGTACCAAACACTGGTGACTAAATTTGTTCAGAAGAGTCTCAGACTTAGAGTATGGGGAGGGCCTAACAGCATTAAAAAGCTTTTCAAGGACAGAATACAAATGAGCACTTAAATCAGAAAGAAAAAATATCAGTTAAAAAGCCAAAACAAAACAAATGGAAAGGTGGCTAGAAGCAGAAGAAAACCTCTGATTATTTCAATCCATTGCAAATCAGGAAAGACTGAAAGCTAGCAGTCAGCCTGATCTGCAGTGACTAACCAAAGGGCAAAAACATTGACTAATAAAACAGGTTTTACATAAGAAATGTTTTTTTAAACCAGAAATCAAGCATCTAGAAGAAATTTCTGGGATTTACAGACATCCTTAGCACATTTTCTTTCATAGAATCATAGAATCATTAAGGTTGGAAACGACCTCTAAGATCGAGTCCAACCGTCAACCCAACACCACCATGCCCACTAAACCATGTCCCTAAGTGCCGCATCTACTCGTCTTTTAAATACCTCCAGGGATGGTGACTCAACCACTTCCTTGGGCAGCCTCGTCCAATGCTTAACCACGCTTTCAGTAAAGAAATTTTTCCTCATGTCCAATCTAAACCTCCCCTGGCGCAACTTGAGGCCATTTCCTCTCGTCCTATTGCTTGTTACTTGGGAGAAGAGACCGACACCCACCTCGCTACAACCTCCTTTCAGGGAGTTGTAGAGAGCGATGAGGTCTCCCCTCAGCCTCCTTCTCTCCAGGCTAAACAGTCCCAGTTCCCTCAGCCGCTCCTCATAAGACTTGTTCTCCAGACCCCTCACCAGCCTCGTTGCCCTTCTCTGGACACGCTCCAGCACCTCAACATCCTTCTTGTAGTGAGGGGCCCAAAACTGAACACAGTATTCGAGGTGCGGCCTCACCAGTGCCGAGTACAGGGGCACGATCACTTCCCTACTCCTGCTGGCCACACTATTTCTGATACAGGCCAGGATGCCATTGGCCTTCTTGGCCACCTGGGCACACTGCCGGCTCATGTTCAGCCGGCTGTCGACCAGCACCCCCAGGTCCTTTTCCGACAGGCAGCTTTCCAGCCACTCTTCCCCAAGCCTGTAGCGCTGCATGGGGTTGTTGTGGCTGAAGTGCAGGACCCGGCACTTGGCCTTGTTGAATCTCATACAGTTGGCCTGGGCCCATCGATCCAGCCTGTCCAGGTCCCTCTGCAGAGCCTTCCTACCCTCGAGCAGATCAACACTTCCGCCCAACTTGGTGTCATCTGCAAACTTACTGAGGGTGCACTCGATGCCCTCATCCAGATCACTGATAAAGATATTGAACAAGACCGGCCCCAAAACTGAGCCCTGGGGAACACCACTTGTGACTGGCCATCAACTGGATTGAACTCCATTCACCACAACTCTCTGGGCCCGGCTGTGCAGCCAGTTTTTCACCCAGTGCAGAGTACACCTGTCTAAGCCGTGAGCCACCAGCTTCTCTAGGAGAATGCTGTGGGAGACAGTGTCAAAGGCCTTACTGAAGTCCAGGTAGACCACATCCACAGCCTTTCCCTCATCCACTAGGCGGGTCACCTGGTCATAGAAGGAGATCGGGTTGGTCAAGCAGGACCTGCCTCTCATGAATCCACACGCTCTTTAATTTAATTTTATTTTTTAAATAAAGAAATTCTCATACCTCCCTTCATACCAGCGTTCCCAGGCAAAACTTTACTGTTTGCCAGCAGTTCCAGTGATCTTTGCAAATTGCATGGAAGCAAATGCTGAGCATACACATGTAAGGCACGTGGCCCCACTTCTCACATATTTCTGAGGCATCATGAATGGGTGTGGTGGAATATGACTGTATTGAAGCCTGACACCAGTCTTCAGTGGCACCTCTTTTTCTCTGCCTAGATTAGCAGTCTGCACACAGCATAACATACTTATGTGCACTGCAGCCTTCTGCCAATGGCCATAATCAGATGGTTATCAATCAGATTATTAAAGAGCCAAAGTAACAGGGTCACAATGACAGGAGTTTAAAGAATTTGGCCGTGGTCGGAAGAGGGTTATTCTTCTGCCTCGCCTCTGGACTAGCCAGTTGGGTAACTACCAAAATAATTTCTCTGCTTAAAGTCTGTTTTCTTCTGATCAACGGTCTGACTTACCTCTATGACTTTGCTTTTTGCATCCCCATTTCTCCTGACACTTTTTACTATAGTTGTTTCAACTGCTAGCTGCTCTGGCCAACACAACCTCAGTTCCTGTTGGATTTACTGGATGCTGTTATAACAAAGAGAATAAATAGTCAGGAGTAATGTCTCCCTGAGCAGACTAACTCTTGCAGGAGACTTCCCTCCAAGGACATCCAGTTGCTTTCTGGCTTGGTGCTAGCTCTTTATCGAGCTAAATGTAAGTGTTTTGCAGACCTGAGCTGAGTTGGTCAGGAGTTATTCTAACGAGCTAGATTTCCTCTCAGAAATTTTAACAACCAGAAAGATATCTCGGGTCTGGAGAAAGACCCTGTGCTATGCAGAGCTACCCCAGGAGTGTTAGTAGCCCAACACCTACGGTATATGAGCAAGAGCGTGGATACACTGGAGAACCAGATGAGGGTCAAGCCCCTAAAGCTGCTACTCCAAGAGTGGTTTCCACTGTCCTGCTCATGCAGCTCTGTTATTGGCTACTGGGTTTTGGGGTGACTCCTACTACATCTCTTTTGTGTTGCTGCACTTTGCACAGTAAAACCAACACCCTTCAATATGGCAACCTCCTCCCGGACCACGAGGGTGCCTGACAGGAGATCACCTTGTCAAAGCCTGGGTCTGCCTTCCCTGAGGGAAAAAAGAGGGGCTCTGGGGTTTAACTGAAGCACGGACACATGGTTTAGATGGAAAAGGTGGGAAAGAAAGGACAGAAACTGGGGACAGAGAGGGATGGAAACAGTGGTGCTGAGGGGGAGATGCAAACTGCTGAAAGAGAAGGGAAGCTGATAGCATCCTGACAGAGATGAAGCTGGGTCAAGATACAACCGACATTTAAAGCCCATACAATTCTCTATGCAAGCTGTATTTAAAATTGCCGTAGGGCTGTAAAGTCTCTCTTCTTTCCCTTTTACTGTTCACTACTGCAGTTTGAACAACTTCAGTGTGAGAGAGAGGCATAGCCTGGCAGGCTTCAGAGCAGGACCAGAACCATCTACATCAACATCCTTAAAAAAGCAGATGGACATTCAGATTGAAAGCAAGATATTAAACAAGGTTTTCACTGGCGCTTAAGAATGACAGATGAGAGTTTGCTAGAAAGACTGCTTAGTATTACCCCTTGATACAATTTTCACAAATCATTACACATTTTTACAAAAGGGTCAACCGTTTTAAAAGAACCCCACTGGTCTTTCATCACTGTCACTAACCCACATCATACAAACAGTATTTTCCTTTGTATTCTAAATGCACATATTAACCAGCAAGTGGTCCTGTAGAAATTGCAATGACCCCTTAAAGACCCTTTGCCTCTTTAACAAGAAACAGCATTTTGCTGGGAAATCTATCCAAGTTAAGAGAATCATGGACTTAACAGCGAAGGAAAACCCAAGCCTTTACTTGGAAACCACTTTAAAAATATTTTACTGTTTGTAGGCCTGTAAGAGATGTGATAAGTTTTTTTTCAGGCCCTGGGTGATCTGTCCCCTTGATCTTTCAGACACCTCCTATTAAGAATCTAAATTAATTTAGCTGTTAAAACACAAATTTTGTTTTCTGTTTATTTCAGTAAATTGAATTTGCTCTCTTGCTGTTAAAGCACAAGTAACTAGGTTAATAAAAAGAAGGTAGAGGCAGTACTAGGAGTTGTACCAATCACAGGAAGAAGATCAGGAAAAAAAGCACCTAAGGAGTGAGAACCATATCATGCTGGTATCATGTCCCAAGGGATGTAGTTGAAAATGTATTGACGGAGTAAATTAAAATGAGCCTGGAAAGCTTATTTGAAGATTATAGTTACAACAGTGCTCAGGGAATGAAGTAGGTCATTCCAGGTCACAATTCTGTTAGCGTTAATTTCTATCATTCAGTTCTACTGTTTTTTGCTTACAACACAAATTTTGTAATTTAAACTGCATCTGCAAGCTGCATATCATGCATGTACCACTACTTAAGAGGATGGTAACAGTCCAAAAAGAAACAATGGCAACCCTAGTAACTTTAATATTTACAAGGAGACTTAATGAAGCAATCCAACAGCTGTATCATTCTACAATAAAAAGAGCTGTACTCCAATACCTTTCTGCCAAGTGTCATGGGAAATGACAATGCTTTGCAACTCTTCAGTGGGGCAACATTGGAAATACACAGACTGCCCTACAGCACTGCTGCTACATTCTTCTCAGATGAGCCTGCAGCAGTGAAACGTGAACTTGAGGAGAAATATTTGGATATACATTGCAAGAGAAAGAGAGGAAAGAAAGTTTTCCTGGCAGATAACTTTGTCTTATATAAAAGACAGCTAACATTTCTAAGTTTTGCAGAAGATATTTTGAGGAGAGACTAGAAATGAGCAGTGAGTGCACCTGAAGGAGGCTAGGTTCTCAAGGGCAGCAAAGCACTGGTGCCACAGTTATCCTGGAAAATAATTGGAAAAGCAAGAAAGAAATTAAAGCACCTGCTACTGCTCCTGTCACCATAATGAATTTTGCCCAGTTGAAAATAAAGAGAGAGGGAAAGCACCCCCACCTCCCCCTAAAACCTCCAATATTTTGCTTTCAGTCTTGGATCAGCAAGGTTTGATTTTGCCCATACTGCTGAGAAGCCTTGAATAAATTCTGACAATGTAAGTCCAGCTATGAGAGGGAACATGAGTAGCCCTGTAAATCCATTTCCTTGAAATATGTTCATGGTCCTCATTCTTGAGCAGGAGGGAGGCTGACAAAATAGAAAGGAAACTGGCACTTACCATCTTGTCATGCCTGCTTTAGATTTTGCCATAGCTTTAGGGTCAGAATATCCTTGCCCTCTCAACCATCTCCTGCCATCTCCTCCTCAGAGTGACCTACTCAAGTCTCAGATCTCTGTAGGGCTCATGGAAGAGTAGGATGGTAGTTCTCTCTAGACTAGAATTAGTTTGCTGCAGGCTCTGTAGGAAGCATAATTTTATTTTTCACATTTGCTGTGCGCAAATTAATCACCAGCCGGTCACCGCAAAGCCTATTGACATGCATTTCAGAACAAAAGCATGTCAAGAGAAACATAATAAAAAACAATAAGAAATCTAGTTTATTGCTAGTTTTCTAGTCATAACTCAAAGCCACCTAAGGCTCTAGTAAGCACAGACACAAGTTCTGATACCCTTATTCTGATATTTCTCTTCCTTGGGTATTCATTTGACACTTGATTAAAGTAATCTTTTTAAAACACCATCATATCTTTGTTTCTTCAGCTTTTTGATCCTGAAACAGAACGACATACACAGTTTTCTCAAGTGGGAGAAGCAGAGACTTGTTTATCTGCCAATAGCTATCTGGGCATTACTGAACATGTATCACACTTCTAGCACTAGTGCATAAAGCTCCTTTGAAAATTTGTGTCCATAATGTTTAGCAAATTGAAACAACAATCTCTGGAACTGCCTCATTCCTGAGGTATCAGTCACAACAACATATTTGGGTCTCCCTAGCAACAGGTAGTGAAAAAGTGACAGGAAGAGAGTTGGAACTGAAAGCTTCCTCCTGTTAAGAGATTGGAATCATTCAGCAATCCCATTCCTGGTGATGGTCCTTGGGCTGAAAGAGGAGTCACAGCAGCTCTCCCAGCTGCTACAGTTTCTGAATTTCTCAGAAGAGGCTTCATCTCTTCTTTTTCAATGGTGCAGGGAAAACGAGGAGCTAATAGTCACCACTTGCTGCCGTAGTCTCTTTTGGCATTCATGTGGACAGTTTTGTCTACCCCCGTTTTCTATTTTGCCATAGCAAAGTTGCAGCAGATAGCACATACCACAAAAAAACCTTGTCATTGCAGTCCATTGCTTTTACATTTTTTGTTTAATGAACTAAAGTGTGAAATTCTGAGATGCACAAAGATTTCAGATACAGATGTGATTTTTCTGATGTGCTTCATCATTTATTAGATTCTCTTTTGTCTATGTGTACATGAAATGCTCAAGGCTCAGAGAAAAGAGAGTAATTTACTATAATGCCAAATTATGTAGACATTAAACCATTACAATGGGAAAATACTTAAATAGGAGGAAGAAAAACCCTTTAGAAATTATCTAATTCAATCTTATTGCCTTGTACAATGAATTGGACTCAATTTGCTTCAACTGTAACAACTTACAAAAATTAGAAGGAGAACACCCATTTAAGGTCAATTAGTCCGCGTATTGGAAAAGTACAAGATATCCTTCTATAGTATATTTTATATTAATTCTTCCAGTAATTGCTGGAATCAGAATACACACACTGATCTTAACTGATCTAATCACACATCACTTTATATGTACAGTGGGTGGGGGCAATTTCATTTTTAGATACCATTTCCAAGTTACTTCTAGGTCTGCACATACTCTAATGCGCTTGCTCGCCCCTGGACAAGATCAAGTAGAGCTACATAATTACTGGAAAATATTAGCTAAACTGTTTTTAAAAACCTTAAATGGCAAATGACGATTCTGTTTCTTTATAAACTAACCTATTCTAGTACTTCGTTAAGCCTACCATCAGGAAGCTGCTTAATTTTGAACCCAAAACCTCCTTGACTGAAGTATAAGCCTATTATTTTTTGTCCTATCCACCATGAATATGAAGGGAATATACTTTACTTCTTTTTTGCAGAAGCTTTTTAGTTATTTCAAGATCATCATGATGCCTCTTTCCAGTTTTCTTTTTCCTAAAGAAGTCAAATTATTTCAATGTTTTCTGGTAAGTCATGTGTTCAAGATTTCTAACTATTCTCAGGCCTTCACTGATTTGCCTCCAGGTCACCCACATCTTTCTTGAAAGGAAATACCCAAGAGTGGACATGAAACTCAACATTAAGCTCTGAGACATTTCTAATGCTACATAAAAAGAAAGGTAATCTCTCTACTTCCTGTGCAGTGAGTCCCTCCCTGCCCCTTAGCAGTTTTAAACTGACATACCTTTGCTCATCTACATAGTAGATAGAGCAGGGACCCACTGGAAAAAAAAAACAAACATCATTTGAATAACCATGGAGGGAAGTCTTAAGCCTTCTTATGCTGGAACACAGACATACAAGACAAGTTACAAGACTCAGCCAGTGTTGCAGACATAAATTGCAGATGAGAGCAAAACACAGACTGAGTATATCACAAAACATAGCAGAACTGAAGTATTCAAACAAAGAGATGCAACGTTTCCTACAAAGACATGATGCAGTGCAGCAGAAAGCAAACAAGAGCACTCTAAAACAGTCAGATGGCCAAACACAGCTTCAAAATTTCAGCTTGACTGTAAGGAAGAAAGCTGCAAGTAAAGGTCTCTCAAGCTATGACTTTCTATTCTACTCACTTTGCTGATGAAAGAGGGAATGCTATTTTTATAGCACTCAGTTCCTGCTACTGGACCCAAATCAAACAAGAAAGTAAATATCAGCCCCAAAGAGAAGGTAGAATTCACACAAATTCACAAGAATTAAAGTTTGTTCAGACACCCCTGCAAAATAGTGAAAAACACCCCTCAGTTGAGGAAGCATCATACAATGAATATCAGGCTTTGTGAAGTAATAAAAAAATTCATTTATGAGCTGAGTGCTGTGAAAACCTCTGTGCTTCTTCTAGTGCATACCAATGATGACAGTTTATTTCCAGCCTTAGAATTATTAATACCATGTTCAGCTAATACAAAGTAGGAAAATTCTGCTTTATTTAGGTACCTCATAAAGTTAAGAGATTAATTATCACAAATTTTTGCCAAGTCTTTCAATTTCTTCAAGGAAGTCAACATCTGGTTTCCTGGCAGCTGGATTGGAGAAAACCATTCTGAAAAAATTGGCTTTTTCACCTTGTGGCTGGTAGCTAACCATTGTCATTGCTGCTTCTGTCACCTGTGCTTTGATCTTGGAAGCAATCTGCATACAAGATGGGAATGAGTGTGGTTAATAGCCTTTCTGAAGGAAAAAAAAAAAAAAAAAAGAACAAAGCTGCTTTCTCCCTCTGCTCTATACCTGACTTTGCAATATAAGCTAGCATGCTGTTCAACCCAGATCAGAACATTTCACAGCGGTGTGTCTGACTGAAGAAAGAATTTGTCAGGAGGAGGAGAACAATGCATTATTTTGACTGTATAGTTTCAAGTGTCATATGGCCTTTACCGAAGCCAGAAAGAATTCTGTCTGAAGAAACTGGGGGGAAGTAAATTCAAAACAAGGAAAGACAGTAAGCCCCTGGATTTGAAATCATTTGATAAAGGATTAATGCAAGTGTTTCATTCTGGGGATTATCTGATGAGTATTTGATGCGACTAATGCTTTCAGTAGTCATACTTTAATATTAGAGCTCTATGACTAGTTAGATTACTGTTTGTTTTCTTATCAGACAGTTCCAAACCCCAAGAAGTTTTCATAATGGCTAAACAAACAAGGGAGGCACTACAGTCATAAGGATGCTATCCTACCCCACTGCAGTAAGGGATCACCTATTCCAGTACAGTCCTTTCTCCCCTTCTTCTCTGCCTGGTCTTGCAGCCCCCTGCTGATCCCATGAATGCAGAAGCTATGTACTTCCTTCCACTCCCCTCCTGACTCCACCAAAACACCACAGAAAGTGATCATAAATTGCCTTTAGTCCCTCACTTGCAGCCCACTGCAGGGGAAAAAACTCATTCAGGCATCATTCCCGCCCTGGGAATAAGGATAGTGGTAGAGACTCAGCAGGGCTGGGTCATTCAGACTGCAACACAGGGCAAAAGTCAGAGTGGACTGTAGTTGTATTAACACATCATGATTTCTTTATTGTTGGTATAACGTACATTCAGAATTCTGTCACTCCTGTGGTATTAATTCGAACCTCTCCACTATCACAAACACTTCCAAAAATATTTTATTATTTTCTTTGTAATATACATGTGTATATACATGTGTATATATTGTAATATACATGTGTGAGGTTTTATTTCATTTGTCTTTGGATGTGTCCAGTTCTACTTCTACTTGTTCTTTGCACATCAGACAAATGTTTGAATCCTGGTTACACTCAAATAAACAAAAGAGATTAGACTATTGAGAATTACTGCTAAATGCCTTAGTAACCTCCAGATTGACTGAATAATGTCAGAAGCATTACCTGATGAAGTAATTTACCCCGTTCTGGTTCACTTGGCCTTCCTTTCAGACTTGGTGGTATGTACCAGGAGCACACATTGGTGAGTTCAGGCTTCAAAAACAAAATAAGGTTATTTCTCTGCTTAGGAAATCCCAGATCACATCAGAAACCCCTCCTGCTCTTTGGTCTGAAGTCAGAGGACTTGACATATATTGAGCAGTACCTGCATGATTTGTACTCCAAGTAACTTGCATTCTTCAGGAATTCTAACCTGTATCTAAAGAACTATTGTTCTGACCAAGGCTGATAATTACTGCAAGTAAATACTACTTGTTACCCTTCTCATCATGCTTGCTTTCTACAGAAATCCACATTTATTAGAACTTTTCCCTGGAAAATGCTGAGTACTCCGGTCCTTATAAAGCAGAAAATTAAAGCAGATGTTTAATGTTAAACTGTTGAGCTGTTCTGTCATTACGTGGACCTGAGAGCACAATGCCACACAGAAAACAGTCTGAATCTCCACCGCACATGCAATGCTGCCATTTTGAAATGCTACCATTTTAAAAACAAATTATTCAGAACAGCAACAAGAACAAGGCCATATTCCTAAATTTCACCTAGAATAAAAATAGTAGAAAAAATTGCTAGGGTTAAATGGAAGTGTTTTGCTTCAGTAATCCCAACTTTTACATTTTAAGCATATATTGCTATATAAGCAGTGAAAAAAAAAATCAAAACACAAAAGGAATTTATTTTACCTTTTCAAACTACCTTGACATTATGAAAATAACGTCTAAACATAATAATCCTTGCACCTTCCTGCTCTCCCATTGAAACCATTACAAATAAGCACAACACTGTGAGGATTAACGGCATGGACTCTGGCAGACAGTAACCAAAGACCTTTATTGCTCTTTGTTAGCATCTTTTATAGCAAGCAGAAGTGTACACGCGCTACCTGCAGCTTGCAGATAGGTTATAGCCTTGTGTTCACACGCATCTATGCTGTAGCAGATTGGCCCGTTCTTCCTGATCACACGAAATGCCTTCATGGCCTTTATCTTGTTTTTCTCCTTCCAGCTGCACATTCCTTTCTCCATTATCTTCTGCTTATGTGCCTTCTCGTGCCAGGTGGTACAGTGCTTGCTCATTAAAATCAAACTCAGGAATGTCCGTTAGTGAGATTCCCATCCCCACATCTCCCCCTTTTTGTTTTACTAGAAACACTGCTGAAACCGATCTTTCAATCATTTTTCGTATACATTGCAACAAACAGGGTACGTAAACCAAAATGCATATAAACACTATTACACATATCCCTCCTAGCTTGGCTAGTCCTTTTAACCAGCCACGAGGAGGAGCTGTCTGATACCCGCAAGTCTGCAAACGCAGCAGCCGGGGGGTCTTTCTCCCCGGCCACTCCCCCATCATTCACCGGAACGGATGGGGTGGCTGGGCACGCCGGGCCCGGGGGAACCGGGACCGGCGGGTCAGGGGCAGTGGCCGCTGCCACCGCTTGACGGGCGGCGCGGTCGGTCTTTAACTGCTTTAGCGAATCCGCTATCAGTCGCCGCGTAGTCAGCAGGTGGGGTTTTTTTTCCTTCTTTTTCGTCGCCGCGTCAAAAAAGGACTTTCGTGGTTTAACCTCAGTCGGCAACTAAGCACCACACAGCCTCTCGCTCTCTCCCCACCAGTGGGATGGGGGAGAGAATCGGAAGGGTAAAAGTGAGAAAACTCATGGGTTGAGATAAAGACAGTTTAATAGGGAAAGCAAAAGCTGCACACGCAAGCAAAGCAAAACCAGGAATTCATTCACTACTTCCCATGGGCAGGCAGGTGTTCAGCCATCTCCAGGAAAGCAGAGCTCCATCACGCGTAATGGTTACTTGGGAAGACAAACGCCATCACTCCGAACGTCCCATAACAAATCCCCGGCTTTATCCCAAGTCTCTACCCGAAAGGCTGTTGCTGAGTCCGGTGGAATCCCTTTTCTTTTTAGCCATGTAAGCAACAGGCGGAGGGTATAATCATCATACTTAATCCCACGCTTCTCTAATAGCTTCTTAAGAATACATAGTATAGATTCCTCCTCCTTAGTTAGTTGTGATCCCATTCTTAAGTTCCCAGCTGCTCACCTGCTCCTGGCGAGGTGATTGTTGTGTCGACCACAGCTCTCCTTGAGACGTCCGAGTCTCCCGCTGTCTGTTATTCGTCCAGCTGGGCCCGCCAGCTGCTCACCTGCTCCTGGCGAGGTGATCGTTGTGACGACCACAGCTCTCCTTGAGACTTCCGAGTCTCCCGCTGTCTGTTATTCGTCCAGCTGGGCTCCCCACCGGTGCTTAGTTCCAGCATTCAAGTCCCTGTTCGGGCGCCATTTGTGGGGATTGAAGGCACGGACTCTGGCAGGCAGCAACCAAAGACCTTTATTATACATTAAGCTCTCTTCTTATACAAAACTCAAGTGTTCACGCGCTATCAGCAGCTTACTGATAGGGTACAGCCTTTTGATCACGCATACAAAACTCAAGTGTTCACGCGCTATCAGCAGCTTACTGATAGGGTACAGCCTTTTGATCACGCGCATCTACACACAAGCACACAGGCTATTCTTCTATAAACACAGCAGTTTCTTCTTACTTGTTGTTCTCACGGACACAAGGCTCGGTACACAGCAGTTTCTTCTTACTTGTTGTTCTCTTCTCACGGACACAAGGCTCGGTCGTCAAGGTCAAATGCCGCAATGCTTGTTGTCGGGCTGCCTATCCCCACACAACACTATGAAATAATCGGATTTTTTTCCTGCTTTGACAGAATAATGATAGGTTTTAGTCAACATCTTGCAGGATCAGTACCTTAACTGTCCCCAGCCAATTACCTTCTTCCAGCTGAGCACTAAAAATACTCTAATCTGATTTGCTACCCTTAGTTGCAACACCAGCAGTGTTTGGTGAATAAGAGGAAGAAGGGTTAAAAATGCTTTGTTTCTTCAAGTAATACTCTTACAATAAGGACTCTCAACAGTACACTATGATGCTTATCTGGAAAATGCCTGCTTCAATTAAACAAAGGAGAAATAACAAAACCAAAGTACAATGTTACATTAGCAAAGAATATTGAGTATGTGAGAAACAGAAGACAATACGTAGGGAGCAGAGATCAGAAAGATATTCCATTCATCCATAGCTACATCATCATCACATACAAGCCCAGAGTTTTCTCTTGAACTCAGTTCCTTGTAGAGATACTCAGCAAGTTCAAGGAATCTGTTGGTAAGAGTCTCAAAGCCTGATGTTCCCTGTTGAACATCAACAAATTTAGAGAACTGGTCATGGCAATGATAGTCATTCACTATATATTACATAGAGATAAACATGATGATAGAAAATTATAGGTTACGCTGACCTGATAACTTTGTGTTGTGCAGAATATACCAGTCTAGAATATGCCAACAATAGCTTTATAAAAGTAAGAAACTGTTATGAAACAATGCCATTTCTGGAATAAGCATTGGTTCTTGTCATTGTTGTTTGTGACTAAATTCCAAAAAAAGAGTGTGCACATTTTATATCCTATGTTTACAATGTCAGCCTTTTATGCAGCATACACTATTTCATACGGGACGTAATTTTGTTTATCTAACTCAAAGAAGTGGCTACCATATTCTAAATAAAACTAAAATTCCATATCTACTTGGAACAGGAAAATTGGCAACACCCTCTCAAGGAATGGGACAAGATGTTTTAAGCTTTAAAGGCTGGAGATGTTTGGAAAACAAGGCTACACAAATAGAAGCGTGTAATGATCTTATATGGAAGATAGGAAGAAATCATAGAATATCTCAAGTTATCTCAAGAATATCTCAAGCTGATTCTTTAGTAATAATTAACAATAGTCTTATGAAAGCCCAGCTATCAAGTTCAAACACAGTTCTTGCACAGAAAAAGTTGCCTGCGGTATTCAGTCATCGCTGTGAAGGTGCAGTCATGCAAATTGTCCCAGCTGTTCATGGGCTGGGGCAAGTGGTTGGGATCAAAACCAAAACAGCCATTAGATTTTTAATTGCTTGAGGGGAAATTAAGCCATGACCAGAAAATTAAAGATTTCTTTGGACCTTTCTCTGAATATCAAATACTGATCACCATCGATGGAGGACTATTGCACTAAACAGCCTTAGATGATAGAATCATAGAATATCTCAAGTTGGAAGGGACCCATAAGGATCATTGAGTACAACTCCCTCCTCCTCGCAGGACTACCTAAAACTAAATCATATGACTAAGAGCATCGTCCAGATGCTCCTTGAACTCTGACAGGCTTGGTGCCGTGACCACTTCCCTGGGGAGCCTGTTCCAGTGACCGACCACCCACTCAGTGAAGAACCTTTTCCTCATGTCCCATCTGAACTTCCCCTGATGCAGCTTCGTTCCATTTCCTCATGTCCTAACGCTGATCACCAGAGAGAGGAGATCAGCACCTCCCCCTCCACTGCCCCCCTTGAGGAAGTTGTAGGCTGCAATGAGGTCACCCCTCAGCCTTCTCTTCTTGCCCTCAAGACCTTTCACCATCTTGGTTGCGCTCCTCTGGACACACTCTAATAGGTTGATGTCCTTCTTATGTTGAGGCGCCCAAAACTGCACACAGTACTCAAGGTGGGGCCACACCAGTGCGGTGTAGAGTGGAACAATCACCTCCCTCGACCGACTAGCTATGCTGTGCTTGATGCACCCCAGGACACGGTTGGCCCTTTCGGCTGCCAGGGCACACTGTTGACTCATGTTCAACTTGCCATCAACCCAAACCCCCAGATCTCTTTCTGCAGGGCTGCTCTCCAGCCTCTCGTCCCCCAGTTTGTACGTGTAACCAGGATTACCCCGTCCCAGGTGGAGAAGCCGGCACTTGCTCTTGTTAAATTTCATACGGTTGGTGATTGCCCAGCTCTCTAGTCTATCCAGATCTCCCTGTAAGGCCTCTCTACCCTCGAGGGAGTCCACAGCTCCTCCTAGTCTAGTATCATCGGCAAACTTACTTAATGTACATTCAATTCCTGCATCCAGAGCATTTATAAAAACATTAAAGAGCACTGGCCCCAAAATTGAGCCCTGGGGAAACCCACTGGTGACTGGCCACCAGCTTGATGTAACCCCATTTACTGGAACTCTTTGAGCCCGACCTGTCAGCCAGTTGCTCACCCAACGTATTAGGGACTTATCTAGGTGCGTGCTGGACATTTTGTCCAGAAGGATACTGTGAGAAACGGTATCAAAAGCTTTGTTCAAATCCAAAACCACCACATCTACTGGCTTCCCTTGGCCAGCTAGATGGGTGACCTTGTCATAAAAGGAAATTAAGTTGGTTAGGCAGGACTTTCCCTTCGTGAACCTGTGCTGGCTATGACCACTGACTGCATTGACTGCATTGTCTCTCAAGTGGTTTTCAATAACTCCCAGAATAACCTTCTCCATAATTTTGCCAGGCACTGAAGTGAGGCTGCCAGGCCGGTAATTACCAGGGTCTTCCTTCTTACCCTTCTTGAAAACTGGGACAACATTTGCCAGCTTCCAGTCGACTGGGACCTCTCCAGACTCCCAAGATTGTTGAAAAATAATGGAGAGAGGTCCCGCGATGACATTGGCCAGCTCTTTCAGTACCCTGGGATGAAGCGCATTGGGCCCCATAGACTTATGTTCATCCAGCTGGAGCAGCAAGACTTGAACAAGTTCAGAGTCAGCTGGGAGTTTACCATCCCACCAGTCACGGTTTTCCAACACAGGGCTCCGGGGGTCCCAGGGCCCATCATCGGTGTTGAAGACAGAGGCAAAGAAGGCATTAAGCGTCTCTGCTTTGTCTACGTCCCTATTTGTGAGGTGACTGACCTCATCCAGTAATGGACCAATGTTATCTCTGATCCTCCATTTGCTGTTAACATATTTCAAAAAGCCCTTTTTGTTGTCCTTCACAGTGCTGGCCAGCTTGAACTCTAATTGAGCTTTGGCTGCATGAATTTTCTCCCTACGGTGGCAAACAGCGTCTCTGTAGTCCTCCCGTGTCACCTGTCCTTGCTTCCAATGTCCATACACTTTCCTTTTCTGCCTAAGTCCTAGAAGAAGATCCCTGCTCATCCAAGCTGGCCTTCCGCACCGCTTGCTTGACTTCCGACACTTTGCAAGTGCCTGCTCCTGCTCTCTTAAGAGATGGCTCTTGAAAAGTGACCAGCATTCATGGACCCAAATCCCTTCAAAAGCAGGTTCCCAAGGGACCTTACTAACTAGCTCCTTCAGCAGCCCAAGGTCTGCTCTCCCCATATCCAGGGTCGAAGTTTTGCTGGCAGTTTTCCTCCTATCGCCAATGATTTGAAACTCAACTATTTCATGGTCACTGTGACCAAGACAGCCACCAATCACCACTTCACCCACAAGACCCTCTCTGTTTACAAACAACAAATCTAGGAGGGCACCTGTCCTAGTCGGCTGCCTTATCACCCATAAGGACAAGGGCAGGTGATCTAGCGATATCCCTTAATTCCTTGTAGAGTAATTCATTGGTGTCATCATCCTGGCTGGGTGGTCAATAGTAGATTCTCACAACAACATCCGCTTTATTTGCTTTCCCCTTCATCCTTATCCAGAGGCTCTCAACTGTGTCATCACCAACTGCAAGCACCATACAATCCAACCCCTCCCTTACACATAGCGCCAACCCCCTGCCTCGTCTGCCCTGCCTGTCCCTCCTGAAGAGCCTATAACCACCCATCGAGACACACCAGTCACAGGACTCACCAGGTTTCACTTATGCCAGTGATGTCATAGGTCTGGGACTGGGCCAAAGCTTCTAGCTCCTCTTGTTTATTCCTCATGCTGCGTGCACTAGCATAGAGACATTTCAAATGTGCTCCAGTGTACTCAGCACACCGTGGAGCAGACTGAAGGACCTCGCAGGAACACTGTCCCTCAAACATTGGTGTGCTGCCCCATGGCTTATCTCCAGCGAGCCTGGTTTTATGCCTTTCCCCCTTCAAATCTAGTTTAAAGCTCCTTCAATGAGCCCTGCTAACTCCTATGCGAAGATCCTTTTCTCCCTTTGAGATAGGTGTGCCCCAACCGTCACAAGCAGGGCTGGTGCTCTGTAGACTGACCCATGATCAAAACCCCCAAAATTCGGCTGATGACACCAGTGACAGAGCCAGGTATGGATCAGCTGGGTCTTCCTATTTCTTCCAACATCATTCCCTGCAACTGGAAGGATAGAGGAAGACACTACTTGTGCTCCTGATCCCTTAACCAGTCGTCCCAAGGCCCTGAAGTCTCTTTTGATCGCCCTTGGACTTCTTACTGCAACTTCATTGCTGCCTACATGAAAAAGCAATAATGGATAATAATCTGAGGGCCATACCAGGGTAGGAAGTTTTCTCTTCACATCTTTAACCCGGGCCCCAGGGAGGCAGCAGACTTCCTCAAGAAGTGGGTCCAGTCAGCACATTGGGCCTTCTGTTCCCCTCAGAAGAGAGTCTCCTATGACAATGACCCGTCTTTTATTCTTTATGGAAGTGGTTTTGATGCAGGGCGTAGGCCAACTTAACCTTGGCAACACATCCAACCTAGATGGACCATTGTCCTTGTCTTTGTTCGGTTCCACTTGCAGAGCCTCGTACCTATTATGCAAGGGCACCTGGGAAGGTGGGGTAGTCACAGAGGAGACACGTCTGCTGCACTGGGCAGAAACTTGTCACCATTGCCCCCTATCCCTTAAATCGCCACATTCTGCCGCGTGGAGAGAGGATAGGGGGTCCTCTATATCATGCGTCCTCTCTGCCCATTGGGCCTGTCCCAGGGATGGTAGGGTGCAGTTCTGGTAGCCTATCTCTCTCTCAGGCTCCCTGATACTCCTCAACCTACTCACCTCCTCCTGGAGCTCTGTCACTAAGCAGAGGAGTTCCTCTCCCTGGGCGCACCTCCCACAGGTGTGCTCGCCGCTGCCGTCCGGTGCTGGCGTAAGAGTAGGGCTCACCCTGCAGCCTGACACCTGGCTGGCAGCGTGTTCCCATCGGAGCTCTGTCTGGGAAGCTGCATCAGTCACGGCGGGTACAGAGTTTAGAGAGGCCATGGCTTTCTGCCTACCATTGCTCCCTGATTGAGCTGGCAGAGCTACAGCGCCCTTCCTGCACACAAACTGCCACACCACACCCTGTTTGCCCACCCTGTTGCTGTGCAATGCCCTTGCTGATGTGCCATGCCCTTATCACGGCGCTCCTGGCTGCTAGCGCTCCCCAGGGGCTTCTTTTATACATGTCAGTGGGGCTTGGCCGCGGTTGCTCCTGGCCCTGCCCAGGTCTCGTCAGCCACTGTCGCATGAGCTGCGGGCTCCTGGTGGGTCTCTCTGCTCCCCTGAGGTTTCCTTGGTTCAGGAAACCCCCCTGTGCACCGTGCTGGAGCGCTCTGCTGTGGATCGTGCCAGCACTGGAGCTGCTTGAAATGGCAATATAGGTTTTTAAGAGCATTAATATGCAAAAGAGTCCGGATTCATCTGAGAACCTGCAAGTTCACATGCCTGTCACAGTCATAGGATGCCAGTCAGCAGTAAGTCAATTAACATGAGTGATATTATTCTATTACAAAAGTCACCAAGATCATTCATTCAGTAGGCAGTTGATAGGTGCACCTCCTCTGTTTACAGATCTGGACCAGCAATGAAACTGAACGTATGCTGCTGCCTCCAGTTCCCCCCTCTTCCCCCTCCAAAACATTTCTAGTTTGGAAAGGACAAAAGCAATGCATAAAGAGCCTTTTGGGTGACATGTTGACTTTTATAATTACAGGAAATGCATCCCATCTCTTCAGTAAAACTTCTATGTAGAAGCAAACAAAAATTAAAAAAAACAATAGGCGATAAGTTACTATTTTCTCTTAAGCCCCTGAAAGCTTGATTTTGATTATGGACAAAAGATAATTTTAATTCTTGCTATATGTCTACATGCTATTTGCAGTTGTTCTTTTTCCAAAGCACTCTCCATCAGCATAGCTTTCCTTACAACACTTACAGCAGTGATTTTGAGAAATGAATACAGCTGCCCTTTTCTCCATGCTTTAAAAAGCATGTTTACCCTGGATGAATGTTGTAAAGCTTTTTAGCAGCTGAAGGGTCCCACAACAAAACAGGATTTCAATACCGTGACCTATGCTTTTGAACTCAATTCACCTGTCCTTTGCCACTTACAAGTTTGAGTTGTACTTTAAACTGCTTTAGGATATCTGAGCCATCAGAGACCTGTTAAAGGAAGGATACTTGCTGAATATTTAGCAGCATGTTTAGCTTCACCATTAGGGGGATAGGGAACCTACAGGCTTTAATTTAAACAGGACACTTAATTCAAATAACTCTGGAGAGGGGAGATGAACCCCACAGTCATATAATTTCTAACTCGAATGGGACTCGTAATAAAACGTGCTTCTTAATATTTCCTGCTGTACTCCAATTTAAAATTTGCTTTTGTCTTTAATTTCAAATATGCTTCAGTCTGAAACAGTGAAGAAAATGTGTCAAGTTTCTGGAATAAATCTGTATTTTCAGAGTCCTTTCCTACTGTTTTGGACTGGAAACAGGCTGGAACAGATAGCCTGCGTGCATCTGGTTACATGATTGTAGAAGATCCTAGTAAAAGAATATAATGGTCACTTTGTAATGATATATGTGCAAATAGCTCTTTAGGAAAAATCTTTTTTTTCTTTCTAACTGGAGTTTAAAAGAAAATAAGTAGGACTAAAAAATCTCTCCTTGCTCAAAGCCACACCTCCATCAACTGAAGAGAAATAAAGCTTAATGAAGCAGTAAGAGGATCTTTCCAGCTTAAACGCATGAAAATTAACAGCCAATCAAACATGTGAGGAAGCATCATGTGATGTGAAAAGTGATCATTCCCCCAAATGTGTTTTTCATGCATTTAATTTTACCTCTAAGACAATATCTTTCCTGTTGCTCCTGTGACGAAGGATGACAGCACAGACCTTTGTAAACCTAATCACCAAATAAGCAAACCTGTTAACTTTTCATAGTAGTATCTCTTAGGTAAGCTGAGTGTATCTGCCATTTAATGTCAAGGTTAAAGACTATAAACCCCTACAGATAATTAATGCACCCACCGCAACATTATCCTGTGGCTTGTCTACATGAGAAAATTAGTGAGCACTTAGCTAGGCTATAAAATAATGCTACGTTCCCTGTGTGGGCTCCAAGCATCTCCATGACAGGTTGGTTGCTGCATTTTGAAAGCTACCCCATGCTGAGTATTTGAGGAACTACTTCCATAAGGAAACAGCAGTAACTAACATGCTATAAATTCACACCTTTCCCTACTGCATGCTGACTTCTCCTGCAAATAAAACTCTCCGACACACTGAACTCTACATACTGTACTAAGGTACCTAGCAGCACAAAGGATGATTTGACTTTTACTATGGTATATTCTGTTTGCAAGGCATTAGTTTGGCAAGCAGGCTTTGCTGTTAAAAGAATGGCAGCCTCCATAGGTAATTTAATGAAAAGGTGAGAGAAGCAGGTAGTCTGCTCTTCCAATTTATACAAACAGACAATACTTAGAATAACAACTAACCCTGGGATCCGATAGAAGCCCTCTCAAACCTTTTCATTCAGTGTACTTCCAAATATTTGCAACAGCTTAAAAAAAAAAGTCTGGGTTTGTTGGAAGAATCCCAAATCAGATACTGTACCATGTAAACCTGATAATTCTGCCTTTCAATTTTAAATCTTTAAATTTATAAATGCATAAGCAAATGTAAGCTTGGCTTAAACAACCTTGCAGAACTATTTGCTCCTTTTTGAGGGGAGTTTTCTGAAATCCAGAAGTGGGCTCAAATACATTGCATTACTTTTTAGGTGCTTGCTAACAAAATAATGCTTTTCTTGTGTGTCTAAGAATATGTAAAATACATGCATCCATTTTATGCTCTTCTTGAGCCCTCTCTGACTTTTTGAAACTGTTGAGAAGTGGACCTGATCACTGTCCTGGCACACCTCTCCTCTACAGAGTGTACCTGTAGGGTAGCATCTCAAGGAGGCTCCTAGGAACATGTTTCTTTACTCATTTGACACCAACTGAATAGGAAAGCCTCTCCTCTTGACCACGTAATGGTTCTGGAGTGGGAAACCTCAGAAATATAAGCTCTACAGCAGAGGACAAGGTTGGCTATACAAGCTATCAGTAAGCTCCAAAGAAAGAAGTAGTTAAAGAACTGATGCTTCTGTCTGAGCGGTAAGCCAGCTTTCATGCTTCTAGCATTAACGGGACCTCAAGCTTCCTCACAGGAGTCACCCAAAGTGCATTGTGATAGAGAAGTGGGCCCACTTGTGTTACCTTTCCACAAATGAGGAAGGCTGAACACTGAAGCGAAGCCCCCATCAGCTTGTGTGGATTCCAAATAACAGAATGGGCCGTAGAGATCAAATATAATGTAAAGCACTATCCAGATGTTAAAGGCTGCATCTCTTAAGTACTCCAAATTATTCCCATGCAGATAGAAGCTTATTAAATAGTTATATATGACCACCAGTTTGCATAGCACATAATTTTGTGCCAAACTACTTGCATATACCCACGCAGCACTGTGGTCTACAGTATAAATACACTCTGAAAAGGCTTGCAGTTCTAGGTCAGGGACGTAAGATAACAAATCAGGGTACAGAAATTGGGAGACATCATCTTTAAGAGGAAAGCACTTCCAAGAAGAAAATTAAAGGGAAAAAAGGGCCAATGGTTGATGAAGAAATACGTTACTGTGGGATATTTTAAGCAGAAGCAAGAGTTTGATGAAGCTATAACACTTGTGGCAGGAAAAGGAAATACATGGAAGATACGTTCAAGAAAAGTTTAATACAGCAAGAAGGCAAAGAAATCAAAGAGAGAGGCTAGGATGTTTTTTTAAGGGGGCCAGGATTGATTTTTTTTTCCTGTTTTTTTTTGTTTGTTTGTGGGGGGGATTTTGGCTGGGTTTTGTTGGGTTGGGGTTTTTGGGGCAGGGGTTATTAGCATGTGTTTGTTTTTTCCTAGATGCCAAATGTTATTGCATAGTGACAGAAAGCAGGGCGAGATTCAAAGCAGCAGCAACGTGGTGAGAATGACAAGAGAAAAAAGATTATCTACTCTGAAAGAAAAAAAAACCAAAACAACATGTTCTTGTGCTCACCTTTCAATGCCGTTGAGTTTAAAAGAATGTTTCCTAGACATCATCAGGCCACCACCCCATACAGCCTGCATGAAATGATTGACTGACTTACACTCATAATAAAATAGGGAAAGATTTGCAACCATCATTAAATATTTCATCTTAGGAATATAAACTGTTCAATGAATGATTCAAGTATTATACAGAAAGAAACTCAAAGAGGAAAAGAAACTTACAGCTTACCCTCTTCCCCCAGCACAATTAGAGGACAAAACCAATATATTAAAAAAGAAAGTAGATTGATGACATATGACAAATATTATAAAGGGCTGCACTATGCCAGTGATTTCCTATACTATTCTGTTGTTTATTATAGCAGAAAATAAACTGATTGTATTTGATTCAACTTCTAGTTATACAAATAGTCCTACTAGCTTCAACATGGTTTAATGCATCAGTAAGATAAGCAGGATTTAGCACCATAACAAGAACTCAAAAATACCAAGGGTTATATTCTGGTCACCTTTATGTCAATCCGCATTTCACTATTTTCAGTGAAGACATGATTGCATATGAAAGTAAGTTTGGTCTTTAGCTACAAATAGTTGGGTTATGTGGATATAAGAAAAGAATTTGCCTCTGTATTCATTCTGTATTCTTCATTCACCGTAATCATCCTTTTCAAATATCTTGAGCTCCCACCTCTGAAGTACCAAACAGCAGCTATCAGAGCAAGGCAGCTTTACAACAAAGTTTCTGATTTTTCCTCACATAATTAGGCTGACACCCTCTTCATATTTTGCAGAAATTAGAGTATCTTTACAGGACACAGGGATTTCAGTGGAATAAGTTCATTATACTTCTATTATACTGTCATTGTACTATGGAAGAAATCAATGCTACGCACATCAGCATTCAACTGTTTTTATGTGCAACAGCCAACATTTCCTCAAAATGTTGTCCTACTATTAGGCATGCAAACCTATTTATAGCATCTATCTAGAAGTTTTCAGGAAGGGCTAAGGGACTAGAGCTCCTATAAACTTCAAAATCTGGAAAAAAAAGATTCAGACTATTTAGTAAACACAATACCGAGGTTGGCTAAAGACATAAACCATAATTATTCATACCTCTTCACAACAGCAGCAAAACCCCAAAACCAAAGCTAGCCACTTTCCCCCCTACACTCACATACTTATACCAGAGCTAAGAATTTTATTTAGGAAGCATAATCAACCTTACTTTGTTACAAGCCAAGTATCCTGAAATAGGAGGGTAAACCGAATGACAACTCTGAAGACAGACAGTAACTCAGGAGCTCAAATATTATATGCTGCACAGGTAGTGTGTTTAATTTTTGGAGTTGGCTTAGCTGATGCAAGAAGAACCATCTTATAAGTGGTATGTGCTATATTACTGCATGAGTGCAGTCAACCATTTTTGTAAACAAGCACAACCTATACTGAAAGATTATATCCCCTTCTGTATTTTTTTCCAGTAGCATCCATTCAGGCAAATAGGCCATTCATTTCATAATCTCAGGAAAGCTGTGCCTACAAAACTAATTCCAGTTTTTAAGCTTCTGAGAATGCCAAGCATTATTTCCAGAAAGCCTTACATCCACATGCATCCAGAGCTTATGCTTCTCACATATGTCAGCAATGTCAGAAAGGGGATCAAAGGCTCCATAAATGGTGATACCAGCAGTGGCACTGGTAAAGTGGGATGTGACCCTGAAAGTGATAGAAGATTTTGCAAGTCCACATGAGCTCAAAAACATCTCAGAAAACCTATTATGCTTTCCTCATATCTCTAGCAGAACTTATCTCTATAATTAATAATGAACAACATTCTTCTTTACTATTCCATCTCTTCTCATTTCTTAAATTCCTATTCCATTTCAGGGTGAACTGCAAAAAAAGGGTGCTCTTCCAAAAAAGAAAAAAAAACAAAAATGTAATGGCACTTTATCTATAGGACTGCTTCTATTTGTGTGTGAAAAAATCTTATATATTCATGACACAACATAACCCAAGTATTGTCATCCATCAGAAAACTTCCATTACTTTTAATCAGAAGCTATCTAGAGACACCACAAGCTCTTAAGTGCTTTTGCAAATGTAGATCCTATTCCTGCTGTGGTGGGAATGTAGCTGAAGAACATTTTCTGGGCTTTCTTGGCTCTCCCCCCAAACACATATGCAGGTGTTTCAGCAATGTGAAAAACAATTAAACAATAATAAAAGCCCCCATTTCAGATCAACCTGAAATGAAATATGTAAGCATCGAGTACCACAATAATTTTAAGTTACTTTTTAAAATAGCTTAGCTGTGAGCCAACACAGAGTCCACATGTTTCATTTAAAAATATATCAAAGTAAAGCATTTCAAATTTTCCTCCATTTGGAGAAAACTGGCTGAAACAGCAGGCCAGAATTTGACACAAATTAACAGACAGTTCTCATTCTCTTCAAAAAACAGGTTTTTCAGCTATTTTATTATTTCGGGGGGGGGGTATCCTGTTCTGTCTTTTACAATCAGCATCAATGACAATTTTATGTGAGTTAATGCTGCCAGATTGCAGATAGCATTGTTGGATTCAACTCCACATTAACATCAAAAATGAGAGTGAAAACAACAACCTGTCTTTTGATTTTCAGTATTTCAGCCTCCAAATCAGCTGGAATCATTTTCCCAGTGTCAAATATTGAGAGAAAAAAAACAAAAGAGAATAATGTCATTTATTCTTCTGATTAGTCTCTAAATATACAGGAAATCAGACACCAGATTCTACTTCTAAGGCTATTCATAGTACTCTATGTTCTTTATTATTTACCATGCTACTAAGTTCATATCATCTGCAAATTTTACCAGCCATAATTTCATGTCATCATCAAAACTGTTGAGAAAAACAAAAAACAGCACTAGAGGAAGACCTGATTCCCAAGTTCATCTTCCTCAGCCCCTTTTCATCCAAGAACTACCTAACACATGTATGTGTGTTGAGTGGTGGGAGTTGCCCTCTTAAATGCCTCAACCTTAATAATCCAATTGTGCAAAAGAGGATAAACCTTGAAGTAGAGAGCGCCACAGAAAGGAATGTTGCTTTTTAAATACAGGTACTACAAACTGAGTTCCATGTAGCATTCACAAGATGTTGCATTAAGCAGAGAAGAAAATGTGAAGAAAGGTATCAAAGTTTAAACACGAACAGTTGGTTCTCACCCATTACGTAAGATCTAAGAAACAACAGACCTCCCCTCATCCTGTCCCCCGATTTTGTTTCACGATGATTCTCACCAGAATTTGAGAGCACACTGGACATCACACAGTTTGTAATGACAACAGGATGAGGGTTTCCCCCCCCTGCCCCGCAAGACTCCCAGTTTACATTTTGACAATGCCAGGAAATAATGAAGAATTCAGTAATAGGTGGTGTGGGTGGGTTTTTTTTCCTTTTCTTCAGTGAAATGCAACTTAAATATTTTTTTAACAAGAAAAAGCCTGAAGCAGAACTAAAGAGATGCGCCCTAAAGCCCTGCGCATATTCCAAGAGCAATGAATAGAAAAGAAATATGTCTGTAAACCTCTCCTTGAAACTGCTACTGCACCTGTTCCACTAGCCTTATGTAGAGGACAGGTCACATTCCAGTGAGAAGAAAAAAAAAACCTTCTAAACAAAACAGTAGAGGTCTAAAATGAAAGTAATTCAGACAGACTGAAAATGGTAGTGGGTGCTTGGACAGAATCTCGGAAGAAGATAGGCTCCAGCCAAGGCTACCCAAGCTTAAGAGCCCAGTTCCCCACCATCTGTTCCAGTGCACCCAAATCCCTTTGGGCAAATCCTTTCATTTGGAAAGCAAAGGCAGGTCTCTTGCACTCCCACCTGCACCCCAAGTAGGCACTCTGACATGGGCAAAGGCCTCCCACCCCACCCCAAGCTCCTGGGCTGCTACTGCCCCAAGGAGACAAACGTTACAGGTAGGAGCACCTGGAAAATTATCACACCCCTGGAAAAGCTGAGTTAAGAAAGGAGGAATCTATCTTATCCCACATGGTTTTTCTTCCCCACGTTTCTTGAAATGGCTGAGCAACACATTGCTCTTTGCACAGAAGAAGGTGGCAAGAACACCCAATCCCATTCTCTGCCCAAAACACTTTCTGCCACCTTGACTCACGCTAAAGAGCACCATCTCCTAGAGGCAAATAAACAATGAGATTGTGGAATATATCTAGGAGAGTCCAATAATTTTTACTTCATTTTTCTCCTCAGGCATGACAGCCACGTTTTACTTAAACTGAATGGGGTAAGACCTGAATAAAGACCTACAAAAAGAAACTTGTAAAACTGAACCCTGTTTTTATGAACAGTGAATTTTGTTCAAGACAGTCAGAGTTCATTTTATAAAATGGGATTCCCGCTAGGAAACAGAACCAAAGGCACAGTGCATCAGAAGAAGTTATGTGCAACAAAACATTCTTGATAGGCATGGCATGTCTTACCTTTTATTTCACTGTAACTACATTATCTGTCCCAATTCCAAGAACTGCTGCTGCTTTCTTTAGTGAATTGTGGCTCTTAAATATGAAGAACAAGAAGTTTGAGGGAGCTTTAAGTGTGTTTGTGCATACAGGAAATAGAAACAGTGTATATACATATAAATATATTTACATATTGTATATGTTCCTCTTCATTCTTTCTATCCTAAATAAATACATTGTGCATGACTCAGTCACGTTAAAATGGCAGCATTAAAGAGGAGCCCTGTTAAAGTTTACCAGCGTTCTGTTGGTTTGTGTCTTCAGCAGGAGCAGCAACACGTCCTTCAGAAGAAGCTGTCTGTCTTCTGTAATGCATTCAGCTGTGTACACTGTACCATGCCATATAGGAAACTAACAGTTTTACCTCAGATGGTTTCATAATGCATTCTGATAAGAAGGTCACGTATGTGTATATATACATATTTAATCATAGATAATTAACTAAAGCATGGTACTCAGCAATTTACTAAACAATTTCACTCAGTAATAAGGGAGAAGCAATTTTGGAATGTTCTTTATAATTTATGATGGCATTATTATTGAGCATGACTATTATATAGCCATGCAATATCATTAACCATTTAAATTATAGTAGTAACACATTTGTATCATGAATACTTACTAAGTGGTTGGTTACCTGAGCATTGGTTAGTGCAGTTAGTCCTAAAGCCATAGGTGAAAGCACTGAGATATATAACTACTTAAAGTTTCTCAAATCAAACATTACAGGATTTGCATAATATAAAGAAATAAATTTATCTGAACTATTCTCCACTGCTTTTGTTTGGGTATTAATATCCTTGATTTTAAAGTGGAAAACTAAAGCCTCTAAAAACTTTGCTAATTGTTTTATCACATGCCTTCACAGTGACAAAATTAAAAGCAGGCAGGGAGCATTGCCCTCTGAAATGACATCGCCAGAACACAGCTGAGGCAGCATCATCAGGGTGACGCTCACCGTCACCCCACCCTGTGCATGCACAACTACAAGGTCACACTGTTCCTCTCTAAACACCTACAGGAAGGCAGCCTGTCCCCACAGAGGGCTGTCACAGTCTGTTTGGATCTCTCAACTTTACAGAACTATGTACTCTGCAATTTAAACTTCATTTCATGAGCTCGTTAAGAATTATGACAAACATGACAAACAGGGGCTCAACCTCCTTTTGCCCAGACTAATCTGTCGCATGAACTCACTTATTCACCATTCAGGTCATAAGGTTTCATGACTTATAACCCATAATTCTGAATTCGGGCAACTAGGAGCAAAAAAAAAAAACCAAACAAAAAAAGAGAATTAGTTACTGTGCTGGTTTTGGCTGGGGTAGAGTTAATTTTCTTCATTAAAAAGAAATTGGCTGTGTTTTGGATTTGTGCTGGAAACAGTGTTGATAACACAAGGATGGTTTAGCTATTGCTGAGCAGTGCTGACACAGAGCCAAGGCCTTTTCTGCTTCTCACCCCACCCCACCAGCGAGTGGGCTGGGGGTGCACAAGAAGTTGGGAGGGGACACAGCTGGTATTACCATAAGTTGGCAGATGAAAAACTCTCTAAGACTCAATTTGGAGTTTTAGAAAGCAGGCATTCTTTATTGCGGCACCGGGCGCACAGGGGATCGCTCCACCTACTGTGCGCGCCGGGCTGCTCAACTATGGGAGTTATGTACAATCAGAATATACATATACATTAAATTTCTAAGAAATGATTAGCATATTCATGTTATTTCTTGGAACTCATTAACATATGCAAAAGTTTTTAACGCATGCGCTCTTATGTTCATTGGTGGTCTTCCAGGGTCATCTGGTAGTTGTCGATAGTCTTCCTCACTGTGTCCGCTAATTGAACTCAGTCTTTTCACCTAGTTGCAGTAGCTGATTTCAGCATAACTTCCTTATCCATTCCACCCCTGTACACAGAGCTTCAAGGATTCCTTTTATCTATGGAATGTCCAGTCTGCAGAACACTTAGTTACTTCACTTCGACAAAGAAAACCGTATGTCTCCTTAGTATTTCGGTATCACCGGGACAGCTGACCCCAACTGACCAAAGGGATATTCCATGCCATATGACATCATGCCCATCATCACATAAAGCTGGGGGAAGAAGAAGGGAGGAGGGGACATTCGGAGTGATGGTGTTTGTCTTCCCAAGTAACCGTTACGCATGATGGAGCCCTGCTTTCCTGGAGATGGATGAACACCTGCCTGCCCATGGGAAACAGTGAATGAATTCCTTGTTTTGCTTGCGTGGCTTTTGCTTTCCCTATTAAACTGTCTTTATCTCAACCCATGAGTTTTCTCACTTTTACCCTTCCAATTCTCTCCCCCATCCCACCGGAGGGGAGTAAGCGAGCGGCTGTGTGGGGCTCAGTTGCCGGCTGGGGTTAAACCACAACAGTCACCTAGCTGACTGTGAGAGTGCTCATCCTTCCTGCTCGGTCATGGTGCTGGGAAGCATGAAAGCTTCGGCAGTCCAGCTGCTGTTGGATCCACTTCAGAAGCTTTTTGGGTAAGCTGTTTTATACCTTCCAGCTTGGAGGTTTGGTTTATACAATTCCCATAAGTTAGCAGATTCTGAGGAAACTGCCAGACAAAAGATCATGGCTGCAGGAGACAGCAATTTGCGGGTGATAATGGCTGCATAATGACCCTTTAGCTCTTTCTGGCCACCTGTCCTGTCTACACGGTGCTCTTACTTTGACCTAATGGCACTGCTCCCAGCATACATCAGGCCTTAGCATGAGCTGGGTTAGTCAAAATCTAAGCAGGAGTTGAGTGAACAGTCACAAGTACACAGCCACAGCACCGAGAGGCACATCCATCCCACCTACATTGCTGCCGCAGGGTGTCCTGGGAGAGTCCCTGAGGCAGGGCTGGGAGTGGGGCGGGGGAAGCAGGAGAAGTGAGTGCAGCTTGGCCGTCCAGCTAGCTGTGAGGCACCCTGGACCTACCAGGTAGATTCTCACACTTGACGAAGAAACTCTCAGTTTTGCTGAGGTTTTTGAGGCCCCAGTATCCGCTTTTACACCCAGAGGGTGTTGCTTTCTTCCTTTCACAAATCCCTCCCCTCCCTAACCTGTGGTGAAGGTCAGGCCCAAACAGCTCTGTGCGAAGCCCACTCAACTTGGCACACAATCCACCCAACTTCCTTGGCTTGGGATCAAACCTTGGAAAACTTCAGTGCACGTCACAGCTCTTTTAGAGGTATTTGCAGCAGCAACACAGGGCAATCACTCCGTGGCTTAGCCAAAGGGGCTGCAGGGCAGAGCAGTGTCACCCAGGTGCCCTCTGTGTGCATTACCAGTACTTTCTTTGTGCCACACAGCTATGAGTAGGGGTAGCCTGGTCACCTGCTTGCCCATCTTTGCCCCTCACACAGGTGAACTGTGCTCTCTGTACTTCTCCATAACAAAGGGCTGGGTACTAGTCCTGCTAAAGAATCAGAGTTCAAGGACCATCCGGACGATGCTCTTAGTCATATGGTTTAGTGTTAGGCAGTCCTGCAAGGAGCTGGGAGTTGGACTCGATGATCCTTATGGGTCCCTTCTAACCTGAGATATTCTATGATCAGAGCAAAAGCTTTTTTTTTTTTTTTTTAAATAAAAAGGGACCAAAAAAAAAAAAAAAAGACACGGTGATACCACAAGGGTCATGACCATCTGACAGTTTTGGCAGTTGTTTATTATCAGCAGGGAAAAAAAATCTCAAAAAGAATACCCCTGCACTTAATTCTGATATTCTTAGTGAAAGAACTTGATATAGAATATGAATGATTTTACTTTTGAAATGTCTTTAGGTGTTTGTACTGTAAAAAAAAAATCAAATTCAATATTAGCAGTTCTTTTTTTATTGAAATTAAATGTTTAATTCAAACAAAAGGCTGTTTGATGTTCTTATTTGTAAAGGAAATAGACATACTTGGTTCTGGCTAATGAATAACCATTTTTTTCCACCTACTCTTTGAAACTGTCAAAATTACAATGATTAGGTAAAAAAGAACAAAAAAAATTGCTGCGTGCCCTTGAGGCTAATTTGCTAATACAGGTCAGCAGGATATTATTGCTCCTTCCCTTCCCTGCAGTAGCAAGCAGGAAAAGAGGCTCAATTAAGGGGTCGGTCTTCAGGTAACAGTGATATCTAGACTACGTGCTCATGCAGACCATGCTTTCCCATGCAGACCATCGTATGATTTAAGGATCATCTAAGGTTCAAATACTTGCAGGATGTGGATGCTTACATTGAACATCACAATCCACGTGATTCAGAAGCACACAGCACCACAGGCTCAAACCTAGGACCAGAGGTTCCTAAATCACCAAGAATATTTTTCCCCACATGCACACGCTACAAAACATTTGGGATTTTCAGAAATCACAGGCTGTGTGCTCTATCACAGGCATTACAGCACTCCTCATTGATGATGCACCACGGGCAGGCAGTTTATGGAGCCCTACTGCAGTGAGATATTTACACGCTCAGAAACAAACAGCACAACATGTGGAAGTGCAGCCATGCCTTTAGTTTTAACCTTGGGGAAATACTTGTAGCAAGCCAGCAAGACACTGTAGAGGTTTGATATGGTCCCACCTAATGATGTGGAAATGACAGACGGAGTTTGAGTTTTGAGTAGTTTATTCTTTCACAGAATCTGAACATTACATTCTTGGAGATCTTGGGCCAGGATCCTCAGTGTGAGCCATTACCATTCATCCAACCATATATTAATTCCTTGAGAGGCAAGAGACTAACTCTCCAAACACTTCCCAGGCTGCCTGCTTGCATAGTCTGCCACCTGACATCAGATCAGAGGATTTCCTCTCCACTCTAGCCCATTTTGTACTTCCTCAGTTTTGATAATGCTAGAAAACTTAGTCTGGGATATGGGAAGGAAAGGATTTTTTTTTTCCTCCTAATTATTATTTAAACAGTTGTGCTTCCTAGGCCCATTTGACCCTCTTCCTCTTCCTTCACCCATCAAGTCCTACGTTTTAGCAGAACACCAAAGCACTGAGGAGGAAGAATTAGTTGCACCCAAGTCATTGTCACTGCAGTTAATGTCTTTTAAAAAGTTTATTATTTTGTTTTATTGCGGCTGATTTCTGATATCTAATTGAAGAAAACTAATTCTAGTATCTCCAAATCTGGAGATGCTTCTAGCTGGGATTTCTTAGGCTGAGAAAATATTTTACCACATTTTTACAGTATTTTTCAATTGTCACAATTTATGTGTTGAAATTATAAATAGTATTTAAAAAAAATATAACCGAAGTTATCTGCCTTCAGAACAGATCCACTGCTGTTTGCATCTAAATTAAAATGAAAGTGCAAGTTATTGCCTATCTTACTGCAAGCTCTTTTGCCCTCTTGAAAACTCATCCTCCTCTATAGCCTGATCTAAGTACAAAGTCTCTCTCGATTCAGTGGGGCTAGAAGACTTCACAGGCTGACACAACCCATAAACAGGTCTAATTACCTTGCTCTACTTACCTGGATGAAATATGCCATCTGCTTAAAATTCCCTCCATCCAATCCTTTCATGCATCTTCTTCAGAAAAATCTGCTCCATGATAGGGAACACAGGAGCCATTTCATATGTAAACCTATATATACACTTTTTTCTTTTTACACAAAGGTAACAGCTTATTTTAAGAGTATTTCATGATCCAGGAGAAATGTAATCGAATGGAGGCTTTCATTTAGCAAGACCAGAGAGCACTAATATTTGCCTTTCTGCAGAGGAGAAAGATACTGCGTTTCTGATAGACAGACATGTTAAGTGGGTACCATACAGTCTGTGATTGTACCTACTGCTTCTAAAAACTGTAGTTCACATTCAGGTTTTTGCTACAAAATTTACTTAATTTATGTGTGAGCTGTGAACTATAGTTTCCTGAACTGAAACACTCCAGTTTTGCAGAGTCATACCTCAAGTTATTTTTGCTGAGAATTTACACTGGACTGTGTAGCATAGTCTTTGTGCCACACCATCACATTTGAGACGCTCTGCGTGGGGTCTGTAGTGATGTTGGGTGACTACAATAACCCCAAAGCATCAAGTACTGATTTAAGGTAAAATTACAGTCTTGCCAATTTATGCTCCGTGGAGCGAGGGGGTTTGACAGCTACCCGACGCGTGTTGTAGAGGGAGTTAAACCCAAAGTGACCTGTAAGACAGTCAGGAAACCAATACTGTCTAATAAGGTCCATTTAGTACATTGACATTATCATGCAGTACCAGCCCACTTCACCACACAACTCCAAATAAGTCTGAAGACAGACACAACTCCTAGCCAGTAACATAAGTATTTACATGGGCTTGGTGAAAGGCTTGCAGGCTGTTTTCTGTTACCTGGAATGCAGAGGACAATGCACTGCGTTTGGCAAAAGTGAATTACATAACATGCAAACCCACTACACTATTTGAAGACTTGCATGTAACTGAAATCACTTTTACTTAGTTTACACTGCTCTATTAGATTACAAAGCCATATGGATTTTTACCTGAAAACAGATTTATAAGAGGTGCTTATAAGGTATAGTTATGCACTATTGCCTAGTATTAGAGACCAAGGGAATGCTTTCCGCTTTTCCTTTAATTGAACTTTCCTATAAACTTTCTGCCTGTCAATTATTTTAAAATACGTGGCTACAACCAGCCTAATATAATAAGTTTATTCAATACAGACTTACTAGACACGACACTCAAGCACTGGTATTCTCTTGTTAAACCAAAGTCTGTAACACAACAGTCCTATAAATTTAGCTTAGAATGTCAAAGAAAATAATTATAATCTAACCAGCCCAGATAAATATATCACACCACCACCTGAACTGAAAAACAGACCAGGATAACCTTAACCATTAGGCAACAAGTAGCAATAGGAATTTTCTTTGGAGGACAAAACCCAGAAGCTGAGTTTTAAAGCAATCAAGAAAAAACCTCTGAAACTTCAGGCAGAATTCTGGGTGGCTTTTTGGCCTTCTGCGTGCAATTTTTTTCCGTACGGCCAAGTTTGCCTGGAGCACAGAAATTTAGGTTAATAAGCAGCGAGCTATGTTGGCATGCCAGATTGTCAGAATGATGCTCAAATTAATTATAAACAATGGCTTTGCTATCACCAGTGAAGCCAAATGCATGCTTAATTTAATTGCAAACATCAGGAATGAAAAATGGTGGCTCACGCAGTTTCTGACACCAGCCCCTTTTTTTCCCCCCGCAAATTATACTATAGCCTGTCAGAGGGGACCGAGAGACTTCTTCAGTCCTTTGTAAAAAAGTTCCCTATCCAAATACAAGTAGTTCAACTCAGAAGGAGGACTACTTACATGTTCAAAACATATGGAATAAAATCAGTAGACTGGGTCTACAGTCCTTATCTGATATTAATCAATAAATGCAGCATAGATGAGAAGCCTCATAAACCCTTTTCAAAGGCTATCAGACAAGGTAACATTGCTAATTAAAAATAGCCACATCCACAGTCTTAAAGAAGACAGTGTTATCACATACATACACGCTGCATACTTCTTTCTCCACCTACCCTTTCCAAAGGGAATCAAGTATACTATAATTATCCAGATTTCTCTACTCTGATTTGTTCCATTTTTTGTACGCTACCAAAGAGGCCAAAAGGATATTCTCATCAGGAAAAAGAGGTAGGAACATTGTTTATCAAAACCTGAAAGCCACTGGCTACTTCCATGAATATAAAACCTCATTCCAGCATCTCCAAAAATAATTAAAACAAATAAACAAAAACACAAAACCAAAAACTTTCCTCACAGGCAAGTAAGTATACATTGTTTTCCCCTCCAATACATTACAAACAACTTGTGAGTTACATGCCCAAGAACCCAAGATATAATTCTAGGAGGGACAGAATATCCTGTTGGTACCTCAGCTAAGCCTGCAACCTTCAGTTCTTTCCTCTGTTTCCTTTAGCAACTGTGGAAGTACTTCTCATTAACCCTGTGATTTCTTTTCTTATGTAAACACACTTTGGTCTTTTACTCCTTTGTATTTGTTCTATCTCTTAGCATTATTCGTTTTCTGCAAGTAGAACATATCTGCTAATACTCTTAAGGACATTCCCGCTCCATTCTTACCCATTCCCCGCTTCTTAAAAGCTGTATTTTCAGTCCTGAAACCTATCAAAATATCTTTGACAAAAGCCTGCCTTTTATTCACTCCTTTTCATGGAGATTAAAAAAAGAAAATGAGTTTAGGGCAAATATCTAACAAGCCTTATAATGAATATATTATTCTGATAAACCAGAAACTAATATTACAAAGGCAATTTTTTTTTTTTGGGGGGGGGGATTGTATGTATACCTGTACACACACACATATATATATGTAGCCATGTGTAGCAGGGTTTTTAGATAAACCTAAAATATTAATTCCTCATGTATTAGTCCTGCACTTAGTTTCACAGGGCAGAGCACAGAGATACTAGAAGTTTTGATCTGTGTCAACAGCAGATTTTAATTCAATGTATTTGCAAAGGAATACAGTAATTTGTCTGGTTAGCACACCCAAGTCAAACATGTAAGATCAGTTGCTATGAAGGAAAATGTAAGAGTTGAGTATCTTAATGTAATTGTCTACAAGTGTTCTGCCAACACTCACTGACGCCCTGAGCGGACATTCTGCGGGAAGTGAATGGGGAGCGTTTTCAGAAGCCGCTGCTCTCAGCTGAGGGTCTCAGCTGAGGCTGGCTGCCCTGCGCCGGCAGAGCCGAGGTCTGTCCTGTACTGTTTTGTCACGCCCTTTGCTGAGCAGGGGGGAAGTGGGAATATAGTCGGGAAAGGAATGTTTGAAACAGATGCCGTCCACCACTGTTGAGAAACAAATGTATGACCACACCTTGGGTTTATCTGCACTAAAAGGTCACGATAAAGGAATAATTGCTATAATTTCACTTGCTACAGAAGAATGGTATTTACAGTACATACTTGTTAGTATTTGCTATAGCTGTAAGCCATTCCCCAGCTGGACCGATAATGTCAAGGCCGCTAGAAAGTTGATTCAAGTAGCGAGGATGTCCCGAAATGATAGGCAAGTAAACCAGATTCTATGTAATAGACAGTTTTCTCAGCACAGTCTCTACTATCTTTTGTGAAGCGATTAGTTAAAAGGACATGGAAATCAACATGGGACACAAGAAAGTGTGTTGCATGGTAATGTTAGGAAAGACAAACATCCCTGAGAAACGGATATAATTGAAGTTGTAAAGCATTAGGCACCGTTAAAAAAACCTAAAAATTAAATTAATCAACTAAATTTACTATCGACACCAGGATTACACATAAGCGTTTGCTGAAGTTACTCATTTTGGCAGATGTTCAGAAGCATCCTATTATCTTCAAAGCTAGAACTCCATACGTCCTTGAATACCTGAACAAAACCAAATGGTTTTACATATTTCTGCTACTTCCTGGACTGTACTGAGTTAAGTACTGTGCTCTGCTTAACACCTCTGTAAATACAGCAAACAAAAGTTGCTGAAGATATAGAGGAAAAAAGGGGCGTGGGAAGTCAGCCAACCATGTCATAAACCATGCCTTAATGAAGAGGGGAAAAATGAAACAATGCAAAAACCAATCCAGTCCTGCAAAAGCATTACTGTTTCAAATAACATTATCATTAATGAGGGAGTGAAAGAGGCATTTTCCTCCTGCATTTATAGGTACATATCAAACTTTAGTATCTAAGTAAGGAAGTAATACTTAGAGTACCCAATATAGGAGCCTATTTTTTTTTCACTGACCATGCAAAGACCCCTAAATGAGACAGCATAAATAACACTTTGCATCTGTTAACTGGCCCCAAGTAGTATCTCTCTTCTAAAATGCTCCAGGCTGAACCCTTCCAAGCCTTCCAGAAGCTGATGCGGGTGGTGAAAGTCCAGGACTTTTTCTCCATTGTAGGTTCTTTTAGAGTAACTCAGGAGAATCTCTACCATCTCAAGCAAGAATTGTTCTGTGAAGCCTTCGCCATTCTTAGCAGGTAACAAGCCTAGGCAGAAATGAGGAGAACATGTGAATCAGCGTTAAGCTTTATCAGCTCAGTCAGGCTGGTCAGAGACTGTTTTAGTGACTATGAATATTCTGCTGAGTTTTTCCCTGTATATCCATTTTACAGACAAACAGGAACAGGGATATAACAAAACAGCGAGGAAAGGGAAAAACATGGTTAAGAACATCAGGCCTTGGCACGTGAATGTTTTGCAACATCCATAATTATGTTGTACTTCTTGCTTCTGGCATAAGAAGTGCCACAGAGTGCAAGCCTGGCTCGTGAGATGGCTTGCTTAGCGGCCATCTGCCAGTGGGTAAAACAAAGAAGAGTGAGAAGGGCAGCGCTAGCTCACTTCGCAGCCATTCCCAGGACACAGCAGCTTACTGCTCCTACTCAACTCCTCCTTCCAGCAACAATGGCAGAACACATCTCCCAGCAAGAAAGGGAGACTTGATCTGTAAATCTTCACGCTGCTCTGGAGAGGTGGCTGCCACAGCGACCTCTGTACTTTCAAGAGAAGAAGTGGAGAACACAGAAGGTGAACATCCTTTCTCAATGTGTCCTTCCTTCCTCAGCATGGTCCTGAAAATGCCTTTCATCATATTTACAGGGGAATATGGAAGACAGACACAGTTGGACAATGCACAACTGCTTTAGAAACCCACACCACCAGCAGTTTTCAGCCTCTCTGATGGAGGCAGCAACCTCGACAAATACTCTTCTCTCAGATTTTGCCTGATGAGAAGAAAGGAAATTTTATTTCTAGGTAAGTTCTGAAGAGGAAGAACACATAGCAATGACGGAAAGAGACTGAGAGAACTGCAAAGAGCGATAATGCACGGAGACAGAGGTTGGGGAAAGGGGATCATGCTCAGTGTCTTTTGCTCTTCCTCCTCTGTCACGAGTGGTGCTGATCCCTAAGGACCCTGCCACAGTAGCTCCACAGCATGCTATTGAAGCCTGTGAGATCATCTTGAGAGAACAGGCAAAGAAGGTGAGTTCTCAGCCACAATTAAGAAAGATGCAATAATCACAAATGGAAATATTTTTTGAATTTAGCCTTACTTGATGCACAGGTATTTGCAAAATAATTCACAAAGCTCTTAATGCGAGTCTCTCTCTCTCCTCCTCACCTCCTTGCTGGAGACTGCAGATGTGTATTTTATTTGCATCTGTAGGTTTAGAATTAGTGTCTTCATCTGCAGAAATACCATCAGGATGGGGGAAAAGGTGGAGGGAGAAGAATAAGAAAACAACATTGTTATTAGGAACCTAAGAACTTCCATACCTGTGAGATTAGCCCTCCATCTGATCCAGCTGAAGATAGAATATGTTATTTGAGTATGAAAATAACTTTTTGGTCTCACGTAGCACTGATGCTGAAAAGAACATCAGATGGATTTGAAGAAGCACTCTGAAAAAAAAACAACCAACAACCCCAAAAATCTCAGGTGAGATTGCTGCACCTGGCAAGGCAGGGTAGCCTGAACCACAGAGATTGTAGTGCCATGGTAGAGCAACTGGTTAACCTGTATGTTGCCCTGAATCTGATTCCTAGCTGTGAAGGAGGGGAGCAAAGGGGAGAGGTTAAACACACTGATACAACCTGTGGTTTGAGAAGTCACCAAGCTGCAGGTTGCTGGAAGCTGGAGGATTATGCTGGTGGAAGTATCACAGGGTTTTCCTGCATTATAGTCATTACTGAGGGTAGACTACAGACAAGGGGCAGTCATAGGATAGAGACAGACAGACTTGGCCTGTGGGCTATTCTTCTATTCTTATTACTGTTATTGTAATAAGAACAGACGCTAAGTCCTGGGCTTTGCTTAACATCCAGGCTCAGCTAATGCTTAAAATTTACAAAGGACTAACGGACCAGCTATTCTGAAAGTCAATAAAACAAGAACAGTTTTTGAAAAGCTTTGCTGTCTTGGTGTTTACACAGACAGGATCGATTTACATGGGCTTTTATCAAATAATTACATTTATTGTAACTTTAGGTTGTGTTTTCATAATGTAGGTAAGGAAGACTGTTAATGTCACTTGGCTTTTAAGATAATAAAATGTAACTGAATCAAGTGTTACTTTTCCTCCTCTGTCACGATGATACCACAGCCCTTACTGGATAGTAACATCTCCTTTGCTCGTGTTTTCTGACTGCAAAATGTTAGGGTAAGAAATCAAGCACTTCCTTCACTGAAATGACAAAACGCAAACAAAAAAAAGGCAACTTGAGAATGCTGTTAGTGCTGGCCTACAAAGACGCTAGTAAATCTAACAGTCTTTGGAAAAGTAGACACGCAGTGCCCAAAGCAGCTTCTGTAGCAGCTGCCAGAATTTCTTCAACTCCTCAGATGCAATAAAAAGGTAACACCTGGGAACTGTCCTGTCTTCTGGAAATTTAAAGTAGATTTTTAATTTCAATTTCTTTGAATTTTTAAAAGAGACTATTCAAACTTCTTTAAAAACCTGTGTTTTATAGTAGCCGAATATTTACTTTTACTGCATATAAACATCATATACATCCTGATTTGTAACCATGATTTCAGATTTTGTAGTTCTGTTTTCAGGCACAAATGACAATAGCCACAAGTCGAACAACATAATTGCGCCCATAAATCAGTCATTTAACTGCATTAATGGAAATAAAAGAAAGAAGAATAAACTTATTCATACTTACTTCATTTACATGGGAAAAGGATAATCTCTATATGGCTGAAGTTACAACCGCACAAACACTGTTTATCTCAAATATATATGACATTTTGTCATCTTTCCTCCAGTTTTGGTTTTGTTTTTTTTTTTTTTAATAAATCTGTTCTGATTTGTCTCTCATTTGACCATGCAAAGTAAGATTTATTACCAGATTTCTGTGGATGCAGGAAAAAATTTTGGTATGAATTTATGTTTCAGAGTTGCATTCCTTGTAAGTTGTGAAAGTAATCTTTAAAAAATAAAATACTTATCTAGTTCTTTTGATTGCCTAAATTTAAAAAGAGGGCTTCATTTTTGTTTCCTTAAAGTGATCCATTTATATATTTGTTTTGTCATCTCTCCTACTCATTCTGACTCCCAGCTCAATGCATCTGTCTTGTGCTTTTAGCCTCTGCTTTCCAATTGATTGCACATTTGCTAGCCATGAAAACTTGTCAGTGTTACTTGGGAAACTCAACCTTTGGAGAGGGAGGGTGAAGCCCACAAAAGAGATTTCAGCAGAGCACTATCAGGAGGGTCGCTCCTAGGAAGGTTGCAGAGTCCACCTCTCTGGATTTGACATATGTCTGCTCACACTGTAAGGTTCAAATGTCTAGAGAGTCCCAGACTAGTCAGAGAGCTGTTCAGGCTAACCAGAAAAAATGGTCCCACTTAGATCTCTCCCCACCCTAGCTGCTTGGATTTAGTAATATTTTCCCCTAGGAAAAAATACTCAACCCTGAACTCCTTTCTAGAGGAAGGTGCCTATATCTCCCCCCACCTCCCCCTCAGAAAAAGTCTGTGTCAAGCTCAGAGAGCAAAGAACATGGTGGCATCTTTCCTGTATTTGGTATTTCAGTGACCAGATGGTGGAAGACCTGTTTTTAAAGCTTATCTCTGCTTTATCCCCAAGCAAGGGATGAATCATTTGGGAAGGGAAGCAGGAGAAGAAGGAAGAACCACACTTTCCAAGGGTAATTCAAAGAGTAGGGAGCCAGGGCACTGCTCTTGCACCAATAACTATTTCTGTGTTTATTATTAAAACTTACCTTAGCTATCTGCTTTACCAAGTTCATTTTCCATATCTGAAAATATCTGTTTTCTTAAGAATATCTGTAATATCTATAAAGTCAATAAAAATATCTGTAATATCTGTAAGAATAACATAATATCTGTTTTCTTACTTGCATAGTTGGCAGCAAGCCTATTCAAAGATAACAACCTTTATACTTGAGGTCTTAAGCTTGCTGATTTAATTTAGGATGGAAATATGACAATTGTCCTTGTCATGTTAGTGACAGACAGATTTATCAGGCTGGGCTAAAAGAGCTGTAGGCTCCCCATTACTGATAGACCTGTTTTCTGGGATCACATGCCAGGAAAACAACTGCATCACTGCAGAGCATCATTCTCAGTCTGTAGAGTGTCTCACATCCGGCACTGCAACATCTACGTTGTCAGCTTTTCCTTCTTCATCCATACATGCACTGTCCCACGGAGCGGTACGGTCAGGCATATATGCACTGACATCCATAGGAATGAGCTGGTCTGGGGGCAGTTCTGTCCAGCCCTTTCTTATCCTCACACTACAACAGGAACACGCAGCGATGTTGACCCACACCTGTTTCCCCCCAGGCTGGCGAACAGCCTGCTTCTGGGAGACTGCGATGTGTCATGTCCACATGTCTTGATGCGTGCACGGCCAGGCATGGCCAGCCAAGAACCAAGACTGTGGCTGGCGGAGGGGCAAAGACGACAGTTTTCTACAGCTGAAAAGGTTGGACTACCCTGTTAGACATTATTAATACTTAGCTGAGCAGCAAACTCAAATTAGTAAACTGCAAATTCTTGCAGCCCATCATGGAAACTCTTCTGGCAGGATTGAAGGTGGCATGGCCCTAGTGGGAGGCTGCCACCGAAGAGGATTGGTTCTACCCCTGCCCTCCCCATACCTTTCCCAAACTTTGGCTGAATGTTTGCTGTGACAACTTCTGTGTCAACACTAGCTATCATGTGGCATGTGGCCATGCAACATGTCAGATCAGATCACTGATACAGCTAAAAGCCTCAATCCTCAGGGGGGGGACGGAGGGAGGGGACGGACGGGGGACACAGACACGGCAAAAAGCAGAACAGCCAGGGTTCAGCAGCTGACTCAGCACCCTGCACTATGAGGCTGCTGAAACACAGGGCTGAGAAGAGGAGGAGGAAGGCAGGGCCATCCCTTTCAGCAGCAGCACAGACTTTGATCAGCTTTAGCCAAACACAAAATCATGCTTTCACTGTACCAGGGAGAAACACAGATATGGTTTTCAAGATTAGAGATATTGATGCATTTCACTTCAATTTCCTCTTTGTTCCAACAGGTATCTTTGTTTCTATGCTCTATCTGCTTAATAACTTAAGTAAAATAATATCTTCTGATACTCAGTCCAGACTAATGAAGAACAACAAAAGGCTATCACCGCACCTTCAACAGGATTAAACTATTTTCCTGTTGTGAATCAGAAAAGGTTACATACAGTTCCTTTTGCTGTAAATTACTCAATGAAAAATATCAAACAAATCCATTCAATAGATGGATCACTGCGTATGTCAGCTTTCAACAATTTCTCTCTCCGTATCTTACCCCGGTGGCAAAGCACAGAAGGTTTGGTTTGTTTCCTCCTGTGGTAGAGCAAGCATAAAGAGAGCTTGGTCCACAAGCAGGTTTCCTAGGCTGCATTCATAGCAATGGATGTCACACCACTGTTTAGATGTAGTAAGACTTGGCCTTTGTACAAAACACTACTGTTTTGATGTTGAAGTATTTACTTCTAATCTGTACTCCTAAAAAGTTGGGGGGGGGGGGGAGAAGAAGGTACTAGTTTACACAGTCTAACCTTAATTCAGCTTACTTAGGTGACTGAGTTGCCTTCTGAGAGGTCCATTGCTTCTGGGCTCTTTCCTTATTCAAAGCACCTAAGACACTTAAAATCAGGCAGCGTCCAGACACTTCAGGAAGATGGAGTCATGCTCCATATATTAACTATGAGTATACCAATTTTATTAATGCCTTCTTCTCTGTTCCAAATTACTTCAGTGTAACTACAATGACCTTGGAGTTATTACTGAACTTGCTGGGGAGCCACTGATGTGGCCACTGGGGAGCTTTTCCTTCAAATGATTAAGCAATTCTGTCAGGGCATATTTCTTATATTAATGTCCATCAGATGACATCATAGGGTTTAATGAAGTTGGGGCTTTTCTTCAGTGAAATTCACAATTAAAAAAAAAAAAAAAAAAAGAGGTTTAATGGTCTTAAGCACTGAAGACAAAATCTTGAAAGCAATAGAGATGTAGAATTTTAGGCACAGATTGAGTGCATAACTGAAATTGTCCACAACAAGTGTTGAAGTTTATTATCCAAGTAAAAGTACAAATCACTGAACACAAGGGCACTATTTGCTTTTCAGTTTTGCTTCAAACAGCAAAACTCATTTTAGAGAGTCTTTAATGCTAAGTAGGTTCCACAAAAATGTTATTTAATGACATCTTTAAATTTACTTATCTTATTAGCAGCTACCTTGTGGTCTACGCCTGTGCTTCTCTGGATAACAGTGCAGAGCAGGAAATGGTAGGAACCATGCGCACACAGTTTTGAAGAAGGGGTGAGATTTATCTGTATCTGAACAGATATCCAACATGCAGATTTTATATTCTCGTGATCTAATGGGAACAACTCTGAGTCGTGGGTGGTAGATAACTGGATGGCTGAAATTTGCTTTTGTTTTGCTTTTATTGCAACCAGAGCCAGTCAGTTTTTACAGAGCTCTCACCTGTAGAAAAGCTTCCTTAGCACCCTTCTTTCCCCAGCTGCCCCCACGTTGTTATGTTTAGGTAAAGAGATGGCATTTCTCATGTGTGATGTTAAACAAGTATTTGAAAGTGCAGTGCCATCTGTGGCTGAAACTTAAAAACGTTGAGTGCTTTCCACTCTCAGTGTGTGCAACAGGAGCTGAAAATGTTCAGGAATTTTTGGGATCCAGTCCTGCAAAGAGGAATATTCCCATGTTTATGAATGTCTCCGTTCAATTTCCTGTTCTACCAGCACAGCTCCCCTGATCTCAAGCATGGCCACTTGTACTGAGGCTCTTCACATTGCATTACCTCACTTTTACTTGTCTGACTCCCCAGAAGCAATCCTCAGTCCTGAATTAGGTGCCAGCTCCTTCCCTAATGAAGGAGAGAAGCTGCATACTTCAGGTGGCATACTGAAAAGCCAAAATAAGATGTGGAGAAACAAATAAAGTAGCTGGAAATGGAGTGAGGCATCTGAAATAGCTCCCTTCATGTACAGGTCTATCTAGATAAGAGATTGGCCTTTTGTGATGGCGTAACGACAAAAATACTAAAGACCAAATGAAGGTTATATAAGCACCAAAGATGAAAACTCCTGGAAGCCTTAATATTCTTTCTGATTAATCATCTAACTTTCGTAAAGTTCCTACTGGCTATTTTTATATATAAAGAGAAATACCTTTCTCAACATGCTAGATTTTTAATATACCCATGACACCTACTTGATAGTGGATCTACTGGTATTAAGAGAAGCATATTTACCACTAAACCATACAAACAGAATGTCAGATACAAGGCACAGCAATTTATTAAAAGCACCTTTTGCAGCAATTACTTTTTGCTTTGAAAAAAGGACTTGCATCTTAGACATTAATGAGGAAAACAATCAAATAGTGTGCTATCAAAAGAAACATATGCCACTTTCTCTTGAAGGGTATGATTAGTATTTCACAAATTCAAAATAAGGACTATATTGATTCACTCAGTTCTGTTTCACTCCTTATTCATGAAAGGAATAGGGGAGGCTTGAAAAAAGGTTTCACTTGCTTTCCTTTTTTTCCCCCCCAGCCTTTTTCAGTTAGCCATATTTCTCACTGAAAAATGGAAAGCGTCTGCTGTCATTTATATCTCACTGGTTTCTAGATATTTTATAGATGTTCTGTTTACTTTCCCATGGATTTGTCAAATGTTATTAACTTCTTAAATTTTTTTTTTTTTAAACTCACTGCAGAGAGGAGAGAAAAGTTTGCAGACTTTTACCCTGGCCGTGCAACTGATAACATATGCACAGACAAAATCACAGCTTTTAGGTCCTAACTGTTTCTTCTGTAACTATTTTCTATCTTGTAGAGATATCTGTATGCCAGTAGCATAATGCTTATTAGGTATGCTTGCATTTTTGAATGGAAGATAGTAACAAACTGACTCTCGCATGCAGTTTTGCTTTTCTTGCTCTCTTCTCCATTATAACTGAGAATTAGAGATTATTAGAAAAGTGGGTTTTTTTCCACTACAAGTTTCAGAGAAAGTACATATGTTACTTTAAATCAAACTTTTCCCTAAAACCCAAAACATTTCCTTTTTTTGCTGAAGTATCTCACAGTTTGCTTAAGCTTCCACTCCCCTCCATGTGCAGGCTGTTTGTCTAAACTCCAGCTGTCAGAAGATAGCACTCCTCTGCCTCATCTTTCCTTGTCTGCAGTATGAGAAGTGTATTTATGAGCAGTACCTGTCCTACAGAGGACTTCAGGGAGATGAGAAAGGCAAAGTACAGTTTCAGAGAGGCACAACAATATTTTGAAGGTAAAGCAATTTGGATTTTCAGATGAAATATTTCAAGTTCAGGATCAAAAAAATCTAGGTTTTCCATGAAAAGCAGCTTTCTACAGGAAAAGCCATACCACTTTAGTTCATGTAGTCTGTTTCGTCAACAGTAAAGTGCAGAGATCCCTTGGGCCAGCCAGCATTAATAGCAACACTTAAGAGCCTTCAGATAATTCCTGAATGAAGCCACAAGGCTTGTTTCACCAGAGCCCTAGCTACATCCCTATGAACAATTACATAGCTCCATGAAGTTTCCCTTATCTTATCAAATCATGGGTTGAAAATGACAGTGTTGGGATCTAGATGTAGCTTGAGTGACAGGGGCACCAGGAGAGGCTGCTTTAGAGCAACATTTGCTGGGGTAGGTCTTGCTGATATGCCCCATTCTAGGTTTGGGCTTATTTTCCAACCATAAGCTGATGAAATGGAACTGAAACCTCATATTTTGCATTAACCGATTGGCAAGTTGGCAGCACTCCTTTTCTGACGGCTTTACTGCAGTGAGAAAGAGGTCCTCCATCGTCATACAAAAATAAATTAGGTGAACATTTTCAGATATGCATTCAATTATTTGTTTCATCTTCATATTAGCTGTCGGCATCAATTGCCACCTACATATAAATGTGCCTACAGATGCATGTTTTGCATGATTTAGCAGTTTTCCTTCCAGAGTTGGCTTGGAAGGGAACTGTTTTAAGAAGGTTCAAAAATATGACTGTAAGGGAAAAAAAAAAATCTACACGCTCCCTGTTGCACGTGCAGTGAAAGAGTATGCTGCCTGGCAGAAGTTGTCCATGCATTTTCAAGCCCATGGATTCTACACATGCAGGTTTTAAAGATTTTTCTTTTTTAAATTTCATCCCTCAGCTAGCTCTACCTAATTTCCATTAATTTTAACAGAAAATAGGTATACAAATCTAAACATGATATGTTTGCCTTTAATGACTGTCTAATATTAAAATCATTAAAATTTACTAAACTTTAACCATTGGCCTTTTCTTTCATTAACTTTTCTATCAGTTATTTCTTCTAATATAAATTTTATATTACAATAAAGCCAAGTCTTTCTGAGCTTCACGTTTATTTTTCGATTATTGTTTCCTTGAAAAAGGCAGATGAAAAGCCAACTACTATTCAGCAAGAAATATTGCATTAAGATTATGAATACCAATTTTAATATTAAACATGGCTAACATGAACTTAAAACAACTGTGGAAAAGGACCTAGAAGTATTAAGTCTCAGATTTTTGATGCCTAGATTATAAAATGTTTGACTTTTAGTTTAGCGTGGAAAAGTTTCTAGGCTAAATGATTGTAGAGGTTATCAGCAGTTGAAATTACATGTCACGTTATCAGGAATGCAACTAATTCTCTCTGAATTTGCAATATAATTTTGGATCTTACTATTGCTTTTAGAATTTGACAAAACTTCAGGACACCAGACCAGAACCTCCTAAAATATTTACTCTATTTTCCTCTGTAAAGTTAATTTTCACTGCATTTGCATCCCTTCTCTCAGCCAGTGTATGTACCAATCTAGAGATGTGACAGCACAGTCAGGAGTCCACCTGGTCCTACACTGGTGTGTTGGGTGCTACACAGCCCTTTCTTTACCCATCTGAGCAAAACACCAAGCAAACAGATGCCTTGAATTCCCCTGGGCACAAGAATACTGCCAAGTTAGCGTGGCTGGTGTCTCTAACACAGATAAAGAACAAGGAAAACAGGCATAAAAGGAAGCATATGCTATTCTCACGACACCGTTTTAAAGTGGGATGAAGCCTCCCTTTCATTCGCTTCCAACACAGCTTAGGAGATCCTGCTATCTTTACAACTGGAATAATGCATCAGTAGCATACCTGTATGTGTGAAAGATAAATGCAAAATAATATCAAGAAGCTTTCTTCCCTCTGAATTCATTTCTACAGAAGGAGCTTGGAGAGTTAAGAGGAAAGCACTTAGATCAAAACACTCATCAGATTAGACATCATTCTTGAGGCACAAACTAGCATCCCATTTAACATGTTGGAGGGAGGCTGGGAGAAGGACAGAAAAGAAGTTTTTGAAGTGGCTGCTCACTTTCAGTTTCCTTAGAAAAAGAGAAGACAAGGACCACAATAAAGCCTGTCACAACAATTTTGGAAGCTGTAAAAGCTATGTTTCCCTTTTAAACAACTCCTTTGAGCACTCCATGTTCTCAACAAGGGTAATTGAAAGACAAAGCTTTTACAGCTTCTGAAATGCTTGTTCCTGTTCCCTCTTTACATAGATCAAGGACAGTAAGAGGGTAATTACTGACTCCCTGGAAATATATAGCCCACCAAAAGCTTGAAAACTAGTAGATATGCCCTTTTTCTCTCCTTACCCCCTTCCCTAATTTGCTAAAACAAATGGACTGAAGAGGGCTTTTGAAGACTGTTCAATTTATTTTTGCATGATGATGGAGGACCTCCTTCTTACTGCAGTAAAGCCATCAGAAAAGGGCTGTTCACCTTTGTCAAACACTTATTTTACAAAAGTTAATTTTTCCCCTTGATCCTCCTTTTTAGATTAGCTACCCGCAATGCCCTATAAGGACCTAAAATTGACCCACGTGACCACAGGAGGATCATCCTTGCTTAGGTATCTTCTCTGGTTCTGCAAAAGTTATTGTAATTGCATCTATATTGTCTTTTCACTAGGCATCAAGGAGCGGACTCCATGCCTGCAGTGGTTCAGGCTTCTGCCTCACCAGATCTTCAATTCTCCCTCAGTAAAGGTCAAACAGTACCCATACTGCAGACTGGCTGCTTTGCCTCCTAACCCAATGCCCACCCACAAGCTTCTCCAGCTGGGAAGTGTGGTCTCACCTACCCTGCAGCACCCACAGCATCTATTTGCTTCTCTCATTACACCACTGCCCCAGCACTCTCTGCAGAAGGCCATGCCAGATGCTTGACCTAAATTACTGCCCAAATCCTGCCCACTCCTCCCTCCCTCCCTATCGCTGACAGGGAGGTTATAACACCATGAATGGGTTCCTTTTTGGGACAGAGACAGGACACGGGCAAGGCTGCTTCCTCGGCTCCAGCAGCAATTTGTGTTGCTTTAAAATGACCATGCAACTATGGCCTAAGATTAGTCAAGGTTTGTGTATAAGATGAATGTCCTATACATGCACATACACAGAAATGTCTAGAGAGCACATGGTTATAAGCAACATGATCTACAGCAGGTTTCCCTGTGTGGTGATGCCCCCACAATTTAGGATAGCCTGATGCACAGATTATTAGGGACAACAGGAAACTCAGTCTTGTTCTGGATAAAGGCCTAGAACCCCCTCAGGAGCATTCTGTCTTCAGTGTAGGCTAAGGCTTACGTGCATATAGCTTCTCCATCACCAGGGCACTGTGGAGGCAGTTTAACAGCCAGCCTTGGCAAACTCTTCCACTTTCTCTCCATGTTGCACTATTCGGTTCCTATCCTCAAACCTGGAATTAGCTGTAGGACAGGGCTCCCTTTTCCAGCTGGTTAGTTGGCTTCATCTGTTAAACTGCTTCATTTGGAAGGTGTCGTGACACTTGCAAAGCCATCACCTGTTGCATTTGCCATTTTGTGTAAGCAATGCCCACACAAATAAATAGATGCAATCAGACATAATATACCATACTACTTTCTTTGTCTTAACTGACAGCCCCTTAGAAACCTTACTGTTTTATTTTGGTTTTGTTTTTTTTTTAATCTAATCTGAGGCTAGGACTGCCACTAGATAAGAATAATTAAATATTCAAAGCTTATTTGCAGAAAACAGCCTCTGACTTGAAATTCGCAATCTGCAATGCAGAAAAAGTTGAAATCTTCAGAAAGTCATTTGAGTGACATGCATATACAGGTTCAGTTATAATTCATGCCTACAGATCAAGCTTATATGAGATATCTTGCTGTATTGCCTTTTATGCCAGTACCCAGAAAACTGTGCCATTAACAGCAAATCACAAAAAGACAAATGATAGAAAGGTTCCTTTCATTACTTAAATATGACCCTCAGGCTTTGATGAGATAATCAAATCTCCTCACACAATTATGTCCTTGATAAAAAACACGAGTCATTTGAGCTGATACTGGAAGTGCTATTTCAATAAATCACAAAGGGGAGCTCTCATTTCTGCATTACAACAAGCTACTTCAAAACCAACAAACAATAAGCATCCAGTGAAAGGCTGAAATATGGAAAACAAAAGGAAGAAAGCTATAACTATTGGTGCCCATAGTGTAGAGCTCACAGTCAACACCCCAAAGCCACCCAAAAAAAGCTTCCAGAGAATGCTGCACAGGTCTTAATATCTTTCTGCTGAGGTCAAGCATTTATCCCATCTGCGTGCTAGATGGATAGCTATAGAGGGATAGCTATTCACCTCACCCAGAAATTAAATAGCTTTTGTTATAATCAATGGGAAATGTTCCAGAAACAAAATAAAGTTTTTTAAATGGGGGAGTAGGAGGAGGGGAGGTAGAAGGGAGGAAGAGAAAAGCCTGGGAGAAATTCAAACAAAGCTCCCCATCCAAATAATAAAAGCGTAAAGTAGAAATTTGGTTGACCAAGTGAACACTAAAAGGCAAGACACAAAACAGGGTACAGATTCGAACAATAGAAGAGCAGTGTGTACAGCAGAAATAAAGAAAACCCCAACCTTTATAAATGCAGGAGGATCACGCCTAGAGCTAAATGCATGTCAGACATTTCAAAGCACCAGTGGGTTAGTAATAATAAGACCGGCCTACAAAAGAATTAAGTCAAATAATTATGGTTTGTAGACTAGGAACCAAAACCAGTCCTGGCTTCAACAGACAAGTCTTATACCCCAGGGACTTTTCTGCCCCCTACTCATTCTGTGTCTGCTTCTCCAAAGGGAAAGCAGCTCTCCTGACTCCTTGCCGGTGGCAGCTGAAGATGGGGCACTGGGGGCCCTCCTCCCCCAGGGATACATCTTCTTTATTCCCAGGGTGTTCCTGGGGCACAGCCTGACCTCCCCCCCCCCCCCCCCCCCCCAAATCAGCTCCCTAGCTGATGCTATGGATCATGCAGAGAAGTGAAAATACTACAGAGTTTCTCTCTCATTGATGCACTGAACTATGATGCAGATAAATAATTGGCCTATAATTGAGTTAGGTGTGACAGAGGCAGAGCATCTTCAGACAGTCCATTGGAGAGCGATGCTGCTAACACAGTAATTTGGAAAACCAGTACTGCTTAAAAAACAGTATGCACACTGGATGTCAGTGTACAGCATTTTTCTCCTTGGTGTATGAATTAAGCCAATTCAATCAGCACATACCTACAAGCAGCTGGAAACAACAAATCAAAGCCACTAATCACACATTAACAGAAGCTAAATTAAAAATGTGTGCTTTATAATGACACAAACTTAGCAGTAACACCAGCCAGAGAGACATGAAACAACTAATAAATAAAGCACTTCTGCAAGGGAAAACTGCACATTTTCCTGTGGTGCTCATAGTACTCAGACATTTAGGAAAATTTATACAACATTTTAAATAAGTCACTTATGTCTAAGTTCTTATAACTACAATAATTTAATACTTTTTTTTTCCTAATCATTGGGATGATATAGCTACACTTCAAATTGTATTTTTTTAAAAAAAGTAAAACCCAAGTAACATTGTGAAACATTTTTCATGCGTAGAGTAAAAATGCAACAATGTGTGTTGCACCCAGAAATATTCCCCACTCAATCCCACTAAGTCACGCAGTTAAACAATGTTCTGTAGTACAGCAATAGCCATAGCACTGGTGCTTAAGATATGCTTTGAAAGGCACCTGAAACTAAACGGGAATCAGGCGATCTCCATGCATCACAGAATAATGAGTTTCTCAAGTTGTGCAAGGAAGCAATTATCTTGAATAATGAAAAAATGAGGTTGTAAAATAAAAATAGTCTGATAATAGATAAACATGCTTTTAATTTAAAAATTTAGTAAAAATAAGTGTTTTAAAATTGATTTTTAATAAAGTGCTTTATTGTTTTGTTTGTTTTTAATTTTTTATAGAAAATTGGGAAAATACAATGAATGACTTTTCCTCAGCTCAATTTTTTTTTTTAATTAAAACTTAAATAATTTCTTATTTAAAAGATAGTGATTGAAATTTTAAGAGATTGCGCTTTGAGTGAAAGTATTTATTCCTATTCCGGGACTGATATTAGAACAAATATAGCAGAAAAGGTATAACAGAAATCAGAACGAAAAAGGAAAATATCACTTTTTTCATAAAGCCTTACTTAGAACAATTAAAGTTGTTTACATATTTTGACCAATTTCAGTCATTTCATGGTTAAAATGTATCGTTACAATCATGCTTAATTTCTAAAGACAAAGTCATTTTAAAAGAAATTTTTTTTTTTTTTTTTTTTTTTTTTTTTAAAAGCTTAAGTTAATTTCTGCCCCCCCAAAAAAAACCTGATTGTAATAATTTCTCCTGCATTTTATCTTTGGTCAACAGCTCTAGTGTTTTCATTGATTCTTCTTACTGAAGTGTGCTCAAAGGCAAAGTACATGAAGGTATCTCTGCAAGGTTGTTATCCAATTGATATTACATGTTCATGCACTGTTTAAAAAGTGGTTTATACAATGTTTTAGGCTGGCACTACAACCACATTTTGTGCACAGAAGATGTTCCAAAAGAAGATATAATTTAAACATTTTGTTTATGCTGTTGGAAAGCAGAGCTACCAATATGCAAGTTCTGTCCACACCTCTTAAGGAGCATGCCACACAGCATCTCCAGGCTGGAAGGATATTCGTCAGTCATTGCTGCTTTAGTAAGCACAGAGCATTCAACACCTTTGTCTGCTTCTTCTTATTTGCATATTTAGAAAGGAATGAGGCCAGAGACTTTTCTGGGCTCACTTTCTTCATTTTCTGAAGTTTACAAAGCATAGCTTCCCTATCATGCTGTTTGGCTACTGTAACTATAACCTCATAAAATGAAAGCGTAAAATATGACATAAGATGTAATATAACTATACTTATATGAATGCAATATTAATTATAAATGTATAAGGGCCTCTGTACCTGAAAGCATGTATGACCCCTTCCCTTTTTTAATGGGCAAGATGTGTGCCTTGCTCTCATAATACTAGAGCTACCTTATTTCAAAGTGCTTGTTAGCACACAACAAATCAGATGAGCTGGAGGGCATGGTGGCAGTGGTGAGAAAATGATAAAAGAAGTTAGTGTACTGAAATTAACCCATGGAATGAAACAGTTAACAATTAACTAAGGGCAGAGGAAAGGGAAAGATTTCTCAAAATACAAATGTGTTGCAGGGAATTAAATCTTTTGCTCTTTCTTTCCCTGACCTAGGCGGTCAGAGCAGAGCTTCCAAATTCTTTGCTTCCTCACTTAAATGTATTGGGCTTATCCCAGTGTTTTCTAGGACTTTAACCTGAAATCTGTCCACATTTTTTTTTTCCCCCCTATAAAATTTCAACCCTAAAGCCATCCGAATGTGCAGAGCATTTTTGGTTGGCTGGATTGTAACTTTCTGTTGTGCAGTTATTCAATATAATGTTTCCCTTTTTCAAAGTAACACTAATAAGCAAGTATTAAGTATGTATTTGGGAGCATGCCTAGAGAGGAGAAATCAATATAGTTTTCTGGGTGTACCCCAGACACAACCTGATTTAGTTTCTTATCCGCCACTTCAGAGGTTATCAAAAAGAGTTGACCCCTTTCCTCATAGATCTGTACCAACAAACAATTCCCAGAGGCTTCTGCTTCAAGAAAAAGGGAAAAAAAAAAACCACACACCAAAAAAACATCAGAAAAACATAGATAGACAGAAGACACCCTTGGAGGCAGAATCTGGTCTACGGAAATTTGAAGTGTCATGGAGTAGTTAGCCCAACTCTGACATGGAAAACGATACAGCACCACCTTGTGAGCTTCCCCTAAAAATACTCTTGAAGAGACTAAAGATACAGTTGGAAGCACACTGATCAGACTTAGAGCATGACTAGTAAAATGAGCAAAGGCTCTGAAGCTTGGATTCAAAACACATAGGGTGTATAAAGTCATCTTAAAAAAAAAAAAAAAAAACAGACGTCATTCAAAAAGAATACAGGAATTAATGAAGACCAGAAAAATTACCTCTATGTATATTGAATATGCAAACAAATACTGTGAGTGTTACCAAAGTCCTCCAGCATAGGGTCTGCCAACAGTTCTTCTAAATAATAGCCATACCTTCAAAACTGCTGTATTTCTGACCTCACTGGGAATGGAGCAACCCTGCAGCAGTGGAGAGATCAATAGCATTGTTGTCCAGCTCTGAATGAAATGACAAAAATCTTTGACGGCTTCTGCTACTTCAGTCAAAGAACAAATATACCCCTTTGGAGCCCGGCAAACAAATAAGATGTAAAGCCACTGTATCCCTCGTACACACACATGGAGCACCATCACCAAAACACAGTTTAAATAGAGCAATTTTGTACATTGAAATAATTAAATTGGGAAAAGCCCTGATGTGACTGCAAATACACAAGTGTAAGAGTTCCTTACAATAATGTAGCTTACATCCTTCCCTTTCAATAGTTATGCCAACGCAAGCCCATATACCAGTGAAATATCAAGGCTAGAGCAGTAGAACTTTAAGCCCAGTACCTTATTTAGCTTTGTCCGCAAAGACGAAAACATAGGCAACTAATTTTTGTAGAGCTGGATCACTTCATAAAACCACTGGTCACAGAATATTGCTTTACAGAAGAGGAAGCCTTGCTATTTACCCTTCAATAAAGAAAACTCCACTTGTGGTAAAGGTATCATCGGAGAAGAAAACACTGGCAACAGCGACAGCTGCTCTTCTACTACCTATAAGCAAAATCGGTGGGTCAAAAAAATTAGCTGAAAACTTCCATGCCTTCTCTGCCTTTTTTATGGCCATGAGGTTTTGCTGTTTACTCTCCCCACCAAAAACACGGAGTAAGCGAAACACTAACTTTACTAGGAGGGAGTAACAGTGAAGTTGATTTCCCCACATTCACTTAATAGTAAATTTTGAAGATTCTTATTCAGAGCAGTTCAGAGTAACATAAAAAGAAAGCGTCCTCTAGTTTAAAAAAAATCCCAAAGAGCTTGTGGTAAGTAGGATAATTTATTTAAATATGAAGATTTAAAATTTATAATCTAATCAAAAACTGAGACAGCAAGCATGCCTTTGCTCCCCCCTCAGAAAACAAGTTCGCTATTTTTCCTCTTTTCCCACTATACATTTTCTTTCATTGTTCCAACTTGATTTTGCACTGTTACTTAAAAAAAATCAAAAGGCAATTATATACTGTATGCCAGAGAAGGTTTTAACAATGTTTTGTACAAGGGCAAAGCACTTCAATATTCTTTATTTCTGCAGAAATAATATGTTTCATATAGCCTAGAACTACATTTGCCTTCCCATCCCCGTGTGCCTCCTGCGTCCCTATCTTGCAAACGACTACTATACGCAGTTAATTTCTCAAGTAACTGTCCTCCAGCACCCTATTTTCATTTCAGCAAAACCCACTGTTGCGTCTCCTTTGACCCTTTGTCCAAGTGCCCATACTACTTTCCATCTTCTGTAAATTAGTAACTTTTCACAAAACATCATACCAAACCCTTCACTGAAGTCAGCATGAATTACATTGCCTCAGTTCCTTTGCCCGGATTATTGTTTTTTCCAAAAAAAAAGATAACAGGCTCCTGGTGGTGAACTCATGCTCCTTTTTACTTTGTTCTCCATGCCTTTATTCTTATGTTTATAATTTGCTTTTAATCTTTGTGTGCCGTTGAGGTCAGACTAAAAGGCCAGTAGATGCCCAGAAAGTGTATCAATAATATTGTCACCTGACGCAGCTCACCTTAGAGCGAGGGATGTATTTAGATGCGCTTAAAGTCATAGGACATAGAGGGTGCTGTTGCACTGAGCATCTAACAGTGGTCTTCGTACAGCTCTGAAATCAGGCATTGTCCATGTATTTTTACTGGGTCTTATAGCTGAAACTCAGGATATTTACTGTCAATTGCTAAAGACAAATACTACTAAAAAAAAATCATAACTCACTTTCAGGCCTGTAAAAGTGAAGATGAGTCGATGGCAGCTTCACGGTCTTAATAGCAATCCAATTTCTATTTTATAAGCCTGCAAGTAAAACATTCATTTCACTGCCTGATACCAGCTGTAAGTTTTAAGCATCATGGGAATTATAAGATCAACTCTTGTTGTAACAGTCTAGCATGGAGACTTTTTGTTGGCCTCATTTTTTTAACCATGAAGCATAGAGAACAAAGTTTGGCATTTTCCATTTCTCTTGCAGGAGTCAATATTATTACTACCACCCTCAAAGCAAGGAAAAGTGGCAGGGCAAAGTAGTCAGGTCCATAGATGGATGACTGAAAGGGAAGAAACACTTAAAAAATATTCTCCAATACATATTTTGCCCTAAATTTTCAAGAGAGTCTAATTTTTAGCTTGAGCCTTTCAATAAGCAAGTTACTACTTTCATGCTGTCTTGCTCAGGTTTCCAATATATTTCTTCTGTATCAGTATCCCAGTGAAGAGATACAAAGGGAGCCAATCAGCTTCTGCTAGCCAAAGGCTTTTCTCTGTTTCCACCTGTTGTGGGTGGAAGATGGCTTAAAAAGAAGAAATAAATACTTTCTAAGTCCAAGCACCTGTGCAATTTTTAGAAGCCCCAGTTCTTGGAAGCTTTTTTCTGGAGCGGGAGGAGAAGGGGGAGGAATAGGTTCCCCTTTCTTCTCCCCCTCCGTGCCCAAATAACATGGCTGTGAAGAAGCATTTGAAATATATAGCTGATGTATCTTAAAGGCTAAAAATTAGGTAGTGAGTCAAAAACTCAGTTGAAAATATACCCTTCCCTCCTAATTATTCTTGAGTTGGCTTTATGACAGTCAGGTAGGAACAGCTGCTACTTGAACATTAGACTGACAAGACTGAAAATCCAACCCTCATGCTATTAATGGATTTACTTTTTTGTATAAGAACAAAAGATTCCATGTCATATAGAAGCATTTTCTTTCTTTTTTTTTTTTAAAGGTGTTCACATCCCCTGAGTAATGAAAGCTTATGCTGCCTTTACATGGTTTTACAAATTTTATCTTATTCTATTTTGACATTGAGTATTTGTAGCACATACATGAGTTCAAAAGAGAAAGGTAAAGACTCTGCACTATAGTGCTCACAGCTCTTCTCTTAGGAGCCCGTAGTGCAGCAATGAGACAGCTGAGAACATTCTGGCTGGATAAGTTATCACACAAGTGTTATGTTGAGTTACTCCCTTGGTAGAGATTTTTGCCACGAAGACATGCTAGCATTTGTGGGTTGTTTTTTTGTTTGTTTTTTAAAGAAATGGCAGATGAATGCTAGATGAAAAACAGAACAAAAACATTTTTTAAGTGGCAGTTTCATATTTTCTTCTGTACCGTGTAGATATAAAGGAGCAACAAAGAGCCCTGGCTGAGTGATGGTAGGAAAGATGAAGTATGTGAATTGGCTTCAGTAGTCACTAAGGGACTTCAATAACCATTGTCTTCGCACTTTTCTGAAAGGAAACAGGAAAAGAGCTTGCCTACCAGCTGCCTAACTTGATCTGAGAAGAACAGAGAAGGTTACTCTTTTGCACGCTTTTCAGTAGGCACGTATTTCAAGCACAGAGCATTTTACGCTCATTTATTTGTATCCCCTGTTAATGTGGTAATTTAGATCACAAGCTCTGTGGGACATGAACTTCACCTGTTTGAGTGTCCAGCCCCTTGCATCACACGTGCCTTGATGATGACAGAAATCCTTTGTAAACCACGCTGCAAGAAAATGAGTTGATACAAGAGATTCAGTTCAGTAGATTCAGGACCAGCACAGTGGTAATACAAATACAGTGCCTAAATTAGTACAAATGCAATGTCTAAACCTAAAAGCAAATATTTTAAAATGTTAAAAAAATGATTACTTGATTGGCTCCAACAGCATGCTGGAAAAGGAACAGCATGCTTAGTGAAAGGAAAAGCAAAGGAAATGTCTGGCAACTCAAAGTTCATCACTGAAGGCGGAAAAACAGCCATTTTCCATTATGACTTTTTGAAGTACACACTTTGATGTCCAGTTGCTGGGAATAAGGGAAGGTGAAAGATGACTCAACTCTAGAGAACTAGCTGATTATTAGTTTATATGAGGACAGCTGAAATGATGAGCTGTAAGATCAGAAAATTAAGGTTTGTCCATCAAGGCAAAGGACCAATTTTCAGTATAATGGAAGAACACCAATGGCTGTATAGATGACAACTCAGTAACAGTTTGTTACTGAGAAACAGCAGTGCAACACACTGAGACTAGCATTTATGAGCTTACAGATACTTCAATTGCAATAAGCTGACTCACTAGCACCTATGCGTTCTCATCTAAAACAAATCAGAAAACAAAGGTCAGGCTAATACAAGGTGGTCTGAAGTTCAGCCAAAGGTTTTGAATCATGGCAGAGCTATGTTATCCTGCAGTTCTTCCTTTGACAGAACTGTAAGCTCCTAAATGGCTCCATTTATAACCACCTCTTTTCACTGATGAATAATTTTACCACAGACAATTCTTTGAGAGCAAGTCAATCCAACCAGTATACTCTTCTGGAGCTCAGCCTGACCTGTGCTGGAAAGCCAGTGAGCTGAACCAGGTCACCAGCTTGTCTTTGCCTCTATGGTGAGATAGGTCTGCTTTATCCATCTGAGCTGGGACAACAGCCAGCCTTGCTTGACATTCTCTCCCCTTTTCAAGAAGTCCTCCCAGACTGTCAATCTCTCCCTAACCTTTTAGCTGATCATTGTCTTTTGACCTTGGCTTTGGTGAATAACCAGGCTCGCACTGACATGTCTGACATCCTATTTTGTTTGAAGTGGTGGACCTTTCCAGCACTTTAGCTTTCCATTGAATTTTTTTAGCGCCTTCTGATTGATCTAACTGCATTTCACATAGTCTACAATCATATCCCAGTTCCTCAGAACTTCTATCTATGATATAAGCAGTTTCCTCTCATGGTTTTATCCCCTTCTACTTTATTTCAGTAGATTTGTATACATTTATGCCAGCTATACTTGTAGAATGAAATCAAAGCATACATATAGCAATGACCTGTGATAAAATGCTTTAAGCTACTAATAAAGACACCTACAAAGAAGAGACACCAAAAGATACCACACAAGTGGAATTTTCCTTCTCCTTGAGCCCCGCACTCTGGGATTTGACAAGGAAAAATATTGTGGATGGGTCTTTCAATGTCCATGAGAAACCATGAAGGTACGCTACCTGGAACAATGCCTGTAGAGAGTTTTGTCATGGTATTACATTGCTATGTTAACAAAAACAGTTATAGACCTAATTTGAAGCACATTTCTTTGTTCTGAGAAAACTTTCCCCATCTTCTACTTGTCTTCCCAGCTCCCTGAAATTTATTATATAGTGCTTCTGACCAAACACAATTCCAATAACTTAAAGAAACCTTTCAATAGTAGTGTATGAAATTGAAATGGGAGGTCATATTTAATCACTAGACCTCAAGGTACAAAGGTGAGGTACAAAGTGATTTAATGACTTAAGTAGAGAAGGAGGAGACACACTGCATTTAAGAGGGCACCCATATAGCACACAAAACAATCACCATAATGCTGAAGCTAGAACATTTACTACTGTAAAAGACAAGTATTTCCAACAATGAGGCAGATAAACATGAGAACAGATTATGGCAATTACCATTACTGGAAATCTTTTCATTCAAACAGAACGCCCTTGTAAGACGTAGGCTGTAGCACAGTGACAAGGTAGTCAGCCCAAAACTGAGTGAAATTTTATACTGGCTTTACTGAGGTAGGAGATTTTTAAGGCTTATTATTAGCTGTCTGATTTTCTGAAACATTTCATATTTTACCAACTATTACAGAAAGAGACTTGCGATGCCTGTTTAGAACTAGTAGATTGTTTCCTCAGCCCTTACCCACCTCATGAATAGAAGGAAGAGTTTGAGATCAGTGTCCTACCTAAATTGAAGGGAGCACATTTTATTCTTAAAAAAATAAAAACCACATCCTTGCTTGCAGAAGGGAAAAAGCACAGAGGGGCTATTTTTCTCTGAGATAGCATCACTGTAAGCTTACGCTGAAAGAGCACATCAGACCCCACCTGAATAGATTGCTTTCCAATACAGATAGCTACATCCGCTGCTGCTTCTCCCAACACCTGCAGTTCACTTGCCAGAGCATACAGGTTTCATACACCAGTAACCACAGGAGTGGTCCTAGCCTAAGGATAGCATGTGAATTTTTACAGCTGTAAAATAAGATACTTTTGTTTCCCCTCACTTAAGGGCAGCTCAACAAAGGCACCTGGAAATAATCCTGTGTTAAGCACCTTCCAGTAGCTCTAAGCATTGTTTAACTGTATATGCCTTATCTGAACAGGCAATCAAAGTAAACAGAATTCCCCAGATTAAACCCTCCAGTGATTTTTATTCTGGGTGCAGAAGCTGGTTTGGGTAAAAGAAAGAGAGGAGAGATACCAAAGGAAAAAAACTGAACAAGAAGGCAAGGATAAGAGGAGAGAAGAGCAGGCAACGCATGCAGAGAAAAAAAAGACAGTCCAGACTTCAAAACTGATATTAACAGCTTGATATCATCAGCTACAGACACTAGTTCACTTGAGGATGGCTCTATCACTCAAAGCTCCTCATCTTTCTGCCTAGCAATTCTGTGTGGGGAAAGGTGGTTTGCTGGGGGGGGGGAGGGGTGGTGGTGGTGTAGTGTGCTGGTGGCGTCCTGATACAACCTTCTTAAACAGTACGCTCCTCATGAGCTCAGGTTACCATACAACTGACAGCAGTAACTCAGGCAAGGGCCCAGTGATAGCCCCGGTCCCTACCTGGGGGAAGCAGCAAGTTGGTGGGAGCTGCTGCAGCTGTGGTCACAATGTCACCCTGGGACCACCTGCTTGTCTCAGCCCGGGCTTCTCTACTAGCAGGAACAGGGGGATCCCTGGCCAGCTGCAACCACCCTCTCCCTGTATGCTTCCCTCAAGGCCTCCCTCCCCAGGTTTCTCTGGGGCTTGTGGTTTACAACCCCATTGGTCAGGATGGCAGCTCAGGGATTGCCAATTCAAGCACAGGCAGCAGCAGTAGGTAGTTTGATGTGCATAGGAAGAGAGCTGGACAAGCAAAGCAGACGCCAGCTCCCACTCCCAGCATGTACATCCTTACTTGCCTACTTTATACAAGATCCTTTTGCTGCTTAGAGCAGCCACCACAACCTTCACATCTTTTCTGGGTGGCAGCAACAACAGCAACTGGCTGTGAAGTTCTGGAGAAGGGGTCCATGCTACATATGGAGCTCCTCAAGACAACCACAATAGTTTTCTGAGAAAAAGCAGAGGTTCCTGATAGTTCCTAAAATTCTGTATCAGTTTACTTACCTCCTGCTGATTCTCCTCAAAGTTATGGGACATCATCTCCTTCTTTCTTCTACAGAGAATCAAAGCTGTGCTGACACATCGAAGCTCTCTTTTTATAACTCAGCCAGCCTCAGCAGCACTAGATCACCCATTTTTGATGACCCATCAGGTGCAGCCTTCTTCAGTTTGCAGGATAAGGTCTACTGAGAAGGAAGAGGAAGGCCCAAGAAGTATAACAAGCCTCATGGTGCAGTCAAATAATCTCTCCCCACATTTGTATCAGGGCAGCATCTACTGCTGTTTTTCAATCTCATACTGAAATAGGGATGCATAGAATGGTCTCAGCTACCAACCAGCAATAAATACCCCTTCTTACCATTGCCTGACAATTTATAAACAGGCTAAATCTGTTAAATGTGTAAATAGGCTGTCATTGCTGCACACCTGCAGAGCAAGCTGTAATCACTTGAGCTGCTGGGAGTTCTGCAGGCTGCCTGCCTCCACTTCATTTTCAGGTTGCACTTGCTTCTCCCAGTAAGATTCACAGCAAACAAACAACTAAACACTGCAAAGATTGTTGATGAGAGAACGGACAACGTTTACTAAATCACGCATTCTTTGGGGCTATCTCACTTTTTATTGCAAACAGCTAATTTTGAGAAAATTCAGCCCCCTGTCCCCCCTGCAAGAGTAATGCCTAAGGAAACCCAGAGATACCAAATGGCAGCCTGCAGTTTTTCTGCTGTAAACAGTTTACTTTCCCATTTACATTACTGTAGCATGTGCTAAAATGAGCAACTAGAAGTCTCCTCAGAAAAGTGCCCTTCACATGATCCTGTCTCTAGGTCTGCCCTTTTCTTATAAATAATGCTGATAAATCCCATATAATTCAATCCAGTTACATTTTTAAGTGTGCTTCTGCACCCGAAAGCACTTCCATTTTTTTCTGCTGTATCCACTGCTACACTAGAGAAATTATTTTCTCACCCTACGAATTTTACTTCCTGGCTGCAAGAAAACCCCTACTATACTTATATGCACAAACAAGCAGAAAGTGCGTCTTGCCATATCCGAGGCTGTTTAGTTCACCAGTAGTGATCACAGAAGACAGTGAAGGCACCTCGGCTGGCCACCCTCATAGTCATCAGACAAGCAGGTACCGTGTGTGCTCAGTAGGAAACACACAGCAGCACGCAGATAGTTATGGAAATGAAACACTCTGCCAAAGGCTTCAACCTGCTGTCAGCTCTGGCAAGATAAAGCATACGCATAATTAGGTTTTCAGTGGCACAGTCTAGTTAGCTCTCAAACTATCATACTCCTTCTCAAGCAGAAAGGGCATCTGATTGTAACTATGTCAGCACCCAGCAGAGTGTGAAGTGCAGCACTGCATTTTAAGGATCAAGCAGAGCAGGGGATGGACATGTCTTTCACGTGTGGCATTGAATGCTCACAACATCCTTCCGATGTGATGGAGAATTATTTACAATAGAATTAACTCCCATGGTTTATGAAGGGAAATCTGCCACTAAGCATTGGCAAGTATTCTCTGCAACTTCAAAGACTCTGGTAAGGTCAGAGAGGCAGAGGGCATGTGTTTTCCTTAGTCACAGTTCATCAGGATTGCTTCATTCCTCTCTGCAGACTTGATTTCACCACTGGGTTGCCCCTCCAGGTCACTGCCAGGATGCAGGCTGCTTTGCTTAGGTGCACTGCAGCTCGGGATGCGGCTCACTCGTTCTTCAGCTTGTCACAGGAGATGCAGACCAGTGGGAAGCCAGCTGTACCACCAGCTTCTCTCTGACAGGGTGTTTGTTCATCAGCAGAGGGGCTTTACCCCCACCCCAGGTCTCCCTTCCCGCAACCTTGACTTCTTTCAACTGGAACTGAGTGGAGAAAGAGAGCGTACAATGCTGTCAGCCTCTCTTTCTGGCTGTTGGTCTCCAACTCTATGAAGCTGTGCTGTCCAGTATATCTCATTAGAGCATTCCTCTGACAAATGATACATTTTATTTTTGTACCTGACATGAAGCAGACACTACAGTCTCCATACGAATGGAACAGGATGCCAATTTCGTTTCTTTAGGAATGTTACAAAAGCCTCTATTACTTTCATATCATGGATAGATTAGTACTGACTTTTAAACCATTTTCTTTGAATTCTACATCATTAAAACCAAGGCATTGGGCAAACCATTTTTTCCCAAAGTATTTGAACAGCTAGTTTTGATTCAGCTAAGGAAATGGGACACAACAGTGCATTCTTGCCATTTACATCTGAGCACACATAATAAGAAGCAAGACCAATTGTATTTCCTAAAAATGTTGAAACGCATCGATAAAAGAACTTCACGAAGCCTGAGATTTACTTTCCTTGTATTAGACCATTCACGTCACAACATATTGTAAAACAAGCATGCTTTTAGTGTTTTAACTAAATTTATCTTCAAACGCCTTTTAAAATTTGGTGTAAATGCAATTTCCTTATTATGTGTTTCCTTACTGCCATTTTTAACTATATCTAGGCAACTGACAAAGATGCAGAAATTATGGATAAAGTGATCTGACTGGTGGTAAAGAGTTCTTACAGAGAAAGCTTCATAGATTGTACTCCTAAAGTTTAGCGAAGAGAAATCAAAGAGTAATATTAAGTATTCAGTATCTAATTCTACAGTAAGAAAATGCTAAGGAATTTAGAATACTAAAAATTTTAAAGAGTTCTTCAGTCTAGTGTAGAAGAAATACAAGGAATAAATGAATTCCAGTAGCACCCACTGAAGTTTCATTGAAGCTGACTGACTAATTTGCTTAAATGACTAATCAAACTGTAATAATGATAGCAGCAAATCTGGCATCTCTTGGTGTTTTCACATCAGATGAGATGCCTTTTTTGGAAGCCATTTAGTTAAGTGAGTTGTTGTTCTGAGCCCAAGTGTAATCAAATTACAGTTTAGAACCCAAGCTGCTCAAGAGGTCAGTACCTATTGTTTCTTTTTGTGTAAAAAAACCCCAAACATACAGCTCAGACTTCACTGATTTTATTTCTGCTTGTATGTCCCAGTTGTGGTGGTACATAGAGAACTAAGAGCAGGTTCCTGTGCCCTGGCTCCAGCAACCAGCTCAGAGGGAGCCACACTTCTTCTCCTACACAGGCACCATTTGCATCTGTCAGAAACATACCAAGATTTTTTGCAACTACAGCTAGCTCCAGCCTGCTCTTTGATGGTAACTGTCTAGCTATATAATCAAAAGGACAAACCAGGTAATCAAATAAGTATTAAAATACAAACAAACCATCCATTCATGAAAAACAAATGGGTCGGATGGCAGTTAGTCTCCCCAGACTCCAAACCCTTAGGTTCCACACTCAGGTTAACTTTGAGCTAGTGAATTCTTGCAATTTATGCATTTTTGCATAAATTCAAGTTTAAACATGGAAAACAAATACTCAGAGCGATATGGACCTGGCAACAGTACCTATCCTCTTATTTGGAAGAAACCAAATGTGCCTTCCAGCTGGTGGCAACTCTGAAGGAAGGTTTATTGCCTGTCTTACTCTGAACTTTTCACACTGGGGATGTAACAAAGGTTGTGTGGGGACAAAAGTATCCTTTTAAATTTATCATAAAAATACTGTAGATTACAAATTCCTCTGGCACGGTATTAGAGGGTTTCTTTCCCTGTGAAGAAAAACAAAATAAAAATATTTTGAAATAATTTAACTCAAAATCAGACCAGGCTTTTCATTAGCTAAGGTTATATGAAACTATATGGTTATATGAAACTATGGTTCATATGATAACATCTGTCATTTTTTTACATTCATGGTTACATTGATTTCAGCAAGATGATGAAAACTCAAGAAACATATTGTCTTTAGATTACTATATACATAGCTTTTTTATTTGTTATTAACCACTGATTAGTGTAGGTACCTGAATCCTTGTGAATGATGAAAATGAGAACATCCTAGCTGTTCGAAAGCACCATTTTTAGGCAGACATCTGAGTTTTTCTCCTGAAGAAATTTAATACATCACAAAAAGGCTTTTACAGGTGCTCAGCTGCATTTTCCAACAAGGAGAGGAGAGCAGTGAGGGGACGGCCACACGTCCCACTGTAGCTAAAGCTTAGCCAGGGGGCAACATCCCCACCACCCTGTCCCAGTCTCAGGCCCTTCGACATCGGTTCCCCCCCAGATCTGCTGTGTGAATCATTTTCCTTAATGATGTGGGCCAGCTCAGGTATATTTGCTATTTTCTCCAAGTCAGGAAGCCAAGAGGGGAAGGCTCACTGCCCAGCAGGACGTGCTTGTTATTGCTGGTCCTGCCTGCAGTGAAGCTATTTACAGCTTGACAGTCTTTCCTGGCAATATCTGTATTTTTTAGATAGTACCATGTTATTAAAGCCCACCAAGAATTTTTAGCCAGTGCAAGTGATGTAGTTTGGCTGGTAGACACAATTCAGAAATGGGAAAATGGCCTAAAGCACTTGAATTATGGCTTTCACTAATGTGGACATGTAAGACAGGTTTTGGACAGTTAGGGCACATTCTGCCAAACCCACGCACAAAGAAAAGTCTCCTTTTACTTCAGTAAATCTGGATGAGACATTTCAGGGCCAGCTTTTCACACTCTGAACTGTATGTTTTCCAGAAGTTTCCATTCCACCCACGCATTTAGTATTTTAATTTCTTCCATCACAATTTGGGGAAAAATAACAGTCTTTGAAAACACTGAAAATACTTTTGGGGTGGAAATGATAGATATTCAAATAGCTCTCACAACTGGAATTATTTTACCCTGTGCTGTGTGGTCCAACTTCATGTCTGAAAGGGTATTTATTCTGAGTGCCACTTGCACCTAAATAAAAGAGAAAGCAGAAAATAGAATCAAATGTGATCAAAGGTTGATAAAACTGGGAACATTCAGCCTACAGAAAAGACAGACATGATATTAGTATACAGGTATATAAAAAGGCAGTTAGCCACAGATTATGACCATTGCAATTAGTCACTGCAGGCAGAACAAAGCCATGGAGTGAAGTTCCTGCAGGGAATACTGAAGCTAAACATTAGGGAGGGAATTTTACTCACTGTAAAGAAATGGAGCTGCCAAGTCAAATTGCAGACTCATGATAATTGAAGATATTTTAGGCTGGGCCAGACATCCAAAAGTGGATGAGGAATAATGAAATCAACATCCCCCACCACCACCCACATACAGGATAGGAGGAAAGAATAACTCATCTATTTGCAACTTCAGAAAGGCAGAGTTGAGGTGAGTCACAAAAAAAAAAATCTTCCCCAAAATGAAAAAAAAGCAAAACAAATCCACCCAAAACCACTTGTATAAGTAAATTGCTTTCCTAGAGCAACAAGGATGAGAGAGAAAACATAAATGAGGCATGACTCGCATTGTTTAATGCACACACTGGTAGTGAAAGATACTTAGATAATTCCCTGATGAAATATCAACCTGGCTTCAGGCTTGTGAAGGAAGTTTTCACAGTTATGGTTTGCTTTAAGCTAAAGCATAATAAAATAAGTGATTTATGACACTTTCAAAAAGGAGAGATATATCTGCACTTTTAATATCGCAAAATGTGATATGCACATTCAGGTAAATATTTAAGTCCCATTTTAAGAAAGAAAACCCCAAGACACATTTTTTTCCAAAACAGTATTTCTAGCTTTCAAACTATTGTAATAGTTTCTTGCAGAAGTTAACAAATCAGTAGTTCCTATGGAATACTCTGATTTATTCAAATTAGCATTTTGACTGAAACATTCCACTGAAATTTTTAGCTTCATTCTACCAGTACCAGAGTCCACAGAAATAAATTTGCAAGATCAAAAGAAGACCTTTTTTTGGCAGGGGGGGAGCAGTCACGGAGGAAAAAAGAAAGTGTTTCGAAGTTGTGAAAGGATTAAACTCAGCATTTTGGGAAAAATCCATTATGATAAGAAGAAAAAGGGTTAAAGAACAACTCAGAGCATTAACAACTGGGGGTGTGTAAAGTGGACAGAGGCAGAAAAGAGAGGCTACTCTAATGTAACATTTGAGGCATTGCTTGGAATGAAAGGTTCTAGAGAGTGGGGAGTATGCTAAATTAAAAATACTGCTGTAAGAAATGTCAGCATTCAAGAACTTTACATGTCTTCATAAAAGTGACTTATGGAGCTCCATGAAGACAGAAAAGGTGCACTAAAGATGGCCTAGCCACATACTATCAGTGCTATCAGTGTTAAAGCTTTTAATAGAAGCAAGAGTTAAACATTTGTAAGAGTGATCATGTTAATGAAGCTAAAGACATAAATAGCATATTAAAAAAATCAGGAAATAAATATGTATTCAACTAAACCACACTGGATCAGTTTGACACAGTGAACCTTTCTGGAATTAAATTTTTCTGAGTGACATTTGCTGTAAAAGGTTCAAGCCACAGCTGTACGGTTCTTCAGGGTTCTAGATCGTGGCCTAAAAATGGAGATGGAATTTCTCCCATGGAGATTTCAGCTAGCATAAAGCAAGCTTGAGATTTTAAAAATGCTACATGTTGAAATAGAGTCCCAGTTACAAAAAAAAAAAATGGATGTGAGCAATGAATGGTTTCATGTACATTCTCACTGCTTCATAATCTATTGCTATTACCACCCCACCAACTTTGCAGCAGGAACTTGATCTTCATAGCTTATCTTAGAATTAAGTGGAAACTAATGTAATCATTCCAAATTTAACCTTATGTTCTCAGGGTACATTGCTCCGAGTGTCCCTTTTAGTTGCTATACTAAATGGTTAAAAATATTAAGACCCAACAATGCCTTCATAAGTCTGAACCACTATTTGCCCAAAATATTTGATAATATATTTCAAGTGCATTTTTATGTTGATAGGAACCTGAGATTTTGGCATTTATCTTTTACAACCTTTGATGAGGCTTTTAGTTCTTCACAAATATTGTTGTTCACTTTAATGCATATGGTTGACTGTACCCATCAACAGTATATTTCCATTAACAGATCTGATCAGAGGTAAAAAGTAAAATTAAGTCGGTATTAACACTCTATGATTAAAGACAGCATAAGAAAGAGAGGTGACATTCACAGACTCTAGACAAATTTTAGTGGTTATTTTATAAACAGCATGATGGTTTTGAAATAACTAATGAGAAATGCTCTGTGGTATTTCTTGGCTCTTCTCAACTATTCACTAGGTCTCAGGTGTTTTAACTACTTTTGCTTGTGACCATGGGCAGGATTTCTTAGAAAATATCAATTATCTCAAGGGAAAGAGAGCTAGGATTATATAGGTTGGTCTCTACAATTAAGGTAAATGTTTCCTTCCCACAGGAATTGTTAATATGTATTTTTACCCACAGCAGCAGACCATGACTCTAGTCCTCAGAACATCGGTTCTGCACAGAAAGTAATTCCTGAAAAGCAGCGTAATGCAAGGAAGGATGAGCACACATCTGTAGCAAAGATGGGCAATACCTGGAACTTAGGAGACAATAGCCAACTGACAGAATCATAGAATCATAGAATCATAGAATCATTGAGGTTGGAAAAGACCTCTAAGATCATCGAGTCCAACCGTCAACCCAACACCACCACCCACTAAACCATGTCCCTAAGTGCCTCATCTACTCGTCTGTTAAATACCTCCAGGGATGGGGACTCAACCACTTCCCTGGGCAGCCTGTTCCAATGTTTAACCACTCTTTCAGTAAAGACATTTTTCCTTACATCCAATCTAAACCTCCCCTGGCGCAACTTGAGGCCATTTCCTCTCGTCCTATCGCTGGTTACTTGGGAGAAGAGACCAACACCCACCTCACCACAACCTCCTTTCAGGTAGTTGTAGAGAGCGATGAGGTCTCCCCTGAGCCTCCTTCTCTCCAGGCTAAACAGTCCCAGTTCCCTCAGCCACTCCTCGTAAGACTTGTTCTCCAGACCCCTCACCAGCCTCGTTGCCCTTCTCTGGACACGCTCCAGCACCTCAACGTCCTTCTTGTAGTGAGGGGCCCAAAACTGAACACAGTAGTCGAGGTGTGGCCTCACCAGTGCCGAGTACAGGGGCACGATCACTTCCCTACTCCTGCTGGCCACACCATTTCTGATACAGGCCAGGATGCCATTGGCCTTCTTGGCCGCCTGGGCACACTGCCGGCTCATGTTCAGCCGGCTGTCGACCAGCACCCCCAGGCCCTTTTCCGACAGGCAGCTTTCCAGCCACTCTTCCCCAAGCCTGTAGCGCTGCGTGGGGTTGTTGTGACCCAGGTGCAGGACCCGGCACTTGGCCTTGTTGAACCTCATACAGTTGGCCTGGGCCCATCGATCCAGCCTGTCCAGGTCCCTCTGCAGAGCCTTCCTACCCTCGAGCAGATCAACACTCCCGCCCAACTTGGTGTTGTCTGCAAACTTACTGAGGGTGCACTCGATCCCCTCATGCAGATCATTGATAAAGATATTGAACAAGACCGGCCCCAAAACTGAGCCCTGGGGAACACCGCTTGTGACCGGCCGCCACCTGGATTTAACTCCATTCACCACAACTCTCTGGGCCCGGCTGTGCAGACATTTTTTTACCCAGCGAAGAGTACACCTGTCTAAGCCGTGAGCCGCCAGCTTCTCTAGGAGAATGCTGTGGGAGACAGTGTCAAAGGCCTTGCTGAAGTCCAGGTAGACCACATCCACAGCCTTTCCCTCATCCACTAGGCAGGTCACCTGGTCATAGAAGGAGATCGGGTTGGTCAAGCAGGACCTGCCTCTCATGAACCCGTGCTGGCTGGGCCGGATCCCCTGGTTGTCCCACACATGCCTTGTGAGCGCCCTCAAGATGAACCACTCCATCATCTTCCCCGGCACCGAGGTCAGGCTGACAGGCCTGTAGTTCCCCGGATCCTCCTTCTGGCCCTTCTTGTAGATGGGCGTCATGTTGGCAAGCCTCTAGTCGTCCGGGACCTCCCCCGTTAACCAGGACTGCTGATAAATGATGGAGAGCGGCTTGGCGAGCTCCTCTGCCAGCTTCCTCAGCACTCTCGGGTGGATCCCATCCAGCCCCATAGACTTGTGAGCGTCCAGGTGGCATAGCAGGTCGTTGACTGCTTCCTCTTAGATTATGGGGGGTTCATCCTGCTCGCCGTCCCAACAAAAGAAAAAGAGTCAGACAACACATTATGCTTAGGAGCCCCTTATTTGACAACACAGCTAGAAGAAGAGAGACTCGTGGGAGCCCCAAGCGCTGGCTGAAGAGGACCTCCCCAGCACAGCACAGATCTCCCAGCTGGGCGAGGTGGCTGGAGGGGAGCAGGATGGGAGGTGAGGGCAAGGGCTGCACACAGCACTGAGAGCACAGGGACACGCAGTGCAGTAGCCGTGCCTCTGCTTCAACCTTTGAGGATGTGGCAGGATCCTATCTGCTAGGACTTGCCATCAGTCGCAGAGATCCCATCAGCTGTAAGAGCTTCCTAGAACTGCAGGGTAAATCACGACCTAGACTTGCGCAGTCAGCTTTTAGCCACTCTATGTTTTGTTCAGGCTGCTGGGAGCAACATCTCATATCCTTATAATTTGACAGCTGTCAGCAGTATGAGTTAGGTCTGGTGTCCGTTATCAGGTAAAAATGTCTTTCACAGGAACTGAAGGAGTCCTGCGTCACTGGACGATATCCTGCAACATCTTTGCACTGCTTTATGTGCACCTTTTCATCAGGTAATCAAGTTATATTGTGAAGTTAACTGTTTTTTGTAGGTGGGGTTTTTCTTCTGCCTCAAACAGACTGTTTAAACCATGATGATTCTGTTTTCCAGTCTTAATCTATAGATGGCCTATTTATAACCATTGGTTCCTGTGGTGACATTGTCCTTCAGTTCAGGTAAAACCTGATGTTTAATCTCATTTATGGACCACAATCATATCCCCTCTCGGCCTTCATTATACTAACTAAGCCAAAGCATCCTAGCTTCCCCTAACAAAATGGGCTTTTTGTTCCCCTGACATTTCTAGCAGCCCTCCTCATTGTTGAACAAAAGAGTTGCATACAAATGAGGCCTCAGCAGAGCTATTTATGAAGATGTCAGTAACCCCTCTTCTATTAGAAATACTTCTTTTCACACATTTTGGGACTGTACTGGTATTTTTCACATCTGTGCCAGTTGGCCACTGTGTCATGAAGGCCATACACCCAGGTCTTTTCCACCTCAGGTGCTTCTAGCTGAGCTCCTCACAGCTTATAAAGAGGTTTAGTTCAGAAACATACAATCTTCTGGTTTTGTACTGCTGATCTGAGTTCTGCCTTCATAAGCCAACCCTCAGTCCAGCCTACTGCTTCCTATTCAGTAGCTCAGTACTCTCACATATTGACTATACTTCTTTGGCATCAGCACATGCCAAATTCACCACTTTTGACCTGAATAACGTGTACCATTTCTGTCTTGTGCTTGAAAGACAATTGATTTATATTATCTCTATAAACCAGAATTGAATACTTCATCCCAGTAGTCCAGATTCCTCCATTTTTTGTCTATTGTCTTGGCTTCTGTATAAAAATATTTGAGAGTTCATTCTTCCTGACCACATCTATACCCTAACCAGATGAGGAACTATCGCTAGTACTGTGAGTTCTAAAAATAAAAAAAAAAGTCTGGTAAAACTACGCTTGCATCTTCATTTGCACAATTTTAAGCCTTCTGTATACTAACACCAAATGCAGAAGTTGCATTGCTCTGTTCTAGCCCTCTGCTACTTTACTCTAGCCCTCTCCTATTTTAAAATGGACCTCTGGGCCTCTCATGGTCTAGTTGTCAAAATAAATTCAGGATGATTAGAAAGAGTTTCTATTCACCTACTGAAAGCTGAATGATAATTTACCCTAAACGATTAAGGGCAGATCTAGACATGCACACAACTTCACCAGAGTCCAGGGCTGGTCAGTCCTTGATATAACAACTTTACTGACAGGAGCTTTGCCAGAGATCGTTAGAAATTTTGTGAGAAGAGGTCTAGCAAGGACAGGGAAGGAGGGACTCACCTCTGCAGAGTAAGCATGAAAATGGGGCAAGTATACCAACAACCCCAGTGGCAGGAGGGCAGGAGTGAATTTCAGGACGTACAAGGTAGAGATGCCAAGAGCACATGATCTCTCTGCACTTGCGTGCATGCTCAGCAACATATTCTATTTTACTTTCAGCCATTAATCAGAAATAAGAGCAATTTTTCTTTGCTTAAGAAAAACCCAGCACACATGACTGTACTTAAGGGTTGTAGCTTCAGAAACTGAGCCAACCAGAGACAGTTTTCATATTGTGGCATTCTTTCTAGAATGACTGAGACAAGGAAGTAGCCCTTCAAAAGCATACCTGGAAGGAAGAGGAACTGCCAAAGACAAACAAAAAACCCCGAAGCAAAACCCAATAATGGAGGATTTTGGAAAGGACATCCAATAGACAGGGATGTTCTCATCAGATTTGGAAGAGAGTTGAATGACTTCTCCCAAATTCATGTCTAAGAAAATTAACTTATTTCTAAGGCAGAACCTAGACAAAGAAGTAGATAGATAGGCTTACTGCTCAGAGCTCATAGCAATAGCAAGGGAACGCAAAGATGGTAACTGCCCTGCAATATAGTCTTATTCACAGTTTCTGTTAATCTGGGGATCAGCCACATCACATGTATTCTAAATGCATAAACCAGACCCAACACAGCAACATGCACCCATCAGCCACAGTTTTGTGGGCATGAGTCATAGATATGTCATCTCTGGTACCCTGATAAAAAAGAGGTGATGGAAATGTCAAAGTCCAGACTATATTAAACCATCCCATGTCACCACACGTACAAGGAAACCAGCCTCTGTGGTTAGTAGCACTAAGTTGCAAAACAGAACCAATGAAACTTGATTGTCACTTTCTGGCATTTATTCAGCCAAAGCCAAAAATTAAAATGCTTCTAGGGCTAACGAATGAAGAGGGAGTTACTGGGAACTGGTGGATCTATTAAAAGACAGCACAGTTAAAAAATAAACAAACAAAACAAAACCTGCTTTGGGATCTCAGGATCCATAAGGAGTCTGCCCTACTTTTCTACTGTAGGGGGAAAAGAAGGGGAGAAGAAAAAGTTGCCACTTGAGGTTTGGCAACCTGGAGACAAACAAAAAGATGAACCTTGGCAAGGCATGCCATGTTTCTCTCCCCTCCCTGATCCTGAAAAAACCTGAAACATTTTTTTTTTTTATCTGCTTAGCCTTAACTGGAACTTCTCTAGTTAAAAAAGGAGGTGGGGAATTACTTTTTTTTTTTTTTTAATGCTCTGTATTTTAAGCTACTTTACGGTATGGAAGGGAGTGAGAGAAGGTGTGCTAATTAATAAATAACTCCCTGGCTTGTCCATCTCTACTACAGAAGATATTTGAAGGTAAGACATTGTCTAGATTACTGATCAGCACACATTCAATTCACTTCCTCAGTCACTCAGGCACAGGATAGAAATTAAATTCAAGTAGGTGGGTAATGACTCAAGATTACCCTTTCTGAATTTCATCACAGATTTCCAAGTGCCAGCTCACTACAATGTAATCACACTTGATTTGATTCTGGGTATGTTCAATTGGGTTGTGCAATAACCTTTGCGATTACTTATAAAATGGTATTTCTGTTGCAGTTTATTACAGTACTGAGACAAACTCTTGGGTAGAAAACAATTAAAGTCTGGAAAGAAGTTCCTCAAAACTGACAGGGATAAAACCCTCCTTTTTTTTCAGTAGAGATCATTCAATCAGACCAGGGAATCATGAACAGGCCTTTCCAAGGAGACGCTGCTCCAGAATGAGCTGAAGCTTTGTACAGAGTTAGTAGTGGAAACAACCACAGCATCAATCAAAACATGCTCATAATCTTGGGGAACTCTTTTCCAAGTAAAGTAATACAAGCTGGAGTCCGCGAGTGCTCTAGTGGTGATATGTCACATGGCAAAGCAACTGTGCTGGTGTGCAGCTACAGTCTGTCGCTCTGTAATCTGACTATAGGGCTCTTGCAAAGGTTAAAAATGAAGCACAATGTTGAAAACTCTGGGAAAGTACTGCTGCATCAGCCAGTGTTTCATAAAGGATCCAAGTAGCAGAGAACAAGGAAGACTAATTTTGTTGGAAATACATTCTGCAACAAAATTAATATCTGAGATCAAGAAAACAAATTCAGAACAAACGGAAACAAGAACGTACTGTTTGGAGAAGAAATACAGGATGATAGTGGTTCCAAAAGCAAAACAATTTCTAGAGTGAATAAGGCTGGATTTGCATATCCCCTCACAGGGACTGATGGCAAAGGGAAACGTGCTTTATTTTCATATGCTGTAGCTGGCACTTAAAGGCTCATTACAGAAACATACAATATTTGAAACTTCAATGCCTGTTCAAGCTGAGAAGCTAGACATTATTGGTAGCTATTAGACTTATTTTTTAAAAAGCCTGGAGTTAGAGTCTCCTGAAAAAATACCCTTTAATTTATGACATGCTGTAGCAATTCCCGGAATATAGGCATGTCTGCTAAGACCCAGCTATCTCACACCAAAATCTTATCTGAGAGATGCAGAGTGAGGTGCCTCTGACAGGAGATCAATTTTACAGATATCGGCAAAATTACATCAAAGTTTTCTCAATACAAATAGCTGAACATAGTTGACTTTTATGACATTTGTGTCAAACGTACAATCCCTTTTTTTGCTTAGTTCTTACCAGGGTCAGCTAAAAGATGAGGAAAAAAAATCTGCTAGGAATTGATGCTTGAATGGGCATCTAGGATGAAGGTAGAAATGCTGTTAGAAGCGTGCGAACTCTACGTGGAGTTTCAATTAACATGAACCAAAGTAGAATTGGTTCAGTCAGAAGTAAAAACTAATCAAGCTACAATCATTCTAAGACATTGCAGTGTCAGAAGTTCACAAGGTGAATCACGAATTCTTGCTGGATGTTAAGCCTGAAGAGCAAGACGTGCTTGGCTGAAGGAAATGAGGGGACTGAAAGTGATGGGACCACTCTTGGTTTTATGCAAACCTCATCTCTGAAAGAAACATGCACTGAAGTACTGAGAGTGACATAAAATTGTTACGCCAAGCTTTATCAAGTGACAGAAACTCTTCTGGCAGTTCCAGCAGCACAGATGAGGGCTGAAAGAATATCAGAGCTTAGATTTGCTGTTTCATTAACGGAGGTCTAGCTTGACGAAATGTTAGGAACTGTGATTTAGTTCAGTTAAACAAGTTGTTCGTCATAAAATTGTGCACGGCAACAGAAACATTTTGGGAACATTCAAATAGAGTAAGAAACATAAAATTTAAAGAGCTGAAATCTGAAAACCGGAAGCAATCAAAACAGAATGTGATCTGACTATTTTCTAACCAATAACGCTATCATGTCTGTGTGGGGTGGGAAGTCAGGGGGGATCCTGAACTGAGCAATCTAAGTAAATAAATAATAAACACCCCCCAACTCAAATGAGCCAAAATGCATATCAAATCAACTTGTTGTGTACCACAGGAAGTATTTTTTAAGTCAAGCAGACCATACTACAGAAGAATAAGACGTCATCTCAAAGTTCAAGAAGAGGTGAAGGCAGTAAGTGAGTCAACAATTTTGCACATCAAGGCTTAAGACTAACAATGCAACCAGAATGTGCTGGGAAAGGAAAGCCCCAGGGCATGAGGTGACCAGCTGATTATTACTCTGTTTTTATATATCTTAAGAAACTCTATTTTGTATGGACTATTAGTTGTTCCTGGAAGAAATCTGGAGGTCACTATGCCTTCAATACCTATTGCTGCATTGTGCAGAGGCTCACAGTTCACCATCGCGGTCACATACAGCCGAGGCAGGGAGCAGCCCAGACGGAGTGACTGCAGAGCAGCTCGTTAGTTCAGCACAACTCCCAGTAGAGCTGGGCTCTGCCTCAGCAATAATAGCAGAAATGAAAAACATTTTCATAGGTGCTATTTGGTTTGTAACATTAATTTACTGCTAGCTTGATCTTTCAATTTCTTAGTTTAAAACACAAACTTGGGTAGTAGCTGGCAAGCTTCTTGAATTATTCTTTCTTTTTTTCTCCTTCAATTCCATGATCCCACAATTGCCTTTCCCACTTAAGCCAATGACAGCTTGACTTTGCAATGATAAATTTCCCCAAAAAACTTTCAAAGCCTCCACAAGCTTGTCTGACATACAGATTAATTCCTTCTTTCCTGTCCCAAATTAAATAAGTCACAGTGGCTTAACCAAAAAGAAGAAAAGACTTGCACTTTCTTCTTCATAGTCTCCCCATTATTTCTGCCAGTTTGCTCTGTTTGTCACATATGCCCTTCCCAACCGCACCTCTCTCTGCTCTTAGTGAGATGCCCCATATGGGCTAAGGATCGCTGGAGCAACAAAAAGATTGGGAGAAGTTTGCACAGCAGCAAGCTGAATGGACATCTTACTACCTAGGTCCTGCCCTGGTTTCTTCTCCCCTTGTCTGTGTTTGAAATCCCACTCCACAAAGTCCCCTAGGAGGAAATTTTAAAAAGACTACCCAAGATATAAAGCACTTGTTTGCCTTTTGTGTGTGCTGCACAGGGGAAAGAACTGTTCCATTACTTTGGATATTAAGCAGCTCGGTTCATCCTATTTACTGATGACAGGATGAGATGTTATAGGCCTATAAAATGGGCATGATGGAGAATAAAAGATGCTGTTAAAAGGCTTGTATAGATGTCTATATTTAATAGCTAGGTAGGCTTGCTAATGCAGAGGAAGAAAACAACTATCTACCTCTGTTTATTTCAAAGTAAATTATAGGAGACTATGATAAAATAGCAACAAAGACACAAGCAACAAGAGTAATTTTTCCTCAACATCAAATCCAATCAATAAGAAATCAGGTTTGTATCATAGGAAACAAAAGCCTGTGGAAGCAACATAAGTGCATAGAAGGACCACAGATGAGAAGGCACTAAGCTCTTTTTCATTGGAGTAAAGAGAGGGAAACACAAACAGTGCTCTTAGAGTCACAGACAAAAACATTTCCCAGAAATTGCTATTAGATCCTGACTTTCCACTAGGACAAGCCAGCATGTGATTCTGTGCTCAAGGGACCATATAACAATCAGATGAAGCAACACAGAAAGTTCAGGCTTTTCAAAAAAAGAGATGTTAGTACCCAGTAATCCAGCCACATTCAAAAGCCCGGCTAGGCTGCATGCAGAAAGTACCTGGTGGTGCATGCAGGCAGCCAGCCTGACCTGCTGGCTCCTGCAAGGCTGCAAGCAGTGTGCTGCATTGAGAGGAAACCCAAAACCTTAGTTACTTACTTGCCTGCACTGGTCTGCAAGAAGCAGGTGGTTTGGGGGACTATATTGGTTTCTAAGCTGTTTCAAAATTTACTCTCTCTTTAAATTAAAAAAGAAAACCTCTAAAAATAAATACTTTGTAAATACCCTTCATTCTGAGTTCTCATTACAATGAAAAAGAGACGTCCTTTTTTGTGTAAAACCTAAAGAAAAAGATTTCTGTACTGGTTTTCTGTTTGGCAGGCCAAGCTGAACTTATAAATATAGAGCTTACTCTGAGAGAATGCAGTAGCAGATTGAACAAAATAGAGTAAAGAGACATAAATTCAAAGCACTGAAGCCTATGCTAAACTCACAGGTAGTCCTGTGCTTTTACAAATAATGCATACTTTAGTTTAAGCATGCGTTTAACTGATTAATTTCTCATAAAACACATATGTCTCATTTTCACATTTTAACAATTTTTTTAAAATAAAATGTTAAAATTGTTGCTATTTTGAATGATTTATTTATCAAAAGGTAGCATTCTTTTACACTAGAATACTTACAGAATTTAATGTAGGTCACGGTGTTTCATTTTCTCTGGCTGGAGTCCATACCTCTGATCCACCTTAATGATCCTTCCTACATTTGTTTCCCAACTGCAGACTTCACAAATCTAAGCATGTATTTTTATGGAAAAACAGGTATTTAAATGTGCAAATGACAAATTGCTATGTTTTCAACTGACTAGCAGAAAAAGTGATGCCAGGAAACATTTTGGTTTTAATTCACCTTTCTTTTTCTGCGCACAGTGTTGTGAAACCTAATAACATAACAGAATTTGGCCACATTAATTGAAATGAGGTAACAGCAAGATAAGTTAGCATGAAATTATGCCTGTAGGGTTGCAGCAAACTTAACAATCACAAAAGCATGTCTCATTTTCTGCTGGCTTTTGCAATCTCTCAGATTGCAGTGACTTTAATAGGGAACTAAGTCTGATTGATATCTCAAATGTACCTGTATGAAGACACCAGTTTCTTATTTATATTTAAGAAGCTATGTAATATCTCTATATCCATCATTTTCATTCTTTAAATTGTCCATCACGTTCCTGGCAGGCATTCTTTCCCTCCTCTTTAAAAGAATAAATAAAATAGATGTCTAAAAAGACATTAATAATAGGCCAAGGCTAGCCTTAAGGTATCTGCAAAAGCCTGACTGTGGTTTTAGCTACTAGCCAAAGATGAAGACAAAAGAAAGGTTGGAGTTTACCTGCCTGCTGAAGGTAAGCCATGCATATCAACAAATGTGCCACTTCAAATACCCCTAAGGCACCGAGATGATTAGCTGCTGGAAAAGGAGACAAGCTATATGTGATTAAAAAGCTCAGCCAGCTAGGACGTATACATAGATGCATGCTACAGAGAGCCAAGAGCTGTAAGGTAACAGCATACAACTCACAAGAGTCAATTTAACACATTCAAGGACAGCCAGAGGTCACAGTCACTGGAACGCGCTGCTGCACTGCTGGTTCCCACTTTGTTCTTTATGGACACCTATACCTGATATCACACTTCACACTTGCCACAGGGCCTTGTGCTGGTTTTGGCAGGGGTAGAGTTAATTTTCTTCATAGTAGCTAGTATGGGGCTGTGTTTTGGGTTTGTGCTGGAAACAGTGTTGATAACACAGGGATGGTTCAGTTACTGCTGAGCAGTGCTGACACAGAGCCAAGGCCTTTTCTGCTCCTCACACCACCCCACCAGCGAGTAGGCTGGGGGTGCACAAGAAGTTGGGAGGGGACACAGCCGGGACAGCTGACCCCAACTGACCAAAGGGATATTCCATACCATGTGACGTCATGCTCAGCATATAAAGCTGGGGGGGAAGAAGAAGGAAAGGGGGGATGTTCGGAGTGATGGCGTTTGTCTTCCCAAGTAACCGTTACGCGTGATGGAGCCCTGCTTTCCTGGAGATGGCTGAACACCTGCCTGCTGATGGGAAGCAGTGAATGAATTCCTTGTTTTGCTTTGCTTGCGTGCGCGGCTTTTGCTTTCCCTATTAAACTGTCTTTATCTCAACCCACGAGTTTTCTCACTTTTACCCTTCTGATTCTCTCCCCCATCCCACCGGGGGGGAGCGAGCGAGCAGCTGTGTGGGGCTTAGTTGCCAGATGGGGTTAAACCACGACAAGCCTGAAGAAAGGAAGCTAACCGGTACAGCTCACGGCGAGGAGAGCTCTGTCGGTAGGCAAGGCTGAGACAGGTGGGGCCCTGGAGTTATAGGCAGAGTCCAGAGCAGTGATTTGCAGTCAGCGGGCACACAGCTGCCCTTGGGGTCAGGACGGAGGTGCAGAGCAGCAGTGCCCTGGGACAGAACATAGCGACCAGTGAGAGAGAGAGATTGGCTGGAAAAGGAAATTTTGAAAGCAGCAGCTCTGCAATTTCCTCTACAAGAAAAAATTAGTCAGAAGGACACAATGTACTCAGAACTATAATACAGAGGAAGTAGAAGCTCTAGAGGGAGGGAGGGTTTTTTTCTTCTTTTTTACAGCATCCAGGACCAGCCAAACAACAAGCCTCATTCAGAGAAAGGCAACAGAAAACAGCTTAATCATAATCTCTTTTCCTTTCCATTACAAACTATTTCAGGGTGTCATTCACTTTGAAATACATCAGCCTCTCATTATATCAGGCAATCCAGGCCGATTGCCATACTGCGTCGCATCTACTTTTGCCCAGGATTGATGGTTCTTCCACAACCAGCGGATTATAGCAGGATATTTCTTTGACAACTTGTATTTTAATAATTCCTGCTATCACCTCAGAAGTGTTAGAAGGTTAGGGAGAGACAGTGACAGGAAATATTAATGCTATAGTAAGTATTCAGTCCTAGAGGTTTAATCCATTGTGCGTGATTTTCAGCTTTACCGTGGCTGTGAAGTGTCATCACCTCACCTTGATTATTTCTGGGTTTAGTTTTCACAGTTTCCATTCTAGACCTATTCCTGGTGCTCGACTGGACTGAAAAAGGGAGGGAGAAGAATGACCATTTTGGTCCAGAATGCCTGGACAGAAAAGATACTTTAGAAATCCAGCAGGAAGGGAGATGTTCCAAGGAAAAACTATGTCTCTGTGATATTTTTGTCTGGTCAGGCTTCCTGGTGTCTCTAACCTGCAGAAGCTCTACCTAGTGATAAATCTCAATGGTCCAAATAAACCTTGAGCATCCTGATCACATCTCCTGTCTGCTCCTGTGCAGTGCTGGCAAGTGTGTGGGAAATACGGCTACAAAGCCCCTTTACCCACCCCTCAAGGACACTACTGTCTTTTGGAAATACTCCGGGAAGCAGTCTGGGTCAATTATTATCTCCCCTTTCATCAGCAGAAAGAAAAAAGAGCATGGGATAGAATCACAGCCTTCATCTATTGATAAATTGGAGACCAAAATTATCCCCAAACTGATTTCTGATCTATACAAAATAGTTTTACTGTAATGCACAGGATATTAGGCATTAATCATAATGCCTTTACCTATCAGATTCAATGTCATCCTTGCTCCCCTTCAAGATGAGAGAGGAGCTCTAGACCTCTGCCGAGGTCTTTCATTTTCCCACGGCAGTTTTGCACCTCAGGCCGCAGGTGAGAGCTGGCACATTCAGTAACAGAGTATAAAAAATACTCCTGGGAACCACCATGCTATACCTCTTTTTGGCTTTTTTTGTTCTTGAACCCTTACAGATTCTTACCCACAGTCATGCAAGTGGGCAAGTTTTATAGGAAAAAAATATTGAAAGAAACAACAAGTATTATATTAGCATAAAGTCCATTTACACAGCAGCAGCTTCTCCAGAAATGGAGACCCACCTAACGATAGAAACAGAGGAACAGCAAACTTGTTGCTCTGATACAGAGCTCATCCATGCTAATGGATGAGCAAAAGCCTGGAGCACTACTGACAGAAAAATCCCTAGCAAGGGGCACAGGAATGGCCCTGGAAGACCTGGAATAAGAAAAACCTTCTCACCCCATCTACCAGGATATCCCACTTCCCAGAAAGTAAGTGTATGAGAGAGAGATGATGCAGAAGAGACAGTGATTGCATTAGAAGCAGATGTAAGAGTGGAGCCATTGAAGGTTTTAAAATAACAGTCACTTCTCACCGAGTCGAAGAGAGACATGCACCGTGGTGCTAGAAGTACCATCAATGAGCCTAAAATAAAAAGCTGTAGCACTCCAGAAAAGCAGGAAGCACAAGCATACACAAAGTATCAAAATGGAAACTGAAGGCAAAGCTTCAATTAACCTCTTTTCTGTCCCCGCTCTCGAAGAAATTTGCTATTTTGGAAGCTCAGGGACTACATGAATAGTTCAATATAATGATTTCAAGTAAAAAAGAGGTAAAAAAAACCCCACCAAAAATCCAAACAAAAATTTTTATTTATTAAGGGTGCTCATGATAGACATAGTACTTTCATCCCCTGTCTTCAGAGCCTCTCCACAGACATTTGCCCATCCTCTTGTTTCTCTCCTATGGTCTGTATCGCCAGCATTTCAGACCTCCTCATGTTCATAAAAAACCCTGTACTTGCAATAGCTTCTGGGTCTTTTTCTTGCTTTCCAGTCAGCAGGAAATGTAGCCTTATTGGTTTATAGATCTCTTTTCATGAATGTAGAAGCAAACAGGAAAATTAAATTATCTTCATTTTCCATTTAGGTCTGTAAGTACTTAGTTCAATGATTACTCTTAATCTTTCACTGGAAGATGCTCTGGAGTCTAGATAAACTTCCTCTGAAATTGCCGTCTCCTACACTGAGTGTATCCTTACCTCAGATTATTGCAGTAAGACTTGATGCCCCCAAAAGTCCTGGTCACAGCTGGAGCACAGCCTTCTGAGGTAGTTCATATCAGTCACAGGGGGTCTCACAGCAAATACCTTGTGATACCTCTGTATCCAGAGAGGTGCCAGTAGAAAACTTTCCTGTGGGATCTGATTATATCTACCAACCAGCTGCTGTATTTTGTGTCAAGTGGAGCTTTGCCAAGGTATGCTGTTTCAACCCCATATGAAGTAGCCTTAAATGTATCTCTGTGCCTGTGCATTATGACCATTAGGTTGAAACTTTCAAACAGTACTGTCCCATTCCCAGAATACAGAGATACTCTACTATTTGACTAACATGCTTTGCTGCTGCTCTCCTTATGATGTTTTTCCCTCTGGTCTAAAGCATTATTATGAACTACATAATACCTATCTAGAAGATAGTGCTTTTACTTTTCTACCAATGAATACCAATGATAGGACGAGAGGAAATGGCCTCAAGTTGCGCCAGGGGAGGTTTAGATTGGACGTGAGGAAAAATTTCTTTACGGAAAGCATGGTTAAACATTGGAACGGGCTGCCCAGGGAAGTGGTGGAGTCCCCATCCCTGGAGGTATTTAAAAGACGTGTAGATGCGGCACTTAGGGACATGGTTTAGTGGGCATGGTGGTGTTGGGTCGATGGTTGGACTCCATGATCTTAGAGGTCTTTTCCAACCTTAATGATTCTATGAACTAACCCCACCTCCCTCTGGTGTTTAGCCAAATTCTATAAGAAGCTAAGTCAATGGTGAGAAATGGTACAAATATTCTGGTTTGCCTTTTTGCCCACATTCTTTTGGGGACATTAGCACATTCAGTGGAACAGAGACTACAGTTTTCAGTGACACAGACTTTTGTTTATCAAGTGGTGGTGATGTTCAGAAAGACATCAGAAAGACTCGCTTTCTGGTTCATCTAACATAATGTGTGTCTGAACTCAAAAGCTGATGACAAAAAAAAATTAAAAAAATAAAATAATTCCAGAGTCATTTCACCCCCACTCATCACATCTGGGAAGTTTTGCTGTGTACAGTTTCCAGTCTGATTCTTCTGTTCCTTCACTGCATATGGAATATTCTAAACTAAATTTGCTCATTTGAAAGCTGATGAAGCTCAGGCTGTGCTCAGCAGATAATTAAATTCCTTGGCTTTCAGACTCCAGCCGGCCCTTAGGGGATCAACACAGTAGAGGACTGTATCACCCTACCTTAAGGTACCTGGCCTCTAATGCAAAATCCCAAACCCAAAAGTCACATTCTTTAGCTCCATACACAGCTCACTGGGAGACACAGGCCATGTAAAAAAGCATCCCAAATATCCTGCAGGTTGAGCAGAGCAGCATGTAGGCTTCCATCTAGACAAAGCTGTAAGTATATCTGAATTCTTGGTCTTTCACTCAACCCTCTGACAGAGTTTATCATTTCTGTTTCATAATACTGCCAGAGGCCCCAGCTCTGGCTGACTTTTTTTTTAGAGCATGGCTGCATTTCAGATGACCAGTTCTGAACTCAGATAAACAGCGGGCATTGCAACACGTGGTTTGTGCCTGCTTGCCAGTGATACCTGTTCTGTTTACTGGAACTAAGAGAGTCATGAACTTCTCAGCTTTCAGGCAGATTGACTATAGAGGGAGCCCGAGACTAGGTAATGAAGTCAGACCGGGATTTCTAGATAACATCTGCAGTAGTCTATCTGAAAACGGGATCAGTCACCCTTCAGAGGCACCTACCTTTCTTCTGCCTGAAGAGGGAACTGCAGATGAGTAATTTAGTCTACAGACCTAACTTTTAAAAGTCGAAAGTTAGGACAGCTGAACCTCCACTGTTAGTCATTAGCTTTACACGCTGTGCAGCTGCCTTCTGGTTTACTTTTTCTTGTTAAAAGAACGTTATAAATAGTCGATCAGACACCCAAAAGGTCAGCAGACTGATATGCTTCTTTTAATGCAAAGTATTATTTGAAACATTTAAGATAGATAATTATTAATATAGTAAAAGACAAACATTTGTTAAAAGATTTGCCACGATCTCAGTCCTTTCCCTAGGAATTTAATATTAATTAATTGCCCATAGTCTTTTGATCTTTAAAATGCTTTCCAATATATTCAGCAGATGATTCAGAGCTGCTTCTTCAAATATCTCTTCCTCTCCCAGCTGTTACATTTTTGCTGCAAAGCTTTTGCCCAGTCTAGAAAACTCTTAAATATTTCCTTTATTTATATAGTCATAGTAATGAACAAAGCTAATATATGGAACCTAATGGATTGTATTTATTTTGCTTCAGTATCGATTTTCTGTTATCTCAGAAGTATTATAATTAAAAAAAAAAAAGAAAGCGTCTTCTTTTTCAATACAGAGATACTGAGATAAATTAACTCTAGTAAAGTCAGCATATTCAAATCAAGCAGTAATTTAGCCCATTTATGAGAAATCCAGACATTTTTAGAAATGGTTCTAAATTATATAGCAAAGTCATGTAAGACAGGATTCCCTTAATAGAAAAAGTGTTCAAAATTTAATAATTCACCTGTTTGAAATAATAATATTATTGAAACTATTTGAAAGAACCTCCCAACTGGCCAAAGAGGATCTGCATTTGTGGTACTTCATATTCATTGGTGCTGTCTCAAGATTCAGCTTTGAATTCTGAATCATTCTTTAATGTTTTGTTTTCTAATCTCATGGGGAACACTGCTTTGAAAAATACGCCTTCTTTTTCTGGCAAGCACCAGAAATCCTTTTTCCAGAAACTTCAGATAAACCTCAGATCATAAGAGGCAGTGAAAGTAGAACAACATCAATGTACTTACAGAATTTGACATTTATTTTTTAACTAAAAAACAAGACTTCATAAAAAAGCCAGCTAGCTATAACTGTGAAAATTTCTCCCCACACTTGGGCTTATGCGGTTGCAAGTAGACCATGGTGAGCAGCCTTGTGTGAACAGCTAGCCAGAGCTTTGAAGTGATGCTATCTGCACCTTTCTTTATGGGAAGCCCATGGAAACACTAAAGAAGCTTTCAGTCTCTGAAGGTAGTGTTCCCTTTATCACACTTTCAAACAATGAACTTTTGGCATGGAGAACATAGAGCTCTGCTACACAAGATGCATTAAAGTAAAAGAATTTGCAAGGAAGTACCTCCTATTTTGTCCCATACTTCCTCTGATTTCCAGCAACCTTCTATACGTTCCCGAGCTGCAACAGTTTGCGCTATTCCCTCTGCACCTTTAAGGAAAGAGATTCAAACAAACAAAAAACAACCCACCCCTCTTTCCATCACACCTGAGCTGTATCAAATCCCTCCTCTTCCTACGTCACTTCCAAGCCTTATGTTCCTCTAGCTGCAATGTTTCCCTTCTGCCCACCCCATCATGCTTTCCAGCTAAGCATGCTTGGCTCCTCCCAGGTAAGGAAACCTCTGAGGGGATGCACAGGAAAATGGGAGAAAATTTTAGAGGAAGAATTATTGAGGAAAGAACAATATACAGCCTAACTTACTGGGGAAGAATAAATCATGTGAAGACAAAGAGATAAAGAAAGGTTAAGGCAGAGCTTTCTGATGAGTGTTTAGAATCTGATTTTTATGATCATGTAGAAATTTGTGCAAATAGCACCTGGACCTTTGGGGTCTTTCAAGTGGTCACTCTGACATTAACAAGAAAAGAAAAAATGATGGGATGTCATCAGAGAATATTGCATTTGGGATAAAAACCTTGGTGCAAAGGTTATTTTCATTTCATAATGCGCTTTCTGTATTCCCAGCAACTATATGTGAACAACAGTGGCATTTAAATGTCAGAGGTGAAATCCAGACTTCACTGAAGTCAGCTCAGGTTTCCTGTCCACTTCAAAGGGACCAGAACTGGAGCAGAGAGTTTTGCAAGGAGGTTTATAATCTCTAAATATATATTGGCACTCCTACTACTGCTCCTCTGCTAGTATTGCATAAATGTCCCTCAAAAACTAAACATAAGCAGAGAGCAATATTCTTTCTCATCAGTTTCCACAATGCATTGGAATGAAAGGATGAAGCATTCTGACTTTTATCATTAAAAAAAGGAAGTCTTCTTAGGGTTTTCCCTGCCAATGCTTTAACAAACTGCTCCCACCCCCAAAGCCCCAGAGATTCCTGAAACAGGGAGAGGGAGGGGTGAGAGGGAGATACTCACCTTTGAGAGAAATTACTTTCATTTTCTGGGAAATGATTGCAATAGCATATCACATACGAAAGAAATTCAGCTTCTACTGTTTCAGCAACTGTAACAATAACTACTCTGCATTTATATAGAATCTTTCACCAAATGATCTAGGTATTATTTAGTCTAGAAACTCTTTGAGATGGCATCTGTCTATCATACCTTCGTAAAGCACTTCGTACAGTGGGATCCAATATGGTTGCAGGATTTAGGAGCTAAGGTAACAAATATTTCCTCTTTAAATGAAAGCAAATAACGTAAAATTCTCAATAGACATGCAGAACAGTTAATCTTTTTAAAATTTTGTTTTACAGACAAGGAAATGGGACACAAGGAGTGCTAAATCACTTGAAAGAGGTCATCGTGATTCTGTGGGAGCATTTAAGGAATTTGCTGTATCTCTAGGAAAATTTTGCAGAGCTCTCACTCCTTGGGGGCTGGGCACGGAGAAAAAGTTTGTATTAAACCAAAACAAACTCAGATATGCTTGAAAATTGTCAAAGACTTCAATATCCCCAAATGGATGAGAACAGATTTAAATTGATGATGCTTTTGGGACAATCCAAGATTCATGCAATATACTTAAAATAATCTATTGCAGACTTGTTCTAGTTAACAATGCAGTTCTATAAGGATGTTTTAGCAAAAGTTCTAAATTGTACTGATTTTCTGGCCAAAAATCTAAGAAATAAAGGACATGCCTGAAAGCTGAAATGTATTTCCTACTTTTGCACTTCTGGATTTATTGAAATTCTTGTGGTTATCACCTGAGAGTATGTTGGGAAGGTTTTACACTAAAACACATGTAAGGTCCCTACCCTGAAAAGCTGCAGATACAGTAACAAAGCAAACAAGGATGCTAATGACAGCCAAGTGAATTAACCAGTAGAAGCACTGCAAATGACATCCTAAAAAATGGCATTATAATCTTTCTCTTAAAATTCATTTTGAGGGCAGATTTCAGTGAAGTACATTTTTAGTGTAATTAGAAGCCAGGTTCTGATTAGAAGCAATCATTAAACTATCTATAACTAGAAAAATTGCTGCTTTTCTGCTTATTTCTAATGTTCTATTGTTCTGTACTTATCAAAGTTAGCACCTGTTAAATATCAGTACTTTTTTAACAAGAAACTCTAAGTAAATTCTTTTAAATTGAATCTCTGTTGCTAGCACAAGCAATTGAAGCCTTCCTGCTCATACTGCCTTAATCGTTCAACATATTTATGTATCAACCTTTTCAGAAGTTGAAATTCTTACTAACTTCAGGCCATTTAATCTTAGAATTCACTTTGGAACTAAATTTTCTCTGCATTTCCTATTATAAAGCAACAATAAATGGAAGTTCAGAAGCCCATCTTAAGCTATTTGGTAATGTCAAAGCATTATGTGACCTCTGAAGTATAGTACTAGCCTGACTACTGAAAGGTCCCTCAGGAGCTAATAAACCTACCCAATTTCAGAGACAAATGCTCTGTGTATTATACTTCATGGGACAGGAAGCTGTGAAAATCATTCATCGCCTAGATCACCAAACTGAAGTTCCTTTCAGTCACTTAGAAATGCCAGCTAAGATTGCCAAAAGGAGCACATTTTCAGCAGGAACTGCACAGTCTCTTCTGGAAGGACTGCATTAAAACCAGCCTATGCCTTTGGCTACTAGGCTGTGCAAAAAAAAAAAAAAAAAAAAAGGATCCTCACACATTTTTTTTTCTCAAACTGTTTTTAAAACTCAGTTTCTTTGCTAAAAAAGGTTGCTAGTTCTCATTATTTCATTTGAATTGTGGAGTTCCTCAGAAAGAGGAATTAACCCCTGACCTAAACTGCAAACTCAATAAACTACTGCTGTGTCTGGGGCATATATAACAGTATCTACAGCTTTGTCACGCATCAAGGGTCATGCTTGAGAACTTTTCTGTTGTGAGTCAGGAAACACAGCAAGACCACAGAGTCTTTCCAGTGTTACCTACCGAGGAGGTGGCCACCTTTCCTTTTCTGACAGATGTAGAGCTTGGAGAGGGCAACATAAGTTGAATGATGGAAGAGTCTGGAGATGCCACCCAAGAAATGGCATGTGAGCCAAAAGACACACTGTCTTTGTAATGAGACTTTTTAGAAGTGCAGCTCTTTAGTATTACCAGAATGAAATTCTTCACCTAGCACAAAATAAAGGAATGCCTTCCTTCCTCCGACATTACGGCCTCTTAGTAATTAAAATGTTGAAACTGCATGGCAAAAAATTGACATATAAATGCATGTGTGACGGACAGGATTGGTTTTGGTTTTTTCCTCTCAGTAGGTGTTATGTGTTAGTCTGTTAGATAGAGGGATTTGTAAGCTATGGAGCTTTATAGTTCTAAGGTCAAAGAGCTGCTTCTGCTCCTTTGTGTCAGGCACTGAACTTATGACCCTGGACACTCTTCAGTTACCACAGATCTTCACATTCAGCTACCCTGAGGGTGCATCGCATGTTGCAGTTAACATCTAACATAAAAACATTTGGCATTTCTAAATCACTTCTTTCCCCTACGATGGCTGTTACTCACATTAACGTTCCAGAACACCCATTTTGAACAAGTGAGAGTAAAACATCTAGAGAAATTCATTATTAGGTAAGATTTATCTGGTACAAAGATTCTCTACACAACACTTCAAGAGTTCCAAAGTAGAGCTACCTGGCCTACAAAAATGCTTCCCTTTCAGATCTGTTTTTGCCTTTCTAGTTAGACTATTCCAGGATATTTAAAGCCTTTTAAGAATCTCAGCTAATAAAAGAAAAAGGAGAGAAAAACCAAATGCAAAAGTACAGACCCTGCATTCTGCAGTCCCACCATCTAATATGGAAAAACGAGTTTCTCTGTTTTGAAAGATATGCTAAGTATTACCTCCTTGTGTCGCCTTCAAGTTTTGCTTCATGAAATTATATCAGCGAATGTCCTCTCCTGAAAACAGTGCTATAAGCTGAAGTTGGAGCCATCTGGTCACTACTTACTGTACACCTAGCAGTTCACTTTGAGTAGCTGTCAGATTTAAATAAACAATATTATCGTGCTGAGTTGATTTTTTCCCCTAAATTGCACCCAGTCTTTTTGAGGCTGGTCCTTTGTTAAAAAAGAGGCTACAAAATCTGTATTACAAGAAGGTGTATGATGCCTATAAACCAGAAAATGAGGGAAAAAGTGTATAGAAATGAGTATTTTCTTGTCCCTGTTGTCATCATTAGGAAATTAATGTTTACAGTTGAGATTTCCCTGTCATCAGTAAAGGCGCTGCAACAGAACAGAGGGATGCCAAAGACACATTATACTTTCTGTCTGCATTTTTAATTCCTGCATTAGACAGCAGATACAGCAAATCAGGAAGTTTAACTGATATTCTTTAGGGGAATGAGGATATGAAAATATGATGAGTACAACATTCAGGTTAAGAAACTAAATCTCAGAAGGCAAGAAATATAGCCCAAGAGGAGCTCAAAGCTCCTCTGCCTTAAATATGGTCTTAATGATTTTGTAGTAAATTATATTTTTCCACAAGAAAATTAGTTTCATATTTCTTAGGGCAGCATAGAAAGGTAAGAAAGGCTGTGAATGTGTTCTGTCTCTTCTTTCTACGGCCTGCAGGAAAGCTGAGGCCCTACGAAGACACATTGTCACAGTGTATCGCAAGGCACTCACTGGCTACACTGCTGTATCCACAGTACCGTGTGGGAGGGGAAGGCTGTACCTCAGAAGGAGACAAATTCAAAACTGTGCTTTTCTTTGTATATCCAGATGCCCAGAGAAGTGCTCATCTCCCTGAGCATCTCTCCTTGGGATTTCCTGAGCTCAGACCATCTTTCTAAATGACAGCTAAAAACCAAACTCAGTTTGGAATAAACTAAACTTTTCCACTGAGCATCTAAAGCTGTATCCCTTGAGCATCCCAACATTTGAATAGCAATCTCAAGATTGAAGCAAAAGATGGATAAAGATGGCAGGTGAGCTGAGCCTTCCATGTTTAAGATCAAGCTCCATGAGTGATGAAACATCAGAACCACTCACCAAATGTAATTAACTCAGTGACAAGTGGCTATGCTGGCAGTGTTTGAATATATAAATTTGGAGTGGTAGCTCTTCCCAGTGTATCTCTGTGGCTGCAAACTCAAATGCCCAGTGATAATACAGATAAAAGAAAGTGTCACTAACTGCTTTAATATTTCTAGCATGTAAAACAGTACTGCCACGGTTGTGAACTGTGTCGGGAAATGACAGCTCACATACACACACATTGGTTTATGCATTTTATGCTGCCTACATAAAATATGCCTGCATACCTTAAGACATATGTAAGCAAACTGGCCACTGGCCTCATCTCCCAAGCAGCTCCATATCAGGACATCAGGTGGTGTTGTGGTTTAAGCCGGCAGGCAGCTAAACACCACACAGCCGTTCGCCCACTGTCCCCCCCCTGCAGTGGGATGGGGGAGAGAATCGGGGGGGGGGGGAAGTAAAATTCATGGGTTGAGATAAAGACAGTTTAGTAGGACAGAAAAGGAAGGGAAAATAATAATAATGATAATAATGATAAAAGAATACACAAAGCAAGTGATGCACAATGCAATTGCTCACCACCTGCCGACTGATGCCCAGCCAGTCCCCGAGCAGCGGCCCCCCTGGCCAGCTTCCCCCAGTTTATGTACTGAGCATGACGTCACATGGTATGGAACGTCCCTTTGGCCAGTTTGGGTCAGCTGTCCTGGCTGTGCCCCCTCCCAGCTTCTGGCTGGCAGGGCATGAGAAGCTGAAAAGTCCTTGACTAGTGTAAGCACTGCTTAGCAACAACTAAAACATGGGTGCGTTATTAACTTTGTTCTCACCCTAAATCCAAACCACAGCACTGTACCAGCTACTAGGAAGGAAATTAACTCTATCCCTGCCAAAACCAGGACAGGTAGATTCCTGCAGGAAAGCAGGTTCTGAGAACAGCCATTGTTGTCCTGTATCAGGGCATAGCATTGTCCATATGGGGTTAACGTGAAGCTATTCTACCTCAAGCAGTGGCCACCTAAGTCCCCACAAGCCACATTCTTGCCAGTCTTCTCACCATGATGGTTATCCTCAGCACTAGAGGAAGAAGCCTGATGGTGGTGACCTGGTGATGGTGTAGCCTGCTTCTGTTCCCTCCTCCAGTCACATCTCTGGCCAAAACACCATGTGGCACCATCCTTAACTACATTGGGTAACCTAAGGGAGTGGTAGGCACAGTCAGGATACTCTGCTCTGTGTCTCTCTCCAGTCCCACATAATTTACATTTTTGATCCATTGGTCCTAACCCTTTCACCGTTCTTTATTTGTTATTTCCAATGATCATTTGGCTTTCCCCAGGTCTGTGTCTTTACAACTCCACCTCACCTTTTCTTTTTTTTCTTTCTTTTTTTCTTTTTTCTCCTAGGTGATGGGAAGTGACATTTCATTTAGTTAAGAATGCTTCTCTGACTGGGAAACCAGCAGGAAGAGTATGCCCTTAAACTGGCTGGGGAAGGCAGTGAGTGTGTGATGCTGCTCCATAATACTTCTCCCGCCTCTAGTTATTTACAGCTCATAGACTTTCTGAGCTTTTTGTGGATGTGTGCTGTTAGTAACACTCATTGGATTTCTCTCCCAACAGTTTGGGCAGTCCTTCCTTGAAACCACGTATACTTTTAGCACCCACAGCTCTCTTTGGCAGCAAGTTCCCCAAGACTACAGACAGCTTCCATCACACCTTCTGAATCCTGCTTGAATCAGCTCCATGAAGTGTCCTCTATTGCTTCCGTTGGGAGAAAGAGTTTGCTTCTTATCTATCTTTTCCCTGGCATGCATCTTTTTATGGACATCCCCCTTAAATTGTTAGGGACAGGGTTAATTCACTAGTCACTGTATTTGAAAAGAATGAAAAGCAGAAGTCCAGATCTGAAGTACAATATTCAGCAGGTAATTATATCTATTAATTTTATAGTAAGACAGTACAAACATATCACTGCTCTATGACCTGTTTGCAACTTTTTCTGTCTGAGAAATTGGTTTTTCTTCAGAAAACAACGTTTGGCTCATTAAAACTAAAACAACAATCCTACACCCTGCCTCAAAAAGCCTCTTTCTAACTAAATTTCATTTAATAAGACAGCATCTTATACATCTCATTGATTTTACTCCCACAGACAAAAAGAATTAGAATTATTTGAAGGAAAAAATGAACTCTTAGTCCTATTAGTGTCCATGGTCTTGTTTTTCAATATCTACATGCAGTCAATTTATATGGTCTAAAGCATCATGACCATTTCAGTTCTATGCAGTCAATCACAACATTTCTTTCAGAGCTAAAATAGCCGAGATCAAGGGAATCTTCAAAGCTGTGAATGTATCAGATAGTGTGCCATTTATAATTCTGGATTTGACAACTAAGGCACCGCATGTGGCAGAGGTGACTTGAGATTTCATAAAGTGACCACAATATTTGGATACCCAAAGGATATTTGAGTATTCAGAATATTTGGATACACAAAATATCCTAACTTTGAGGCATCGAAAATCAGAGATATTAAGTTCTCTCTGGCTGGTATTCAGAAGTAGGTAAAGCCTTCTGAAAACTTAGGTAAAATTTGGCTAAAATTAAACGTGTCGTATGGTGTGCGTATGGTGTATAAAATTCCATACTCCTTTCATTTTAGTGCAGATATCTTACTACTGACCAAGCTCTTACTGGGACAGTAGCTCTGACGTTATTGGTATAAAGATATATTTGAAACACGGCCCATAACAAGGCCTGTAAGAGCATGAAACCATCTCTAGCAAATAACTTGAACTAACGTCAAACTAGGTTACTCAGATTTTACCTCTGAGTTTTTACCAGTGTCCCATTCTCCTGAGCCAGCCAAGTGCTATCTTCTGCTTTCAGGGAAGGGAACAGCCTGGGTCACCTGGTTCCACTAAGGTAGTGAGAAATATGGGATTTCCTGCAGGGATGATGGCAGCTTCTTAGATATGGGTCCTCCATGAGGCTAGAACCAAATTTACAGTCCAAATCCGTAGTTAAACCTCCCTTGAATCACTCGGCTGTTGGGTATTGCATTCCTGATATGCCAGCAGATCTTCAAGTCTGAAAGGAGCTGTTTGAAAAGCAATGAAGATGGGTCATCTCTTGCTTCAGCTGACCCCTCACGGATTTGCTATCTCAATCCTTTGCCTTGGGCAGTTGGTAGGTGATGAATAGTCCCAAACTGAGCGATGCTGGTGTGCGCTGGTACACAGTTCACAAATAAGGAGAGTTTATACCAGTGATACCTTTAATATTGCATGGAATACCACCCTCTTTGGCCTGGAGGCAATCCTTACTGAGAATCAGCATCTTTGTCTTAGAGGGGAAAATTAGGCTGTCTGTATTACTTGTGAGCATTGCATTTCCATGGGTGAAGCTGAAGATAATAATCATAAGAAAGCAATGACATCCACCTCATCTCCCCAGTAAAAACTTCAGGATAATAAGTAAAGATTTATTTCTACCAAATATGCATTATTTGTGTTTGCCTTCATGCACAGCCAGGCTCTTTTCCAGTTTTACTGTGGCTGTATGTGTAACCAGATAATTAGAAACATCAGTGATAATGTATGGTATACACTGTAAGATGACTTTCAATGCTTTAATGCAAAAACCCACTAGTTAATCAGAACTTGGCACGTTTATGCACAGGCAGTTAAATCTACGGACAGATATCTGCATAATTCCTGATTTCCAGAAAGCTATCAGACTCCCTTGGCCCAGCCAAAATTGGGAAAGTGTGGAAACCAATTACCTCAATAGTAGCAATTTAATTTTGCTTTTTTTTTTTAATTCAGACCACTTCTTTTGTCTCTCCTTTCAAGGGGAAAACCAAGTTTGATTGTTTTTTTAATAAATCAGCCTTCAGGCTGTACTGAATACAACTTTAGAAAGCTTGCTGGGGTTTTTTTATGATGTACTTGAGGGGGGTATGTTGAACTCTGCATGACTTGTGTTAGCATGAGAAGAAAACTCAGAACTGCACGGAGATGTTATCTCAAGAGAAGATATTTTTATAGCAAACATTATCTTCATAATATGTTTTAATTCCTCTGCACTTCAAAATGGTTGCTGCAGATTATTGCATGAATAGTGTTCTGCTTATGCTCTGCTGCTACGGGCTCCAAATGTATTTGGACTTCTGTTTGTTTACTCACCCACTGCCTTTTACAAAGAATAAAGCTCTAATAAGCTATAATGTGTTTGTTTCAAAAGTAGTTAAGTATGGCAAATTGCACAGCTAGATGTTTTTCAGTTTTCTTTTTGCCACCTGGAAACCTATATAAATTATTTTTTATTGATGCATGGCACAACATATGGAAGATTTACAACGGATCCTGGCTTACAGAGCCAGCAGAGGCTGCAGCCTGACCTGTGGGTCCTTCAGGGCTGTGTCAAGAGGAATGTGCCAGGGTCAGATCTCAGTGGTAAAAGGCTGCCTGCAATTTCCACACAAAGGACTATCTGAAAATCAGTTAGGGAAAGTGGATCATTCTGAGGATTGAAATAATAGAAATAGGATGGGATTCAACAGTACGTTGTTCAAAGTCATTAATTCAGAAGCTAATAACAGGTTTTGAAGCTCTACAGTGAGAGCTCTTCAGCAGGAAAGAGCCCAAGAGCGGAACATTTTGGGCTGATTAGTTCATCACAGGGGAAAAAAAACAAAAGAGACATGCCAAAGCTGTGGACATGAAAGAGGCAAATAATTTAGGTGAGGAGTTTTCCGTGGAACTGAACTAAAATGTACAGAGCAATGGGACCTCACCTGGAATGCTGCTTACAGTATTGTTGCCTACCATGTTGTAGCCAGTGCAGGTGCCCAGGTGCTGGCGGCAGCAGCAGCAGCAGCAGCAGCAGCAGCACTGGGTGGGCTGCAGGGGTGGCCCCTGTGAGGAGGGGCCGGGGCTGCCCCGTGCCGGACACAGCCGGTTCCAGCCGGCTCCAAGGGCCCCACCGCAGGGCACGGCTGAGCCCCTCAGCCACGGGCGGGCGCCTCGGGGAAAGCCTGGCTGAGAAAGGGCAAAACGCTGCCCTAGTGTTTGTCTTTTTGTTTCCCACTAGCTCAATCAGTAAGTAAATATTTATTTTAATTAGCCATAAATTAAGTTAATTATCCCCAAATCAGGTCTGTTTCACCTGTGATGGTAGTTGGTAAGTGATATCCCTGTCTTCATCCAGACCCACGAGCCTTCTCATTCCTGTTCTCCCTATTTTCTCCCCTCGTCCCACTAAGGTGGGGAGTGAGCAAACAGCCAACAGCTGGCTGGGGGTTCTGCTGCTGGCCAAAGGCAAACCCACCACACAGGCAGGGGGTGACTCAGAGGACTCGGATTGATGGCAGTCCAGAAATATACAAACACAGAAACATACCAAGCGTGAAGGAGAACAACTGAAACAAATGAACAATGTTTGCAAGGGAACAAATGGGTAAAAGTGGAACTGATGAATACATTTATATTACAAACTCGAAGGGGGTGATTTTTAATCCACAAATCTGAAAATCTCTTCTTCTATGAACAGAATGGGCAAAAATATGAAAAACAGCTAGGACAACAGAACCATTTGAAACAAACCCAATCGTGGTTAATTCATAACCTGGCTTAATCACAGTCAGTATCTGTATTAGCAGTAGACAGTTCCTGTGACATGTGAAGTCTCCTTTTTTTAGTAAGTGAGAGAAGTATTTCATCTAAAGAGAAAACCCTAGGATACTTGAGATATGATTGAAGAGATCAGAATATTAATTTAAAATCTGAAGTAATTTCTGGAAAATGAGGAAGATTTCATCCCTAAAGGTACACTTTTCTGAGAGCTCCTTCCAGTGGGATTGAGACTCCTACTTTTTTTCAAGCCTATAAGCAATACAGAATATTACAAATAACATCAGGACCAAAGTTGTTCTTCACCAGAATTCAGCTTGAGAATGAAGGAGCCCCCAATGAACACGCTGTAGAATAGGATCAGTTTAACAACAACAGAGTCATTTTAGAATTTCATCAATAATGTGTACTCCGCACACCTATTAAAGGCTAACTGAAGGCATTGTTGCTGCTGCACATTCAATAACATGTGAGTCCATCAGTGCATTTCTCCTTGCTTCCAGATGACAGCATGTTTCAGTTGTAAAGGGGATCTTGGATTATCATTCAAAATCCACTCTACTGAGACCAACTACAGCCTCCTAAGTGCTTTTTGGAGTCCTTTGCTTTGTTCAAAAACTACTTCAAAGCTAAAGAAATGTCCCTCTTGAAGAAAGACATTTGCTTCAAAAGTTTTGTGTGTTACTATTACAGACAGTTATTGGGAAAGGGCAGAGAACACTACCATCAATTCCCAGCTCAAGCAAAAACTGCTTTCTAGGAGGCTGAGCAAATCCATTAGCTCCTTTTCTCCAGCAGAAGTGAAAATGTAAATCCTTACACCTGTAAAGCGGAGACAAAACCATTTCCTTGCCACAGAGGAACGCGCCATGGTTACATAACTTGACTAAAATGCTAAGCGCTAAAGTGATTAGGGTCCCAGATATTTAAAGAAAGAAATCTCATTTTCGTAGAAGATTTTCAAATAGAAGAACAAAGGTCCAGCAAATCGAGTGTGGAAAACAATCCTCCACTGTCCCCACTCCCAGCAAGCTAGATGAACTTAGTTACCTTTCACAACACTGATTTCTATGGTGCTCTGCTGGAAAGCTGCCAAAGCTATAGGCAAACAGAAACTGATTCAGCTACTCAGAAGGAACAGAGTATCTGGGAATAGGAAAATTATCTATGTAGGAGGTTTGCCAGCAATTTCAATAAATTAAACACCAGAAGATAACACCATGAAATGCAAAAGTCCTCTTTAATTAAAACCTCAATTTAAAAAGTATGTATATACATTTAGCTTTATAAAATAAAGACAGCAGAGCTGCTAAGAAGGCTCAGAGTTGCTAAAACTCTGGAATAAGCACGTTTTAAAAATTAGATTTCTAAATGAGATTTAGAGCTTAATGGGGTCACAACTGTCTTGACTAGTCTTAGTCCAAATAAGCGCAAAAGAGATACACACCATTTTTGGAAACTACAAGAAAACCACTGATGAAAACCTCCACACCAGCATGATACAAATTAATTGTTATTTCTCTTCCCCTTGGGTTGCGAAAAGAAGTGAGAATGTTAGTTTTAAGAATCAAGAGTTCAGGAAGTAATTTACAGAAGCACAGCTTCTTCAGAATTCAGATGTGTTTAAATTAGGTGTCTGGTCCTTGTATAGACTAAGGGGAGAAAGAGAGACTTTCAAGGTAATGTTCAGAGCACCTAAGGTAGTATATCTTGCTCTTGTGCCACTTTCTACTGGACCTTCTCTGCATCCATGGACTACAAAGGTAATACCTGGAGCCCAATATCATAATTTACAGTCCTAAAATAGCTAAAGAAAGTGAGGCAAAACAAAGATCAAGTGAGATTTTTCTCTTGTTCAAACTGACACCAGCAATTTCTTGCATTATTGCCAGACCATTGTTGCATAGCTAGCATCATGTCTTGCGGGAGAGGGAAAGGCCTCTAATAAAGTCCATTGGATTTCTGGATAGACTATTAATTTAAAAACATTCATTTTTTTCTCCCCTTGAGCTTTAATCCTCCTTCTTTGGCATTTTTTATTCTCTACCCAGCGGAACCAGGTAGGGATGTATTATTGAAATGTTTATAGTTTTCTCCAGAAGAAAATAAGTAGAGTTAATGTAGTAGATACACTTCAACATCTTCCACACAGCAACCATTATGATGTGGCAATATCATTTACTAAAGCGGAGAGAAGGTAAGAGGGGCGTGTTGCAAGTGATGTGGTGGGTGAAGTGGCCCAAGTGCAAGAGTAGGGTGTAGGAGATCTGATTGCTCTGCTGCTGGTCTACCAAGGGACTTTGATGCACAATGTAAAATGACTTTATTACTCTCCCTGTAAGTAAATTGAAGTTAAAGATACTGAGACCCACCTTAAGTCCTTCATGCTCTTTGACAGAAGACCAAATGTTGTCACAGTTTTATGGCATCCTGAAAAGTTACCCACAACTGAAAGATCAGCCTTGGTCTGGAGAAGAATCCCAGGTACCAAACATTGGGCTCTCATGAATAGCTTTTCATTGTATGTCTTTCTTTAATGAGGGAACAAGCAGCTTGAGGTAACGAGCTGTTTCCAAGAAAATTAATAGGACTGCTCATCCAACTAATTCACTACTCATCTTGGTAAAATCAGGCATCCAGGATTAAAACCTAAATTATTCTTTACATTAAATTTTGACTTTTTAAATCAGAACTTTCCAGGTCTTCTACCAGTTACCACTATGTTTTTATACTTTCTGGGAATAACTAAATTTATTTTTCTATGTCCTTAAATAGAAGCTGATGTTGTCGAGGTGTTAAGGACATCTTCATGGAATCTTGTGTACTCACATTTATACTTTAAACACTTCCAAAGGCGCTAAAATCAGAGGACCTGAGGTCCCTATAATCTGTGGAAAGAGAGTGGTGTTTTAACATGAAACTGAGAACACATCAATTAGATGCCTGGAAAGGTGAACTGACTACAAGCAGCAGTAACACACAGGGCTGCCAGATACAGAGCATGGGTTTACAGACTCGTCGGCCGGCATCCCTTCCATGTGATAGCATTGTCCCCACAAAGCTCATGTGCTCCACAGTATGGTCAGAGGTGCTCAAGCCAAATTAACACATGCCTTGACTCCTCTGTAGGGATCCTGGCAGTGGATCCCATCTGCTAACATGACACTTCAGAACAGAGGGCAGCTTGTTTCTAACAAGGACGTATTTTCTTCTGAAGCAGAGAGTCCTTGTTCCCCACAGCACCTCAGAACAAGGAAAGACTGAATGTTCAAACTGAAGTCCCCTCTTCATCTTCATCAGGTAAATCTCTCAGTGAATCTTTACAATGGTGCTGGCACTGTCAGTGTTAATACTGTACCTGCTTCATGGCTAAATGGAAGGTGCTAGTCTACGTGGATGCCAGTCTAGTAAATATATCCAGGGCTAACTGATGCTCCAGGGAGCAATTTCAACTTTGCAAAAAGGTACTCTCAGACATACAGCAATCATCATCTTGAAAAAAAAACAAAACAAAAAAACCCGAAACAAAAAACCCAAGCATTCGATTGTCTGGGTAGCAGGCATTTGAAAAATCTTATTGTTGTAAGCAATAACTGTAACAAAGAACAGAATTGCTGCTTGTAGAGTAGGAGGAAAAGAGTTCAAAATGAATGAACACAACTCGTTGGTTGCAGTAACCTCTATGAAAAATCTGCTTTCTAATTCCAGAAAACCTCTAATCTACTAATAGAGAAGCATATGCTCTATTTTAAGCTCTATATAATGTAATGGATAGCTAAAATTGCTTCAAAAGAATAAGAAACAGTATCAGCCAATATGTACTGTAAGTCAGACAAGTTATTTATTTCGTCAGCACTTGGAACATACAGCTGCTCATGTTAGTATTTCACATTCACCATTACATTTATTTGCTTACTTACAAATTGGTATGAAGTGCTACTTCTCTTTCCAGCCAAATAAATTACAAACTGTAGATATCACAAACATTATACAGAAATATGAATTACACGTGAATGGGACACAAGGATGAGAAGGAGGGGAGACAGAAAGAGGTGCTCACTCTTAAAGATTTAACCCAAATTCTGCTAAGAGGATCTGAAGGCTTGGAAGTCTGTGCTGCATGTTGTGTACAGTAACATATCCACTCGGTTTAATATTTGCCAGGCAAATCACAAAGCCCTCTCAGGCTGCAGCAGCATATAATCTCCTTGAATGTTTTTCTGAGCTCCTGACTCCGGAATGCATAGATGAGTGGATCGATGATGGAATTGCACATGATGAGGATGAGGTAGAAGTTAAAGTGGGACATGAAGCACACACAGTAAGGGTTGTAGGGGCAGGAGATGTAGAAAATCAGGTGCAGGAAAAATGGAGCCCAGCACACAACAAAAACTCCAATCAGGATGGTGAGAGTGATGGCCCCTTTCATGTTGGCCCCTTGGCGAATAGGGCCAGTCCCTGGAAGGACAGCAATCTTTTTGATGTGCATCCGAGCCATCATGAACATGTGGACATAGAGGGATGCCATAAGAATGAGCATAGTGAAGAACATGCTAATAAGGCAGATGATGACAACACTGCTGTCAGAGTAAATGATGAACAAAATGCCTGAGACTGTGCAAGCAGCCCAGATGCATGTGATGATGACCCCTACGCGCTTCACCGTCATGATATTATGGTACTGGAGGGCGTAAAAGATAGTAAAGTACCTGTCCACTGCTATTGAGAGGAGACTGCAAATTGATGCAAGCAAGGAACTGCAAATCACTGAGTCAATGACATTGTCAATGTTTATGGTAAAGCTCTGTGCATCTGTGTCTGTATTGTTTAGCAGCGTGATGACAATAGTTTCTGATCCATTAGATACACTCACTAGCATGTCAGCCACTGCCAAGCTACAGATGAAGAAGTACATGGGCGAATGGAGGTTCTTGTTCTTGGCTATCGCCACAATGACCAAGACGTTCTCCAGCAAGCTGATGATGCCCAGAGTCACAAACACTTCAGGGGATACAAAGAGTTGCTCGTAGCAGCCTCCAGAGGAGTGGCCCTTTGCATTGGGCTCGCTGGCACCTCCATGCAGTCCGTAGCTGTGGTTCCAGAAATGGAGAGGCTGGAGTGTCCCACGGTGCTGGGTGAAATTCATGTTATGGAGATCCCCTTTCACCGTCCTGCTTTTAAAACTCCTGTTCCTTTTGCATTCCTTTGAAAACCTTCTTTGGCTTTTCAGCTTGGGAAGAAAAGAAAAATAAGCCAGCACTGAGGCAGGTAGCAGTTCAGAACACTTTGACTGCTGTTACAAAATAAGGTTTCAAACTCAGAAATACTGGTTTACTCTCTCACAGATGCAGTTTCTGATCATCCTCACATTTACCTTGGTGATCTATGCCACAGAGTCCCAACAGTCTGTAAGCGTGCATCAGATTCTCCCCTGTGGTCAGTTCCCGTTTAGTTCACTGGTATGCTGCAAGGTTTTTTTGTTCCCTTCCATTAACAGAGGCAAACGTAAAATGCCCAAGTGACTGCTGCGGAGCAGAAACTAATTTCAAACTGCAAGCACCGGTCTCGCTGTCAGACAGGGCATGCCAGCTGCCTGTTTTATGGTGTGTGGAGGAGAAAAATATTCAGGGCACTCTCCGCCTCTGCTTTGCGTTCCAGCCAATGGGGCTCGGGAGCCGCAGAAAGTCGAGGGGCTGCTGATTCTGAGCCACTCTGAAACATCACACAGCACAGTAGACAGATGCAGCACAAGTTACCAGTAGCTACAGGAAAGCAGATGGGCTACCAGAGATCTGTTTCCCTTCTTTAACTTCTCAGAATAGTATTTTAATACTGATTTTTAATTAGCAATCTTACAGAACTGTACTAGCAATCTTACAGAATTCCTGCAGCTGAACTGATGGCTTTTTATTTTTCAGACTGTGACTTACTATGATTTATTCTTGCCCCTTCTGTGGCACAAAGTTGCTCTGCCTTGTATGTGTGGCAAAATAGGAAAAGGACAAGGAAGCAAGAGAATACTTATTTCCTCTTGGTTCTCTCTCCCAGATCTTCATTGCATTGCTAACTTTCCTATGCCTTAGTTGTCCATTTGCAAGATGTGTTGCTGCAAGGTTGCATTATACTCTCTAAGCTTCTTATCATTTTTAAGAAATGGAGACCATCTAAGGATCAAAAACAGAACAAGGAGCCAAAGTCACAAATGGCTTAATAAATTGTCCTAAAGAAAGTAGTTTTTCCCAGGTAATAGCCTTCTTCATTGTCTTACTTCCAGGAAGGAAAAGATGATGGAGTTGATTGCAGAAGCCCTGTCGCCATCAGGAATTAGGATGTTGGGCAGAAAAAGAAAAGTCAGTATTTCGAATAGATGAAGGAAAGCAACAGGAGACAAAGTTGCAACCTGTAAGAAATGGGGCTCATACAATGGTGATGACACAAAGGCATCAATAAATCTCCTAAAAGTCCATCTGGAGGGATGTCCCTGTGCTTACCTGGCATGAGCTGAAAGTCACTTTGTGTGCAGTCTGCCAAGGAAAGCCCTCGAGAAGAAGGAGGAAAAGAATGCCAAATGAATATGAAGAGACAGGAAAAAAGTTGTTTTGCTGTTTCCTCTTCAAGCATTGCAATTGAGGATTGAAAAACAAATATACTGAACAAAGCCTAAAGTACAGGTGGATTTTAAAGCTATGGAAGCTATAGGAAAGTCAATCACTACCCCTGAGTGATGCTTGCAAGGAAGTTGTTTGAATGAACATTTCCAGTCAACTACCAGGAAGGCTATGGAAGGGTCTGTATCTGATGCAAGAGTCTATTTTCTTCAACTTCTCAAACTTTTTTCATCTTCTATGCATTAGCTGGTTTTAAAACGAACAGCTATAGACACAGGAATACAACATGTGTGTGGAAGCACAACTATCTGTATTCAACATCCCAGCACCAGGGTGAAGCATGATTTTACTTTCACATTTGGATTTGCTATAGATCTATGGTTATAAAGACCTATATCAGAAGAAAAGCCTCAGCCAATTATTTCTGGGCCTTTCCCCAGACAGATTGCTTCATAAAGCTGTAACACAAACATCCAAGACAAACAAAATAACTTGCGGCACAGGAAATCCCACATTTATCAGTTTGGAAAACATCATTCACCAGCTGTATCCTTGCAATGAAAGAATAGCTTGCTGCTGAGAGGGTGAGATTTACTTTCCTATCAAGACATAATGCAAGCCAAGATTCAAAAAGATTTATTATCTAGTTACTGATCCCTGGGCCAGTATACACTAAATCCTGCCACAGACAGGACTTGCATACCTAACCCTTAAGGACATAGCTACAATGTGAGAGCGGTGAGAAAATTTATATAAAGACTGACATGGGAGAGCAGCATCTCCCCAGACAAGGTATTTTTCTACACCTGCAGCCAGAAATGTGTAATCTTCAAGTTATCCTAGGGAAGCAGCCACTCAGCATCCCTTCCTTCATCACCCTCCTCCATGCTGGAAGTGCCCATGGCACAGGGATCTCTCCCCTTCACCTACTTAGGTGGAGCCAGAGCAGGAGAGGCTGGCAAGAATAGAGAAAAGCTACCTCCAGAGGATACTGCCCCATTTGCTCCAGCTGTCTGTCTGCCCATCCCTCTTCTGGCTCCTCCCTTTCTCTGCACATTATCTCTGTTCTCATCCCCATTTATCTTTCCATTTACTATCTCTTTTCACCCAGAAGCTATCTAGACAATGTTCTATGCTTGATTTTCCTCTGGACGTGGTCATAAAAATGCAACATTGGTTATAACAAAGGAAAGAAAAGGACACTTCTCTCCCACCCACAGCCATCACTCACCTCAAAATTTCTACTTATGCTCTGCATTCTTGGGGCAAGGTTGTTTTGGTGTGTTAGCCATTCATATTTGTGGGATGAGGGTACATGACTGGAAGCAGTAGATTTATGGTAGCTTAGCAACTCAGTTGAAGCACTGAAGAGGCGATGTACCATTAGCCTGCTCTGACTAGAAGGTAAAACAAGTTATATGAGCACTTTTTTTAAATGAGAGAAGATGTATGTACGTCTAAATACTTCCGTGGTAGAAGATGGATACATGCCCCTGGCTCCCACTTAACAAAAATCAAACCATATAATGTTAAAATCATTCAAAGGATCCTAGCTCTCTCATGCCTGAAAATATGTCAGTATTTCAAATTTTTTTAGTCATAGATAACAGGAGTATTGCCTAAACTGTTTATTAAATTTTAAAAACCAAAGCTGAGCAAATATTTCTTTCAAAAGTGGTGGCTGGCAGGCTTTTCAGCACCATGGAAAAACAGCCATGGCTGCAGAAAACTATAAACTGGTAACAGTGATATACTAATATGAGCTTCAGCTCTTAAGAGAAATAAAACATCAACGAAGATTCGATACCAGCCTACCCTTTTAACATAATGAGGAATCATAGGATAAAAGATATTATTTTTTTCTGTATTTAAAAATGGCCATTTTAAGACTTCCTCCTACACAATTCTCCCATGTCCTATGCTCTGTTTCCAGCTACTCCCTGATGCCCACCCTCCAGATAGGGTTATAGCCATCTCCACCTCACAACATTTTGAAGGACTGAATTATCCTCTAACAGTTGCTTTTGAAAGTCAGAAGAAAGTGTTCACTGGCATCAGTAGTAAGCAGATAAAATCTCAGTAGTGATACAGGAAGACAAGCAGAGTCATGAGCAGGATGTATAGATCCACTATGGGAGAAAAAGAAAGGTAGAGGGAGTCAGCACAGGCACTTCCCTGCTCAAATGCACAGCCTGAGATCTCTTTGAATCCCATGTCCATGTTGCTCATGCACAGAGATATTTACCACTTCAACAGCTGTCACTGAAAACAGAGCAGGGATTAATCAATCCCTCAGAGTTGTGCGAGTGTGCCAGTACTGTGCAAAGGGTGCTGCTGCATTTACATGCGCAACATAATTGAAAGACGTTTTTGATACATGTGCTCAGATCCAGTTTTTCAGTGCATTCAAAACCTCAAGTCCATAACACGGTAAAAAGACTGTAGTATGTTTTAGCATGCTGATTTTGAAATATAAAAGGACCCAGACAATGAAACTTTGGAAGCTTCTATGAGATTTTAGCCTCCATCATCTCTCTATACTACAGCAAAGGCAAATGCCGCCTAACACTCAAAATACTCACCAAAAATGGTTCAAATAATGCAATGTACTTTTCCATCCTACCCACAGACATCACTGGAAGAAGCATTTCTTTGATTCTTTCTAGTTCCAGTAAATTAGCATATGAGCAATATGGAGACACTTGTTTGTTCCTGTATTTGGCCTGCTAGGTTTTTAAGTTGGTCCCTGAACGTATTGTTTTATTTTCCAGCAAGTCTCATACAAGCACGAAGAGACATATCAATACAGACCTGACTATCATAAACTTCAGATGCTACCCTAGGATACGCAGGAATACAGAGGAGAACTGATACTCATTTTTGATGAAGTAAAGGTGATGTCTGCTGCAGATAGCAAAGAAATCCACATGGTAGAAGATCACTAGTTCTGCAGTATGGAACATGAGATGTTTATGTGTAATGTTACTTTCACAGAAAAAAATATGATTGTAGACCAAATAAATTATTATTCTTTGTGCTTGTACAAACAAGTTCAAAGAAAAAGTAATGAATCAGTGGTGGTGAGGTCTTAGTCAATCAAGAATAAATTGTGTAGTCAAGCTTCTATTCAGAGTCACTGAAATGTTGGTTGGATTGGACTTCTGGAAGCCATCTCATCCAGCTTCTGCTTTGAATGGGACTGCCAGCAATATTGGATCAGATCAGCTGTGGCTTTGTCTAGCCAAGTCTTGAAAACTTCCAAGAATGGAGATCCCACAGCCTCCCTGGATAACCTGTTCCTGTTCTGCACTGCTTTTCTAGTTAAAAAGTTTTTCCTAATCTGAATCCCCCAAGACTAGTTTACATGCACTACAGAAGAAACAGAGGGAGCTGGACTGGTAAAGGTTGTTGAAGAGGAGGCTACGGGGTGATCTAATAGCAGATGAATCTAAGCTAATGAAAAAAAAGGTGCAAAGGTTATACAGCCAAGCTCCTCTTGGTAGTGCCGGGGAATGTAACAAGAAGCAGCAGTCACAGATTGTGGCTTGGGTATGTAACCTAAGTTCCTGCCCATCGTTACAGCCCTTTGATGAACCGTCTTCAGTTTCTCCACATCCCTTTTGAACTGTGGGGACCCGAAGTTGAGCACTCGTCCAGGTATAGCCTCACCCATGCCAAGTAGAGGGGAATAATAACCTACTTCAATCTGTCAGCTGTGCTTCTCCTAATGTAGCCAAGTGCCTGCTTTGCCCCGTTTGCAATGATAGTGCACTTTTGGCTTATATTCAGATTAACATTCAACATAACCCCTTGTTGCAGAAAGAGTGATGCACTTCACTTGCAAGACAGAAGCAACAATATATTTTATTGATATAAAACAGTGAGTTAACAAAGTTCAATGGTAAATGCAACAGTGGTTTAACAGGATTTGATGGCAAGGTACACTTGATCATTTACTGCATAGAGGACAGGGTCAGACAAAGCTGTCAGGGAGACCCTCCCGTTGAGTCATGAGGTTCAGAGAGGACCACCTTGCATTCTAAACTCCTTCTCAGAAAGGAGTCTAGGTGCGGTCCAGACTTAGTCCCAGACTTGGTCAACGGTTTATGTCTAAAGCATTATATATGCGCAATCAATCCTTTATATCACTTAGCTAAGATTACAAGTTTCAAGGCACTTATTCCCAATTCACTTACCAAGTATCTGACGCAGTAAGGATTCTCTCAACCTCGAGAAGGTGTCCTCGAGGAGGACCTTGAGAGGTGTCCCTACTCAAGGGGAGATCCTGGCGTACAGCCCACTGCTGTGCAGGAGAGGCCAATGGGCCCTGGGCTCCCCACTATTTATGGAGTAAGATGATTGACTTATAGTCATATTTGCATACCAGCAAGACGGCTGGGTCGCTACGCCAGACAGCCCTTGGCTACTGTGTTGCCATCTGTCTCCCCAAAGTCTACCTTAAACCAGATGCAACGCTGGCGACTACCACTGATGGTTATTGCTTGAGGAGTGAGGGGGAGCACACCGCCACACCCCTTTGCTGTCCTTTTCAGCAAAGCTGCTACTCAGGCAGTCAGTTCCTGTTGTGTACTGATGTATGTGGCTATTCCACCCCATGCAAAGAGCTTTGTACTTCTTGTTCACCTTCATAAATTTTCTGTTGACCCAATACTCATGTCTCCCAATGTCCCTCTGGATCAAATCTCTGCTGTTTAGTATGTCCACTATTCACCCCCTCAACTTACTACGATCTGCAAGTTTGTGATGGTGCATTCTGTATTAACATCCCTGTTAGTGATGGAGATAAGAAACAATAATTCCCAGTAAAGACCCCAGGGTACTCCATTTGTTCCCAGCTATCAGCTGGACTGTTGCCCAGTGTTCGGTACGTTGATCGCTACCTTTTGAGACTATCAGTCCAAGCAGTTTTCAACCCACCTGTGACATGCAAATGAAAACACTGGTCAGTGGAAAACTGGTCTAATACATTTTCATCTAGCCTTTTATTTTGGAGTGCTGATTGCCTTGTAGTCTTTGTAATTTATTTTTAACCTTTCTCACTTGAGGTGAAATCAGTTTTTAAGTCAAGGAACTTCAGTGTTGAGAGCAGGAGTCTGTAGCTTGCCTCTTTTCCTCATGTCTGTTAGAAGAGCAGGAGAAATCTTTAGCCAATCTGGTCATTGAAAAGCACAGAAATGTATATTCTGCTAGCAAATGATACATTTGCACTTAATTGAAGATGCTGTAAATGTGCAGAAGCAGAATGTTTTCCATTAAAATGGCATGAGGCGTGCAGAGGCTTTAAGCACTTAATCGTTTAAATCTGATCTCATTTCATGGAGATCTCTGTGATTATGGAGATCATTAATTTGCAGTCAATGCAGCAATCAACATCCTTGTCCTAGTCTTTTCTCCCCCATTCCATCCCTCCCAAATAATTAATTTTCTTTGACTTGCTTGTAGATTTAGGTGCTTGTCTGTTCAGACTCATCTGAAGCACTTTGTTCAAATGACTCCACAGTCTCCTTAGTGTTGATATCCCTTTCCAAATACCTCTCCAAAAGACATACAGCAGCATGCAGGATTAAGTACAAATTAAGCATTGCCATTCATCCAGATCAGCAAACCAAAAAACAATAAGCCTGAATTATTATTAGTGAGTTCCTCAGTTTGTTCTGTGCCAAAAAATAAGCTGTTAACCTGGCCTTTTCCTTTGTTCATGACCTTTGTATACAAATACAGCAGAGGAAATACTTCTAACAACTACACGCTCTTCTTCACTCCCTATATGCTCCCAAACAGAGCAGTTTTCAGCACTACCATTGCTTCTCTCACTTTAGATCATGAGATCATTTTGTATTATGAAGTTAGAATGATCTTCACTTTTCCAGTTTATCATATTCAGTTTTCTGCCATAATGATATTCAGTGTTTTTCTGTGTGAGAGTTGCAGTAGCATTTTATTCTAGCAGAGGAATGATCTAGTCAGTCCAGCTGTCTAACCATGAAAGCTTGAAAAATGGTATGTCTCATTACAGTTGAATGAGAAGTAGAGAACCAGGCAGAACAATTGACAGATCATCATTTAGTGAACAGCCCAAGGTTGCATTGTGGCAAAAAAGCAGCTGTTTTGGATGACGTCAAGTCACTTCAATTCAGTTTTTCAGAAAAGTCCTCGGAGTGGGGGTATAACCTACAGTTAATGTGAGATGGAAAGTTACTAACTAGCTTGAGTTTTGTCTTCCAGTCCATTCGCTTCTGAGGGTGATTGTTGTTATTCCAATGGAAAAGTCATACGGCCACTTCGACTCACACTGTAAAGTGACTGGTGCTGCACGTGCAAAAAGATTAGCAGGTTTGAAATCTGCTGATTAGGAGCCTCTGTAAATCAGGATTATTTATTGTCTGAATTAAGGAAGATACCAGTAGCTGTGGTCAGGGCCCTGTCTCCAGTGTGTGCGCCATCCTATAGTGCTGGATGGCATATGCCCTAAAAAGCTTATGCTTGCAGAGTTTTGGGGGCTAAAACCCTTTGGTGATGCAGGTGTGGAGGGCAATGAAATGCAGCTAGATCTGAACATGTCTGATAAAATAAGAGAGAACATTAATCCTACAGAAACCATAGTCTGATAGCAACTTGATGCAGAAAAAATATATTAAGGAAGTACAGTCCATTCACTCCAAAATAAACTTCAAACAACCCAGCATTTATTAATTCAGTATCGTAAATTTACACTCCCAATGGTTTACAGTTATGGGACCTATGTTTGAATCCAACTGGTTTGTGTTTAATGTCTATGGTTATAAGAATGCCAGTCTTTACTTCTATAGAAAATTCCTTGTATTGTTTCACTTATACCTTGATTCTCTGATTATGCATTTTGTGCATATGACAAGTTAAAAATTACTAGGCTACTGCTGTTACCATGAAATCATTTCTTTAGTACCTTTACAGAGAGAGTTGTGTGCTTAGTAGCCACTGTTCAAGGTGCATAATTTATGTCTGGAGGGGCTTACATATATACAGTTACTGAAACCCAGATTATTTTAACCCTTCCTGAATGTTCTGCACACACACACATATATAAAAAAAACCACTGTCCTGGTTTCGGCAGGGATAGAGTTAATTTCCTTCCTAGTAGCTGGTACAGTGCTGTGTTTTGGATTTAGGATGAGAACAATGTTGATAACACACCCATGTTTTAGTTGTTGCTAGGTAGTGCTTACACTAGCCAAGGACTTTTCAGCTCCCCATGCTCTACCGACTGAGAAGGCTGGAGGTGCACAAGAAGCTGGGAGGGGGCACAGCCAGGACAGCTGACCCAAACTGGCCACAGGGACATTCCATACCATGTGACGTCATGCTCAGCATATAAAGCTGGGGGAAGAAGAAGGAAGGGGAGGACGTTTGGAGTGATGGTGTTTGTCTTCCCAAGTAACCGTTACGCGTGATGGAGCCCTGCTTTCCTGGAGATGGCTGAACACCTGCCTGCCGATGGGAAGTAGGGAATGAATTCCTTGTTTTGCTTTGCTTGCGTGCGTGGCTTTTGCTTTACCTATTAAACTGTCTTTATCTCAACCCATGAGTTTCCTCACTTTTACCCTTCCGATTCTCTCCCCCATCCCACTGGCGGGGAGTGAGCGAGCAGCTGTGTGGTGCTTAGTTGCCAGCTGAGGTTAAACCACGACAACCACTTACTTCCATCTCAGTTCCATATGGTGCAGTCATATTCTGTATTGCCATATGCTCTCCCATGTAATTCAGTGTACAGGAGATAGGAGCTACTCCTCAAGAAAGCCCAAAGCAGCTTGAGCTCTGTTAACAGAGGTAGTCTCCAATTGGGTAGCTGCATAGTGGACTTTCATGGCTTCCATCCATTCTGACAGCTCCTCAAAGCACTCTGGTTTTTAGCAGAGATATTGGACAAATCCTGGACAGAGTCTGCCAGTTCATCAGGGAGTGCTTAACCTCCTTGTGAATTGTTTTCCTCCATAGGAATTAAATTATTTGAAAACAACTAGAAATACTGGAGTCATAATCTGGTATAAGACATAAAGTAGATGCACGGAGTCATATGACAAGTGAGTGTTAGCCAGCAGTGGTGTCACGATAACACTGTAGATAAAGGACAAACCTGAGAGTGCTGTCTTGAGATGAGCACATCTTCGCTGAAGCGCAATCCAAAATTGTCACACTTTTCTCTAAGAACTGGGCACAGAAAGGGAAAATACAAAATGTCTAGACTTTTGAAGAGCTATAGTGTGTCTGCAATGATTTGGTTTCTTGACAATCTTTTTACATCAGTCATCAACATATGGTGACAAGAATACCCCATTTCATCGTGTGACAACTGCTGCAACTGCTGGTACTCTTTCGAAGATCTCCGGTACTTTAAAAAGTCTGAATTAGAAGACTGTATTGATAGTAAAGCTGACTCACTGGAAAGCAGAAATTTTTATTTGCACAGCTCTTATAGAAAAAGTCTTAGAAAATTCAGGGGCATGAACCAATTCCATTTTTGAATAGCAGAGATGATCTGTGCTAGGTCATTACTCGGAACTTCTAGTCCTCACTGAAGGGTCATTTTTATTAAACTTGGGAAGAGCCTCCCTTCTTTTCTTTTCTTTTCAGAATGAGGAAGTGTGCACTATAAATCCTTTTCCTCTCTACAGCTGGCGTACAGATTTTATGGCTGCCTGTGACAGAGGCTGATAATTTTTTGTCATAGCAGACTTTCATGAAAAGGAAAGAGCGAATGGGTATATGAGAGCAGTGCAATAAATTACATGGAGTAGCTCTTGCCTTTATTGTGTTCAAAACTCCATATTCTAAGGTTGTTAGAAAAGGAACAGGAGGGAGAGGAGGTAGCCATGGTAGAAGAGTAACACGTGAATCACCTTGTCATGATATGGTGCAGAGCAGGATGGCTGAGAAATCAACCTGGGCTAGAAGATGCTTTTTCTTCAACAGAATAGATAGCACTAGTGGGGGTCTAAATCCTGAAAGTGAATTAAAGATTGATAAGGGCTCAGAGGCAGTCTTTTGTCTAGAGAACTGTGGGTGAAAGTACATCGTCTTTGAGAAGTGACCGAGAAAATCCCCAGAGACCTCAAGTCAGACCTGAAATCCTTTAACATATTAGTAATATTTCATCTGTCTTTGTACTGAAAAGAAAGAGATTTTGTTGAAGCTAAATGTTTAATTGAGAGATTAGAGGGTTAATTGAAACCTTTGAGAGTTAAACAGGAGTGGCCAGAGTAGTGGATGCTGTCCAAACAAACACTGCACTGTTGTTTTTTTTTCTTTGATTTTGGTCTTGGACCCAGAAATCATAGAAGGAGATCTTGCAGTTTATAGATGGAAGGGAGACAAATGAATTTAGGCCATCCAAGAGCTTATACTTGAAACAGGTGAAGACCTTCTAGTTGTATAGGAAAAAAAAATCTGTAAAATGAAAAGGAAAACCCAGGGATATCTTTGCTTGTCTATGAGATCTAGTTTGCTTAGACTTTTCATAGACAGCTGTTGTAAGCGGGTTAGAGCGGGTAAGAGGTTAGAACAGTAGGAAGATTTCCACACCCCTTGCTGGAGCCAATACTCTCGGGGAGAACAGGGAAAAAGAAAGTACCAAAGGATCCTGACATGCCATATGGCAGACTCTTCTATGGGAAAGGGAGTCTCTGCAGCTGTGTAAATTAGGATGTCAAATGGCTTGTGGGCAGGCTCGTTCAGTTAGCCCCCTACTCCAGAGTGAATTTCACTGTGACACTGTGTGAGCAACAGAGATGAGATTTCTTCCTCACGTAATGATGTGCAAGAACGAGGTAGAGAATTGTAAACATGGGATGCAAGGGAAACAAAGACAATTTAAATGCACATTACATTTCCTTTCCGGTAAAGGAAAACACAAAACAAGCTAAAATCCCTCCAGGGACTGTTAAGCTGAACAAGCTTATACTGATAAGCCAGCATGCTACACCTTGAGATACTGTACGTTGCTGCAGATAACTAAAAAAGTATCAAAAGGAAAAAATTGAAAAGACTTCAGAAATTAGTTAGGTAAAAAACATCAGAGAAAATTGAAAAAACTTGTAAAAAAACCCCCAAACAACCAAAGTGATTTTTCATCATCCTGGGAAGCTTTTAAAAGCTTACTCAAAATTAACATGGTAGATGTTAATTTTGTAGTTATCTAATGGTAGATAACTACATCCTGGGGAGAACTGTCTGATCTAGATTTCTTTTTGAGAAAGGCAACAATTTCCAACAATTATCGTTGCTAATATTAAATAGAACTTCCTTGGCATTGTATTTTAAGAACTCTGAGTGTTTCTTCTGGTTGTCTTCAAACTCGGTCAGATACACTAGCTAAGTAAACTCAGATCACATATTATGTGTTTTCCTAAAAAATGCTGTTTCATCGTTCTTTCTTTAATAAATGAAATTCAGAACTCCTTTGAAAGAAATCAAACAAGCAACTTTTTTTCCCTGCCTATGAGGACATTTTCTTTGTCATTTTAGAAAATGCTTATCAAAACAGGAGGAGAATAGTAAAATACAGTTACAGGAGTGAACTAGCTTATTTGTGTTACTAAATCTATATACATTATCACATGCTCAGTGACAGACTAATTCAGTTATAAACATAACTCCACATGATGGCCGAAAGTACTGAGAAAGAGAAAGTTGCAACACTCACCTAAAACAAGGTCATAGTTTCCTTAAGACAACTCTTCAGCAAAATGGAGTACCCCCGCTTACTTCAGATTATAAAGAGACATTCTTGTAGCTGGTAGAGCAGCTAAGATCCCCTGCCAAACCCACAGGCTCTGAGAAGCAAGGAACATCAGACAGGGAAGGAAAGCCGCCCTAGCTGCTGAGAAGCTACTGATGGGAAGGGCACAACCTTCCCCCTCAAGTTTTCCAGGTGTTATGTGTGTGGCTGTCATCTATTGGGAAGAGCAAGCACTGATAAGTCCTGGAAGACTTTTATTTAAAAATAGCTCTTATAAGCATCTCTCTATATGGGTAACTAGTAGTATGAAAAGGATTTTCTGCAATGAAATATAGCAAGCTCCTTGTGAGGGCCATCAGCTTCTTTTCCACCTCACCTAGTACAAAGCCCACACAAATGACAGTTAGCAAGGTCATTAAAATTCAAGCAAGTGATTTTCTGCATTAAAGTGATTTAAATCACCCTGAACCAGAAGAGAGTAGTTTTCTGTGCTAGGGTCATGGAAGACATGTAATTACATTCCAATTAATTTAAAGGACAGAAAAGAGAAACAAGGACGAAGTATTATAGGTCTGTTTTAACTATCAGATATGAGGATGTGCTCCCACTGCTTGCTGTATGAGACTATCCAAGTATTTTGTATTAAATTGAATAGCAGAAATCCTTCTCTTATTTGAAAAATATATTATTTTCTTTACATTTGCCCTACCTGCCCAGAGACAATTTTGCATACATAGTGGCACAGAATTAATGAAAGTAGCAAGTTAAAACCTTTCTAATGCTTTTAGAAAGTCAGTGGCATGAAGGGCAATTTTGTTTAAAGGTATGTGATTTCCAAACAGTCTCTTGCTGTCTGCAGAGCAAGTGTCTGCAGAGCAAGTATCTGCAGAATTAGTGGTCTGTCACTTTTAATCACTGAATTTGATATCAAATGTTTGATATATTTATGCAAAGAAACCAAATGAGCGTGGGACCCCATTGTCCTAGACACTGTGCAAAATACAATCTATCTCTTCCTCAGAGAACAATTGGCATCTCAGAGCGGATCGGTTTTTATACGGGAAAGTAATCCTTGCCTAGTCTCTACAATCTCCACCTAAACTACAAATTTATACTGCACCCAGTCTCACAAAATACTCAATATGGTGCAGTTCTCACTATTCCTATTAATTCAGAGCACTTCCCAGGACTAGAGACCAACCTGAATCAAAATTCAAAAAGACAAGCCATTTAAAGAAAAGGTAAACTTCATAGGAGGCTTAACTCTGTATTGTCTTTTATTAGCTCCATCACATGGCATTTTCTATCCAAAACAGGGTTTCCAAGCCAACACTGCAGAGGTTAGTAGCAGATAAAATTAATAAGCTACACTTTGGAACAACAAGTTTCTTGAAAAAAACTACATGTGCTTTTAGAAAGCTACCAAACTCTCATGAATATTCTAGTCTAACTCAGGGCTTTTTATCGATTTCTTTTCATGCTTTCTAGCCTAAGGGGCTATCCCCTTTTCTGCGTTTGTATGGTAAGTTTCTTATCTTCAGTGGGGGTTATTGTGCAGACTGCTTCTTTGAATTCAGACAGTAAATACACTTTACCTTTTTCATGTCTGAATTTCATTCATTTGCTATTTTGAAATGAAATAAAAGTGGTGATCAGACTTATTACCTTATGGCTGGATAGAGACATCATCATTTCTCACTCTCCCATTGCTACATTCATGCAAAAGTTGTACATTCTCCTCTTAAGTTATTTCATACACAGCAGGGATCATAATTTTGTCTGACACTACCTAGGTTTCCTGCTCAGGCAGAGACGCTTTCTGGAACCTGTTAGAAGTTTTACTGTTAAACCTTCATTTGAATCAGCTCATTTTCTGAAATACCAATTCAGTTCCCTAAGTTCTCCTCAAGCTCTTGGCAAGCTTATTCTAAGAAATGTAAAGAAAAAAAAAGAGTATAAAATTTTATTTGTACTTAATTACCAATAGTAATGCTCTGAAGCTCTTTAATGATACCATTTTTAGAAATGCCGTGTCTTCTGTTTTATATATTGCTAAAGCTCACCTGGTATATGGAAATACATTGTAAATGTATGAACATTCAGTCATTCCTCAGCCATGGAAGCTCTCTTGAAATCGATGGCAAAATTTTTACTAATTCATTAAAATCCTGCCTTTAGAAGTCCATCTTAGTTACAAATCAGTCATCCAAAGTCTGCCTTTAGACTGCCATCTTTCATTTAAGCTAGGACATATAAAACAAAAATCAGAAAGTAAACTCTGAAGTGTATGTTCCTATTCAATGTTGCAAATAGCTGAGAAACCAATAATTCATCCTTAGTGAAAAAGACTATAATTATGCCCTTTTTTATAAAAGCATTAATTTACAGTGAACATGACAAACTTTTGCCAGAGCGCGCGCGCACTCTTCAAAGCAACACAGAATAAATGGACTGAAATTATGTGTCCCAAGAAACTGTTCAAGGCTGAGAAAGCCTAACTTTATATAAATACTGTGTGATTGATGGTTTGGGATGAACACACAATATTCAACTAATGTGCAAATTATTCCCTTCAGAATTTCAGAGCAATACACTCTATGATATTTAATCTCTTGGCATCAAGCTGGAATTGTGCACATAAAACAGCAGATTTGTGTTAAGTTTAGCTTCTGTCTCTCAAGGTAAGAGTTTTCTTAACTTGTTCTTGAACTGGTTTAATATCATTCCTTATAAGCTCTTCTACTGCAAATTCAGATAATACAGAAAAGTATATGAAATTATTCAGGAAGGATGAATATTATTTCCTAAAATATTTTATTCACTGAAAAATACTATCTCAAATTAGCCAAAACTATCCACAAAACTAATGAAGTATCATTAATATTTCCAGTCAAAAATATTTTGCAGAAAAAAAATGCATTTAAATATATTTTTATTTCCCACTTCAAAATTTTCACATTAAAATTTAGCAACTTTTATTCTAAAAGAGGAAATGAAATTAAAAAACAAAAAGGTTTCTTCTTCTTCTTCACTTGCAGTGTTTTGGGCAAATCCTGATTCTTTTTTTCTGCCCTGAAGTTCTGGTTCAGTGAAAACAGCCATCAAGACCCCATAATTATGCACTGTATTATTTTGAGCTGATCAGGAAAAAGGGTGAAAAGTAGTATAATATACCTGCATGTTGGTATTTCTTTAACTTGCACGTTTGAGTTTGCAGACTTAGTGTGCAAAATATACCTCCAGGGGCATTCAGCAGAAATTTCTGAAGTGGGCCATACCAGCTAACCCAGACAGCATCTCTGAAAGGAGGGAAACTAGTCTGCTGTGGTTGTGCTTCACTAGACAGTGGCAGGAGACCCATCGGCCAGGGCACGGCATCTGTATCACCAACTAAAGCAACAAGCTGTGCATGCAGCAATAGAAAGATCCCAGGTTTTTTGCTGGGTACACACTTACATGCTGAATGCACTGAATGCTCTCTTTTTCTCTTTTAAACTACATGAATTCCAAAGACAGACAGAATAGCTGGTTATGGGTCAGGAAAGAGGGTCAGATAATGAGCTGTTCAGTCTCAAAATTCATTCCTGAACAAAATCACCAGTGGCTTTTTCAGGATTAAGGTGTTTCTCTGCTAAATGCCACAAGAGACAAATACATATGCCCATCCCAGGAATGGATGTAGAGTACAAGGGGTGGGGGGGGGAGGGAGGGAGAGAAGAAAAAAGTCAAATGCATTAGCCCCACAACAAAAAGGTTTTCAAAGAGTCGAGCATGGCCATTATTGTCAGACCGTGTCTTGTACTAGAAAGAAGGTGCCAAAATAAGGAGAACAAAATGGACCTTCCCTCCCAGTGCGAGGGTGCAGTCTAGTACATCCGGCTTTCTCAATAAGATGGCTGTCACCTCTCTGCCCCAGATCTGCAGTGTGTTGCCCCTGGAGCACAGGACCCATTACCCTAGCAATAGCAATAAAGAGCTGTAGAAGAATTTGGCTATCGCCTTACCCTCACAGTCAATTTGTTTCTCCATCTGTATCCTATGGTTTCCCTCTCTGTGTGCACCTACCATGACCTCCTAGGATGTGGAAAAAATACCTCTGCTGCCTTTGTGCCAGAAGCAGTGCATGCGAACAAGGTGAAGGCTTCAGGTATTCTTTTTTCTTTACTATAGGTTGAGTTACTTTAATAAGCAGACTGCGTGATTATATCGCACTGCAAGATTCTCTTTAAAACTGCTAGCACAGAATCTCTGATAAAAGTATTTTGTATAACACCGTGAGCTAGGCTGCTATCCTGGTTTTGGCTGGGATAGAGTTAATTTTCTTCCTAGTAGGTGGCATAGTGCTGTGTTTTGGATTTAGCATGAGAATAATCTGATAACACACCCATGTTTTAGTTGTTGCTAACCAGTGTTTATACTAAGTCAAGGACTTTTCAGCTTCCCATACTCTGCCAGCAAAGAGGTGCACAAGAGCTAGGAGGGGGCACAGCCAGGACAGCTGACCCAAACTCAGGATTTAAGCTGGGGGGGAGTTGGCCGGGGGGCAGTGACCGCTGCTCGGGGACTCACTGGGCATCAGTTGGTGGGTGGTGAGCAATTGCATCGTGCATCACTTGCTTTGTATATTCTTCTATTATTATTATTATTATTACTACTACTACTGTTTTGCTTTATTTTATTTCAATTATTAAACTAATCTTATTGCAAGCCATGAGTTTTCTCACTATTACTCTTCTGATTCTCTCCCCCATCCCACTGGGGAGGGGGAAGTGAGCGAGCGGCTGTGTGGTGCTCAGTTGCCAGCTGAGGCTAAACCACGAAAGCTGCACATCACAAAACCTTCCAGCAGAAGCTGACTCTTTAGTAATAATTAACAATAGTCTTATGAAAGCCCAGCTATCAAGTTCAAACACAGTTCTCGCACAGAAAATGTTACCTGCGGTGTTCAGTCATCGCTGTGAAGGTGCAGTCATGCAAATTGTCCCAGCTGTTCATGGGCTGGGGCAAGTGGTTGGGATCAAAACCAAAACAGCCATTAGATTTTTAATTGCTTGAGGGGAAATTAAGCCATGACCAGAAAATTCAAGATTTCTTTGGACCTTTCTCTGAATATCAAATACTGATCACCATCGATGGAGGACTATTGCACTAAACAGCCTTAGATGATAGAATCATAGAATATCTCAAGTTGGAAGGGACCCATAAGGATCATCGAGTTCAACTCCCTCCTCCTCGCAGGACTACCTAAAACTAAATCATATGACTAAGAGCATCATCCAGATGCTCCTTGAACTCTGACAGGATTGGTGCCGTGACCATTTCCCTGGGGAGCCTGTTCCAGTGACCGACCACCCACTCAGTGAAGAACCTTTTCCTCGTGTCCCATCTGAACTTCCCCTGATGCAGCTTCGTTCCATTTCCTCATGTCCTATCTCTGGTCACCAGAGAGAGGAGATCAGCACCTCCCCCTCCACTGCCCCCCTTGAGGAAGTTGTAGGCTGCAATGAGGTCACCCCTCAGCCTTCTCTTCTCCAAGCTGAACAAACCAAGTGACCTCAGCCGCTCCTCCTAAGTCTTGCCCTCAAGACCTTTCACCATCTTGGTCGCCCTCCTCTGGACACACTCTAATAGGTTGATGTCCTTCTTATGTTGAGGCGCCCAAAACTGCACACAGTACTCGAGGTGGGGCCACACCAGTGCGGTGTAGAGTGGTGTGTAGTCCCTCGACCGACTAGCTATGCTGTGCTTGATGCACCCCAGGACACGGTTGGCCCTTTCGGCTGCCAGGGCACACTGTTGACTCATGTTCAACTTGCCATCAACCCAAACCCCCAGATCTCTTTCTGCAGGGCTGCTCTCCAGCCTCTCGTCCCCCAGTTTGTACGTGTAACCAGGATTACCCCATCCCAGGTGGAGAAGCCGGCACTTGCTCTTGTTAAATTTCATACGGTTGGTGATTGCCCAGCTCTCTAGTCTATCCAGATCTCCCTGTAAGGCCTCTCTACCCTCGAGGGAGTCCACAGCTCCTCCTAGTCTAGTATCATCGGCAAACTTACTTAATGTACATTCAATTCCTGCATCCAGAGCATTTATAAAAACATTAAAGAGCACTGGCCCCAAAATTGAGCCCTGGGGAAACCCACTGGTGACTGGCCGCCAGCTTGATGTAACCCCATTTACTGGAACTCTTTGAGCCCGACCTGTCAGCCAGTTGCTCACCCAACGTATTAGGGACTTATCTAGGTGCGTGCTGGACATTTTGTCCAGAAGGATACTGTGAGAGACAGTATCAAAAGCTTTGCTCAAATCCAGAACCACCACATCTACTGGCTTCCCTTGGCCAGCTAGATGGGTGACCTTGTCATAAAAGGAAATTGAGTTGGTTAAGCAGGACTTTCCCTTCGTGAACCCGTGCTGGCTATGACCACTGACTGCATTGACTGCATTGTCTCTCAAGTGGTTTTCAATAACTCCCAGAATAACCTTCTCCATAATTTTGCCAGGCACTGAAGTGAGGCTGCCAGGCCGGTAATTACCAGGGTCTTCCTTCTTACCCTTCTTGAAAACTGGGACAACATTTGCCAGCTTCCAGTCGACTGGGACCTCTCCAGACTCCCAAGACTGTTGAAAAATAATGGAGAGAGGTCCCGCGATGACATTGGCCAGCTCTTTCAGTACCCTGGGATGAAGCGCATTGGGCCCCATAGACTTATGTTCATCCAGCTGGAGCAGCAAGACTTGAACAAGTTCAGAGTCAGCTGGGAGTTTACCATCCCACCAGTCACGGTCTTCCAACACAGGGCTCCGGGGGTCCCAGGGCCCATCATCGGTGTTGAAGACAGAGGCAAAGAAGGCATTAAACAGCTCTGCTTTGTCTGTGTCCCTATTTGTGAGGTGACTGACCTCATCCAGTAATGGACCAATGTTATCTCTGATCCTCCATTTGATGTTAACATATTTCAAAAAGCCCTTTTTGTTGTCCTTCACAGTGCTGGCCAGCTTGAACTCTAATTGAGCTTTGGCTGCATGAATTTTCTCCCTACGGTGGCAAACAGCATCTCTGTAGTCCTCCCGCATCACCTGTCCTTGCTTCCAATGTCCATACACTTTCCTTTTCTGCCTAAGTCCTAGAAGAAGATCCCTGCTCATCCAAGCTGGCCTTCCGCACCGCTTGCTTGACTTCCGACACTTTGGAAGTGCCTGCTCCTGCTCTCTTAAGAGATGGCTCTTGAAAAGTGACCAGCATTCATGGACCCAAATCCCTTCAAAAGCAGATTCCCAAGGGACCTTACTAACTAGCTCCTTCAGCAGCCCAAGGTCTGCTCTCCCCATATCCAGGGTCAAAGTTTTGCTGGCAGTTTTCCTCCTATCACCAATGATTTGAAACTCAACTATTTCATGGTCACTGTGACCAAGACAGCCACCAATCACCACTTCACCCACAAGACCCTCTCTGTTTACAAACAACAAATCTAGGAGGGCACCTGTCCTAGTCGGCTGCCTTATCACCCATAAGGACAAGGGCAGGTGATCTAGCGATATCCCTTAATTCCTTGTAGAGTAATTCATTGGTGTCATCATCCTGGCTGGGTGGTCAATAGTAGATTCTCACAACAACATCCGCTTTATTTGCTTTCCCCTTCATCCTTATCCAGAGGCTCTCAACTGTGTCATCACCAACTGCAAGCACCATACAATCCAACCCCTCCCTTACACTTAGGGCCAACCCCCTGCCTCGTCTGCCCTGCCTGTCCCTCCTGAAGAGCCTATAACCACCCATCAAGACACACCAGTCACAGGACTCACCAGGTTTCACTTATGCCAGTGATGTCATAGGTCTGGGACTGGGCCAAAGCTTCTAGCTCCTCTTGTTTATTCCTCATGCTGCGTGCACTAGCATAGAGACATGTCAAATGTGCTCCAGTGTACTCAGCACACCGTGGAGCAGACTGAAGGACCTCGCAGGAACACTGTCCCTCAAACATTGGTGTGCTGCCCCATGGCTTATCTCCAGCGAGCCTGGTTTTATGCCTTTCCCCCTTCAAATCTAGTTTAAAGCTCCTTCAATGAGCCCTGCTAACTCCTATGCGAAGATCCTTTTCTCCCTTTGAGATAGGTGTACCCCAACCGTCACAAGCAGGGCTGGTGCTCTGTAGACTGACCCATGATCAAACCCCCAAAATTCGGCTGATGACACCAGTGACAGAGCCAGGTATGGATCAGCTGGGTCTTCCTATTTCTTCCAACATCATTCCCTGCAACTGGAAGGATAGAGGAAGACACTACTTGTGCTCCTGATCCCTTAACCAGTCGTCCCAAGGCCCTGAAGTCTCTTTTGATCGCCCTTGGACTTCTTACTGCAACTTCATTGCTGCCTACATGAAAAAGCAATAATGGATAATAATCTGAGGGCCATACCAGGGTAGGAAGTTTTCTCTTCACATCTTGAAGATGTGTTTTGGATTTAGGATGAGAATAATGTTGATAACACACCGATGTTTTAGTTGTTGCTAAGTAGTGCTTACACTAGTCAAGGACTTTTCAGCTTTGGCACATTGGGCCTTCTGTTCCCCTCAGAAGAGAGTCTCCTATGACAATGACCCATCTTTTATTCTTTATGGAAGTGGTTTTGATGTGAGGCATAGGCCAACTTAACCTTGGTGACACATCCAACCTAGATGAACTGTCGTCCTTGTCTTTGTTCGGTTCCACTTGCAGAGCCTCGTACCTATTATGCAAGGGCACCTGGGAAGGTGGGGTAGTCACAGAGGAGACACGTCTGCTGCACTGGGCAGAAACTTGTCACCATTGGCCCCTATCCCTTCAGTCACCACATTCTGCTGGGTGGAGAGAGGATAGGGGGTCCTCCGTATCATGTGCCCTGTCTGCCTGACAGGTGTGTCCCAGGGCTGGTAGGGTGCAGTTCCAGTAGTCCATCTCCCTCTCTCGCACTCCCTGATACTCCTCAACCTACTCACCTCCTCCCGGAGCTCTGTCACCAAGCAGAGGAGTTCCTCTCCCTGGGCGCACCTCCCACAGGTGTGCTCGCTGCTGCTGTCCGGTGCTGGCGTAAGAGTAGGGCTCACCCTGCAGCCTGACACCCGGCTGGCAGCGTGTTCCCATCGGAGCTCTGTCTGGGAAGCTGCGTCAGTTGTGGCGAGTTTAGAGAGGACATGTCCTTCTGCTGGGTGGATATCATTGCTCCCTGATCAAGCCAGCAGAGCTACAGCGCCCTTCCTGTGCGAACTGCCATGCCCTGCCCTTGCTGATGCGCCATGCCCTTATCACGGCACTCCTAGCCGCTAGCGCTCCCCAGGGGCTTCTTTTATAGGTGTGGGGGCTTGGCTGCGGTTGCTCCTGGCCCCACCTAGGTCTCGTCAGCCGCTGTTGCGTGAGCTGCGGGCTCCTGGTGGGTCTCTCCTGAGGTTTCCCTGGTTTAGGAAGCCCCCCTGTGCACCATGCTGGAGCGCTCCGCTGCGGATTGTGCCAGCACCAGAGCTGCTTACCTCGGTGACTGAGTGTGCTGAGATCCAGATCGAGAGCTATTCTACTGTTCTTCTGCAATCCCCTCCTACCCCACCAAGACGCTCTCCTGATCTCTTTCATCAGTATATAATCCTTTCTTCCTGCATGACTTCCTGCTAGAGATTTAGGAAGCAAGTTTTTTTTCTCATGTCTTCCTCCTCTGTGTGAATAAGCTTAAACTACATACTTAATACCAATGTTTAGACCCCAACTAGCCGTTGCATAACCATGCCCTTTTGTCTGGGAGAAAGTCTGTGCTGCACAAGATTTTGAATGTCAGCCTACAAGACTTTTATATCGGTACCACAGGACAATGAAATGGGGGCTAACAGACTTTTCCAAGCTGAAACAAAGATAATTTAATTCAAAACCTCCTGAAAAAAAATGAATGTGAACATCTTCTCCTCAACTGCCAGAAGAGGATTAAAAAGCAAGTAGCAACAAACAACTAGTCTTGACCCATCTTCAGTAAAAAAGTGTAAATGCCCAACTCCCTTTGACCACTTTCCAACCAGCAAATTTCTCCACTCATCACATTTTTTCTTCTGCTGCACTCATCTGAAAAAAGCTATGTCAATAGCAATGGTGGATATGCAAATAGCAACTCTAGATCATTTCCTGGAAGTCAAGCCAAGTACTGGAGAATTTAATGAGAAAATTTTCAAGTTAAAGTTCAGTGAAGCTTCTAAAATCAAACTCTAAACATTGCAAGGTTTGCTGATCATTAAAATCTTGATTTTAGTAAGCTGAAGATAGATTGCTGATTTTGTAAATGCTCCAGATAATCCTACTATTCAGGGTAATGGAGTCTGTATGTGGCAGAGAGAAATAGACTGGAGCTGAGATAAACTACAAACCACTGAATTGATTAAAATATATCTAGAGTCATAATTTATTGAAACAAACAAACAAAAAAACCTGTGGGGGTTTTTTTCAGAGATGACCAGAAGTAAGTGATACAGATGACAATGACCAAGCATAAGCAGTGCTATAGATCTGGGTAAAGAACATGCTTTGTGATATTCTTCAACTAAGTAACTCCAAAATTATTCCAGTATGAACAATCTCTTACTCTGGCATTGTGCAGTGTATGAGAAAAACAGGATGATTCTGATCTTCACCTTAACACAAAAAATATATAGGTTTTCATTACTTTAGCCAATTAGCATGTTTATAGGTGACTACTACATAGAAAAAAATATGCTAAGTTTTCTGTGATGATCAATGGAAGTGGTGCTCATTGCAGCTCTCGCCACTTTTATACTGCCCATGGATGAACTCTCTGCACATTGTCGCACTTGGGAAAGACTCTGTAGGAATGTGAGTGGTGCAGGAAGTGTGAAGCTGAAGACAAACACTCCAAACTCTTGTGGCTAACAAAAAAGCCAACGTAGCAAAAGAGCATACTCTACCTTCCTTCCAAGATCCACGATAGTGTTAACAACAGCAGGGTTCTTGAGAGAGCGGGGGAACGGGAACAAGGTATATTTTCTGATGTTCAGACTCCTTGCTTTTTTTTATCTTTTTTTTTTTTTTTTAACAGGCATTAACAACGAGCATATCAGTCACTTCCTCAAGGTTCTGTGTATGTTTTGAAACCTTAATACAGGAGATGTTGATACCCTTCACTGGTTTATTCTAGGTTAGACACGTAAACCCAGAGTTTACTCCCTTGAGGAGCCATGAGGTAGGAAGGGGCCCTCAGGCATCTTCAACTCTCTCTGTGCATCTATATCGCCCCTGACAGGCAGCTCTCCAACCTATGTTTAGATGGCTGGTAGTGGCTGATTCTCTATTCTTACACATGAATGTTATTCTCACAATGGTTTTCCTAAACCTTTGCTGCTGTAATTTATGGCCACTGTTTTTTTCTACCTTGGACCTGAAAAACAACTGTTTTTATCCCTGTGCAACTGCCTAATATGTATTATGTTTACCTACTGGATTTATATCCCTCATTAGCTTTTCTCCTTTAGTTAATTCATTCAGTCTTTCTTCATGGGTCATGTTTTCTGGATCTCTGGTCATTCTCATTGCTGTCCTCTGGACTTTCTCCAACTGGTCTGCATCTCTTTTGTAGTATCAGTCAGTAAGGTTAATGGAATTTGGATTTATGCTATTGCATGACTGATGCTTAGTTCTCTGAGCTTATTTTGCTAATGCTATTACACTATATTACACTATTCAAAACAATATGAAAGGTTCACCTAAGCAGCTTAGGTTTCTTTTTTATTCGTATGGTGAATCCTCTGCATAATGTTTAGAAATTATCTATAACAATCATAAGCAATGGCCATTCATTAAAAACTAATCAGGAAGCATTTGGATAGCTCTTTTTGCAGCTACAAAATTCAGTAGTTTGCAAAAATGGTTAATTACTCACTTCCTATGCACTTTCATTTCAGACAGCCAGGAAAACAGAAACATGGTCCTGACTTTTGTACTTTTCATCCATGTATAACATATTCCTGCATGACAACACAAACAGAATAATTCTCAAAATATTTTTGCAAATGTCTCCTTCCAAGTCCTGCAGAGGCAGCAATTGAAAGTATTTTTCTGCAAAACTGTGGCTGTTGTCCCAGTCCCTGGTAGCAGTAATTTGCATACTATTGAGTTCTGCACCTTTAGTAGGTCAGGAGCTCTCATATCAGAAAAGAAGACACTTTTGACAATGGCAACTTTACCCTACACTATAGGACTCGCATATGCTATAGATCTGGATGAGTCTCACTGAAAATGTATAGCTATTTGTTTTCTTTGCAAACACTGCTATGTTCCAGAGACTTTCCGTAGCAGAGAGTTTTCCTCTAACTACAAGAAAAAATGCGGATTTTTTTTCTGATCTGAAGTTGGCGTTACGAGATAAGTTCTTGTATAACTTATCAATCCATTACAGCAGGCAGACTCTTTTTTCATGTGCGACGACAGCAGGAGAACCCTTTTCTGGGAGTTACTGCGTGCCATTTAAAGAAATCAGATGAATTTTTAGCGCATTAAACTCTCCTCCAGATTGAAATAATGTCGAGAGACATTTTTTGTCCAGGCTTTCTCAAAGCTCCTCTGCCGCAGATTTAAATTAGCGTGTCCTTGTTTTCACCTCTATTCTTTATAATTTGCAGTTACCTAAAGTCTATCTGCTTGACATAGGAAACCCAACTAAAAAGAGGATTAAGCCCAACCAAGAATAATTGCAGACAGTTGCTTTCCTGTAAGCGTTATTACTTACAGAAGAGGGATGGCTGTGCACAAAAACAAGTTGTATGTCAGTTGGCATGGATAAAATAAGGATCATCTTTTCTTTGGAGAGCTTCTTTCCAAACAGATGTTAATTGCTCATGGGTACTGCTGGTCTCCAAAAGAATGGATGTTTCCTATCACCTGGGATATCGCGCTCAACCTTCCTAACATACCCTGTCCAACAAGAAACTGTTCTAGACAGTATCATGCTGCAGATGCCTACATTTCCAAAATACAGGCTCTGATAAAGAAGGCTTTTAAGTAAGCAGGAGGAATGTTAAGTTCTGGCCACCTTATTTGTTTTGTTGAAAAGATTTTTCTCCAGTTAGATAGCTCCTTTGCAATAGATTTCCCATGCTGATTAGCACAGATGAGTTGTTTCTTTCCTCTCTCCACCCACCCTCACAAGGCTGAGTAAGGAACTTCCAGCTGGCCTAGTTTCTCAATTTAATAGCTTTGAATATCTAAGTAAACCAGAGAAAGGTGCTACCTTTGTATTCCTATTGGTTGACATACTACGGGGGAGATGGACATCCCCATCCTCTTTTCAATCCATATTTATGACTGAGTTACATAGGGCAGCACAGCTAGAATATTCATCAGCAAAATAATATGAGTCCTGATTCTCTTCCTCACAAAATAGACAATAATTTTTCCACTGAACTTAGAAAGAGGAAAACTGCCACTCCAAATATACGCTCTCAGTTTTAACACAAAACCACTTTGACTATTTTTTGTTATTTAACTTTTGTGTGCCTGCAGTTCTTATAACACATCATGTGGGCCTAACGTTGGCCTAAGGAAAAACCAGAAAGTAAGTCATATTTCCTTCATAAAGGAAATATGCTCACTAATGAGAACATTTTACCATCTTAAACACCTGTTAAGAATTTGAGACTGAGAGGTATCTTTACTCCCTTCAAGAGAAAAAAAAAACCCATTAATTATTTTTTTTAAAGTTCCATATTGCTTTTTAGCATATGAATAAAGTGATGCCAGGCTAGTTTTTTCCTTTAGTTCACGCTGAGCATTTTCAGAGTGCTTAGCAGATGTCAACTAGATGCTTTTGGACACAAACAATTTAAGAAATGCTGTGCTCACTCCCTTAAGAGAAGCAATTTACTTCCTCTCTGCTCTGTCAATTATAATATTACAGAGTCAGTTCCTTCTTACTTTTCGCTGTGGTTAATGAAAGATTTGTCAAAGTTTTATGATCTCTAAAATCTCTTTAAAAGAAATTCAAAACATTTCTGGGGTAAGCTCTAAGAAAGCAAGATATGCTGCCCCCATCCTTCTTGCACATGTGTGCACAAACACACACACACACACAGAGATTGCAAATGGATTCAGTCTTTCTTATGGAATACTATACTGTAGTGTAAGCAACTCCACTGCAATTCTGATACACAGTCAGATAAAGCTACTGATACTTGCAATCTAGAGAGGTCATACAAACTTGAAGTCACTTTCGGGCAATAGACATGCGTGCACTGAAGGAGAACCTGTCAGCCCCTTGGAAAACTCAATTTACTCGATTTCATACTGCTCCTGACAAAAGCAAAAATATACTAAAACACAGAATGAATAAGATAGCTCATTCAAACGTTTGATAGGAGTGAACAAAAGAGAAAATCAACAGGAGGGAATAATTAATATTTTAAATTCACCAGATTCAGCACCCAATAACTACTAAAATGAACCACTCATGTTCCAGTTTCCATCAAAAACATACTGATTTGGTGTCACAAGAGTCACTGAATCACAAACTTCTGTTAGTTATGCCCCTACATACTGGCAGTAACTGAAGCCATACCTGTGAATATGCAAAAGTATTCTCTGGATAGAACTGGAGCACTAATGAAAGGTTATTTTCATTCTAGCTGCATCTTGGCAGCTAGAGATATAAGCTGTAGCCCGCAGCACTAGCTGCAGCACAGAAATATCTGATTCCCAGTCAGGTTTGCTTTCCTCATGCACACATGTGCAAGCAAAGAAACACACAATGCAATTTTTCAGGAATCTAAATACAATCCAGAAATGTTTCAAAGTTATCTCATGGTTTTGTATTACTAACACATAAAATAAACCTCACTAATCAGCATCTGTCCTGGATTTATTATTATTGTTCCCATAAAGATCTTCTACTTACACTTATGCAAACCTCTAGCATGAAAATTTACAATGCAGCTATGAGCACCACTATCTTAACAGCTTCATGATCTGCAAGAAGCACAAATCTTATTCCCAATGTCTTCTTCCGTAATACATAATATCACCAGAACAAAAGCGAGCAAAACCAGAGAAGGGTATTTTCTATTTGGCAGTGAAAAGTCAAGGAAATTAACTTAGTGCTACAGAGTTGTTCAGTCCAAGTAAGAAAATTACAACGGGAGAATTTCCAGGGAGATCTAAGAGCTGGCTTCTTGCTATTGCATACTTGCAAGCCCTGAAGCATCTGTAATGCCCCAAACCAAACCATGTGGTCTTGCTGAGGTTTTGCTTTACTTGAAATGGGTGGGTGCAAGTATAAAACAGAGCATGCATTCACTTTTTTTACCATAATGGATTAGAACCACTGTAGATCTATTCAAACTCTATACGCATTTGTCAAAACTTGTAGAATAGCATACTCCAAAACTCTAGGTACAGAAAAGCTCTCATGAAGAGAGCTTAAATTCTGCTGGTGTTCCTGTGTCTAACATTACCCATTAGCTAGGTAAAAAAAAAACCAACAAAAACCTTCAAGCCGACGGAGAACACTAGACCTGGGGATGCATGTGGAATTTGGGCCACCTGAATATGACCATAATTATGCAGGTCCATGAAAGAGGGCATACATGTTAGATAAGAGATGAGCAAATACAAGTGATTTAAATAGGAAAGCTGGATCTTGTTGCTGCATATTCCGTTTCAGAACTTGAGGCTTGTAATACAATGCAGTGGATCACCAGAAGTAACGTACGGAAAAAGCCTTGAAGAAATGTAGCTTCTACAGAGTTCAACAACTATCTCCATTCTCTCTAACCACTCTGTCAAGTCTTTTAAACTGTTTCTGCATTTAATTAAAGCACAGAGAAACAAAGGGGAGGATTTTCCTTCAGTGTAAATGATGTTAACTTATAAAGAACCTTCCAGAGGAAAGACTAATATTATGTATCAGGATTGTGCAGACAGAGAAGTTCATACAGAAAATGACTGGCAAGTATTAACACATACATATTCAAGAACGTGCACAGTTGGTACAAAACTCATGCATCTCCTCCCAGTGGCCCCAATTCTTCCTTCTACAGTCAGAATTCAGGGAGCTAAACAAAAACATAATCTTAAAACCTTACGATATTCAAACTCCTAAAAAGCAAGTTTATTTTTATTTTGGGAAGCAGCTGCAGGTGGAGTTATTAAGATGTGAGTTCAAGGTGTGAAAGAAATTTACTCCTTTATATTAAATCAGTTCCCTTGTTTGTTAAAAAAAACCCAAAACCAAAAACAACTATAATGAAGCCTGACTACTGGGACAAATGTTTTAACCACTGTTTATCTTAGTGGCTTAGTTGGGTATTAAGATCATTAGGTAGATGCAAGAAGTCATCTCTCCATGCTGTAGAGTCTGAGGCCCTGTACTTGCATATTTTCCAGTCTCACTGTGTAACAACCCACTGATACTGCCCCAAGAAACTCTCTAGTTGCAGCTTTGGTCACTCCAGCATGGTTGCCTATCATCTGACATCCTGCAACAGACCCTCAGCTTCTGTAAATCAGCCAAGTTCCACCAACGTCACTGGAATTACTCTGGTACCAACGTTACAGAATCATAGAATAGTTTGGGTTGGAAGGGACCTCTAAAGGTCATCTAGTCCAACCCCCCTACTGTGGGCAGGGACATCTTCAACTAGATCAGGTTGCTCAGAGCCCCAGCCAACCTGACGTTGAATGTTTCTAGGGATGGGGCATCCACCACCTCTCTGGGCAACCTGTGCCAGTGTTTCACCACCCTCAGCATAAAAAATTTCTGCCTTATATCTAGTCTATATCTACCCCCCTTTAGTTTAAAGCCATTCCCCCTTGTCCTGTCACAACAGGCCCTGCTAAAATGTTTGCCGCTATCTTTTTTGTAAGCCCCCTTGAAGTACTGATAGGCTGCAAGAAGGTCTCCCCAAAGCCTTCTCTTCTCTAGGCTGAACAGCCCCAACTCTCTCAGCCTTTCTTCATAGGAGAGGTGTTCCATCCCCCTCATCATTTTCGTGGCCCTCTTCTGGACCCGCTCCAACAGGTCTGTGTCTTTCCTATGCTGAAGGCTCCAGAGCTGGATGCAGTACTCCAGGTGGGGTCTCACCAGAGCAGAGCAGAGGGGCAGAATCCCCTCCCTCGACCTGCTGGCCACGCTTCTTTGGATGCAGCCCAGGACACGATTGGCCTTCTGGGCTGCGAGCGCACATTGCTGGCTCATGTCCAGCTTCTCATCCACCAGTACCCCCAAGTCCTTCTCGGCAGGGCTGCTCTCAATCCCTTCATCCCCCAGCCTGAATTGATATGGGGGGTTGCCCCGACCCAGGTGCAGGACCTTGCACTTGGCCTTGTTAAACCTCATGAGGTTCACACTGGCCCACTTCTCAAGCTTGTCCAGGTCCCTCTGGATGGCATCCCGTCCCTGAGGCGTGTCGACCACACCACTCAGCTTGGTGTCATCTGCAAACTTGCTGAGGGTGCACTCGATCCCACTGTCTATGTCACTGATGAAGATATTAAACAGTACCGGTCCCAATACGGACCCTTGCGGGACACCACTCGTCACCAATCTCCATCTGGACATTGAGCCATTGACCACTACCCTCTGGATGCAACCATCTAACCAATTCCTCACCCACAGTGACAGTCCACCCATCAAATCCATACCTCTCCAGTTTAGAGGGAAGGATATTGTGGGGGACCGTGTCAAAGGCCTTACAGAGGTCCAGATAGACGACACCTGTAGCCCTTCCTGTGTCCACTGATGTAGTCCCTCCATCATAGAAGGCCACTAGGTTAGTCAGGCAGGACTTGCCCGTGGTGTAGCCATGCTGCATATGCTTGTCTTTGAGGTACTGACAAAAAGAAAAAGAGAACTGAGGAATAGTGTTGAGCTTTGCAGTATCAACATTTTAAACCTTCACAATGAAATGTCTGTTCCCAGGGATGGCATTCACAGTCCTGAGCTGCATGTGGTGTCTTTAGGCTAAGAACTGAGGCACCTTCAGGGCTGGGTGGCAGCTATGCCAGGATTTTTAGGATGGTAATTTTGGAGGTCGCACTCATACCTTGCTGTGAGTGGGGCTAGTCTGTAATTCTCATCTCTTTGCCTAATAGTATAAGTTAATGTATTATTCATAAAATGCCTTTGTGCTTCTTTTTATCAAGCTCTGGTGCTGCTTTTAAGCAGTCTTTTTGTTGTTTTCTAATCTTTGCCTTATTTAAGTATACTGAGAAGAAATCCTGTATGTGTATCATAGCATCTGTCAGCACTGCAGCTCTAGGGAGAAAAAGAAAATGAAGCTATGTTTCGCCGGTACTTTTTAACATGACATAATTTTCATCAGCCTAAATTTGAGCTTGCTCTTAGAATCATAGAATCATTGAGGTTGAAAAAGACCTCTAAGATCATTGAGTCCAACCGTCAACCCAACACCACCATGCCCACTAAACCATGTCCCTAAGTGCCGCATCTACTCGTCTTTTAAATACCTCCAGGATGGTGACTCAACCACTTCCCTGGGCAGCCTGGTCCAATGTTTAACCACTCTTTCAGTAAAGAAATTTTTCCTCATGTCCAATCTAAACCTCCCCTGGGGCAACTTGAGGCCATTTCCTCTCGTCCTGTCACTAGTTACTTGGGAGAAGAGACCAACACCCACCTCACTACAACCTCCTTTCAGGTAGTTGTAGAGAGCGATGAGGTCTCCCCTCAGCCTCCTTTTCTCCAGGCTAAACAGTCCCAGTTCCCTCAGCCACTCCTCATAAGACTTGTTCTCCAGACCCCTCACCAGCCTCGTTGCCCTTCTCTGGACACGCTCCAGCACCTCAACGTCCTTCTTGTAGTGAGGGGCCCAAAACTGAACACAGTATTCGAGGTGCGGCTCTTCAGGGACATTACATTAGCCTTCCAGAAACACTGATTAAAGGACTTAGAAAGCTTCTCTGTACTTGCCAGAGACATCCCACTGGCATTGCTGTGGGTTCTCTTCTCTCATTCCTCGCTCGCTGACTGCAGCAGAGATCACAGCCTCCCTGTGAGCCGCTCGGGCCCAGGTGCTGCCTCCACACTTCATGGGAACGAGCCAGCTACCTGCACGCTGCATCCAGTCACACTGGCTGGGGTCTGGGGGCCCTGAAAAATAGAGAGGGGTCAGTAAACCACTGCAAGAATTACTCCCGCTCTGGAAAAAAAACAGCTTTTCTTTCACTGGGACACTGAAGGAGCTTACAACATCGTGTTTATAAGTAAGGAAGATTAAGGGCTTACAGAATCACAGAATATAACTACTGTCATGTAAAAGGACATTTCAATAACTGTGCAGAAAGGACGTAAGACACAGAGCTAATCTGGGAGGTTAGCTGACAAGGTGTAACAAGCGTCTTGGACCTGCCATCCAAATGCTGAAGCTGAGAAAGCTCAAAATTTTAGCTGTAAAATGTTGTTGATAATAACACGTCTTGACAGAATGATATGGGAAATTATCTACCACTGAGTCATAGAAGAGATAATTTTTTTCAGGAATTAAAATATTTGCCTCACAAGAGGAATTTTTGGGTGGAGTATCTGTCACAAAGATATCAAAGAGGTCAGACTAGAGCATCAACATCAAGGTTTTCCCAGCCTCAAGAACAGTAACTGAGAGTTTAATAATTAACTTTGGGGTACCCATACTATTAACTTTTATGGGGAATTGTCAGCAACACATGCTGAATGGCTTTGAAAACACTAACCTGTTTATGCATGCAAAATCTGGACAGTATGTTGGAATTCCTATTGCAGATAACAAGCATTCACCAACTCGGAAACATACCGAATAATACGTGTCAGCATACAATCCATATCAACTAAAGAAGCTGTTTCAGTTTTTTTTTAATGCTGCACCTTTCTCCATAGGCATGCATGTGGACAGCACTCAGCCAAACAATTGCATAGCACCATAATATCCCTAAAAGGTTCAGTAGTTATCCCCCAAAGTTATTTCTAGCACAAGGGGGAGTAACAGAAGCAGTTACCAGGGTGATTTCTGTTGGCCTTCCTCTTTCTCCTCTATTTCTCTTTAAGAGAAAAAAAGAATTTAGATGCTTCCAGTTTGAAAGAAAAAAATGTATTTGGATTTATTTTGGTAACATTTTCCATGAAAGTCAGTTTGCATTTTTATAAACAAATCTTTTCCTAGTCACAAGATGGGCATGACATTTATGGAAATTTTATGTTCATCTGGCCTGGCTTCATGCTGTTGTTGCTGTTCAGAGATGCTTACGATCGTCTCAAAGCTGATGGGTTTTGTTTTGGTTTTTACTTCTGATCTCTCTCTGATGAGTTCAGTCATTACTGGCTTAGAAATTAGCCAAATGAGCTGTGTGAAAAATGTTTTATTTCTTGTACCCCGATTAAGGATAGAGTTGCTTGTTCTTCTCTGTCTGACTCAATTTACCCAGATGGTCCACTGCTTGTCTGCCTTACACGAGGTTTCTGTTTACAAACAGGTTAGATGATGTAAGCAAAGTAAATAGCATTAGGTTCTCAACTGTAACCAGACTTTCAAAAAGATGTAAGTAGTATTGATTTGCAATTTTTCTGTGCATTAGACTAGACTGCCATCACAGTTTTGCCTAGAAGTATTTCTGAACACATTTTTCAAATCCACTTCATAACTTAATGTAGTCATCACATAATCTGGAAGAAAGAATGAATGTTGTTCACTAGAAGTTACCATGAAAAGCTGTACTTTTAATAAAATTTTCAGAATCTTTATTTTTTTACTTCAACTAGTACAGTTCATCTTCACCCATGTCCCTGATTTGGTCCTTTTGTACAAATCTTCTAACTTACTTTTACCATTTACCAAGTAATCACTTGCTTGAAAAATTCTCATCTTTTCTCCAAACTCTAAGCTCATCTTATTTCAGACGGGCAAATATGTATCAGTTAAAGGTAAAGCAGCTTCACTCTTTATTTTGTTTTTGACAACACAAAAACAAAGAAACTTGCAGCTGTTTAATCAAAATCAACCTTTCTGTAGTTGCAGGTCAATGAGGCTGGCTAGAGAACATGTAAGAACTTGGCATGCCCTGTAATGGGGTCTTGTGACCTTTTAACAGGCAAAACAAACCAAAACCATAAAACAGGAATGTATTCTAAGAATACTCATGTCAGGCACAAGGCAATTCTATTTTGCATCTTTATTAAGCCATTTCACAGACGCTCCACTCACTTCTTTTCATGAAGGCAATGCAGTGTAGTTTTCTTGCACCCGAATTGCTTGGAATATGTTAAAGCTTCCAGGGAAATCAGGAAGAAAGAAGACTTAGTGCATAATATTCAGCCATAATTCCTTTGGGTCATGCTCATTTCCAGATCTCATTATGACTGTAAATGGCTGGTTAAAAAGGTGCAGACTGGCATCTTTAGTAAACTTCTATTTATAGCAGTCAATGTTAAAAGGCAAACAAAAAAAAAAAAAAAAAGAGGAAAATTTCATTAATACAAGTTGTTCTGTTAGGAACAAAAAGGAATGAAAATTTCATGATACAAAGTGCTTTAGCTTACTTTTAGAGGTTACACAGGAAGATTGTGGTGGCTTATTTATTTGCAGGATAGTTGTTGCTGAAGGGTCCAAAGAGAAACATACGTAGCCCATTCTGGTAGGGCTGCCGACTCACTGGAGAAAAGGAGATCTATGCCCACAATGACAAATAATTTTTTAACCAACAAAAATGCAAAGAATGAGGGAAGGGTCTGCAAAAAATTGGCAGTGATTAAAAAAAAATTCTTATAGATCTCTTCTAGAACATAGATAATCAACTGGGTGATATAAGATTAAGTTTCCTTTCTCCCTTTCTCTTTGCCCCTTTCTTATTGTGTGAAGATTAATTTATTATGGTTTATACCAGGAATTCCCAAGACATGCAAGAAAAAGGCAAGTGGTGATAAGCTGTTGTTGATTACCCTAGAGAACTCTAACAAATTACCCAGTTCTACAAGGCCCTGAAACACATGCTTTCTAACACGGTTTCCAGTTTCCTTCCATTATTTAGCTTCCTGATTTAACTCGCAAAAGTAATGAAGACTATGGAATTTCTAATGCAAATCAAAACACAACTGAAACGTTACAAGCAACAGTATTACGAAGATGGCATTGTTCAGTTTGTGCATGTTCCCACTGTTCTATTGTTTCTTTTTTGTATGACTCTTCATTAAATTTCTTTTTTATCAGAGAATCAGACTAAATCAGACATTATGAAAAGATAACAAAAGAAATTAGTTCCTCCTTACCTAAAGGTCACAGATGAATTAATTTTAAATAAGTATGAACTTTAAAGACCGCCTGTTCTTTTTATAAAGTTCACATTGTGATAGATGAAACAAAAGAGAAATAATTTGGTGAAATAAGAATGCAGGGTTTCCTGATAGTAATTCAGTGCTTTAGTATTTTCTGTTTTCATTGAGGATGCCATAAAAGCAACATCAAATGAGTCCTACATGGCTTTGCTTCATTCTTTTTCCTCCTGAAATGTAAAAATGCCTTTTTCTTACTCTGGAGATTAGTGCTTTCTCTTTACTTAAAATTATAACTACCACATTCTCATTGATCTTGAGGATACACAAGAGAGAATAATCCAATGCAAGTCTCAAGTTGCAGAATAAATAAGTACAAACATAAAGTAGCAAATCTTCACAATGTGAATATATCAAAATTTTAAATGACTGCTAGATTTGCCTACAGTTCACATGCAAATTGAGTCCAGGGCCATATATTACATTAAACAGCAAGAGCAGAACCTTAATTTTCTTGCACTACAAAAGCAGGAGTCGGGGTTTTGGGACACGGACTCTACTTAAAGCTCCTGCCTAGACAAATTTCTTAAGCAAATGATTCAATTTTCACTTCCCTCTGATGTTTTGCTAGTCCTGCCTATTTTGACTCTACGGGCTTTATGAAGCGAAGACTATAATTTATTCAATTCTTACATGGGGCTTAGAACAATTGTTTCTTGAGTGAGCTGAGTACTTTAAATAATATAGATATTTCTTATTCTGTGCACTGAGCTAGCAAAGCGGTCATTCTTCTGTCTGTTCACCTCTCTTCTACATGCACTTCAGCATTTGGACTGGGAAAATCAAAGATACAGAAACATAAGCAAAAGGAAGGCTTTGCCTGTAACATTTCTTTGTGGCTACTACAGAAATAAGAGTGAAAGGTGCCTTTGTAGTCTGCAACCCTCCCTGAACTTCTGAGTTAATAAAACTACAGTCTCTGTCATAGTAGCCAGTTTGGGGGTCATGAGAAAGGATCACAACAGTGTTTTGTTTTGTTGTGGGATGCTCAGACACTCTATCATCTTATAAAACACAGTGAGATACTACTGCTCATGCATGGGACCACCGTGTTCTCCATAGCCATACGAGTCCAGACCCATAAAATCTTGCATAGGAAACAGAGGATGTCGCAATTCCTGAAAGAATAACAACAGCCTCCAGCACTACCCTATTTAGAAAGAAGAGAGGTTTGCTTGTATACAGGCATCTTTGAGGAGGTAAATCTGGGGTCTGGAATCCCGGCTCTCCCAGACAAGGGAAATAGGTTCAGCTTGCCTCTTTGAACTAATCTATTCTATCTAAAGGCTGAACCTTATATAGTAACTACTTTATGGGGGTTTGTCCTACGGCAAATGTACTTTCAGTATCAGGAAATAAGGATGATGCTTTCTGAGTCATTCTCCCAGCTGGATCATATCTGGATCATGTTGTCAATAGTAATTTTAAAATACTCCCCTCCCTTCCCTGCTCCTACTCCACCACCACCAGCAGCACGAGACGTGAGCATTCAAACAAAATGCGAACAACAGATAACTAGCTGGTTTGGCTTTGTACATTCTTCTGCCTTCACTTCCAAAACAGACGAGAAGCATAACTGCTAAGTGGCTCAGTATTTCTTTTTTTTTTTTCTTTTATACAAAGCAAGACAATAATTTGAAAACAAGCACTTGAAAGCAAGCAAGAAATCTAAGATGACAGTTTATCTCTGTATTAAGAAAAAAGCAACCCTGCACACAAAAATGAAAAATAAATAATGCCCACCATAAGATTGTCCTCTTGGGATAGCTTCATAGTGTGCTCTAGCACTTAGGCGTGACAGTTCAGGGCTGTCACTGCTGAGCAATGCTGTTAGTTTATAAAACCTCCTTAGACCTGGGGCAGGAAGTTCAAATCCATTTATAACATCACTGCTGCCAGAAGGGAGCTGGGGTGTATTTTTAATATTAGTTCGGAGGCACAGAGTAGATACAAAAGTAAAGGACTGTGAATTTATCATCACAAGTCGAATCACATAAGTCTGTTAACAAACACAGAGGGTGTCATTTGAAACATTATGTTTACTGCATTTGAATCTTAAACAAGGGTAAGCATTTATGAGAGACGTGACAGGCCCATGTACCTGACGTGAAGGCTCAGTTCCTCACACATGCTAATTCAGGGCCTGTGGTGCCAGCAACTACATTCCCCTTCCCATTCTCCTCAATGAAGCTGAGTGAGGAGACTGAGCAGAGAGTACCACTGGCCCCCAAAATAGCCCATTTAAACCTTGTGCCTGACTCTCCAGAATCCTTTGTTTACTATGGCTTTGGGTCTGTAAGGTGTTAACCTCAGAGGAGCAGGTCCATGGCACAAACAGAGAGGACACCTCTGCTGACATCACACTGCAGCATTCCATCCTTTGTACCTGGAAGTCCTGAACAGTTTGTTTCTAATTCTCTGCTATGGGGACATAAAATAAATGGCTCAGCTCCTTGAACTCATTCCAGAGCAGCCCTCTTGAAGCAAACAGAGCTGCAGACTGTATTGGGTGCAGGTGTCAAAACCCTGTACCCAATAAATAGAATTAACCTATTGAGTTAAAGGAAAGGATGATCTTCAAGAAAAATGTTGTAGCAAAATATTATTGTCCATTTTCTTCATATGCTGGATATTCACAAAGCAGAATATAAAAAAGTCATAGAATAATGTAACTATACCTTATCTAACATAATTAATCTTATGAAACAGCTGCATAATTACTCTAACTTATAACACGAATTCATACAGAATGGGGAAAAAGGAAAAAATACAATAAAGACTACTGTTTCTTAATCACATGGAAATCATTTCTTAAACTCGCTATATGCACAGAAAACAGAAACAAAAGTGTAGCCATCAAGGCCCAGCCAGTAATTATGCACAGAAATCTGAGAAGGACCTTCACTGGTTCTGCTGCTCCTCTATGGTAAGCTGCTCCTTACAAGCTGTTCTTGTTCCTTTCCCAGTATTTTACTTCCAAAAGTTTTCTGTAATATAATAGCTATTGTTCATTACATATCTTGTATTTTAGATTTCACCCAAGTGTTAAATAAAGGATAGGGTGTCTTATTCTGATTCAGTTCCTTCCATGTCCTTGAGCGAGTCTATCTTGTAGACTCTGTTACCTCCTTTATCCTTGAGGGTAAAATTATCAAAGGAACAACTCCAGCTTCACACATGGAAACAGCCAATTCTGAGTATTCTGGTCAAAGTAAAATTTTATTCTTACATGATCATGTATTTAGCTCTTCCTTAGAAGCATTTACCACCTTAATTCTGGTTGCTTGCTTCCTGGGTATTTCAGGTGACTGTGACTTTGAAACACATGATGAGATGTGCTAGGCTGTCTGCTGACAGATAAGATTCAGTAAATAAACCAATCTGAAATAGGAAGGAGTGCTGGTGAAAATCAAAATGAAAGAATACGCTGTTTCCCACAGTGAAAACACTTTACGTGTCACAACTAATGAAAATGCAATCAAACTTCCTTAAAGCTTATTTACACCCATATACACACTTGTACCTAAATAAATATTTTTAGACAGGTACAGTCAAGTTAAAATTCACAGCTGATTGCTGTAATTGATTTGACTGTAATCTTTTAGGTCTTATTTATTCACCCACTGCCTAGTAGTTGAAGAAGCCTTGTGATCAATACTACACGATGTGTTTCTCAGCATAGACAAGCCTGTGGTGATTTGCAGCCTTGAACATGTTTATGCATGAGTGTATACATTATCAACGTGCAGTGATACATTGCATTCTCTCACATGCAAAATTCTTTGAACCTTTCTGTTCCTTTTAGCATCAACGTATTTGCATCACCTTCAGTATAGGAGGAATTTTTGTTCCCAGGAAGATTTCACAGTGAAGCAGGAAAGCAGAGTGCTAACCTGCTTGACAAAAATGTGAGTTACTCAATCAAAAAAAAAAGAACATACACTTTTTTTTTTTCCTGTGTGTGTGAAGTTAACTGCTGGAGTATGTGCAGGCTGCCGAAAAATTCTGGCTGCTTGTGATATCAATAAGCTGTGCACTGCTTATATTGTTCCATCAATATACATGTATACTGTGGATTTCAAAAGCACACAACTGAGGGAACACACTTAAATACTGTGCTAGTGTGCCATGCTGTGCTGCCTACATCTGTCTGTTGCATATGTTGGTCTAGCTGCTGTAAGACTGCCACATAAATATGTACAAATAAACAAGGGAATAAAACAGATTTCATCCATTCAGGTGAAAAAGTTCACGTATACTGCTGCCTCAATGAAAAATTAAGAGGGTAACTTCCAGTGGTTCATCTGAAGAAACATAAATAGAAGGTAGCTTTGGCACTGGGGACCTGCTATCTTGTATCCACGTGATTGTGCTGTTACTTGCAGCTGAAAGTTTTGACCCTTTCAGTTTCAAGAGAGATCAGACGACAGCCCACGTGCTGAGACAGAGATCGCTTAGCAGAATACAAATGAGATCTGGACAGCCAGTTCCATAATTACCCAGTGATTACCCACTGCTGATCACCACTTCTTAGGTTGGATGGCAGGACCATCGCTGGCTAGGTAGAGACTGAAATTCTGTCTTTGCCAGCTCCTTTTTCCTGCTGTTGAAGTGAAAATCAGAGATCGTGACTTGCCCTTCCTTATTTATAAGTATGGATGCATATGTTGAGGCCCTGTAGCTTACTTACTGGCTTCAGTTTTAAGATTGTTAAATACAGATAACTGTACACTGTAGCTGCAGCAATCTAAACACAAAACTCAAAACACACCTAAAAAGGTCTGTGAAGTTCAGCAGTCTGCTTTTCTCTATGATCCACATGCCACAAATGGGCTTGGTATTTTCCCATAGTTATCCAAGCATTTTCTTCAATTTTGCCCCCATTTCAAAAGCAAACCAAGATTTGTCCAAGGGGTTCTAAGGCTTTTTCTTATATGGCCATGGATAACATGTTCTCTGAACCAATTACACTGGTGGAGAAGTTGTTTCTAATGTTTTCCCCAGCTAAACATACTCACTGACATGCTAATTTTAAAAAATGGAACTGTAACGCCATTGAGACAGCAGAGCTTTTCCCTGCTGAGTTCAGCAGTGAAGAGATGGCAAGAAACTATACAACAACCACTTCAGTACAGATAAATGTAAGGACGTGCATCTTGGGAGAAATCATCCACACCCAGAATAAAGAATTCACCACCGGTAATTGCGACTCAGAAAGGAGAGCTTTGATGCAGACTACTGGGCTAGATGGACTGCTGCTCTGATCCAGCAGTGTTCCCAAGTCTTCATTAAATGAGGGAAAGTGCTCCCATGCAACATTTAAAATGCCATCTCATTCCAATGATCTTCTAAAATATTTTTAGTGGATGGATTCCAGAAGTAAACTAATGCAATTTTCCCCTATAGAATAGGCAAATATTCATAGCAGCAAGGAGACTAGGAAGGTAGATTTGAGAATAAGTGCAGACCTGGCATTTCATATAGGGGATTAATGGATATATACAGACAGAACTGCCTATTGCCATTATTAGATATCCTTACGTATGATTTTACAAAACAACACCAGCTTGAACGTTACTATGTTTTCACCAGCACAGGATTACATCAGATTTAACATAGCATAGTCAGCTGCAACTTGTCACACCAGCTATCACACTTAATCTGGAAGCAGAACATAAAATAGCTAATAGTTTTTTTAATGTGGCCATCCTATACCAAGTGTTAAATGTCATTTTATGTCTGAGGAACATACAACCTATTTTTTTCTGTTTACTTATGTCCTAAAATTATGAAGCCAAAACTGAAATAAAACTGTGAATCAGGAAAAATTTCCATTGCCTCTGTTCTGCAAAGATGTTGGGATTACTCCAAGTTAGTCCTTCATTAGTCTTTTCATTAAAATAAGAAATTTATGAATTCCTTCTTTTAAGACAAAAACATCCCCTGTGTGCTAAGAGGAGATTACTATTTTAGTCAAAAACATCCTATTCAAATTGATAGTAGAAAAAAAGTCTGACCTGAAATTAATAAAAACACATAATCTATCTTCTACAATGTTCATCTTTCACAAGCGGCCTATAGATGTTACAACACAGAAGGACAACCTGGTTATGACTTTGCTCAAAGAACAACTGGTCTTCGATGGCTTGTAATTTGGAATGGAAACAATAGATAAGACAGAATTTCACAATGTGAGATGCTGTTACTGCAAGTAACTAGCTATGAACACTGAAACAAATTGTCATGACTATAAAATGCTCTGAAGCACCATTTTGCTCTGTAATATACTAAAGCTTTCTATCTTTTGCCATAAATTTTAACTATTGTTCTCTTAATGACATTTAATTAGGCAAAGATTTTTTGAAAACCTCATTGTATGGGTTTGTCAGTGAATTAAGTATTCCTTTGAACAGTGCTGTATAAAAATGAAAGTAATAAATTCATCTTTTTCAGCAATCAGATATAGGATAAAAGTTGCTGATGTGTTCCACAGAGTGAATCATTAATCATTTTTACCAAACGTAGATTTGGAACACACCTTTTGGGATTTCTCTTATGCAGCCTACATATTTGATTACATCTGCCATAATTAATTACACAAGCGAATAGAACCATTTAACAAGTCGAGAATGTGGATATACATAGCACAAATAGTTCCTTTGAATCCTTAATGACACGGAGTTTCAAGTTCAGGATTAGAGCCAGAAGTCTTTCCATCAAGTTCAGTGTCTGGAACAGATCCTGAAACTGTAACCTCTAAGCCAAAGAGCAGCGTGAGTGAGTCTCACCAGCTTTGCAGCAATGCAGCAGAACACAGACCCTGCCGAATTCAGGAGCCTGGCTTATCTCACGTTCCCCAGACTGCTGGGAGCACTAGGCACACTGTCTGCTCAGTTTCCTGTCAGGAGTGCTACTGGCATGCTCTTTAAACAGTTTGTAAAGACAAGTCCCGTGGTTTTTCACTCCTCTCTAGAAAAAATGGAAGCGAGTAAGCTGAAACCACAAAAGCCAGAAACAGACAAGAGGCAGCCAGCACCCTGCGCTGGTGAGGAGATGAACAGACCAGCTCACGCTGTCACATCTCAATGGAAATCTAAGATTAAACAAAAGGGTTGTGCCAGCCCCGGTGACATGCTAATTCCAGGCACCACCAGAGAACAGCAGCCCCGGGTACCTAAGTGACCAGGAAAGGCTGTGGAAATACCAGCTAACCAGGTTTTGATAAGCATTCATAGGCAACACAACTGGGCTGAACTGCATTGTTTAACTTCTCTGCCAAAGGCCTGATGTTATTTAGTGCATCTTTCACTATGGCCAAGCTTTAACTTTTCTTGATTTTCCTCCTCCCGATGTTCTTGCTTACTTTTTTCCTGGCACTGTGCTGGCCCTTCTTAAATGTACTTCCTCCCCTGTCCTCCAAACAGCACTACCTAAAAACTGGTGAAACGTTTGTTTCATCCGTTTTAACCAGTTAGCTTCAGTGCTGCTTATTCCCACTTTTCCTTTTTTTGTGCACAAGTAAACATTAGAGAAACACATTTCTTCTCTCACAGAGGACGAGTTTGAAATGGGCTTCTCATGGGCTTCCATACCTGAAAACTCATGAAAAAGTTATCCCATGGGAAGACATGAAGAGAAGCACATGATGTGCAGTCACAGCAGAATTTCAAGCGTTGGGCTGCACAATACATTAGTTAAAAGCACCTACCACATGAGAACACCTGAAGTCAAGTATTTCTGAGCAGAAAGCAGATAAATAACCTCATAGGAAGAAAAGTTTTGGAGGGATATTCCTCTGAAGACACAGGCTCTTGACTCATTAGTTTAAAGGTCAGTAATCTGCCCTAGCACACACTTCCTGGTGACCATGGCTGAGTTAAGACACATCACGTGCCCACAGCTCGCTCCATTCGTGTTCCCAACAGTGCGAGCTACTTCTCTGCTGGAAACTGCATGAACAACTATGTTAGTGTTACGCTGTGCTGAAGCTAAAAAATCTCAGCTTTGAAGCTGGGCTCGGGCAGAACACCCTATCAGCACAACTATGTAATTTCCAGTTTGTATCAGACCACTTTGCAGTGTAGGCAGAGAAAGTCAGAGACGACTACACATATCTGTGCAGAAATAACTCTCTTCTTGGGAGTACAGGGTGAGTTCCACTTTGAGGGTTTGTTGTTGGAGAGGGAGAGGTGGAAGATTCAGATCCTTTTTTGGGGAGTTTAGGAGGTGTGTGGTTTTAGCAGAGCTGAGTGTCTCTGGTCTTGACCTGCAAAGCTTATGTCTTGGGCATCTCATATGTTGCTGTTTGTACCACGGAGACTAGTAGGCAGAACACCACATGCTTTTAATGAAAATTTGAAGTAGTGTTTCCTGTTGGGCTCTAGTCCTTATAATCAGCTTTGAAGACATATGCCTATATATTACTGAAAAGCCATGGGAGGCTGGGTGGTGGTGGTGGGTTTTTTTCAGTTTACTCGTTGTCTCCCTTCTTAACCATATTGATTTTGTTTGCCCTTTTATTTTGCTAGGAGGCATCTTGGACTGTAGCCTCACGAAAGAAAGACATTTCAATTATATCACAGTTTTTTACATTGTGAATCCTTCAAGCATTATTGAGCCCAAGTCCGTTTTAATTTATTCCACACTCTTTCAAAGTTTGTTTTCTCAGAAATCAGTATTTGATCCCATAGCCCCATTTAAACTGTGTTCAGTTCACAGACATTCAAAGTTCTGTCCTGTGAAGGAAGCATTAACATGAAATGAGCACTGGACAAGCCTTAAGATGCAACTTTGGATTTTGACAGGATTACATAAAGATGCACGGAGCTACACTGCAGGATCAAAGCTATGAACAAAAGTTACCTTAACTTCGTTTGTTGAAACATTGATAATCCTCCACATTTCTTAATTCATGAGCTTTCAGTCTGCATTTGTACTCAGGTTTAAAAAAAAAAAACAACTGCCTGAATTCAGACTAATTACTCACCATGTCGAGAGCTTTTTCCTCACTCCATCCATCCAAAATAGTCTACACTTTTCCAGAACAGAAAAATACTGTGCAATTGCTATAATAAATAGCTGTTCTTTTCTCATTTGGCGTGTGCAACAAAGCCTCGAGTGCTGAAAGTAACACAAATACTGAGCAGAAAAAGGTGAAAAGGGAACAAACCTATCCATTTTTCACTGGCATTTTTAAAACTTTCTCTAGTGCTGCACTTCATCTGCAATTGGAGTTCCACAATTAAGTATTGTTCTCAAAATTTTAGCTTTCTTTTCTGTAAACAGTAGCATTTTACATTTACAGTGCAGAGTGTAATTTACCAATAGATATGGATGGTAGGGTACGTCCTTGCTGTCTATTAAGCTTGGACTTGGAGCCCGAGAAGTTCATGAAAGACTTGCTGCTGTTGTTCCCAGAGCCAGGTAGCACCCTCAGCACCGAGATGTCTGTCTGCCAAGTCGTCTTTGTTCTTTCCTTTTTGTGTCTCTGGGATCAGTGCCATTGCCTGACTCAGAGTCCTGGAGTCGAATGCACCACAGAGAAAGAAGAGAAAAAAGAAAAAGTCTCCCATCTTCCTGGGTTCCCCTGTGCACCCTAAAGGGGCCCAACAACACACAGGTGGGGTTATTAGAATAAGTTTTCTTATCAGCTTCTACTTCAATAGTCCAAGACAGACAAACTAGACCGGTCTGTGCTATTCATACTAAGGATTTGGTCTCAACTTAACATAAAATATAATCAACCCACTGAGCTTTTGCTTAAGAACATTTGAGCTGCATTTTCAGAAAATTAGCAGAAATTTGGATTACCTGAGGTTTTGAATGACTACTGTCAAACAAAGCACAATAAAGCATTTTGAGTAAATGCCACCAAAACATGGTCTAAAGCCAGGAGCCTTTGAAAAATTCTACAAAATTGAAGTCAAATTTGAGAATTTAAGCAAGATAATAATTCATCTAAGACTCCCCCCACCCTGAATTTAATATTTGTAGCTAAATATAAATCTTTTGTCTAGACAGACAGAAGAAGAATGGTTTATTGAGTCTCAGATAGTCAAATACTATAGATAAAATGAATATAGCAAATACTACCGTTTTAACTTTGAATCTTACCAGAAAAGAATTATGAACTACTTTCGTGGAGACTAGTAACAACTTATTTAAGCACAATTTTAAATCTGTTGCAAATGTGATGATAGGGCTCCTTGTTTGGCCACCCCTAAAGTGTGTTGGTGCAGTCTGTGTGTTTTATTTCTTCACAGTTCTACAGTGTCCTTCTTCATTCCTCTTACTGCTAGAACTTTTAGTCCCAAAGCTATAAAAATCAGGACTTTACATGTTAGCACCAAACATTTTCTTTTAAAAAAGAAGTTAGATACTTTTTTTGCTTCTGAAGATGAAAGTTTAAAACCCACTCCTTCATAAATTTCAGTGTTTTGAATTAAAAACAAAATAGACACGATTCCCTGTCAGAGCTCCAGAAGGCCAAGCTACTAGACAGAGGAATCCCATAGGCATGACTGCTAACCTGCTTTTGAAAACCTCTTGCAATTCCTTGCAGTAAGAAGTATTTAAAGTAAAGAGGAACAAACTCTGTTGGATGCCTTCTAGTAATACAGAAATACATTGCTGATTTCATGTGGAAGAGAGAAGCCCATTACAAAAAATAAAAAAAGCTTTCCACTCTCTTTTCACCTTCAGCAGACAATTTTACATTATAACAGAGTCAATCACTTTTCATTTTGCTTTTAGCAAAATGTTTACTTGATAAACATGCCCTTCATATTCCTCCGTTTGTATAAGACCATTCTCTCTTTCTTGCTTCCTGCACATATTACATATGATTGAGAGAGAAGGTCACTGGAACCATACTTCAGACATCAAGAGCATTTTTTTGGAAGAGGTAATCTTACGCGTGCGCACGCGTGTGTGTGTGTTCACTGTTTTGAAGACTGTACTTCTGAAAGAGAAGCCCAGAAATTTCCTTGCACTAGAAAACATGCTGTTTTTCAAGTGACATACTTTCTTATCAGTAAGCTGTCTCTCCTTTGATGGAAAAAAACCCTGTAATTGCAGAGAAGGTTCAAGGAATATTAACTTTAATTCCTTTTCCTGACAAAACTGTGCATCGAATATACCGCTTTGGTCTTGTTTGTAACGGCAGGAAGAGAGAGAGCTGTATTCCCTGAAAAATTTACAGAAATCTCATTCCTTATTAAAGCGCTTGAGCTCAGATGAATGATCAATGAATAGAACATCCAAGAAGAACTACAGATATAAAGAACCAGTCAAATGATGCATTGCAAATAAATAAATGCAAACAACCATACTAGGTAAATGATCCACCATCTTTCGTTGTGTTATCATTTGAGCAGCTCTAATAAGAGGAACCGAAATGATAAACGCTTACTTTCCACGACTTTTCTTTTTAAGTAATGTGAAGCAGGAGCACTCCAAATTAGGTTGAGCATCTCTTACAGAAACTCTTCTCTAAGAACAAAAGCACACCACAGGGCATCCAAGAGCATGAAATTACATGAGGGCAATTGGTGTAGCTGCATGTGTGAATGCTCTTTGACCATGGTGAGTCTCCTAGGAAGGAACTTGCATGTGATTTAAAAGACAAAAAATTCAAACAAGTTGTTCTAAACTTAAATGCCATTTTATCATCCTAGTGAGGTTATAGGGGCTGCTTGGAAAAATAGAAGGAATTTAAATAATGAATTTCAGTCCCACAACGGTTTGGTGTGGGAACCCATTTCTTACTTGTCTTCTGGCACTTATGGGGATGTTCAAGGGATTTTCTTATAGATAGTGTTGTGAGGATGAGTCATTTAATGCATGCAAAGAGCATTCGACATATTATAATTCCAAACACTCTCAGTATTCAACAAGATGGGAATTAATCTAAAATACTTTTGACAGGCTTCAGGAACTTGGCAGTCCACTCAGGAGATTTTTCTATTGGTTAGTTTTAGAAAACCCTACTAAATTCTATGCCATTGAGCACTGCCATTGTCTATCAAAAAGGTGATAGTTGTCCTTGGAATTACTGGTAGCTTTGCCATGTACCTCCATAAAAGTAAAAACAAGACCACATTGTCTATATATGCAACTTAATACAAATCAAGATGTAGATTTTGACATATTACACATTCATTAATTACAGCTGGTTATATGTATATTACAATATTTATACCTATAATGACACAGAGCATCTCTGAACACTATTCAAGGTATATTAGCTTGGGCAGAGCAGCATATAATATGCTTGCTAGCTCAGATATTTTCTGGAACACCATTATGCATTCCTACGTAAATGTACTTTCTGTTGTGTATTATTCAGTGTTCTGCAGCAGTGCTTCTGTGATGTCTAGAAAAAAAATTACTTATTTGATTATATGTTATTACATTGGCTTTTTTGCCAATTTATTGGGTTTAAGAGCTTACTGAGACTTTGAAAAGTTGCCCATTTCCTCAGTCGTCTGTTCACTTTAATTATCACATATTTTTACCATACTCAAAACAATAAAAGGCATCTCAATTTGTGAAAATTGCCTGCAGTTTGGGAGAAAGTGTTGAGTTTATTGTTTTGATACACAGAAAATGCCTTTCAAAGCTGACTTCAGTTTCTTTAACCCTTTGCCTTTTAAAAGTCACTTTATTAAGAAGTGCCTTGGGAGTTCATATGTATGTTTGTTGCACTGTTAATTCGAGTTTTTCACCTCTTTCAGTGCATTAAAGAAGATTGACCTAACATGAGCAAGGTTGCATCAAACTTGTACGAGAAACCACTGTACACTGATTCTACATTATCACCGTGTATCAGAAACAACACAGCAGCAATAACACTTCATACTTGTCCAACAGGCCTCATTAAAGAAAATTCTTTCAATAATTGGAAATTTGGACATGTTTAAAGTTTTCAACGATCTTAACATTTTCAACTTTAGCTTTTCTACTAAGCACATAAAGCATGTATTACTGCAGTGGTGCCAGGTAAATAAAACTGTTCAAAGCCACAGACTACTACAGTGAAAAAGAAATTGGCTGCTCCTTAGAAAAGTAGCTTTGCTACAAAATTCAGAGAAATTCATTTATAGTTTCAGAACAAAGTATGCATTTCCACAAAGGATACGAAGTTCTGCCGAATATCCACGCAATCAAGCTGAAATGCCTCCTGACCCTCATTTCTACTCCTGTTTAATGTTTTGTTACCTTCTTCACTGGAAATGGCTATGCAATTATTTGTAATCTCATGTTGTAGCCTATGTCCAAACATACATTATGTGAGACCGGACCTTGTGAACTTGATCCTGATCCTGCCTTACTGAAAAGAAATTGTTGTTGAGCTATGGCTACCCCTACCGGTTGTAAGTGAGGGAGCCCAGAGGGTTACATCAGGCAAGATTTGAAAGAAGAAAAGAACACAGAGTACAGGAGCGAGTGTGCTGAATTAATAACAAGTTAGTAACTCAAGGACTGAGAAGTGAAACACCCACATGAAAAGATATAAAAACTAATGAGAAAGTGGGGGGTCAGAGGATGGCAACTCAGGAAGATCAAGGATCAGCTTGTTCCCAGGAACAAAGGCTGACACATCTTCATCTGCTTGCCGACAGCTTGGGCAGCAGATACCGGGGGAGGTAAGCATACAAACGCCTGGCCTTGAGGCATGCTGCTGCCAACACACTACAAGGAGCATTAGCCGTAAGAGAACTGTTGGATACTAATAGGCTGTGAGTATAATTCTGTTTTTAAGTCTCCACGCACAGTAAACGGATGCCCAAGCAAAAGTGACTCAGAGATCTGAGGATTTACAGCATTATTTGTAAACAATAATAATTTGCCCCTTGACTACATACAAAATTCAAAACCGGGAGTGATGTACAGCAATCTAAATAGAAATTCATGCCAAGGAAACAAGAAAGAAAACCTAAAGCCAAAATAGGCATCCCCACCAATACCTTAAGAACCAATTTAGAGGTGAACCAATGAATCCATAGGCCCTAATGTTTTTCAGGACCTGTTCGCATATGGAGCAACATATTGTGCAGGTGATGCACTGAGCTGACACGAGTTTGGGACACAATAGCTATGAATGGTCATAATGACCTTCCAGCTAGCAGAAGCCTTAAGTCCTAGTGGCATAAATATAATTACACATATGATAAAGTTTTCCCATTCATATGTTAATAAAGTGGTGCTGTAGCTCCTCAGAGGAAAGACATTAAAGAAAAAAATCACGGTGACATATTTTTAAAAGAGTAGTGTACAGAAACCTTCTCTCAATGGACATATGAAACACTAGGACAGCTCTCTCAAGATCTATCTGGTTGGGATTTATTGTATGCCTCTAAACTGCATCTTCTTTACAATTTCATCTGTAATGAAACTGAAGCCAACTTAGCAAACAGCCTACTGGTGATGGACAGTCCAATAAGACACCTATTAATATGGAAGACATTGAATCCCTCTTAAGCAGATGTACTTTGCAACCATAACCAGGACAGGAGATGATACTACTCAACAGCAAGACGATGGTTTTGTTGTTTTTTCTGTTTAAACATTATACAGCACTTGTGCAGTTCATTTCACTACTGTTGGGATTTAGAAATGAGCAGGACTGAATACCATGAACACGAAAGACAGGACAGAGGACAAAGTTATCCTCCAGGACAATTGAAGTAAGTATCTTGGGAGAAAATAGCTTGTCAAGTCAGTTTTATTCCATACAGTTAAATTCCCAAATCCCAGACACAGACACCACTCACATCTGCCATTCCATTCCAAATTAAATGGGAACTTTGAAGGGAATCCTTGCTGACATCTTAAGTCAATATCCCTCCTCCTGGCTCTTAACACTTTTATCTCAGCCATGGGGGTTTAGTGGGATGACATTTCAGAAGCAAAGTGAGGGTGAGACAAGTTCTTATAGAGATTTCAGAACTGCGAGGGAAATACTAAAAATGGAAGAAAAAGATGGAAATTATAGTGATTGAGGCTTGATGGGGACAATTTATGTGGAGTGAGAGAACAGTTAAGTGATAGCATTCCTCTATCCCTGAAATTCAAAGGGCAGACTTTTTGCAGTGTAATGGAAGGGACTTAATAACAGTAGTTAAGATAAGAAGTCATAAAGTTGTGAATAAGGAACAGGCATAATTCACTTGAGAACCGATTCTTGCATGCACTGCTACAAAAACACCAACAGGCAGCGGTACAGAAAATGCGTAGTGGAAGAAGCTCAGAGTTGTATCTTAATGCTATGAACATATAAAGCACCAGCATAGGGAGAAAGAATAAATGTTAAAGAAGGTTATTAGTGACTGCACTTAACAGAACACTGATGGTACTTATGCCACTGCATTAAGAGGCAAACAAGCCTCAATGAAATTGTTCCTCTCTGGTTTTGCAGTGCTGAGAACTCGATGCAACTCCTATTATCACTAATGCATTTGGGAGGTCAAATACCAAGATCAGAATATGTATCATGAAGTTTGAAATGTGACATGAAAAATGAAAGAGAATAAGATAAAGGCTGTTAAAAATCATAGACTGTTAAGAATCATAAAGACTGAAAGAATCATTGGAGTGGGTCAAAGTTGACTAAATAAGCTCCACATATTGGCAATCTGTCAGACTTCACAGAGAATACGTTTTAAATATAAACTTATTTCATTTATACAGGATAGGAGCAATCATAGAGCACCTATAACAATACATATAAGAATAAAAATTAGTACATCCCTTCCCTATTTGCTTGCTGGTGGAAGCTGTCGATAGTGAAAATTAGAATGCCAACTAGCAAATGACCAATTGGCATCTGATCCTTCAGGTTAATTTTTTCTTCTAAAACTGCACAAAGAAACCTTTCATCTTAATTTCTGTTCAGAATGATGAGAGACAATTCTTTGTCATTGTGTAGGCATCTATACACCTAAAAGACAGATGGAGTAAACCCAGTTGTGCTTCTTAATATTACCTGGACTACCTAGGAGACTCAAGTCACTGATTCTGAGCTCCCTGTCCTCTGGGGTTAAAAAATAGATATAGCGATCATTTAAAAACAGCTTCAGAGCACGATGCATAATGCCTTTTTATGTTTAAGCTAAGAAAAGTACAAAAGGATAAACAACAATACCAGAAAAAGCTTACCACTTTAAAAAGTTCCAGTTGAAACTTGCACCTGTTTTAAGCTGCTGCTGAGATTTCATTGTAAATATATGGCCTTACAAACCTAAACATTAATCTCTATCTGTCTCTTGAGGAGCTAATCTGCATGATTGTTCTTTAATTTGAATGCAGCTGTGACTAGATTAGGAATGATTATTCTTTTCTTTACCTCCTCTGTTTAGTGTGCTGCTTCTAATTTACAGAAACAAGTAAGCAAGAAATTAATTAATTATGAAGTAGAAAGTGAACTGGGGAGAGGAAGACAAGAAATAGCTAGTGTTTTTGTTAGTCCTGATAGAGCTAGATTGCTCCTAGCTGGTTTACTGAAGACTCGGACTATGTCCTTGCATTCATTTTACTAAATACAGTAAGTAGCTAATCAGAAGCAAATTACGCCACTGCCATAATTTTCCACTAAAGGGGACATCCTTTATATGGTAGCCTGCAGTAATTTCAGGAGGAAAAAAGTATTCATGCTGAACTCCTAACAACTGAGCGAAACCTTTAATTTAAAGTCTGATTTGATTTAAATACAGATCTCTCTGTATTTGCTTTCTATCCCTAGCTGGAACTAGTAAGCTACTTGCTCTTGAACTCAAGCATTAAACAGTATACCAACTCTGGTGAATGCAGAACTGAATAGGGAGAGGTGATTCTGTTGCAGGGGATTTTGCTATGTCAGAAATCACATTCGGCTTGAGGAAGAAGACCCAGTGGCCTAGCCCACAGCTGCAGCTCCTGAAAAGCTTTAAGTCACTATCTTAGGAGGACTCTAATGACCTGAGCTGAAGGATGTTGTTGACTTGCAGGTTTCTCTGCTGCTCTCTAGGCAGGTTGTTGGAGAGTCAGGTAAGCATGCTGGCTTGCATCATAAACCAGGATCTGTTGCTCCTCTCCCTACTTTCTGTTCAGACTTCCTTAGATTTTGCAGTTCCTGCAAAGTGTTGGAGGGGTTTTTTTAATGATGATTTCTGATGGAATAATGACTTTTTTTGTCTCCTTCTGTATTAGCTGCTGCTGGTCTATCCATGGCTGATTAATCACAGTGTCTGCTTTGTGTTTCCAGTTCTGGAAAAAGCACGTTTCTGAAGTGCTCCAGTTTGTCTTAAAGTGGACCAAGTGACCCAGCATGATTCCCATTGTGGGCCATAAGTATCTAAAGAGCTCCAGATCCATTTGTGCTAGGTTATGCCAGGCATTTTATGTGATCGCAAAGAGAAGGGAGGGGATCTGCCTGGAGAACGAAAGGTGAAGTGTCTGTAGAACCATCTATGGGTTCACTGAGGAACCCATACACAAGCTAAGACACTTTAACAGGTGGGTGTATATATATGTAAGCATTTTCAGTTAGATTCCTCTCCTCACGTGACTTAAATATGGGCTCTAGGCAATTGTAGTTAATCAAGGCGACTGAAGCTTAGGGTACCGTCTTCCATTGTAAAATATTGGTGCGTTCATAAGTGACATCATCTTTTGCAAAGGCAAATAATAGCTCTGTGAGTGCGGAGAAAGCAAATCCTTATTGGAAGGAGCCGGCTTTTAATGAGTCATTGCCCAAACATGCCCACAGGACAATGGAGTTGATGGGAAGCTCTTCACAGCTTCTAATGCTGGCCCACTCACTAAGTCTAACAGCATTTTCAGCCTTTTCTATTCTTCCTGGAAAACTGTGCTTAGAAAATAGTTTTTCCTTTCCTTTTCTCTCTCCTTCCTCCTCATTTCTCCTCTGCCTACTGGGATATTTTTTATTAGTTTTTCTTTTGACGAGAAGGTATCCTTTAGGACGAGTAACTGAAATCGAGTACTTCCTACCAATTTAGTTCTTTTAATGCAAAACTACAAAATTCTTCAGCCTCAAGAAAACAATTGCTTCCTTTCATCTCGGATGAGACACTCCAATAATGTAACTGCTGAGGGATAGGATGGGTTCCTGCCAAATTACAGTTTATGTAGCTACATTTTCCTTTTAATCAGTCACTCATCTAACAATATTTACCCAGTGCTATAGATTTAATGCCACATATTTGGGATTCATACTACTGGTATCTGTAACTTAGAAGACTGAAATGATTCCTCTGAAACTGGAGAGAACTGCAAGAGTTTTGGATTCAATGATTCACATGAAAAGAATTTTAACTTGAATTTATGGGGGGAAAAAAAACCCACAACAAAACCAAAAAAAAACAACCAAGCCACAACACCAAAACAACCCAAAACACACCTTTCCAACAAGATCATGACAGACAAGATGTTGGGTTTTCTAGCTCAGTGATTTCACTCAGTCAGCTTAGCAACTTTCCAGCTCAGTGATTTCAGTATCTCATGATTCAGCCTTGCTGGGTTGCTGGTACTCCTGCAAATGATCTAAAGAAAACTCTTAGGTACGTGCTCTGCCAGAACATGCAAACAGACTTTAACTGTAGTATATGGGATACTGGTTAGCAAGAGTAGTGAATAGGATATAGACTCAGGAGCAGATTGTCACAGGTGGATTACCTTAGATCTGTTTGTCTCTTGCATCATAGTAAATCTTTTTAACTTGCAACCCAAACTTACATTGCAAAATCAGGATGACAATTTACTTTCAGATTTTAGGCAGGTAGTTATGGCTTGCTTTCTTGATAAAGAGGAAGAAATCTGTCCCATACTTCAAGAATGAGTGCATACAGCCCTAAAATTCTTCTTATACCTTTGTACAATATTTCAAAGTGTTATTACTACCCTGACAAATGATAAAGAAACACATTTTCTTTGAAAACTTCTTTCCATTTGATGTAAAGGCATAATTGCGCAGTACATAACAAATATCAAAAGCATCAGTTTTCTTTCCTTCTCCTGCCCCAAATAATTTTGACCTAAAAAATATGCAGTCGATTACCTCACAGTTCATTGATCTCTGTAACTCTGGCTTATCTTGCTATCAGATTTTTCTCAACCTTTCTATCAGAGCAAGGGGGAAAAGAGACATCTTTAAGTAAAGCACAGAAGATATATAAATCCCCTCCAGACTCTGTGCTATTAATCAGAGTCTGGTGGGAGAGGTCTGTTGGAAGAAATCTGTGAAGACTAAGGGGAAGAAACCAAAAAGGAGTGGGATGTATGGAGGGCATATTCAGCAGTCATGCTTCTGTGGCTCTCTGTTCATGTGTTAGTTATTAAAAGTGCTAACTCAAATGGGCAGTTCTAATCTGGCAAGTAACTAGACTCAGTGAAATTGGTGATTGTGACGTTGTTTCTCATCCCCGTTACCTTTTTGGAGGTTTTGAACCAAGTCCTTCTGGGTAGGGATCTGTGTCACAGGAATTAAGGAGGGGGTGGGGAGAGGCTAAAACACTTGATCTACAGAATTTGTTATATCAGACAGTGAGAGAAACACCTGGGTTCCTGACAGGACCAGGACATGTACCAGATTTGTTATTTTCTCTCTGTAAAATCAATTTTGCACATTTTAATAGCTATTCTCAGCTTTTTGTTTAAATTGATTGTATTTGTTTTTTGTAACATGTTGAGTTTTTCATCAGGTTTTGGCCCAGATCTTTAATTCATATCACCCCAGGCCCTCAGAGGTGTCAAAGAGTAATTACTTTCTTACCAATACAGAGCTAGCCTGGATTACAATCATTGACCTGAACTTAAAAGGCCTAGTAGCTTATTTACAACTTCTTGAATTCCTTCTTTTGCCACCCTTCAGTTGTTTAGTTCTCTTTCTCCACTAACATTTTCTTATTTTCCAGAGCAGTCAATCTGTCTGTTAACGATGCTACCTGTCTCCCAAGTTCAAATACACAGTAAAATTTTATGCCTTTCCCTCTCCTCAGCATATTTCTCTGAATAAATGACTTACAAGTTTTATGCTTAGAGCATCTTTTATTGCAAAAGTTTAAATAATAACATTACATCTCTGAGGCACAGAAGCACCCCCCCAAAATCAATAACACTGTTTATTTGACATTTTGACCATATACAATGACTTAGAGGCCTCCTGGGCCTATCCATGGCTGTAGTATTTACTTGTATCTCTGGAAAAGTTTGGTATTTAAGAGTCTAACATTAACATGTGAAATAGATTTGTGTAATTGTTATCATGCTCACTAGACTCTTATTACAACAACTTTCTCCTCCAGCAGCAGTTTGGCTATCACAGCATATAGCTCAGCAGTGGTTGCAAAACTTCTTCAAGCAGCAGGGTAGTAGTTGGGTAATTAGCCCCAACAGGTGCACCACATTTACTAGTGTTTCAGCTAGCCCAAGTGTGTTTCGATCATATTTTCGTGATCACAGAGTAGATGCACCCTTTGTCCTTCAGTTTTAAATGTTGTGTAAAGAACTTTGGAACTTAATTTAAAAGTGTGTAGTAAGTATGAAAATCAGGTTTGTTCCTTAGTTATACTTGCAATGTATATCAGCATCACAGCTGTGATCATATGCAAACCCAATATATTTCAGCCCTTAATTCCCTGGGTGTTTCAGTGACTCCCCAGCCACTTCTCTGCACAGATGAAATACTGGGCTGACTTGAGGCAATGGACTGACTCCAAACTAGGTCACAGATTGAACCTTCACAATCGAGTATTTGACCAACTGCTACAGGAGCTCCCAGCTGGAAATTTCAGATAATACTAGAAGCTCCCCTTAGCAGTCCTGCTGCACCTAGTCCAGTTTGTATGTTTGAATGTGTTGATTAACAGCCCAGGTGGAGTGTCCCAAAGACTCCCCTACATGGTTTCTGTTGAAATGTTGATCAAATTGTACATAGATAAGACATTTGTAAACAGTCAGTGGAAACTGTTCCTGCAGAAATGATCACATAGGACAGTCTTTTGTATATAGGTATGATATTTGAGGTGTTTTGCATTTAGTAGTTAAGATACAGCAACAGTGATGAATTATGCATGTGCCGGGTTGGTCATACAGGGCTACTGCCAGCTGGATTATCAAAATTGAGCAGAACAGTACTTCAGGGAGTCCCTCCTGATCTACTTGAGAATGATGCTACAAGGACCCTTGCTAGGGGAGTTCCCATCAGTACTGGACAGTGACTGATCGCCCTATTTGGGAGATTTGATTCCCCCGTGACAGTGTTACCCCAGGCTAAGATCCCGATAAATCAGTTTTCCCTTTTAACTAACACCCTGTCCTTCAGTGTCTGTGAAATATCACCTTTTTCTTCTGCAGCTAAATCAAACATAATCTTTTGTTAATATTGATAAAGCACCTCACATTTGTAGAGCGTCATGCTGGAAGGAAAATTGCCAAGAACCAACCATAAGTACAGTATATTCGGTATTATAGATCTTTTCTTCCTAAGTCTTTCATTTCCTCATGCAGTTCTAGGTCCCTCTATTTACTTTGTACAGTGTATTTTCATGCTACACTGAGGGAGATGCTACAAAAAGTAGGTAGAATATGTACAATGAAAAGTTATTTTACAGTCAAACTCCAATCTTTGAATGCCTATGGTTGAGTAAAACATACTGAGATGGAATTTGATAGAACTCATTAATTTTAAGGAAAGCATTCACAAAACAATCCACTGGTTCCTTGATATTGAAATTAGTAAATTAAAGGAACAACAAAGGCAATATCAAACATCTCAAAAATTCAAACACTTAGGTTTAAAAGAGTGGCTTGAAAGAGAATTCAAATAAGTTTGGACAAAAATGCTATTTTGCTATAGCAAAAAATGCTATACGTAGACAGAAATGTAGCCAAAAGACTAAGAAACTGAGGGCAACTGACTTAAATAGTAATAAAAGTATTAATAGTATTAAAAGTGCAGTAGTCTGCTGTGATAGATAGCCACCTTTGACATTTTCATTAATGACCTGCAGAGCTAATTAATAGGATGCTAGAGAAATAGAACTTTTCTAAGCTTGGAGAAGCTGTGCTTATACCTGTGACAGTGAAAATGCTAGTGGGCATAGATTAGGACAGTCAGAAGCACTTACAAAAAGGTGTAAAACATTAGTGCCAATTAACTGTATTCCGGGAAAGCATATTTGTAGGTCAAGCCAGACAATAAAAGCAATGTTAAAAACTAATCGGGCTTACATTTGTAATGTGATACAGTGATGTAATAGACCAAGAGGTACAAAAATAAAGCCCAGTGCCCTTTAACTGAAGAGGTGTCTTTCTAGAGGGCTCTGCCAAGACTGAGTAGGCCTCCAGATTTCATTCTTGGCTGCTTGTACTCGGGGAGTTACTTGCAGAGTAGACGGAATATGGAAAGAGCAAAAGCTGATAAAAAGTTTATTTATGAGAACAGAGGTGAAAAATATGAGGGCAGGTCATGGCTGGCCCTCTAAAGCTGTTTAGGGAGCGATGATATGACACATCAGTATGTTTGTACGTAACCTACTGAGGGCTTTAGCTTTCCTAACTACAGGAGAGCAACATGATGCCCTTTCTGCGAGGTGCTAGCTGCTTAGGAGAATGAAGCTGACCCATATGAACAGAGAACGTTTGGGAGAAGTTCTTCAACACATCTTCCAAGGCCTCCTTTTTCACTCAGATTTCCTTTATTTCCAGTGCAGGTTTGGGCCACAGCAGTATCTCGCAGCTAAAAATTTAGTCAGATCCTGGCTGACTAAAGGTTATCATAAATGTCTGCAAATACTTGAAAGTTGCAGATAGAACAGGGAGAGATATACCAATAAGGGATTGTACCAAAACAAGGTTTTCCCAAAATAGACAGGCAGTCTCAAAAAGTACATTGAGTAACAATATTTAGCATATTGTTCTGGGGATAATGGAATCGCTGATACCAAAAAGCCTCTCCATTTGCACCAGGACTCTCCTGTGCTAGCAAAAGATGAAGAGAAGTAGACATCTTGGAAAGCTGGTCAGTATCTTTAAGAGCCTTCAACTATTGCATGAGATAACTCAAGTAGTTACAGTCAAAAGATGGAAGTTCAGAGTCAAATTATAGCCTATTGTTCTGAAGAAACATTTTCAGACATCTCAAAGGAAGCGTGCTGAGTAACTGTCTGGAAAAATATCTTTGCACAAGTGTTACAGTTAGGTATTCATGAAGTAAGATTATTTTTTTTTTAAGGCTTTTTTTTGACACTAAAGCAGATGGTGTTGCAGTAACTGAGGCATGATACAAGAGCACAGACAAGAGTTTTAGTGTTTGTGACAAACACTGCCAATTCAGACACAATGTATCAAGATTTCAGTTGCTTTATATAAAGGAAAGATTCTTCAAAATGAAAAGTAACTGCCCAATAAGAGTCCTTCCTATAACGCTTGCTCACTTTGAAAAAACACTTTGCTTTCATTGAGAAACAGAATGTCATGGAGAGAAAATGTCTGGCAAAGACAAGAGGAAGCAACGGTTGTTGCAATGCAATCCCCACCCACTGGAAACAAGAGGATGACCAATATTAGCCACACAGCAAAGATACAAAAGCTATCAGTAAATTTGTGATTTTTGTAGCCCTGGTAGTCCATCTCAGACCTGAAGTGAACCAATACTGTCAAACCGATGCCTAATTTATGCATCCACATTAGTCTTCAAAAAGCAAACAAATCTGCAACAAAATCAGTCTCCTCTCTCAAAAGAGAAATGAGCATGACAGTGGTTCAGCTGTGTAACTGTAGTTTGAATACACTGTGAAGCTAGGTCATCCTGTTTCCTCCGATCTTCTGTAATCCAGTGAGACTCCTTCACCAGTCACGAACCTGCAAAAGCTGTAAAACAGTAAGTGAAACGGTTGTGTGGAATTCAGTTGTTCGAAAAAACTCTGATGAAGAGACCAGGGCACCTTATTGCACACTCTGTGCCCACCACCACCCAGAGAGCATCTTCACCTCAATTAAAAGGTGCTGTTGAGAGCAAAAATAGACATACGCACAAGCAAGTTTGGGTGGTTACTTTATGCAGCGAATTATGTATTAAACCATGGTGGCACAGAGTTCTGCACGAGCCAGCCAGCAAGGCACGCTGCCAGTGTTGCTGGCAGATTTGTGTACCAAGTACTGAAAGACTTGATGTTAACTCACGTTAGCAAGATTAGAAATACCTTGAAAATATCTACCCATACTACAGTTACACTGCTGAAAATGAATGTGTCCTTGTTCTAAAGCCCTTACAAATGCAAGAGAAGGTCTCTATATAAAAAACAGTCTATCAAGTTTTTTCCTCACGCCTTACTGCAGATAAAACAGTCACTGTGACAATATATGTATTATCTCAACCTATGTGATAATGTAATAAAACTTACTCTATGGAAGCTGTCAAGTGAAAACACAATTTCTCCCCCCTTCCCCACACAAGGTGATTGCCTACGATAAGAGAAAAATGTATAGCATTTTTGTTATAGAGGGATATTTAAACAAATAGAAAACTGGACTCCAGCTTTTTTCTTTTCAACCAGGGTATCATAATAGTTCTTCTGAATCTAGAATGAAACTGCAGCGTTCCAGTGGAGCAAGGAGGAGTTAAGTAAATGCTAAGTGGATAACCTGAGTCAAGGACATCAGAGAAAGTAGAAAACATGTCCTTATCAGTCAGTCATTCCAGAAGCTGAGCTGTTGGGCCCACACGTTCATTTCAGAACTGCTTCTATCATGGATTAAAGGCTGAGCAAGCAAGGCAGCTCTCAAGTATGGTGAGTTGGCTGGTGAGGACAATAGGAAGCATCCTTCTTCCCAGTCATGTATTCACAACTCTTATTAATGTCAGCACTTTGAAGTAGATAAGCCACTAATTCAATTAATCCTAAAAAAGTGTTTCCATTTTTGCATTAAACTGACATTGACTGGAGCTTCAGTGAAGGGATAAAGTATCTGTTATTAAACCCAGCCTGTATCTGGTGAAGGTGCTGAGAAGTGGGAAACAAGACAATTCTAGAATATTTATGGTGTGAAAGAGGGGAAGAGCATTCTGCATAGAAAACAATCTTTATTTTCTGAGTATCTGTTTCAGTTTTGTTTACATGGATGTTTAATAGGTTTATTTGGGGATATTTTATCACGCATTAAAGGTCATTGGATTTGCTGCTCATACTGCAAGATTTTTCAGAAGCATCTAACTTTCCTCATGCATTGCACCAGGTGAGGAGTGTGGGCAAGTAACGCCAGGATTTAGAGATTGAGGTTTTTTACTGAATTCAGTAGGAACCATCCTAATGACTGGGCTGCAGAGCAGGTATGAAGGATACTCCACCAATCGGCACTTCAATATGAGGTCCCTTCATCCTGTTTTACCCCAGAAATGGTATATTTTAGAGCATTTGAACTGCTAAAATAAACTGCTTATTTTTTCCATTTGGAAAAAAAAAAAAAAAATTACAACAAATGGAGCACTTTCTGGTCTCTTCCATTAGCTGCTGTGCTGCGACCTTGTTATCACAGCATCACTGAACACGCCGATAACATTTCTTATCTCTCTGCTGGTGGAAGAATACTGACACAGGTTAAAGCACCAATGTCTCCCCCAGTGCAAGAACTGCTATTATTTCAGAGGAATGCAAGAGAAAATGCGGAAAGCTCAGATCTAACACGTAGCTCATTTGATCTAAACATTAGGCAACTAACAGAACAGGAAATAGAGTCTGGCCCTGGTGTCCCCTGAAGTACGGAGCCTCATATTTTGAAATTGAAAACCTTGCTCCCTGCTGCCACAGCCTTCTTACAAATCAACTGCAGACACTACATATGCTTGCAACAGTTCATTTAAGTCTTAGTAGTCTTGTACTTAACAGTCTGCTACTCTCCAAGGCTTTGTCAAACATGGATTTCTTTCTGCTTTCCTGCTGCTGTCATGCTCTTGGAGTCAGTGCTTCTACACCAAAATAAAACTGGAAGAATATATTTCTTTCAAAACCTGATGTCCAGGTTTGAACCCAATTAATCAGGTGCCATTAAAAAAGCTTTTTCATGGGAGTTTTAAAAACCTCTTTTCTTTAATGAGGATGGAAACACAAAATTTCTGGTCTAGCTATTACCTCTATTGATTTAGATTTCACCTTGAAGTCATGGATTGTGAAAGAGGGTAACATCTTGAACTAGAAAAGGCATCTGAAAAGTCAAGATTTGTTCAAGAGCCTGTCATCCGAGTTCCTGATACAAGAGCAGAGGTATCACACAAGTCAATCAGAAGTACTGGCTTTTAATATTAATTCTGAGCTGGAGAGGTCTAATTTCTTTCTAGATTAACAATTCTGACACTCCTCATTCCCCTTTCCACATTAGGTGTCTTCTCACAAGTACCTTGCTGATGGGCATTTTAAATAGAAGTGAGGAAAAAGATGTGATTGATTAATCAGCAGACACTTGTGTTTTTCAATTTCTTCTCATTTTGATGGAGATCTCCAAACATCACACTAAGGGAGTATGCTAGACTGAGAAAATTATTTTCAGTACAGTCAAACCACCTCAAATACTTAGTTTTTCCAGTGAGCCAGGCACACAAGCTCCCTACAGAGCAGTAGTCAACTCCCCGCAGCACAGCACTTCTGCTTAGAAGTGTCTGGGGCATCCTCAGAAGCAGGAGGGGCCGCTGTGCTAGGCGGGGGGAAGAAGTGGATTTGCATCAATGCTGTCGCATAAATAACTCCTGTGACCCAGAGCTCCCCCACTACCCTGGTGTCATGGTTTAATCTCAGTCGGCAACTAAGCACCACGCAGCCGCTCGCTCACTCCCCGGTGGGATGGGGGAGAGAATCAGAAGGGTAAAAGTGAGAAAACTCATGGGTTGAGATAAAGACAGTTTAATAGGTAAAGCAAAAGCCACGCACGCAAGCAAAGCAAAACAAGGAATTCATTCCCTACTTCCCATCGGCAGGCAGGTGTTCAGCCATCTCCAGGAAAGCAGGGCTCCATCACGCGTAACGGTTACTTGGGAAGACAAACACCATCACTCCAAACGTCCCCCCCTTCCTTCTTCTTCCCCCAGCTTTATGTACTGAGCATGACGTCACATGGTATGGAATGTCCCTTTGGCCAGTTTGGGTCAGCTGTCCTGGCTGTGCCCCCTCCCAGCTTCTTGTGCACCTCCAGCCTTCTCAGTCGGTAGAGCATGGGAAGCTGAAAAGTCCTTGGCTAGTGTAAGCACTACCTAGCAACAACTAAAACATGGGTGTGTTATCAACATTATTCTTATCCTAAATCCAAAACACAGCACTGTACCAGCTACTAGGAAGGAAATTAACTCTATCCCTGCCGAAACCAGGACACCTGGGCAGTGCCAATGGGGAAGCTACAGCCTTTTCTGCAGGGCTGCAAATCTTCATCTATTTAGGCATTTACAAAATACAGGCTTTAACAGGACTTATGTTTCTCTGGGATTAGAATCATAGAATCATAGAATAGTTTGGGTTGGAAGGGACCTCTAAAGGTCATCTAGTCCAACCCCCCTACTGTGGGCAGGGACATCTTCAACTAGATCAGGTTGCTCAGAGCCCCGGCCAACATGACCTGGAATGTTGCCAGGGATGGGGCATCCACCACCTCTCTGGGCAACCTGTGCCAGTGTTTCACCACCCTCAGCGTAAAAAATTTCTGCCTTATATCTAGTCTATATCTACCCCCCTTTAGTTTAAAGCCATTCCCCCTTGTCCTGTCACAACAGGCCCTGCTAAAAAGTTTGCCGCTATCTTTTTTGTAAGCCCCCTTGAAGTACTGATAGGCTGCAATAAGGTCTCCCCAAAGCCTTCTCTTCTCTAGGCTGAACAACCCCGACTTTCTCAGCCTGTCCTCATAGGAGAGGTGTTCCATCCCCCTGATCATTTTCGTGGCCCTCTTCTGGACCCGCTCCAACAGGTCTGTGTCTTTCCTATGCTGAAGGCTCCAGAGCTGGATGCAGTACTGCAGGTGGGGTCTCACCAGAGCAGAGCAGAGGGGCAGAATCACCTCCCTCAACCTGCTGGCCACGCTTCTTTGGATGCAGCCCAGGATACGGTTGGCCTTCTGGGCTGTGAGCGCACATTGCTGGCTCATGTCCAGCTTTTCATCCACCAGTACCCCCAAGTCCTTCTCAGCAGGGCTGCTCTCAATCCCTTCATCCCCCAGCCTGAATTGATACCAGGGGTTGCCCTGACCCAGGTGCAGGACCTTGCACTTGGCCTTGTTAAATCTCATGATGTTTACACGGGCCCACTTCTCAAGCTTGTCCAGGTCCTCTGGATGGCACCCTGTCCATCAGGCATGTTGACCGCACCACTCAGCTTGGTGTCATCTGCAAACTTGCTGAGGGTGCACTCAATCCCACTGTCTATGTCACTGATGAAGATATTAAACAGTACCGGTCCCAATACAGACCCCTGTGGGACACTAACTTGTCACCAATCTCCATCTGGACATTGAGCCATTGACCACTACCCTCTGGATGCGACCATCTAACCAATTCCTCACCCACTGGACAGTCCACCCATCAAATCCATACCTCTCCAGTTTAGAGGGAAGGATATTGTGGGGGACCGTGTCAAAGGCCTTACAGAGGTCCAGGTAGACGACATCTGTAGCCCTTCCTGTGTCCACTGATGTAGTCCCTCCATCATAGAAGGCCACTAGGTTAGTCAGGCAGGACTTGCCCTTGGTGAAGCCATGCTGGCTGTCTCGAATCACCTCCCTGTCCTCCATGTGCCTTAGCATAGTTTCCAGGAGGATCTGTTCCCTGATCTTCCCAGGCACAGAGGTGAGACTGACTGGCCTGTAGTTCCCCAGGTCTTCCTTTTTTGCCTTTTTAAAAACGGGGGTTATGTTTCCCCTTTTCCAGTCAGTGGGAACTTCACCGGACTGCCACGACTTCTCAAATACGATGGACAGTGGCTTAGCAACTTCATCCACCACTTCCTTCAGGACCCACGGATCATCGGGTCCCATGGACTTGTGCACCTTCAGGTGCCTTAGATGGTCTCGAACCTGATGTTCTCCCACAGTGGGTGGCTCTTCATTCTCCCAGTCCCTGCCTTTGCCTTCTGTGGCTTGGGCGGTGAGGCTCGAGCACTTGCCAGTGAAGACCGAGGCAAAAAAGTCATTGAGTACCTCTGCCTTCTCCGTATCCCAGGTAACTAGGTCTCCTGTTTCATTCTGGAGAGGGCTCACATTTTCCCTCATCTTCCTTTTATCCCCGACATACGTATAGAATCTTTTCATGTTGCCCTTGACGTCCCTGGCCAGATTTAGTTCTATCAGGGCTTTAGCTTTCCTAACCTGATCCCTGGCTGCTCAGACAATTTCTCTGTATTCATCCCAGGCTACCTGTCCTTGCTTACACCGTCTGTAGGCTTCCTTTTTGTGTTTGAGTTTGTCCTGGAGCTCCTTGTTCATCCATGCAGGCCTCCTGGCGTTTTTGCCTGACTTCCTCTTTATTGGGATGCATCGCTCCTGAGCTTGAAGAAGGTGATTCTTGAATATTACCCAGCTTTCTTGGGCCCCTCTTCCCTCCAGGGCTTTGTCCCATGGCACTCTACCAAGCAGATCCCTGAAGAGGCCCAAGTCTGCTCGCCTGAAGTCCAGGGTAGTGAGCTTGCTGTGCGTCCTCCGCGGTGCCCTAAGGATCTTGAACTCCACCATTTCGTGGCCACTGCAGCCCAGGCTGCCCTTGAGCTTCACATTCCCCACCAGCCCCTCCTTGTTGGTGAGAACAAGGTCCAGCATAGCACCTCTCCTTGTTGGCTCCTCTACCACTTGGAGAAGGAAGTTATCATTGACGCATTCCAGGAACCTCCTGGATTGCTTATGCCCTGCCGTGTTGTCCCTCCAACAGATGTCGGGGTGGTTGAAGTCCCCCATGAGGACCAGGGCTTGTGAGCGTGAGGCTGCTCCTATCTGTCTCTAGAGGGCCTTATCCGCTCGGTCTTCCTGGTCAGGTGGCCTGTAGCAGACCCCCACTGTAATGTCACCTGTCCCTGCCTTCCTTTTAATCCTGACCCATAAGCTCTCGGTTGGCTCCTCATCCATCCCCAGGCAGAGCTCCATGCACTACGGCTGGTCATTGACATAGAGGGCGACACCACCTCCTTGTCTCCCCTGCCTGTCCTTCCGAAAGATCCTGTATCCCTCCATCCCAACACTCCAGTCATAGGAGCCATCCCACCACGTTTCTGTGACGCCAATAAGGTCGTAGCCCTGCAGGCGTGCGCACATCTCTAACTCCTCTGGTTTATTCCCCATGCTACATGTGTTTGCATAGAGGCATTTAAGTGATGAAGTTGTCTTACTGGCTGGAGTTCCTTTGTGCTGCTCTTCAGGCGCTCTCCTGCTGACCTGTGATCCTTCTCCAGGTTCTGGGCATCTATTGCTGGCTCTGGCATCAAACTGGTAGGAGTGGGATGGATTGAGGTTCCCCTCCCCCAGCATCTCTAGTTTAAAGCCCTCTTCACCAGCTTGGCAAGCCTATGACCGAAGATGCTCTTCTCCTTCCCTGACAGATGGACCCCGTCAGCCCCCAGTAGACCAGGTTTCTCAAAGCGAGTCCCATGGTCTAAGTAGCCGAACCCCTGGCTGTGGCACCAGTCCCATAACCATTTGTTGACTCGCCAGATTCGACTGGCCCTTTCAAACCCCTTCCCTTTGACCAGGAGGACTGATGAAAAAAACTACCTGCGCTCCCAAGTCCCTTACTGCTGCTCCCAGGGCTCTGTGGTCTTTCTTGATAGTCCTCAGACTGCTCCTGGCTGTGTCACTGGTGCCCACGTGAAACAGCAGCAGTGGATAATAGTCAGTGGACTGTACGAGGCTTGGTAGCCTCTCGGTGACATCCCTGATGAGAGCCCCTGGTAAGCAGCACACCACGCTAGAGAGTGTGTCTGGTCGGCAAATGGGTGCCTCCGTACCTCTCAGAAGAGAGTCGCCTACCACTATCACCCGTCGCCTTTTCTTAGTTGCGCTGGTTGTTATACGGGGGGCAGATCGGGCTGCATTACTCAGCTCCAGCGCTTCTCCTGGTGTGACAGGACTTTCCTCTTCGGCCTGCAGAGAGATGAAGTGGTTCTGCAAGGGCACCACAGGCTTCGGGGAAAGTCTCTTCCTCCTGCAGTCCTTGCCTTTGCAACCGTCCATTCTTCTGCTTTATTGGCCGCCCTGCTCCCTTTTGCGTGTGCCGGTGGGGGAGTTTTTGGCTGTTTGGCCGTGGGCTGCAGGTCCACTGCAGACTGCACTTGGAACCAGCTATCTAGCTCCTTCTCTGCCTCCCTGATGTTACGCAGTCTTCTCACTGCCTCCTGCAGCTCAGCCACCTGCTGCAGGAGGTCCTCCACCCGGGCACACCTTTTGCAGGCAGGTCTGCTGCCTGTCCCTGCCCCAGGAGAGAGGTCTAGGCACCTCCTGCAGCCTGAAGTCTGCACTGCAGCCTCTCCCTTCAGCAGTTCTGTCTGCGTGGAGGCATCGGCTGCTGCTGGGGTAAGGTGGTGCAGACCCCCCAGCTGGAGCCGCGGCCTTTACCCTCAGACGAGTGCCCACCATTCTGCCTTGAGGGTCGGGTAGGATGAGTGCCCTCGACCTGTGCCCAGTTGCTGTGTTACGTGTATGCTGAGTCCCCCACTTGGCCTGTGGAATGCCTCTCCTTCAAAGAGGTGCCCTCCCTGTGCGCCTTTCCACGTGAACTGCTGTGCGAACTGCCGTGCCACGCCCTAGCTGCCGCACCACGCCCTTTTTGCCCATCCTGGTCACGGCGCTCCTGGTGGCCAGCGCTCCCTGGGGCTGCCTTTAGTGGGAGTGGGGGGTGGCAGCCGTTGCTCCTGGCCCTGCCCACACCTCGTCAGCCGCCCTGGTGAGAGCTGCCGGCTCCCGGCGGGTCTCTACGCTCCCCTGTGGGTTCCCCGGCCCAAGAAACCCCCCTGTACGCCGCAATCCACTGCTCCGCTGCAGGACGTGCCTGCACCGGAGCTGATCGCCTCTGCGAGGTGGTGGCTCAGCAGCGCTGCCAGCCTCTCAATTGCTTTTGCACATGTCTGAGTTTGAAGTCTGGTAGCACTAACATGCCCAAGCCCATCTTGGATCATATCAAAGGGGCTAATTATTTTGAGTCTGCTGCTGAACAAGAACAACCAAATCCATTTCCTTCCCCTCCAAAACACAAAGTAATTTAAGAGATGCCGGTGGGAGGAACTAGTGAATTCTTCATTTTGGGTTGTTGCTATAGCAGTGCACTCAACATGTACACCAATGAGCTGACAGGGAGCTCTGTTACGTTGTTTATCCCCCTTGTAGGTTGGCCAGCCATCACAAAGCAGTATCTCATCCACTGGAGTGTAAAGAAAATAATCTTGTTTATTACCTGAAGAGTTAAGGACACTTTAGAAAAAGCTGAAGGCGGCTAATATGTTTGTAAGTGTTCTTTTGTATACGGCAGCTGAAAACAGCCCATGATGACTATTAACAAAAAATAATTTGTTTGTACTTTAGTTACATAAATTGTATGCCAAAGAATGAAAGACAGTAGGAGTTAATAATGCGGAAACTTCCAACTATGTATGCACAGTTTCCACAAACCTGACTGACTTCTGTTCAGTACAGCTTTGTTATGTTTTACCTCCACTGAGGTAGCTCTATTGATAGCTTATGTGTTAGTGATGGGATAGCTGCAAAACTGCATGCAGTTCTGCAGACAGTTGAAAATGATTAGTAATGGAAATTGCTTTACTCCCTTTAGACTTGTCATCTTACTGAAGAATATCTATACATAGTAGTTACACCTATGATGGAGTGTAGTACTGGTGCAACAAAGCAGACTTGTTTTCAATTCCTACTACTTATCTGGAGAAATATTTCATTCTGGCTTGAATTTTATTATGAAACTTGGCTGGAAAGTCAGTGGCAGAATGAGAAAAAATGCAAATTATTTGAGAGAGTAAAATGGAATAAGGTGGGAGGAGATCATTTTGATTAAATATTCAAAGTAAAGTAGCACATGAGTCTCACCCCTGAAAAAATAAAATCTCTCAGCATGTTTCTTTCAGAATACACACTGGAGTACTGTTACATCTCTATTGTGAAAAGAAGCTTAAATGAAAATATTTATTTTTGCTGTGCACCAGTAAATGATACATCACAAACTCTGCTGCAGGATGTTTGTAGAGAAGGTCACTTCACACACACTCCTTTGGGGATATAGACCCAATTCTCATACTTCATATCTTTTTTCCATCAGTGAGAATAAGCACTCTGTCCATTCCTGTTTGAGAGCCTCCAAAACTCTTTCACAATACCAGGATACACAGCCTAATTTCAGATCTGCAAGATTGAAAAGCAAGTCTTATTCGGTGTAGTAAAAGGCAGCAGCAAAAAAGTAGCATTGTCTTAATACTCAAAGGTAAGTAATACAACAAGCCACAGTCACCCACTCTTTGTAAATCACTTTTTGGGGGCCAGGAATGGATACAGGCAAGTTTCAGCGCCATGACCTGATGCTCTAGTGTCCGTGTTATGCTTAACAAAGGTATCAGTGCCTGTGGTTTTAAAAGGAACTGGCCACAGCTGCATTTTATGAGCTGTGTATTCTAGTTGGTATCTTAGACACAGTAAAAATAATGTCCAGACAGGGGCCCTGAGGGGAGATGCAGAGGAACACCTAGGACCTGTACTAGGACCTGTACACCTAGGACTAAATCTTGAAAGCATCAAGTGACTCTCAGTGGGGCAGCTCTGGACATGCTTACAAGGACTTGGGGAACACCCCCATCCAGCTGGCTTTGGGTTCTCTGGGTTAGGCAGCAGTTGAGAAGACATTTTCTGCCAGTTTGGGGGTAAGGGTGTAGATACATCCTCTTCTCGGCAAAGATGTGCCAGTGAGACAGCTTTAAGTCTAGTGTGCCACCAGCCGCTCACCAGTTTCCCCACCCGAGGGACCATTGCTCTCCACAGGCTGAGCTCATTGCTCCCCTAAACTAGCCCAGTCAGGAAGAACCAAATCACCAGAGACCTCCCATTTGAACCACTCCTGATAGTTTTTGCTTAGATGGGTTGGGACAGGCTCACACAAACAACTCTGCTAGCAGGTAGGGTCAGGGGTCGGTGCGAGTCATTGGGCACAGGCCAGGTGGGGCAGTGGGTGCCCACAAGCCGGCAGGACTGTACCCTCCTCTCTCCTCTCCTCTCCTGTGAGGCACAGTCCCACTGTGCCCCAGCAAGCCAAGCTTAAGGAGGGCTGGTACCACGGCTGGGGCCCAGGGTTGGTCACAGTCCAGCAATCGCCAGGCGAAGCTGCAGCCATGAGAGAGTTCTCAAGGCAGGCAGGGAAATTAAGATGGCAAGACAAAGTCTGGGTCAGCAATGCAAAGGCAGGGCACAGACATACCTGCAACAAAGCATGGGAAGGGCTGCTGACAGGCAGCAGAGAGAACAGCTCTTTCTGCTGGGATAGCTGCAACAAGAACTGGCCGTGGTCAAATCCCAGGTCTTGAACTAACCTGACCTTCCTTCCCAACCAGATACAGCCTGAGGGAGACATATCTTTTTCTTGTTAGAGCACTCTGATGAGTAAGCAGAAGGCAAAAGGGCTCTGCTGTGCTGCAGGATCCATTACAGAACAGATTTCCTTTGCCCGACTCTGCTCCTCCCCAGTAAATTCTCCCCCAGCTTGAGCTCTCAGTTAAGAAGCAAGGTGAGAAACTTACAGTATTCCCTAAAATAGCAAGGACTGAAGGGTTTAACTTCTACCTTGGCAGGATATGTAGAGGAGCATTTTCACATATGGAAAATTGTTCTCCAAGGGAGAAGAGTTTCGAAGATTAATAGCCAATTTTTGCTGATTGCCTGTTCCACTAGGCAGACTCCTGATATCCCATTTAAGAACGCATTATCCACTGCTTTATCACAGCCTTCTTCACACACAGTGAATTCTCATCAGCTCGCAGAAGCAGCATGTTCCTCATCAAGTCTGTTCATTTTAATGATTTTTAATAGGCTTTGCTTCTTTGCCCAAACCTCATCCCCAGTGCCTCCTCAGCAAGCTGTATCAAGGTAAAAAGGAGTTTCCTTTTCAAATTAATTCAGTTAGCACAAAATCCTGAAAACTGGAAGTACCAAAATCAATTTGGACTCTATACAACATTTACGGTATTAGATACGGTGTGTGGTTTGCCAGCAATGCTCAGACATGTATTTCCATGCCTTTCCATGCAGACCATAATCCTTGTGAAAGTACAGATGAGATCCCGTCCTGAAACACCACGATCCATGTTACTCTCTGGAAAAGAAGAGAATATGAGACTGTAAAGGACTGAGTTCTGTTTCACTTGCAGAAAGCCTCTGCTGAATTACAACTCATTACAACATACCCTCAGTCTGTGCCATTTAGATGAAACCCATTTGCTGTTCCTGTTCTTCTATATATTAATTTTTATTCTTGCTCTTGCTTCATTTTCAGTAATGATACATTACTACCCACTTATGTGTTCTTCTTCTATTGAAAAAGAACTATTGAACTTCATAAGATAAACACTCTGTTATACTTTATATAACAACCCAAAGACACAGGCTAACTTAAGTGGATACAATGCTATATAGTCTTGCTGGACAGAAAAAGATTAAAAATCACCCAGTTTTCTGTTCCACCAGGAAAGTTGTTGTCACCAAATTTGCTTAATTTTCAATCTTCTATCTCTTGGTGCTCTGCCCTGGCCCCATGGAGGAGCAGGAGCACTCTAAGCCTCTAACCCCACCTCATTGGTCTCACTCAAATCCTGCCTCATAATTCTCCTTGGAAGCCATGGCCCTTCCATACACAAGTGGGGATGAAGCTGTTGCTTTGTCTACTATTGTCTCACTTCTCCTGAGTAACCTTTTTCGAAGTGTTTATTTGTTATCTTGTCTCAGTCTCTATACATGAATTTTCAGCTGGCTTTTGTTTATTTGGATGGCATTTTGCATACAGAGGCCTGGCTTATGATGAAGATTTAGACAGTACCAAAAGAAAAAAAATCTCAGTAAGAGGAAGCAAAATAAAAGCATCTCTACCTGAGTGACTCCAGCTGTTGTCAGTTAAAGAGTTGAAGATAACTCTTTAGCTCCAAAGTATGAGATTTGGTAGAAAAATCTAGCTATTTGGTTCACATTTTGTAAACATGAATTAATAAGCTCAATGCCACAGTCACTATTAGCTGCAGCTCTTGGCTAGATGTGAATGGAGATTAATCATGCTCTGTATACCCAGCTCAAACAGCTCAACACACCGAGTTATCAAGCAAAAGCACCTGATTAATATTCAGGAGGCTTCAGGTGGGTGAAGAGACTAGTACAATAACAACAAAGCAAAAATGGAAACACTTTTGTGTTAGCAACTCCCTCGCTTGTTCCAGCACTCAGTGGGACCAGGCTACTCATGGTGTCAAGGACCGCTTATTCAAATGTTTTTCTCCTTTGGGATAACTAGTTCTGTAAATATGGATCTGTCAAGAGAATATAGGTGCACGGGGAAGTATAATCCAGAGACCATCTTCTACGCTTGTTTGTTAGAAGAACCCTTGACCCTTCAGTACAGTTAAACAGAACACATGCATCCTACCAATACCTGTGTCGTCTATGGAAATGGTAAGAAAGAGTCAGTATAGTTATGTGCTTGAATCTGCCACTAATTTCCTCTGTTGTCTAAGAAAAAAACAATCATTTCTTCAGCTACAAAAAGAGCACCCAAGACTGTACCATATTTCTGTTTTCTCTGTTTTGAAGTGGTCAGTTTTAAAATGTCATCTTACCAGCTTTCAAGTGAAAAAATAGTAGTTTGGTCATTAAAAAAGAAAGTGAAGAAAAATAATTTTAATGATTTAACATTGAATGTCCACATCAGAACAACTAGACCTGGCTTTTGAGATGCCACAGACTTAATCTCCCACTGACCTGAGTGGCTTTCTGCCTGACACAAACCTGAGGCATAATGCTAAACAGGAACTATAGATAGGCAATCATCCCACATCCAAATCTCAAGGGTTCAAATTTGTCCCCCTCCCCTTTTCCTGACTGCTATTAGTCTGTACGTTGCTTATTTCATCTTTGGTTAGGTAGAAATGCAAAAGGGAAAAAAGGGAGGGGGAGGAGATCTTTTTATATATTTTGTTAATTTTACATAAAGCAACACATTACGCCTCTGTTGTGGTTTAACCCGGCAGGCAGCTAAACACCATGCAGCCATTCGCTCACTCCCTGCCCCTGCCAGGGAGATGGGGGAGAGAATTGGAAAAAAAAATAAAATTAAAATTCGTGGGTTGAGATAAAGACAGTTTAATAGGACAGAAAAGGAAGGGAAAATAATAATAATGATAAAAGAATATACAAAATAAATGATGCACAATGCAATTGCTCACCACCCACCAACCAATGCCCAGCCAGTCCCCGAGCAGCAGTCACCGCCCCCCCGGCCAACTCCCCCCAGTTTATGTACTGAGCATGACGTCACATGGTATGGAATGTCCCTTTGGCCAGTTTGGGTCAGCTGTCCTGGCTGTGCCCCCTCCCAGCTTCTTGTGCACCTCCAGCCTTCTCAGTTGGTAGAGCATGGGGAGCTGAAAAGTCCTTGGCTAGTGTAAGCACTACCTAGCAACAACTAAAACATCGGTGTGTTGTCAACATTGTTCTCATCCTAAATCCAAAACACAGCACTGTACCAGCTACTAGGAAGGAAATTAACTCTATCCCAGCTGAAACCAGGACAGCCTCACTCTTGCTTTACAGCCCTCAGCTTGCAAGAAACAAAGATTTTCCTTATCAGAACTGTCATTTTTCATCTGTCATTACCAGTGAGAATTGAATCTTACAGTACCAAGTGAAAAAACCCCAGTGATTTCTAACTCAGATATGTGATCTTACATCATAAACATTTCATCACATATATCAAAACTCCCTGGTATGAGAAACATATGACCTGAGAGATGTCACCAGGACCACAACTATGACATCACACGCTCCTGCACCAACACCTTAGCTGTCTGCCTTTGACATACTCCTCTTCCTCCAGATTTACATTATTTGATTCCAATTTGATTTCACTATCATTTCCAGAAACACTTCACAGGAAAATGCAGAAATAGAAGACGTCAAAATGGAGAGCTACCTAAAACTTACCATGGAGTTGGTGGCCTTACAGAACGGCATAATATTAAAGGCATTTATTCTAGTGATTTGTCTTCAGGTAAAAAAGCTGAACCTCCCGTACTGACTTGTCAATGCAAGAAAGCTTTGGCTAATCTAGTTTCTTTTGGTTGCACTTTCATGTTATGAACAGAAGTCTTCAAAGTTAAATAGCAAATTTTGACCGAAGGAGCACTAATAACCTATCTTAGTGAATTCCTCAGTCTCCTCACTTCTGTTTCCTACCCTCCCTGTCCCTGTAACCCCAGGGACCCCCAATTCAGCTTTAGTGATAGACTCAAAATCAATGGAATTAAACAGCAGAACAGAGAGAATTAAAGTAGAAAAATATTCGTGGAGTTACCAAACGTCTCAACACTTTCTGTCAGCTATTTACTCTCACGTTTGTTATAGAAAGGGAGAAAAAAATTATCTTTTTTTTTTTTTTAAGTTCCTTTTTCCAGTTCTTTTGAGTTTTGGGTTGTGACTCGTTTGTCTTTGCCAACAGGCTGCCTAGCTCAATTCCTGTTGATGAAGTTATTAGGGTGATTAAATACTTCTTTGTAGTGATTTAAGCTCTGTTTTGTTTAGAGATCAGGCAAGCAAACACATTGTAGTAGAAATTATAAACAAGAGAAAGAAAATCTTTTTTTATAGGATGCGTGGCTGGATTTACTCAGGAATGTGGCTCTGTCTCCATTTGCACAGGCTGATACAACATATACTCTGGATTATTTGATGGAAATCAAGTATTACAGTTCAGTCCTTTCCCCTAAATTCTTCAGCTTTTAGTTGGATTTCGGCCCTGACATACAGTCTTAACCTTCATCTCACTGAAGTCAGAAGGAATTCAGTCACCAGCCAGAAACTGGGGACAAAAGAGGAGAATAGAGGAAGCTAGATCAACACTGAAACAGTAAATAGAATTAAAACATGTTCAACACATTCTGTAGCTTAATATACATAGTAAATGACAAAAGGATTGCCTTTGCACGCTCCTAACAACAGGACTGTATTGGAGAACACTGTAAAGGAGTAAATTGTTTCCAGTAAGTAAGGGTCATTTTCAAGCCCCATGACTAAGTGCTCAGAGAATGGATTATATGTTGAGAGATCAGCAGTGGCCTGATCTACCAGCTAAGATAGCAATGTTAAAGGAGAGATACTCAACACTTTCCAAAGATAAGAGAATATGAGTAAATTTTCTAAATGACACATGAGAAATGTGATACACCAACACCAATCAAAATTGCCTTTTTCAGCAACATTTTTACATAGTATTTTAGGTGTGTCTTAACCATTTTCAAAGTTCCCTTAGACTGGCAGTGGAGTTATCTCAAAGCACCTAGAAGCCTAACTCTTACTGTGTTTTTGAAAAAAATATGCTGTGTACTTCTGCACCTTTAGCTATATAATACTCTGGTCATTTTCAGCTTAAAATTAATTTAACTCAAGTATTAGGTCCCCAGAACATTAAGACCCTACTGATATATACACTTCCAAGAGCAAAGACAATTGAAATCATGGAGACAGAATCAAATGACAAAAACACCTTTTCCTCCTCTTTTGTACATATGTTGTCCGCCCACATCTGCCCTGAATACTTTGCCAATTATATTGGCATTTCATGTTGTTTTTTCTATGTGATTTGGCATTGCACTTTTCTGCTAGAGTGGTTTTTCCTATTTGGCCTAAATGTGAGCCTTTGCCTAGGATCCATTTTAGACAATATGAGCTCAATTCTATAGACAGCTGGTGGATTATTGCCACTTTATCCTACTACTGGGGATAATCATGAAATGGTTATTGGTCTGGATTTACAGTCTTGCAAAGAATTTTATATAAGAAAAAGGTTAGCATTGTAAAAGTTATTTCCAGCTATATTGAGAGGGTTAATTCCCCCTCTGCAGCTGAGTTTTCCCTCTCAGGTATGCTTCCATGGTAACATACACACAGCTACTGCAACGATGAAGTTAATCTCAGAAGTTAAGCTTTCCAGTTGCTAATGTTCTGCACTGAATCTTAGTTGAGATCCCAGTAGCACATAATAGAAATAATATTTGGCAGTCTTTGCGGTACTTTTACTTTCTGATCTACTTCAAATTATCTTCTGTTTTGAGTGGTACTTTTACAAATGACCACTGTACAAAAGAGACTAGTATTAAGAAAGATATAGATTTCTAATGAATACAAACTTAAAGGTAAATACTCTAAGGGAAATGAGAATAAATCGTACTTTATAGCTAATGCACCACAGAAATTTAACCAATATTCCAGGGGAGGGGCAGCAGTTGAGTTACAGTAGGTGGATATCTTGAAAAAAGAAACTCTTGGTATCCTCAATGCTGTGCACAATCAGATGTTAAAGCACATTCTGATATCAGCATTTGTGAAAAATTTCAGCCAACACCTTGTTTCTCACATCAGCGTCATTCCTTTTTAACCTTGTTGCTCACATCAGGGACATTACTTTTTAACGGGAGGACATCCACAAGTTCTTTGTTGAATTGCTTTGAGAATAAGTGAGCTATATGATTTTACTATTGAAAACAGAATATTCTGTGAGGTCCCTCCTTGAGCATCCATCAGTGTTGATGTAGAACACCCAGAAATAACTGGATAGAATAATACTTACTAAGAGCATTGGAGATGTTTTATAACTGTCAGTGAAAAATCTAATTTGTTAGACAATTTGCACATTTTATGTATTGAACAGGCCTTGTAGGTGGAGTCTATGATTGATTGCAACTGCTTTCCAGCTAAGTAACTATACTCCCAATACTAGTATGAACACTTGTATTATGCAAAATGTGGTTTTGGTTTGCTCAAAAGCTTCCTAATTCTGGAGAATCTCAGGTTAGCATTAACATGATTAGATCAGTTTAGGCATGTAGAATATAGGGAACATGCTATTAGTGAATATTCACAAAAACCTTATTCTTGAGGAAATTTCCCAACACCTTATAGGAACTCTGCTGCAGAATGAGAATCTCCAGAGGGGCATTTAGCAGCCTTTTTAACCAAAAAAGCTTTTTCCTTCTTGCCTTACTGTAGATGGATTCCAAAATAATTATCAAACAGGAACTGCAACTGGCAGATTTTTTTCACTGCAACTCCCTTTTTCATATTCTAAACAAGTGCACAATGAGCCTGTGGTCCTGCTGAAAGTAGGATATGACCAGATTGTTTTAAGAACTATAAATGAGGATGAATTGGATTTGAATGGACAATCTTTTTTGCTGTTACTCTTAACTTATAAGTGCCTGATGTTATATAAATATTGTCACTTCTTAATATGTAAGTATGAGAGAGAAAACCACTTGTCTGTTTTGGTTGCAACGACAACCTTCCAAACATGAACAGCTGCTATTTTGTCTTGGCCTGAAAAGCTCAGCTTTGGGCTGCACGCACATTTGCCATTAACATCAGTGTGGCATTAACCTGCAAGTAAAGTCATAGCTAAGGGTCACATTTGCAAACAGATGAGACATACACTTAAATGACCACTTCTGTTTGCAGGCAATCTGAGTGTGAATCAGACAGTTGCATGTGTAGCAAGCCAAATGAGCAAATGCTAGAAAATTTCCAGCACAATTTCCCTCCCCAAACAGAGATTCTGAATGAAACACTAAGTACGATGAAAATCGCTAATGCTTTATCATGTCCAACTTCCCATTGGCAGCGACTGGAATCAGCTGTGAATTGTTATTGCCATTCATACTGCTGTTCATGTCCTTTGTTCTCTGCAAATGCCTAAAGGGACTTAGGGGAGTAAGAGGCTCTGCTTCCGTGGTTGGGAAAGTGGAATTGTAGACCTCTTTGAGAGTCTTTGTTTATAGTAAAATGTTGATATATTCAGCCTGAAGTCATCCTTCACCATTACGTTTGCTAGAGAAGATGCTTTGTAAACAGTCTAAACTGATGTGCTAGCGTTCAGTATGATACGGAAGTTTATTAAAGATACATTTTGATGAGTGAAAATAATGAAAGAAATCAGGCTGAAATGTAAGAAAGACTTGTAGTACCATATAGGGTCAGTTTAGCTTTAGATGGCAAAAGGATTGCATCAAAAATAAAATTTTATTCCTGACCTAGCATATAGGAATAAATAAAGGTTGTTACTGAGCTAACTTCAGTTTAAAACTGTTAGAAACAGGTATTTACAATCCTTTTAAATCGATATGGTAGTTTATTCCTCTCTTTTTAAAATGTAACTGAAAAAGGACAGGAGATCAGGGAAGAAGATTATGAAAGACTCCAGGCTGGTTGACAGAAGCATCTGTACCTTTAAAAAATCTGTTATATGCAATCCAGTAAAGATCAAATGATGGTAATAAAGGACATGGGACATTGTTTTCCCAAAGTTTCAGTAAATGGGACCCATGTTTTTATCAGCACGTAATCTTTCTCTAGATTTTCATATTTCAGCATCATTGAAAAAAGGCTGTAGAATAACCACATTAGCTGTACACATGATAGTATTTTTTTCTATGAACAGTAGTAACTATATAGTGTTAATAGGGGCTGTACAGTCAATAGCTTTTCTACATGTAGCCATACAAACCACCAATAAAGGTTGAAGTCCATTTATTTAAAGAATCAGTCTCCTCCCATCCCCTCACTTCAGTTCACCATATATTGCCTTCCTGGATAATCTGAGATCGAGCATTACAATTACAAAGGTAACTCATTTCAACCATATTTAACAGCTAAGCAGAATAGCAATATTTTAGGCTCTTGGTACATTATACTACTAATGGATTTTCATGATCTTAGGTAGAAGTAGTTGAATTTCCTGGTACAATTTAGAATTATAATAACCATATCAAAGAATAACTACCTAAAAATGAACAAAAATGCATTACACACACACTCTTTTCATTTTTACAGCTTTGATTAAGCCTTCTCCCTGCCTCTCCATTTATTTGGTCACTTAAAATTGTATGCTTATGTAGAAAAAGGATATATCCATTTACTGTAGTTAAATCTGTGTCAACTTTATAAAAGTGCGTAATAAAGGAAATCAAAATAATCCCTGTGAAGTCATTATGAATTCCAGTAAGGCAAAAAGTGTATTTAATTTCTCCCCTTTTGCTTCCTTCTTTCCTCCTTCTCAACCTTTCTTCCAGCAGCAGCACTCCAAAATACATTTCAGGTCCAAGAGAAGACATTGTAGTTTCCAGAACCACTTGGTGTAATAAGCAAAAGTGGATGGAATAAGAAGAGAAGCATGCAATTTAACGCAGCTCTGACCAGAAAAAGAGTCATAACAGAAGCTTGGAGGCTTATTAGTAATAGGAGTTGGAAGTTCTAGAATTGTCTCATAGACATGCCATGTCATTGTGGTAGTGTGGTGATCCTAATTATGTCTACAGTTTTAAAAGCAAAAGGAACGTGTCAACAAATGACAAAAAACCATTAGTGCACACTTGTGATCACTTCACAGAGGTTCATTTTGTTCAGCCAGACTGAAGTATTACAAGCATCCATAATGCTATTTATAAAGTCAACTTTCAACATGCAATACTCCTTTAAGGAACAGCTCCAACAGATGTGGCTCTTTTAAAAAAATTTTTTACGAGACTTGGAAAAAAAACCACCAGTTTTTCCAAAGAACACTTTGGAATATCAGTGACAAAATCCAGCGGTTTTCCACTTATTTGCTATGAGAAATGATGCTTGTCTTTCTAATCACTAGGCTTGAAAAATCAGTCTTCTAAGAGAGCCTCAAAGCTTATAGGAGGACAGCAACAAGAAAGTTAGTCAATCAGGCATCTTTTTCTCATAGTGGAGCATAAAAAGATAGAATCTAATCTCAGAGTACTTCTCAATATTGCCCTGCAAAGTAGTAGCTGTTTAACAGCCATCCTCTGGTTGTTTCCTCATTTGAGCTATCTATCTGATGATACCAAATACTAGCAGCAAACATAGGTTTTATTAGAGTGCTTTTGTTCACAGCCAGTTCAGCAGTGATACAGTTCAAAAGCAGAACAATTACTTTCCAGCAGTTCGGGCATTCTGAAACACAGGCTCATAGTGTCAAAAGGGCAATCGTATCTGGAAATTTGAGTCTGAAACTTTAGGAAGAGCTGCAAAGTTGTAACTTGGGCTGACAGCACTTCATTTAGGAAGTGTAATTACTGACCTTTTTCCTCCACTGCAGGGAAACTGTCTGTTTTTTCAGCTTGCGTCAGCATGTGTCAGCCACAGTACTTCCGTACTCCTTTGGCTGGTAGTTGAAAAAATAATTTTCTTTTTTTTAGTTGTCTACTTGTGTGTGTTCAGTGACCACAATTCATTTGAAAAGGTAACTCACATGTACAGGCAATGGTCATGCATTGAAGTCGTTGATAAGGAAACACAACAGGAACCAGTTCTCCCATGCTGATTTTAAAATCACAGCCATAAACTCGTGTGTCAGACACCTCTTCCAGATCGAGCAACTCGTGTGCTTCCCATGTGGGAAGTTAGATCAGCAGCCCAGACGTGCTGGAGAAGAGTCTTCCCCCTTCTCCCAAGCTCGCATGGAAAGAAGTTAGGATGGCATTTTCCGCCTGATTCTGGACGGCTTCTCTCTGATATATAAAGAAAAAGCAACCTCATTCTCACTCTCAGAAAGTGGGGAAATGAAGCAGCCAACTGCAGCCATCAGTGGAACAATGAGCTGCGTATCATGGTCCTTGTGAGTATTACCCAGGCAGGAGAAGAGAAAAGATGGTGAGCTAGGACAGCTGGCTTGTTGCAGCTTACTTAGAAAGATTTACCAGACTCCCTTCTGCTGAGAGCGGCAGGCGCCAGATAAAAGGAGAGCTTCTTTCTCCTTAAAATCCTTTCTAGTGGGATGCAGTTCAGCACCTCTTCTCACACGACTCTCACATTGGCCTTTACTATATGAGGTACCCGGGGGATCATGGGCTGGCGATGTCCAGACGAGGTGAGGGTGCGGCAGGTGCCGGGGCAGGCTGGGTGGTCGGGGAGGCCGGTGGCCGGGACAGGACCGGGGCTGGGGCTCCGGGGCAGCTCCCAAGCATGAGGTGAGGCCCCCACCGAGGCCCCTCCTGGCTACTTCTCGCCTGGCTCCTGCCTAGCAGCCGCAGCCCAGGTCCCGCCATGGTGGGGAGGCAGAGCCCACTGCTGCCTGCAGGGCCCTTCCCTGCCTCGGCAAGTCCCACCAACGGCAGGTCGCTTCCGTGATGCTGCTGGTCCCTCCTGGGTGAGTGCCTGTAGGAGTTCCCAGTGCATAGCTCAGCTAGGGAAAAGAAATGTGATGGTACTCTGTAATTCATAACGCCATGCCTTATGTCAGGCTAGAGCTAGAGTATTAAACAACAGCTGCTCTAAGGGACTGAGGCAAAGGAGGAACAGTTTTATATTTAACTGAGAATCTAAAGAAAACAGGCTTGAAAAAGTTGTTTAGCAGGTGTTGTTGAGCACTGCAGTTTGTGGCATGTTAGCTAGACCTGTATTTGCCAGCCTGTAACAGGTGCAAGACAAGGGCGCGCATCCAGAACAACGCCAGATGGAGACAAGTGGGCCCTGTCCTGCTGTGGATGTTCTGCCATCCCCTGGGATACACTGTAGGTCTGCAGCACCGGGGAGAAGCGGCAGCTGGAAAGTAAAATACCAGGATGCTTTGGCTATGGCCTTGCATTTCAGTTAGGGCTGTGGCCAGCAGTGCAACTGTGATCCCTATGGACATAAAACACAGAGCTTGTATTCCTTTTAAAACAAGGCCTGTTAATTTAAGCTGTTATCAAAAAAACCCCCAAACCCCAAAACCCCCAAAAACAAAACACACATATAAAAAAAACCCTCTTCCTTTTTTAAGAGCAGTATCGTGGTTTAACCCCAGTCGGCAACTAAGCACCACACAGCCGCTTGCTCACCCTCCGCCCCCTCCCCTGGTGGGATGGGGGAGAGAATCGGAAGAGCAAAAGTAAGAAAACTCATGGATTGAGATAAGAACAGTTTAATACTTGAAATAAAATAATAATAATAATAATAATAATAATAATAATAATAATAAATTGTAATGGAAAGTAAAATAACGAGAGAGAAAAAAAAAACAAAACAGGGAAAGAAAAAAATTGATGCAACCGCTCACCACCCTCTGACCAACACCCAGCCAGTTCCTAGTCAGCGGTCACTGCCCTCCCCGGCCAACTCCCCCCAGTTTATATACTGAGCATGATGTCACATGGTATGGAATATCACTTTGGCCAGTTTGGGTCAACTGTCCCGGCTATGCTCCCTCCCAGCTTCTTGTGCACCTCCTTGCTGGCAGAGTATGGGAAGCTGAAAAGTCCTTGACTTAGTATTAAACACTACTTAGCAACAACTAAAACATCGGTGTGTTACCACATTATTCTCATGCTAAATCCAAAACACAGCACTGTACCAGCTACTAGGAAGAAAATTAACTTCATCCCAGCCAAAACCAGGACAGAGCAGCCTCTATTTCTGCTTGCTGAGATGATTTTAAGCTAACCAGTTTAGGAAATGTGGGCACTTCAGCTGCAAACTTTGTTGACAAGCTTGTTGCCACAAAATCCATCGGAGATTTGGGTAGCCTGCACTGAGCCTCAGCAGCCACTGGACGAGTGACTTGTGTGACAGCTGTCACAACTCCAGTGATGTCTTTGGTGCAGGAAAAACATACAAAGGACAGGAGTGTCACAGCAAGATTAAAATTTCATGGATTTAGTTGTAGCTTCTGGGTGACACTTCAGAATAACGTATCAATTCAGTTGCTGATGGATTCATTTTAATCTCCCCTCCTGCTTTTTGACCTATGTGATGATGAGAAATCATCCCTAGTCCTGAATGACAATTGACACCTTGCAGCCACTGAACCTGGCATAATCAGCTTTTGTGAACTGACCTATATTGCCATGTGAACAGGTATACTGATTCAAACTATAATGCAGGCAAAAGGATTTAGCTGGTAGAACTAAACTCCAGCAAATGTTGGTCTCGAGAGTTCACAACCATCGGCACAGTTTGTCAACAGCAGCCAGATGAATTTTGACTGCCAGAAAGAAAAGGAGTAGTTGGAATCACCCATGCTGAAGTGCAATGAAGATGCACAGTAACAAAGCTGGTAGCATCCATGGTTAGTAAAGGCAGCTTTTGCTCCTAGAGCTTCATGTTTAGTAATAGGTCATTACAATGCACCCAAGAGATAACACCCCTTTTGCAGAGACTGAAAGGTGAACTACAGGTGGTAGTTCTCTATTTACACTAATCCCTAGCCTGAATTTACTGAGGTTTACCTAGAACATCTATTCAAAGCAAATATGTAGCACTAACTTGGAGAATCAATCCCATTTTTTACCTTTGATCACCCAGATTTTAAAGTTATGTCCATCTTTCTGCACATCATTTCTTTCCCCCACAATACAGCCTGTCTGGTTTTATACCTTCCCAGACACAGGTGCATTTCCAGAACTCCTCTGTGACTATCCAGTTTAATTTTTATTCATTGTGAGAGAAGCTTTGTGTTTGTCTGATATGCCAAAATCTGCTTCACAGGCTTGAAAAATTCCTAAATACCTTCCTTATCCATTCTGGGATGGATGGGATACTTGGTATCTCAGCTCAGCATGTTTAAGCCATAGCTAGGCAATTCTTTTGAAACTCACTAGATAATTGGCTAGCCCAAATTTTGTAGATGCTTGAAGAAAATTCTCATAGCTTAGCGTTCAGAGTGCTGTTTGAAGTTTGAGTAGAAAGTATTTTCCTCTCCCCTGTGCTACCTGTCATCCTGCTCCGCAAGTAAGAACATACGGGAAAGAATAATAATGAAAATTCTGTTTCCTGTAGATTTGATACAAAGCTTTCCTTGAACAATGTAAGGTCTTTTAAAATGAAAAAAACCCAACTGCCTAGCATTCCTAGCTGTATCAAACAGTTATAAGCTACATTTATTTACATGTGCATAAGTTTTAGCTCTACAAAACAAAAAACAGAGAATAGGCTGAGATTAAATGTTTGGATCAACAGTTGTCAGACCTTGTCAAATGCTGAGGTTTACATGGGGCGTGGATGTGTAGGCAAGCCGGAGTAAATTTACAGATTTTTGAAGTTATAAAGTAGCCCACATGTTATACCTGTTGGCTATGACTATGTGATTTAGAGTGCCGAAGGGTTATGAATTGGAGACTTTAAGTGATTTTAGTTCAAGTCAGTTTCAGCTATCAAACAACTAGGTTTCCTTCAGAATATTTTTCTGATCCACATGTCTGTGCCTTTGGAGCCTGAGCAGGCAGACAGCTAGAAGCTGATAATGACAAGGAACACCATAACTTTCTGATTGATTAATATCTGTGGGTTTATGGTACAGATTACCTGGATTAATCTGAGAGATGTACATCCAGTGGAAGAACTCAGAGAAAGCATTTATGCAGTGGGTGTTGACACATGCACAGCCTGTAGCAGAGTCCTGAAAGTCATTGGCTCCCCTGTTCACAAGTGACTGAGTGCCTCTATTCTTGAGAAATAATATTTAATGAAAGCCATAAATCTTCAATATAGTTTAATCTAGTTTGCGCTATACGCCATTGCTCATCTTCTTTTGCCAACTCTTATCTTCTGCATTATTGCCACCACTTGAGCATTTAACTAAAGTGGTATTTAATATTAAACTAGAGGGTTCATCACTTTCCTTGTTATCATATCCTTCAGCACTCAAAAATATACTTTCATCAGAATTAACACTAACAGTTCCTTTAATTGATGTTAGGTATGCTAGGTCACTAATCTAACAGTCTTTGCATTGTCTTCTCAGTATGGGTTAGCTTCATGTATTAATACAAACTCTTTCTGAACTGAAGACGTGGGGGTTCACAGTTACAGGACATTAACTGTGTAACGTTTACTGGTTTGTTAGGATCATTATGCATTCATCTTTTGTCAGTGAAATAGTTTTGGAAGAGCTTTTTAAACTCTACCTATCGTACAAACATAAAGGCAAATCTGTACACAAAAATGAAACATGATACCCTGATCTTAATTCTACTAAAACCAAGAAAAAAGGTTCTCACAGCTGTACAGAAAGTGTATTCAAATGTATCAGCACACAGATTCAGCTGAATTTGAACCAATTGTGTTAATTTGTGGTTAAGAAATATTGTAGTCTATAGCTGAGCTGGGTCTTAACAGCAAAGATAAATCTTAACAGAAGCTATTTCTTGTGGTAAGCTGACAGATCTATATTCAGCTTCATTGGGCTTCTATCTTCGTGTTACAGAGGTGTGACATTTAAACACTACTTAAAAGCTTGTTACCTTTCACTAAGGTGCTCTGAACTGTCAAGAAAGACCTGCAAAGATATCTAGATTTGCAGACTAGAGCTGTCAAAAATCTTCTGGCTGGTAGAATTTGCAGTAGCACAATGCTTCACTATGAAGCACAATCAATTGATTCTTAAGTGGCCATTATTTGTGAAGTAGACAGTCTGTTCATTAGTGGAACTGATGAAGAGTGAGATGTTAACAGAGAGTATTTTACTGCCAGCTTTCAGAGCTGCAAGGGGAATATGCAGAGGGAAAGTGAGCCTTCAGAATCTCCATTCCTCATCATTACAGCTACATCCTTAGAAATGCAAAGAAAGCAGAGGAACAGCTTTGATGACTTGCCAAAGGCTGCCTTTTATAGCAATTCATGCCTCGGATAGTTTAATCATATCATGGTGCTTTTCTTCAGATATCAGTTTAAGAGAAGTCTAGTCACTAGGCTCTTATGCCCCTATTTAGCCTTGATTTATCAGAAGTTTGTGATTCCTCCTTATACGGGTAAAATCCCAGTCTTTTCAGAAGTGCAGAACCATGAACACATGCAGCACTGCTGTATTCTAGTGGTGGAAGGTACACATCCTTCTTTCACAGCCCTACACAAAAGTGGACTTGATACTACTTGTGAAGAGTTGTCAGGCTGTATGAGAAGCGGCTATCTTCTCCTTTCAGCCCTTCAGAGGTTATCCCTTGTAGTGCAGAGATATAACCTCCTCCCTCACTGCAGAACTCCATTGCAATCAGGTTTTGACCCTGAAACTTTAGAAGTATGGTATGGACAGCTACAGTTTAAGAGAAGGACTAGTTACCAAAGATGGTAACAGTAAGACTTACTTTTAAATGTCAATAATTGGTCTTAAAGGCTTTATTTTGAAGCTGTTGGTGAGAGAGAAGAAAACAGCCAGGTATGGCTTCATTGCTATCAATCACTTCTGCTTAGAAACTGGCGAATACAAAGGACAGGACGATGGACTTGCCCATGTTTAATGGATGACAGGGTGAATTCTCAGTCATACTCTTGTTGCCCAGCCTTGGAGGGGAGTTTCAGCTCAGGCAGAAGGATCACTTGACCTAAGTGTTTGGCAAGGAGATATCAACACAGGATTTTTCTCTGTTCCACGAAGCTCTAGAAATTCCTAGTGCTTTTAGATGTTACGGTGACAACATGAGCCAAGCTATAGCATTTGTTTAGTCATTTGACAGACTGCTACATATCTCAGGAGTTCAGGCAGGAAGTTAGAAACAACAATTAAGATCCCCTGTCTCAGTAAATTTGAGATACTTGAGGAACTGATCTTTTGGGGTGAGCTTTTGTCCCTTGCTGACCAGAGCCTGCCATGTGAATACATTTAGAAAAGGCTGCAACGATCTTTTAATATTGAAAATATTTGGTAACTGAGCTGTTAAGCTCTCAGTCCAAACAAACGTTACCTTTTCAAGCCTGATGTACCTCCACTTACAGATGATAAATTTTAAACTCCATTATGACATTTTGACAATCATAATAATTTCTTCTGGTTACATCTTCCTGTTAACATGCCATGGGATTTGCAGAATTTACACTACTGCCACAGGACCTGTAGCACACTTGTTTTCATTAATATTTCAGATTCTCAGAGACCAACGAGGGATACTAATAGCTCCAAGTACCATATGACATTGAAAAAGAAGCTCTAACATATCTAAATATTATCTTTGGCAATCTGCATTTTAGCTATCAGTTGTGATTTCTGCTATGATTTGCATCTGTTCCTAGTTTTGGCTATGTATCTGTTCCGTGCTGCAGTTTTCTTTGTTTTTATGCTAAGCAGTATATGTCTGAATATATTCACAGTTTATTATTTATTTAAAGAATCTTGGCAAGATGACAGGTTTTTTTCAGTTCAACAACATATCACAAGCCTTCCCTCTGTTCTTGGAACAGACAGTTTGAAATGTGAGAATTTGATTAGAACTGAACAGTTTCTTCCATTTTCTTAATGACACTTTCCAGTATATACCCAGAGGTAGCTGTAAAAATGCATTACAAGTGGAAGCACGTATGTTCAGAATAATTTGTTTTGTCTGAAACTGGACATGCTTGATGCATTGTAATAACAAAATTTCCTTTTTGATGTAGATTGTGTACAATGATGAAATATCTATTGCATCTGATGATCCCTAAACAGTTAAGCAGTTGTCACAGAACTGACAAATCACTGCATAGCAGAACATTTAATGCAGCTGCTGGGAGCCCATATTCTCCTGCAGAAATAATAAATAGGTTGCAGATTCATCAACTCAATAAGCCTCAGGTTTTTATTCCTAAGTAGTTTCTTTCAGTAAGAAGTCAGCTCATCCATTGCCCAAATATATTGACCTACAGTTATGACTTCTCCATTAAAAAAAAAAAAAATCAATGACATGACCTGTCTCAGCCTCTTCACACTGAAGTACTATAATGTAGAGTCTTACTTCTGAATGAATCAATTGTACTGATGTAGATGAGAATCTCTTGCTTTAGGCTTGTGACATCCAACCCAGTAAAGACAACAGAACACTTTCTGTCAAGGACAATGGGTGAAAAATTAGGTTCCATTATGCGTGAGTAGCTCAATCAATTTATTATTTTCTAAAAACAGTCTTTTGAACCTATGCCACCATCTTCTTGCAAAAAAAAGTACAAGTTGGTACTCAGCTGCCTTTGAGGATTATTGCTAATTTTGTTTCTGACAGGTATATGTGGTTCTCCTTCTAAAAACCAAGTGACAGTACTGCATGACAATTGGAGGATGACCTGCACATTTCCAGGGAATGCACTGGCTATGAAACAGAGTCACTTCTGCCTGGAGGTTTGAAGGGCCACTTGATTAAATCAGCCTCAGGCAGACTTGGAGGCTGGAGTTCTACTCCCTCCAAAGCAACTAACGATGCTAAGTCCACAACCACACAACTTAAAGCAGAGCATTACGTAGCACAGTAATTTTAAAGGGAATGCATACCTTGCAAGACAGATGCTCTGTAACTTAAGAGTCTCGTTTAATGAAATTAGATATCTGGTCTTCTGCATTTAAATCTGTGCTGAAGAACCCATTCTCCAGCCCACCAAAATCACGTCCATGTTTGCTGTTCAAACAGCTCCATGTTAGGGCAGATTAATGCAGTCAAAGGAAAGGGGTTATGCAGTTTCTTCACTGCACATACCAACTTGGTTAGAAAGTTTATAACGTTATCAACCCCACAGTAACACAATGTTACTGTGCTGTTGACAGGAACAGCAAATACATGGATTATCCTTTTAGTCAATGTGTTCCTATGACTTTTGAGGAGGTGGTGTTGCTGCAGGACTGCAGTCTACAGCCTTCTCTTTTGAAGCTGCTTTTTGAAGATAATGGGCTACCCCAACCGCCTCCATGTCATCGCAGTCTTCCCACAAATCTCACAGAAGCTTGGCTGCCCGGCCCACATCACCTCTGTGCTGCCCCTTGCACACACTGCTACTGACAGACTTTCTTTGAACACAAAAGCACGTTTTACCCCTTCTCCAGCTTTCATACTCTGACTCATCTCCCTCAGTACCTCCAGCTTATGTATCTTGAAACCTCCCTCACCTCCTCGCAAGCCCTCAACCCTGTCCCCAACCTCTTTCTCAAGGACCTTTGGGAAGGGAATTTGTAAGCTTGACATACTTGGACCCTTATTACCCAACACCTGACAATATAGTCCGTTTCCCAGATGCCTTTTTTCTCTCTCCAGTCCTGGACTTCCCTTATATTCCCAGTATAGGAGCCGGTACTTTCTCAGTAATCATGGTCATTCTGCTACAGGAGCAATAAGGAAGCAGTATCACCTGCTTGTCCTTGAAGCCTCAAGTTCTGGCAGTAGCCTAACCCCCTACTTTCTCCATCTGTGCACAGAAGACTACTTTCCTTTCGTGGCTATGACAATTTTGAAACCAATGGCAGTCCTTGATCTAGAAGATCTCAGTTACAGGGTCAGCACTCCTATAGCAATCCTGAACTTACTTGGCTTGGGAGTTTTACTCAGAGACTAACACTTTCACTCCTCCTTAATGTACACCATGACTAATGCTTTTCTTTCCCTTAAAAGCACATGTAGGCATAAACCAAGATACAGAACCTTAAAGATTTAGATCTTTTCTCAACTGCTGTAAGCATACAAGTTGAACTACAACATTAATATTTAGATAAAGCCATGGATTTTTTATGCTCTTTGTGATCAAGTAAATCCCCTGATGATATTTTTGAGAAATTCTGCTCTGTAATTTCTAGTTACAAAGCAGAACTCATAATACTCTATTTTTAAATTGAGGTGAACAAGAGTTTTGACAACTTTGATAATTTGTTTAGTTATACCACTACTTTTTATGCTGAGCCAAAAATGTGAAATTGTCGGAGTTTCCCTTTGTTCAGTGTCGACGACGGAGCGGGAGTTGCGATTCCGGAGTAATGACAGATCTCAATATGAGTATGGTCATTCTCCTTTATTTACACTTATAACAAGGCTTATATAGTTATCTACTATGGACACGCGCTACCTGCAGCTTGCAGATAGGTTACAGCCTTGTGTTCACGCGCATCTATCCTCTAGCAGATTGGCCCGTTCTTTCTGATCATGCGAAATGCCTTCATGGTCTTTATCTTGTTTTTCTCCTTCCAGCTGCACATTCCTTTCTCCGTTGTTTTCTGCTTAAGTGCCTTGTTATGCCGGGTGGTGCAGTGTTTGCTCATTAAAATCAAACTCAGGAATGTCCGTTAGTGAGACTCCCATTCCCACATCTCCCCCTTTTTGTTTTACTAGAAACACTGCTGAAACCGATCTTTCAATCATTTTTCGTATACATTGCAACAAACAGGGTACACAAAACAAAAATGCATATAAATACTATTACACATATCCCTCTTAGCTTGGCTAGTCCTTTTAACCAGCCACGAGGAGGAGCTGTCTGATACCCGCAAGTCTGCAAACGCAGCAGCCAGGGGGTCTTTCTCCCCGGTCACTCCCCCATCATTCATCGGAACGGATGGGGTGGCTGGGCACGCTCTTCATAACAACCTATAATTGGTTAATCACAGCTGTCCACGCACTCACAACACCTTTCTCATCAGTAGCTGCCGGCTGGTCCCGCCGATCTCTGCCTCCTCCTTATCCCGGGTGTTGTTCCGCTGTTGTTGTTCATCACGTGGCGAGGCTCCTTCTTCTGCTCAGGGAAGGATGGTCAAGGTCACCAGCCGTCTTTGTCAGCATATCCCTGCTACTGTTAAAAACACGGGTTGCTCAGGGATACTAGATCGTGCCCCTGCTGTACCAGCCACTCCTCCACAATTCCCCCTTCTTGTTTTTGAGCAACCCAGACTTGATTAACAATTTTCATAATTGCTTTCTTCACACAGCTAAAAATTATACAAGAGCATATACTTATTACTAATATAACAATTAAAATGCGTAAGCTTTCTTTTATTAAACTTATTATCCAAGATGGCAGTTCCCCAAATATATTCTTAAGCCAGGTATCGAATAACCTGTGATCTTGTTGAATATTCTTGGTGTGGTCCTTTAACCATTGTAGCTGTTTGTGGATTGACTCCCCATGGTCAGACAGATTCATACAACACATCCCTTCAAAATCCTCACACCCATGTCCTTGTGCTAATAACAGAAAGTCAATAGCAGCTCTATTCTGTAAAATCGCATGATGGAAGGTATCCTGATCTGCAAGTAATTTTTCAATAAGCTCTGTTGTCACATCAGCCTGCTTTTTAGCCCAACAAGCTAATTTCCCTACCTCATTTAGGGCCCTCGCAGCTGCAGCGCCTGGTACAAATAGTGAAAGGAAGACTTTTTCGGTGTCGCTAGGCAGAATTACGTCATCACGACAGTCTGGGGAAAGACCCGTGGCGGCTCTTTTTCGTCTTTGTTGTTGCCCTTTTCTTGTTATGGTTTTCCACCAATTTTGTCCCGGAGCCAGCAGGGTCAATTTTCCTAAGTAGCATGGCCCTCCTACAGCATTTGCTGGGATACCCTGCCAGGCCCTGTCCCCACATATTAAAAATACCTGTGGGGGCAACGCCTTTGGGGTACCATTGTTCCAGATCCCTATTCCTCCCTTTGTTTCCGCTCCAGCCGCTCCTAAAGCATAGCTATTACCACTGTCATTGGTACCACAAAAATCGCCCGCATCCTGATACTTGTAGTAAGATGTGTGAGAGGTGACATTAGTCCACCCTGTCCAATTTCTTGCCTGGTAGAAGTGGATACCCGTCTGTAGGGGTCCCCCAAATATAAAACATGTCTGAGTCCAATTTTTAGATGTATTTCCAACTCGCATCAACCCTAATAGTTCCAACTCCTGGGGATTCCAGGGTAGCGAGTGATTTAATCCTTTTATCAAGTTAGCACTACAGTTGCTAGTTGCAGTCACATTAGTACAACTGCCAGTACTGAACCTGGCAAAGTCACCTTCCTTATATCCAGGCATACCTAACAAACAAGTCCTAAACGGCTCAGTTGCTGAGGCGAGGGAAAGGCAAAACGCGGGCTGCCCTGTTTTATTTGCCCAGGTTACCCACATATTTTCCCTTGGGTTAATGCGATGTATAGTTGCCGACCCTGGGATTATTAAGATTAGCCCAATTACGATCACATCTGCCTGGCTCAACATTTTCTCTTCTGGGCGAATTGCCTTTCTTTTTTTTTTTTTTTTTTTTTTTTTTTTACAAACAATAATCAATTTGGCAGTTTCGTGGACTGTATTTCGTGTCCAGTGGTTATTAATATTCTATACAGCACTATTTCTTTCAGATAGCAAGTTTCAGATCACCTTTGTGCGCGCGTGCACCGGGCCCACCACTTCTTATCACAGTGGTAAAACTGACACAATACTCACGGTACACACTGTAGGCACTCTTTGTTTTTGTTTTTTTTGTTTGTTGGGTTTGGGTTTTTTTTCTTTTTTTTTTTTCCCTTCTCTCTCTCTCTTCCCCCCCCCCCGTATCGCCCCCCACAAGCGATCGACAAAATGACTATACGCTTCAGTGGCACCTTGCTGTACAGAACTAAAAGATGGAGTGGACGAACCGGGTAAGGCTAAAAAGGCGTCTAGCGCCAGTTTGGCAGACAACTGCAACAAAGCAATAGGAAAAACCAACTGAGCATTAATATCATTAAACCTTCCCATCCCCGTTATCATTTCCGCGGTAATCCCATAGAGGGGATCCCCCTGCGTTTGATGCTGTGCCGCAGCACTTGCCGCCTGCCGTGACCATTCCGACCCCCACAACAAATACTGCGTAGGTGACAATAAAAGCCTCATAAGGTTTTGGCAGTCAGCAGGGCACATCAGGTCAGCCGAAAATATCCAGATTACAATTTGACGTGAAGCTTCTGATTTTATCCCATACTGGGACACAGTGTTTTTTGCTTGCTGTAGGATTTTCCAATCGTGAGGTGCCCACTTATTGCCGTTATTCTCTTGCAGCACAGGAAAAGCACTCGCCCCCAAGCTGGATACCGCTTGCCACTGCCCGTCCAGCATAGCGTCTCTAGCCACTTCGCTCCAGCGTCTGGGCTGAACCGCCGCTGGTGGTCCAGAGAGGCAAGGGGGTAGGGATTCCCCTGATGCCCCGGACAGATGTTCTATTCCTCCCCTCTGGGCTGTAATTGTCAAGCCCTGTAACTGTTGCACCACCTTCTTCAGGAGCTCATTAGTCCCAGCCATACTCTGTTCTTTGCTGTCACCCTGTGGCGGAGTAGACGCACCTGAAGAGACTCCTAGAGGCGGGGCTGTTGGCCACGGAGGGGTTAACGGAGCTAGCCGCTCCTCCTCCCCGGGTCGTCGCTCTTCCGCGACCGCCTCAGGTGAAAGAGGGGCCCCGTTACCGCTAGTTTCTGCATCTTTGCAGTCCGTAAGCGGAGGGTACATTTCAAGCAGTTCAGAAGCGCCGTCACCCCCCAGAACACTATACTTGGCTTCCAAGGCAGTTCGTTTGGGGGTACCCGACATACCTCGGACTGCAGACGGCCCAAAGAACCGAAACAGTCCAGATGTTGTATTCTTCGGTCTATCAGGCAAGGGTTCTGGGGCTAGCATTTGAGTGGCTGCACAAGCCACCTTTCTTTCAGCTTTCATGGCTTTTAAAGTCTCTGACACAGACCTCCATAGTTCCCGCACTGTTTTAATCTCCTTCTTTGACTTTTCATCCCCCGTGATAGTCTGCTCCCACATAGTATTGCCAAGCTCTCGCCACTCAAGGTCAGAAAAAATAGTTTGACTGTCCTTAAAATGTCCCCAACGTTGTCCTAATTTAATCAACGTACATAATTGTTTTACCGTTGTCTCGATCCCTCTCTTGGAGAGGATGCTTACGAGCAACACAGCTGCCGCCTCTGTTTCCATGATAGCGGTCGCTCACTGGGAGGCAGTTGGCCAGACTGCTCCGTTATCTTATCCCGCTCCGATCATCGGGATAGTACAACTCCCAGCCGCTTTTCTCCCGCTCCCCTTCTCTCGCTGCTCTTACCGCAGTCTCGAAGATGCGCGCCGAACCATCCTCTGCTACCAGATGTCGGAGTTTCCCTTTGTTCAGTGTCGACGACGGAGCGGGAGTTGCGATTCCGGAGTAATGACAGATCTCAATATGAGTATGGTCATTCTCCTTTATTTACACTTATAACAAGGCTTATATAGTTATCTACTATGGACACGCGCTACCTGCAGCTTGCAGATAGGTTACAGCCTTGTGTTCACGCGCATCTATCCTCTAGCAGATTGGCCCGTTCTTTCTGATCATGCAAAATGCCTTCATGGTCTTTATCTTGTTTTTCTCCTTCCAGCTGCACATTCCTTTCTCCGTTGTTTTCTGCTTAAGTGCCTTGTTATGCCGGGTGGTGCAGTGTTTGCTCATTAAAATCAAACTCAGGAATGTCCGTTAGTGAGACTCCCATTCCCACATGAAATAACTTTCAGTCATAGGCACCTGTCCTAGGCAAGAGAACTTTTGAGGTGTGCTTGTACATCATTTCCTGATGCACAGAAAGAACTGGAAGTTAAGTGGCAACAATCAATTCCTCCCAACACTGTTTCACACATATTTTAGCTACCCTCAGGTTTAAACCCTGATTGAACATCTGTTAAGTTAAGATAATGAAAAAAGAAACTTTGCAGATATTTTTATTTCACGAGAGCAACAGAAGCAAAGACACTTTTTAGAATTATAACTGAAATACTTTGACTTTTTTCCCCTTGCCCCTTCCAACCTAATAAAAACTGCAGCATCCCAAAGGTATGTTCTCTGTTGCAAGAAGACCCCTATTCAGATGGATTCTGTAGAGCATAAATAACCTTTTCCAAACTGTGGTGTTTGTCTCTGACATGAGGCCTGTCACCCACCATAAACAATAGTCTGCTCTTAATGTCTGCTTTATAGCTTTGTCAGGGCTTGCAGCATGGTTTTGTTCAGTCTTTGAAGAATCTTCTGTAAGAGGTGATCAATTTTTCCCCCTGGTTCACGTTGCCATTTAAAATGTATTGTGACAAACTTTAAATGTGAGCATAACAAATTAAACTAGAGGAGTCCCTAGGCATTTATCATGTTAACATCTGGAGCACTATAACAAATATTTTTCCAATTTAAAAAGCTCTAGCTCATTAAGTGTGAAGGAAAGTTCATTTCAGATCTTCAAATGCAACAGGCTACTAAACAGTCAATTAACTTTTGAGTCCTGTCCTGTTCTCCAACCTGCATGTTAATAGAACTCTATTAATTAAACATTATACCCAAGAGAGAACAAACAATCCATTTCATACCTAGTAATTGTTTAAATGAGCCCAATCATAGGTCACCTTTAATGCCACATGTATTACATTCCTTAGTTCAGCACATGTACTGTCTGCACTGCTGACTTCTTTGAGATTTAAGTTCTGTGCAGTAACCAAAACAATGATTATGCTGCAATAGTGAGAGTGATGGTTACAGACAGTTGAGGCTACATTTCCTTTCACTTTCATATAAGCAATTTTACCATTTCACCACTTTTATCCATTGATTACTATTTTCAATCCTGGATATTGCAGTTGGTATACATGTGGCTGTTTGTCTTGATTTTTTATGTTTTTAAGGACATCTTAACAAGCACGGTCCACATCTTAAAAAAATGCACTTGGGGAAAAAAACCGCAGGTTGACCTGCAGCTTGAAGTACTGAATGTTTTTTACTCTGCCGAACCATATGCTTCATTGTAAGGAGTAGCATTAGAGATGGCAGAAAAAATTTCTACAACTTACTCAGAAAAAAAAAAGAAGTTCCCAGAAGTAGGAGTAGGGAGATGATCATTTGCAAAGAAGCTTTTAAACAGAAAGCAGGGAGTAGCTCCTTGTTGACACAGGATAAAATTAGATGAATTGACGTGACACTGTATCTAACTGCATGCTAGTGGTCTACACAGCCAAGCTCAGGGATTGAGTTTGTAGAGACTGAGTTTTCTGCACTCCATCATTTCTCCTTACTTATAAAAGAAGGAATATTCACTTTAATTAACAAGATATACTGAAGAGGGAAACTCCATAGATTTGAGGGAGGAAGATATTTGCACTAAGGAAAGGGTGTGCACAGAAATGTTCAGATTCCAGATATATATACCATGTTATCTTCAAGAGCAACAGCTACTGCTTAGTTTTTAAACCAAGATAATGTTTATCACAGATGTTTCATGGATATGCAACAGGGGATAGATATCTTTTGAAGAAAAACTTCTTAAGCAGAAAGTAATGAAGAAAATCCTGTTCACCAAAGATAACTGCAGCCAGTTATCATAACCCTCCTGAGAGGTGGGAGGCTGGCAGATCTGAACCTGAACAGGGATTCTGTTGAACAACTTCCCTCAGGCACAGGGACGCTGAACCAGCTTCAAAAGATCTTGTTTTCATCCTCCTTAGTTTCATTTTTTCTGTTCTTAGAGAAGTTTTACTTGCGTGTAACTGACTCCTCGAGAATTTCAGTTTCATGAAACAAGAAGCCCCAGATCAGAAATCCCCAACCTCACTCGAGGTGCGAGGATCCAGATCAGGACCACCCTGAGGATTTAACACTCAAGCATGATACTTAGGAGTTGCATCTGGCCTGGGAAATACCCTCCAGCTCCAGTATGTTTAACTGCTTTTCCTCTGAAGCTAGTCACACTATACCTAGAGCCAACTTCTATCCATGTGGTAGTGAATTCTGAATTAGACAACATTGCTCCTACTCACTGTCCTGCCCCAAACCTCAGAAAGCATATCACATTTTGAGACAGTATGCACAGCAGTATATAGAGAGAACAGAATCCATGAAGCTATTTTGTCCAGGATAAGAGCCACACTAATTTATACCTTGGAGAAATCAAAGTTCATTGTTGAATCTAATGCCAATAGCTTGACAATTTACATACGCCACCAGCTTTTACAAAAAGAAAGGGGAAAAAAGGGCAATAGCCCATTTTTCATTTTTCTCTGCAGTACACTCCTCTCCATATATATCTACAGAGTAAAAGCACATCTTCAAAATGTTATTCCCTTCCGTATCTCTTTCTGAAGAAACTCTATTTTTATTCTAATATTTAATTGCTATAGCCCCTCCCTGGATGCTGTGTCCCTTCAAGCAAGCAATACAGGCCTGCATTTCTGTTTCTCTTGTGAAAGTCTAATCCTCCTCTATAAGGTTTATAGATTACACTAGCATTTTCGTATCTTTTCTGTTTCAGAAAATCAGAATGTAAAGATAGTTTTAAATTCCTTTTACTTGAAACTGAATAAGAATCAGTGGCCATTAAAGGCAGCTTCATCTTCATCCTGAAGATTGACTTATCTCAGAGAAGATAATAAGATGGTACAATAACTGTAGTATTGAGAAATGCCAGTTTCATTCAATCTCCACAGGAGAGATTCAGTACAGATGGATTTCAAAAGAACAATGAAAATGAAATGAATGTTAAAGAGCAGTCCAGTTCCTATATGCAATCTCAAGCTACTACACTCTTCGCATTCCTATGTGAATGCAATTTGCTGCTATTATTCTAGCATAATTCAATTGTCTTAAGAACTAAGATCACAACCTCTTGAGCAGTGAATGACGATAACAAGAGCTGTCTAACCTGGAATACTAAAATGATATCTGAAGCCATTATCTTCTGAGGAGACAACTGCCTCAGTAAGTAGGTACCATGAGAAATGTTTCCTAGCAAAATGTTTTTACATCATGACAGTTCTTTCCCAATTCTTGAGCTATTTCAGCTGAACAAAGTCTGAACCAGTACTTACATGTATTTAAAAAAAAATAAGAATGCTACCATCTTTCCTGGTGAGTTTCCTTGTCTGTTTTGGTGGGTTTAAAGCTCTCAAAGTTTCATCATTTTATACAAGATGGACCAGGATGGATTAGTACAAGATAAAAATTTCTTTAACACAATTAGGCATCTCCTGGGATCTTTTAAAGATCTCTGGTCTACATTATGAGAGAAAATGCTTTCCAAAAACATCTTGAAGTTTCACTCAGAATAATCTCCCTTGAATGCATTATGCTGCTGTTCACATCCAGAGGGAAATGTGAGCAATGTGAGAAAACAGGAGGAATATACATTGTCTCAAGAAAAGAGTCTTAATGTTCAAGAAATTCAAGAAATTCCAAACCCAGTAAAAAAGTCTAGATTATAAGACCTAGTAAGCAAAGACTTGACAGAGCAATATATCTTTGTAAATCTGTAGAGGTGTCTGCTTTGAAATAGATATTCTTAACCCCACCTCCATCACTTCACTGGCATTTCCATCCACAGCTTAGGAGCACCTCCTGGACAGCTGTCAGCAGAGGGAAGTAAGACACCAGCCTTTACCTGGGATGTTCCCTGAACAGAGCACAGCACAGTCTATTAAAGGCTCATATTAGCAAAAGCCTCCAGCAGGCGACAGCATGGAATCAGGCTTTTTCCCAAAGAAAGCTTAGGTCATGCTAAGGAAAAAGACCAAGTTATTTGGTACTGATACACTAATACCACAGTGTATCAGTCTATGTGCACTCCTTCCAAGTCCCCAGAGAGGTGTTTTTGACAGGACAAGAGGCAATGGGTGCAAACTGAAACACAGGAGGTTCTCTCTGAACATCAGGAAACACTTTTTTGCTCTGAGGGTGACCGAGCACTGGCACAGGCTGCCCAGAGGGGCGGTGTGGTCTCCATCCTTGGAGATACTCAAAAGCTGTCTGGACATGGTCCTGGGCAACCGGCTTTAGTTGGCCCTGCTTGAGCAAGGGGGTCAGACCAGGTGACCTCCAGAGGTCCCTTCCAACCTCAGCCATTCTGTGATTCTGTTTTTACTATTTTGGGGGCAGGTCCTGTGCCAGGAATGCACCTGGGGAGAACCTGGCTTGCATTCCCAGATCCTTAAACTTTATGCAAGGATGTAAGCCTTTGTGGAGCCTGTAATTTTCCAGACTAAGCACTTCCAAATCCCAGGATTCAGGGCACAGAAGAGTAAATACTCATTTTCATGTAAAAGACTGGCTCAAATCCTAAAGACTTAGTAAGTAGCAAAACCGAAATTTTAACTCACCATTCATTTCTGAAGGATCTGGCTGGAGTCAGTAACTTCTGTTGTGCTCTTCTTATGCAAGGTGACAAATTCCTAAGTCTGAACTTTCACAAAGACATTTGCTAATGTCTTCCTATAGAAGCTTGAATCAATCAACACTTCACAAGGCTTAGGACTTGATTGCTTTCAGGTTCATGAAGTCTGCAGGCTGAATATTCAAGCAGTCAGGCCCTCTGACCCTTCTTTTGAGTCTCACTGTTCAAAAGCAGTAAAGACCCTAGGTAAGTAGCTTCATTCAGTGTAGAACATCACCCACTCTTTCAGCAATTTTGCTATCACCACTTGCATGTAACACCTGTGACATCTTGAAAATTTACTTCCTTGAGCCTTTTAATTACTCATGTGAAAGCTGAAGTACTTTTCCTCCCAGTAAGGCACTTTTGGTTGCAAAACATGAGACAGAAAAGTGACTAAGACCCATTTCTGTGCCCAGCCAATAGAAAGCATAGATCAAGATATTCCAGGCAGCATCAGAGCTTGCTTAGTCTAAGAAAAGCTCAGGACCTTATGCATCAGATGCAAGGAAACAGTCATCTCCATGTCTAGCTGGGGTCCTCTGTCAAGGCTGAGTTGCAAGAGAAAGAAGCACAACCACAAAGACAAGTAGCCTGAAGGAAGGTTCTTTTACAGCTGAAGACCAACTTTCTTAATAGCTAGGGAGGAGAGAGGAGGATGCATGTGCAAAGAAAAAGTAGCACCAGCAGCATATACTTCCACTTGACAGTACATGCATAGTCAGGCCTACCTTCATAGAAGTGAATGTGTTTAGCTTAGAACAGTTCAGTACGTTTCTGGCAAATGTTTGTAGGTTAGTCTGCAAGAAATTATGTTTAGTCAGAGAAACAATTACTATTGCAAGTACAAAATGAGGAGGAAACATTATTCAGTAACTATGTGAAAAAATGAATCATATTTATGCCTCCTTTTATGGGCACTTATGTAGAAGTATCAGAATAAAATGTTATTTTAACTTATACTGACATATTATTTCAATAGGCATCTTTATTACACAAAATATGCATAATAGATCAATGTGAAGTGAATTTTATTTTAATTAAAACTTTCTTTGTATTTATTATGAAATCCAGCTCATGAACACTACTCACTACGTCTTATTCACTACACCCCTTTCATTCTCAGTGACTCACTGAGTACATCCCCTAAGAAAGGGAATACCATCAGTCAGGAGCTCACAGATCAAGCATGCCTGCTAATAGGACAGTATTTCTTTGGGCTTCATACAAGAGAGACTTGAACTTTGTTAATATTGAAGTTTTCCAAAGCCTAAGGTACTTCCAAGCATAGGACCCGTGATGATGCCAGCTGTACGTTTTTATTGTTGTTGGAGGACACCACTTTGAAGTGATCAAGTAAAATACAAGATGAAAACATCACGCTGTTGCAGCAGTTGTGCTGAGGGGTAGAGGAAGGCAGGGACAACTTAATTTCCCACTGTTTTTTATACACGGAAGCAGAACCAAATTTGCTTGCTTTTTGCAAGAATTATTCTCTTACAAGAACTAAAACAGACTCTAGATTTTTTAGTCATTGCATGATTTTAGAAGAGCAGCAGGACTGAAGGGACCCTGAGGATCCTCTGAAGACAATGCACAAAAATGCTTGTAACAACTGCTGCGTTAGTAACTCAACAGGTGACAGTTGCCTCCTGCCCACAATGGAGCCAATGCCGTTCTAGGAGATGAAAACATTAGAACATTTTGATAAAAATTGTGGCAGTCATTTTATTCCAGTCCTTCACAAGGGCTGCTAATTCTTCATGTCTAACAAACATACTTCTACCTAGCAAGTGTACAGTTAGAAGAGAGGCTGTATAACAGACATACCTGTTTATTAGCTGTTCCCAAAGGTAGGCTAGAGCTGACTCCATCTACTGTGTTGATGATCAGGAGATAAATACAACCTGGATTTCCCATGTGTCATTAAGGAATCAGCGGGTAAAGACCAGTTGGCTTTGGCAACCAAGAGAGTCAACATGGGCAATAAAGGAGTTAGGCTAGAAGTAAGCTAGTCCCCCAAGAAATGTTGGGTTAGAGGACCTACAGTTCTCCCTCAACTCTTCTAGAGGTCAGCAAAACACCTTGATTCTTCCTGTCCTGTGTTTGGGATGTCCTTGTCCCTGAACCCAAGACTCTGCAGTGAGATGCTGGAGTCAGACTGGGCTTCCAGTCTGTAGTATCCTAGTGTAACCTATACACTAAAGCATTTCTGCCTGAGAAGACAGCCATCAAGTACCATTTTACCGCATCAGAAAGCAGGAGATTTCACATGCAAAAGCTTTGCATTATTGAAGAGTTCTCTTACTTTAGGAATACTGGCTGGTCCCCTACTTAATAGGGAGCAGTAACAGTGAAGAGTATATGCCATTGACTAAGGACATGAAAAACAGGGAGAACAATTTATGACCAACAATATTGAAGTATTACAGGAAAGAAAACCTCACTTAAATACAGTTAGTATTAGGAAGATCTCAATGACAAGGTGTGCTGGTTTTGGCTGGGATGGAGTTAATTTTCTTCATGGTAGCTAGTATGGGGCTGTGTTTTGGATTTGTGCTGGAAACAGTGTTGATAACACAGGGATGGTTTAGTTACTGCTGAGCAGTGCTGACACAGAGCCAAGGCCTTTTCTGCTTCTCACACCACCCCACCAGCGAGTAGGCTGGGGGTGCACAAGAAGTTGGGAGGGGACACAGCCGGGACAGCTGACCCCAACTGACCAAAGGGATGTTCCATACCGTGTGATGTCATGCTCAGCATATAAAGCTGGGGGAAGAAGAAGGAAGTGGGGGGACATTCGGAGTGATAGTGTTTGTCTTCCCAAGTCACCGTTACACGTGATGGAGCCCTGCTTTCCTGGAGATGGCTGAACACCTGCCTGCTGATGGGAAGCAGTGAATGAATTCCTTGTTTTGCTTTGCTTGTGTGCGCGGCTTTTGCTTTACCTGTTAAACTGTCTTTATCTCAACCCACAAGTTTTCTCACTTTTACTCTTCCGATTCTTTCCCCCATCCCACCAGGGGGAAGTGAGCAAGCAGCTGTGTCGTGCTGGGGTTAAACCACGACAGAAGGTCTCAATGCACACATTTTGCAACCAATAACTCAACTTTCTTTTTTATCAGGAATTTAGCAGTAGTTGACAAAGGCTGTCACTGAATAGCTTAACTATCAAATATGTGAAATAACCTTTGCAGAACAATCTCATCGTAATTCCACTCATAGAATAGTGTCGTGGTTTAATCTCAGTCGGCAACTAAGCACCACGCAGCCGCTCGCTCACTCCCCCCGACCCGGTGGGATGGGGGAGAGAATTGGAAGAGCACAAGTGAGAAAAAACTCGTGGGTTGAGATAAAAACAGTTTAATAATTGAAATAAAATGATAATAATAATAATATGATAATAATAATAATAATACACAAAACAAGTGATGCACAGTACAATTGCTCACCACCCGCCGACCGATGCCCAGCCAGTCCCCGAGCAGCGGCCCCCCCGGCCAGCTTTCCCCAGTTTATGTACTGAGCATGACGTCACATGGCATGGAATGTCCCTTTGGCCAGTTTGGCTGTGCCCCCTCCCAGCTTCTTGTGCACCTCCAGCCTTCTCAGTCGGTAGAGCATGGGAAGCTGAAAAGTCCTTGGCTAGTGTAAGCACTACCTAGCAACAACTAAAACATCGGTGTGTTATCAACATTGTTCTCGTCCTAAATCCAAAACACAGCACTGTACCAGCTACTAGGAAGGAAATTAACTCTGTCCCTGCCGAAAGCAGGACAAATAGAAACATAAAATAGTTTGGGTTGGAAGGGACCTCTAAAGGTCATCTAGTCCAACCCCCCTGCCATGGGCAGGGACATCTTCAACTAGATCAGGTTGCTCAGAGCCCCGGCCAACCTGACCTGGAATGTTTCCAGGGATGGGGAATCCACCACCTCTCTGGGCAACCTGTGCCAGTGTTTCACCACCCTCAGCATAAAAAATTTCTGCCTTATATCTAGTCTGAATCTACCCCCCTTTAGTTTAAAGCCATTACCCTTTCTCCTATCATAACAGGCCCTACTAAAAAGTCTGTCCCCATTTTTCTTATAAGCCCCCTTTAAGTATTGAAAGGCCTCAGTAAGGTCTCCCCGGAGCATTCTCTTTTCCAGGCTGAACAACCCCAACTCTCTCAGCCTTTCTTCATAGGAGAGATGTTCCACACCTCTGATCATTTTTGTGGCCCTCTTCTAGACACTCTCCAACAGGTCCATGTCTTTCCTGTACTAAGGACTAACAAAGCTGGTGTCCTGGTTTCGGCAGGGATAGAGTTAATTTCCTTTCTAGTAGCTGGTACAGTGTTTTGGATTTAGGATGAGAACAAAGTTGATAACACACCGGTGTTTTAGTTGTTGCTAGGTAATGCTTACACTAGCCAAGGACTTTTCAGCTTTCCATGCTCTACTGACTGAGGAGGCTGGAGGTGCACAAGAAGCTGGGAGGGGGCACAGCCAAACTGGCCAAAGGGACATTCCATACCATGTGACGTCATGCTCAGTACATAAACTGGGAAAAGCTGGCCGGGGGGGCCGCTGCTCGGGGACTGGCTGGGCATCGGTCAGCGGGTGGTGAGCAATTGTGCTGTGCATCACTTGTTTTGTGTATTATTATTATTATTATCATATTATTATTATCATTTTATTTCAATTATTAAACTGTTTTTATCTCAACCCACGAGTCTTTCTAACTTGTGCTCTTCCAATTCTCTCCCCCATCCCACCGGGTGGGGGGGAGTGAGCGAGCGGCTGCGTGGTGCTTAGTTGCTGACTGAGATTAAACCACGACAGCTGGACACAGTACTGCAGGTGGGGTCTCACCAGAGCAGAGTAGAGGGGCAGAATCCCCTCCCTCGACCTGCTGGCCACGCTTCTTTGGATGCAGCCCAGGATACGATTGGCCTTCTGGGCTGCGAGTGCACATTGCTGGCTCATGTCCAGCTTCTCATCCACCAGTACCTCCAAGTCCTTCTCGTCAGGGCTGCTCTCAGTCCCTTCATCCCCCAGCCTCTCCCTTTATTTTAGTTGATCACCACATTAAGTGGTATTCTTTAATAACAATTAGTTTCCCAATTTTTCTAGTTACTTCTCCTTCATCTCTAGGATTCCACTATCTCACAAATCCAACATGTTTTTAAAAAAGTGAAAGTTACTGCAATTTTATTTCATGCTTTCTCATTCTGAGGGAAAAAAGGGGACATAATGCATGCAGCCCCTGGCTACATACATTACAATATTACACAGTTCCCATCCTCAGCAATAAGAGAAATCCTTTCATTATGAGGGCACCTCAAGAAATGAGATATCAGCCTAAATGCATTCAGTGAACCAATGTTGTTTACCCAAGGCTAGTGAGACTAAACAGCATGCACTGCTCCAGGTTATTTTGGCAGCCCTTCCTAGTTTCACCTATGTAATCCAGTGAAGAGCTGGGACTGGGGCAGCTAATTTAATCAATAGAGTAGCTTTCTTTCACAAACAGAGGGCTAATTCCATGTCTTACCCAACACCACCAGTGTTTTGAATGATCCAAGTTTCCAGGAAGTGCTGTTCCCCACGTGCACACAACCCCAGGCATGCTTCCCAAACGCACCCTCCAGTTACTCTCTCTACTTTCAACAGTCTTCTCCCACCCACTAGTTGATTAAAGAGAATAAACCCAGTGGTCCCCAGTCCCTACTCGTTACAAATATGTACATCACAGACCACTTTCCAACACAGCCTGACTTTCAAGCAGCTCCTCAGACCCACCCCACAGCTTCTTCACCCTCCTCTGCTTTTCCCTTACCATGTCACACATCCTCTTCACCAGCTACAGCCACTGAACACCACTTCTACCTCATTACAGCTACCAATTCACCCTCTGAACTCCCTGGCTCCTCAATTATATGATTTCCCCAGTAGAAGTAGAGCTTGTGGCACCTCCTTTTAAAGGTCTGTCACCATTCTTAATATGCTTTCTATCTATATCTCTTTTATATCTGAGGAATGTTAAAATTGAAATATAAACACATTTGGTGAAGTGTAAAAATATAAAAAGAGAGCTATAACTAGTTACACTGAGTTGGGGAAAACTGACAAAAGCCTGAGGGTCTGTCGCAGATGGAGTGAGACTGCACTTCACTCGTAAGAGAGAAGCAACAATACTTTACTGATAGAAAACAGTGAGTTAAAGTGTGAATTAAGAAAGTTCAATGGTAAATGTGACAGTGGTTTAGCAAGATTCGATGGCAATGTACAATTGATTATTTACTGCATAGAGGACAGGGTCAGACAAAACTGTCAGGGAGACCCTCCCGTTGAGCCATGAGGTTCAGAAAGGACCCCCGTGCTTTCTAAACTCCTTCTCAGAAAGGAGTCCAGGTGTGGCTGGATCCAGTCCTAGTCCCAGACTTGGTCAACGGTTTATGTCTAAAAGGATTATATATGTGCAATTAATCCTTTATATCACTTAGCTAAGATTTCAAAGTTTAGTATGGTATTAGTCACTTACCGAGTATCTGTTGCGGCAAGGAATCTCTCAACCTTGAGGAGTAACCCTGAGAGGCGTCCCTACTCAAAGGGACATCCCACCGTGCAGCCCGCTGCGGTGCAGGAGAGCGCAACGGGCCCTGGGCTGTCCACTATTTATATATAGAGTAAGATGATTGATTTATAGTCATATTTGCATATCAGCAAGACGTTCTGGTCACTGGTCCAGACAGTGCTTGGCTACTGTGTTGCCATCCACCCCCAAAGTCCAGCATGAGCTGGATGCAGCCATCACGACCCCCAGTGGTGGTCATTGCTTACGCAGGGGCCGGGGGGGGGAGCGCACCGCCACAGGGTCTCATACTCTCTGGGTGAAGCAGCTGTTGCCCTTACAGCAGGTAATTAAAAGATCAGAATTACCAAGTACCTAGACATCTCTAAATGGCACACTGAGCACTGCAAGTAAACGTAAATGAAGCATTAAGCCACCCACGAAAGCCTTTCATTTTCTCACAACAACAAAGAAGTATATGACTATATAAGACCAAAGAAAGTAATTTTATTTACAGATCTAGAACCTTCCAGATGACTGAAAGAGGAAAGCCTGTCAGTACAGGCCTAAGATAAGCTACCACAGCAATTAAATACTCCAGGAGAAACAAGAAAAAAATATATATAATTCTTGTGATTATTTCCCTAGTCTTGTGTCTCAGTGTGCAGTTAAAGACTAGTAGGAATGAAATCTGCTGTACACATATATTAATGATTAGTTAATTTTTATAGGAGGTAATGTCCAGCCCTTTTAAATTTCTTGGGGTCCCAAGTTTCACTTTGCAAGATGAGGTGGTGAGACAACTTTTAGCAGCTGTTTTATTTTCCAGTAAAAAAGCCTTCTAAAGTATCAAAAGGGCTCAACTTTCAAAAAGGTCAAAATTGTTATAACCTTCCTTTAACCCATAGAAAAGGGAATAACTATTGTCTGCAGTAAAGGGCTGATTCAGATGTTTTTGTCTTTGATGCTGCTGTTGCCATTGCCCAAGATGAATACTTTCCTGATTCTTCTTGGACTGTCAGGCAATTTCTACTCAATCTCCAGCAACGTGAAACTCATCAGTTTCAGATTACCTGGAAAACACTATGTAAAGAGCCCACATTTCCTTCTAGCATCCCCCTATCCCATTGTTAGAAAAACCTCCAAAACTAGTAAAAATATATTCACGGATAAGTGTCATCAGAGTCGAAGTATGTCTTTCTCCCAGGCTCAGTGTTGCGCAGGAGTTTCTTACCTTGGGCAAACTGTGGTGCAGAGAACAGCTGTATCCATTGCACTGTGAGTTACTGACCTCGATTTTAACTGTGTTTTCCTGCTGCAGATGTTCTGGAACTGTCTGTGGTCCCAAAAAACCTCTGGTTTCCTGATCCAGGAGTTTCCTCTTCATCTCTGACTGTTGCATTGTTTCTCATGGTTGTGTCCACACTTGCTGTGTTTGACCCTAGATGCACAAGAGGTGGCCCCTGGGATAGACAGCTTTAGCCCAGACCGTGGCAGGCTGGGTGAAGACCAAAGAGACTTGGATCGATCAGAACTAAGGAGGCTTCTTTCCTCATGCAGTTGTGTCTTCTGCATGATGCCATTGTGTCAGAGAGACTGAGCAGCTACCGGACTTCTCTCCACCACTGGGAGGTCCAGAAGTGTTGTGTGCGTGTGTGTGAGTGTGTGCACGCGTGCGTCTGTGTGTCTGTGTACTCTAGAGTCTAATAAAGTGTTGGCTCATGCTGCTGCCTCACTGGGAGCATTTGTAATGTCTCTTCCCAAATCCTGGTTTGCTCTTTACACAGAGCTTATGGGAGGGTGAGGTTGACAAGTCTGAGGCGCTAATCATCTGTAGAGTTTGCTTGAAGCAGATCAACAGAATCGGCACTTATTTGGGGTAAAGGGAAGATGGAGGACAACAGTCACACTCCCTCCCACACTGTGGAGATAGATGTCTCATTTCTTTAGGAGGCTACACATTGTTGAGAACTTCTCCAGCTCTCCTCCAGACCAAATTGTTTCTCTGTCCTCCATCTACAGAATGGATAGGGCCTAAGTGTTAATCCAGCTTCTTTTGCTTGATAGCTTATTACAGAGTGCAGGTAAGTAGGTCTGTCACTGTCCCTTCCTTACAGGACTGGAGAATCATCACCAGCACCCTTTGTTGTCCTGAAATCTTCCTCAGTTTATGAAGTAATTAAAGCTTCTAAACCATAGCTGGGAATATTTTTCTGCCCTATCAAATACCCATGTTACTTGTGTGTGTGAGTGACTATATATGATTTCTGAAAAAAAAAAAAAATAGAAAATTGTTTTGTCTATAGATTTCTTCTCAGGTTTATGTTCTGCAACTGGAAGATAAATTTTCCAAATGTGGCAAATACAAACAATACATTATTTTCCTTTTATGTTACATTCTTATTTTTAAAGCCAAAAAAAAAAAAAAAAGTTTTTCCCTCTCTCTAGCTATCATTGTTTGAAAACAATGTATACAACTTGACCTTGACCAGCAAACAGCTCATATCTAAAGCTATTCCATCCTTAGGAAATACATAATTCTGAAAATCAAAACTGTATCATCAAAACATAGCCACAGTATTAATCCTGCTGGCCGCAGGGAGAACTTTCAGAGAATAAACATATTTCAGATAATGTCAAAGGTACTTAATATATTAGTAGTCACCCTTTCAATACAACTTACTAGTTCCTGTGTTTTCACTGGTTAATCAGAAATACACAAAGAATCAGGGAGATAAAAATTCTGCAGTAACAAATATGACAAATGATGAAATAACATTTCTTCCTTCCTTTTCTCCTTTGCTCAGTGGAACACTGTGTTTGAGAAGGTTGAATAAAGTGTAGGTTGATTAAGATTGACGTCTGTCTAAAATAAGTTTTAATAAAAGATGAACTACTATACACTCTATAATTACAGGTTGTGCATACAGTTACAGGTGTGCACTAATGCACATATAAGGGATTGTATTGTACAGATTCCGCTATAGAATTTAGCTACAGGTTCTTCTAAGACCGGAGACCAACAAGCTGTTTATAACTCTATATAACGCTTTCCACGGGTAAATCTCTAAAGCCATTGATGACATACACTATTCATACCTGCCCTATATTCACAAGTTAAATCACGTGTTAACTTGTCTTAAGTGATTCTTAATATGCCATGTTGCAAAGTGTGATCAACACAATGATCGCTTTCTTTTTGTACCTAGGTAAGAAGCTGAACATAGGATGGTCATACTCATATGACAAAATAACTTTCTGTTGGGAACAAACAAGTACTGGCCTGATTTGAAAATCATCAAAGCTAAGAAAGGGGCACAGACAGTGGAAGAATGTTTTCAGAAAAAAAACCCATAAATATTACCAGGAATAAACTAACTCTTTGGTGCAAAAAACAAACATTTTGGCAAGCTATCTTTCATTCATGCAAAAAAGCAAACAATTGCACATAGCAAACCAATTTGTAAAATCCAGAAGTATGTCATGCTTTTTACTAACAGGGAAGAGCGCTAAATGTAGTAAATAAAGTATTTACAATAAATACTCTAGCTGTTAAAGCCCTTTCATCAATTTTATCCATTACTCCTGTGGAACTATGGACATCACTAAAAGGGAGGTCTTGGAAGCAGACTTGGAAGCTGCTGTGACTTGCAGACTGCTCTGGTGGGTTTTTTTTAAATGAACATTTTTTTCTTTCACATTAGATCATGTGTCATAAAATATGACAAGCACTGCTTCTGGAAGAAAAATACAGAAGAAATTAAGTACAATAAATCACCAACCCACAATTGTTAAGTTTTAGACAGTATTTTAGCATCCTGGTTGACAACATTTTTCTTGTTCTTAGCTAGTGTTAGTAAATTTATTTATTTTAAATCAGAAAAACGTATTTTTCTTCTGAAATATGTAAGTTGGAACATTTTGATATTATTTAAATTAAAACTTTCAATTTTTCAGATGAAATTATTTTTATTCATACATTTCCTTAATCTTACTTAAAAAAAAAATTCAGACTCCACATTGAAGCAAACACATTAAAAACATAAGCAATTTTGACCAACTCAGTATGAAAAATTTTTACAAACTAGTAAAATTACAGATAAAAATGCTGAAGTTTTGTTACTGCCAGTGAATCAAAAGGGAGGTGGATTATTTTTTTTTAAACGACCTAACCAATATTTACCAACCATGAGTTATAAAATTAGGCATCAAAAATTAGACATCAAAACACAAAAGGGAGAAATGGAAATTGAGGGAGTATCTTTGGCAGAGTAGGGAAGGACATAAGACACAAAACAAAGGGATAATACAGCACATTTATATTTGGAAATTTCTCCTAAAAATACCTTTAAGTGAGCAGCCTCTCTTCTGTTTCCAGTCACTTATTAAAAGGTTGTTGACCTGTATCAGGTATTTACCAGGGTTTCCTCAGAAACCTGAAGAATCACAAGCAGCACCAAAAATAAACACATTACTGGGAACTCGTCCCCAATGGCATTCAGTGCTTTAAAAAATGTTTCTTCTCCACGGGGCCAGTCCCAGGCATTTTGTTCACTGACCAGTCCTCCTTTTCAGCTGTCGGACCTAATTATGAGGACATTTTGGCAAAGGGCTTAAGGGTTGTGACTTACAGTAGGATATTTAATACTACGGCATTCAGGGCTTATAGGTGTCTTGTGCCTTATGTGTTCTTAAGGCTGAATGTTGGACGCGGCTCGCAGCTCCAGCACACCTGTGTTTCCTGCTGTAACACAGAACCAGGACCAGGAAGGGCAAAAGGAAGAGCCTGAAAGTCTGAGGCAGTAAGACTAGCTTTCCGTTCTTCTCTTGCCTGAATTGAATGAAAGAAGCCGTGTAATTGATTAATACAGAGGCAAATTAATAAGAAAGATGTTTTTCAGAGAGTGTGAGGTGTGAATGACTGTTGTCTAAAGTCAGAAAATATCAACTGAATTAAAGGCTTAGAAGCAAAGAGGAGAGAACCGGGGGGAAGGAAGTGGATTAAAAAAAAAGAGTGAGCAGGTGGGAGGGGAAGGAGCAGAGGTTTTGTTGCTGGGATTGCTTGCCTCCTTGAAATCTGAGAAACAAAGGAAAAAAGGGAACTACTGATATTCTTCTGCACTGTCTAATGACACATGAAGTGACTTGTTAGAAAAGAAGGAGCATAACCTCACCAAAGGCAGGAATTTTGATCGGCAGATTTTATTCTGTCAAACCTCCAAGAACAGTATCTCTGTCCTAGGGACTGAAAGACTGAGCAATTTGCTTTTTTTGCTGTCAAGCACCCTATGAAAACTGTAGTGTATCATATATATTTTATAAACATATTTCTATTCTTCTTGCAATTTATAAACAAGGAAACAAAAAATCCTATTAGTGAAGTCTTTCTGTCTGACACGGTATCGTTGCCTGCATTGAAACTTTTGGACTGTCTGGGAAATGGAAGTCACTAATGCATCAGCTTTTGATTTGCACTTCTCAGGAACCTTAATGCGCTAGCTGTGAGCAGTCCCATACTTACTTGAAATAAAAGAGCACTTAGAGGCATGGAAACAGAATCCATCCAAGATCTGGTTTTAGTTACAGGAATTTACAAAATGCCACTCTTTAAAAAAAAAAAAAAAAAAAAAAAAAAGACTTTCTTTTTCAGTGTTCAAGGTGTGAGGAAGGACTGAGATTTATTACATCAGAGTTTCTTTTTGAGAAGAATCAGCCCTGCGTGCTGATTGAGGAGGACCAGCCACCTCCCAGTTTAATGACTAGCCTAGAGCCAAAGTAGGGAGGGACTCTGAGAAGCAGTGGGCTTCCTGGAACAAGAGGGCATTAGAGTTTGGGCAACTGGAATTACACAGATGACAACAGAAATTCAGTGTTAACGGGAATTGGGTAGCTGATGACCTGTACTACCTTTAAGTGAAAAAATAAATAAAGCTGAAGTAGAGAGAAGAAAGCCCCAAAGCAGCCTTTGATGCATTGAAGTCAGGTATTTGAGATAGCTTTGACGTTAGCGTTCAGAGCTGAGCGAAATCAGGCAGCGGGGAAGGACCACCTTGTGTGGGGCAGAGCATTCCAGAATGCTTTCATAGACCTTGGGGTCTTATTAAATTCGTGTTTTTCAAAACACGTTTACGGCAATAACAAGAATGGCTGGAAGAGATGCTGGGTAGCAAGCAGAGTACAAAGGACATAAACATTAGAACACAACACAGTACAGTGAGATTCAGCATGTTATCTCAGCTTCATATTAATAACTCTGCTATGAGATGTTTCTTGACTGACTGACACTGTACATTGAATAAATCTAAGATTTAATATCACTTAGGGCAGGTGAGGGACGGACATGTGTTAGACTTGTTTTAGGAGGTGTAGCCCTAAGTTTGCACATAACGGACCTCATTCTGTAATGCAGTGAAAGACAAACACAAATGTAATATTTTTCTTTGTTTTGCCAAGCGTCTTGAGTAAAATTATATGCTAACAATTCTGCTAAAGGTAAGCAATCCCATAAGAAAGCTCCCTAGCAGACAATGCAGTCTCCTGTGGTAGAAGATGTACGAAACCATTAGGACATTCATGTAAACTGCTGAAAATATGTAACTAGCTTTAGCAAGGGAGGGCTGGAATCATAGAATCATAGAATCATTGAGGTTGGAAAAGACCTCTAAGATCATCGAGTCCAACCATCGACCCAACACCACCATGCCCACTAAACCATGTCCCTAAGTGCCTCATCTACACGTCTCTTAAATACCTCCAGGGATGGGGACTCAACCACTTCCCTGGGCAGCCTCTTCCAATGTTTAACCACTCTTTCAGTAAAGACATTTTTCCTCACGTCCAATCTAAACCTCCCCTGGTGCAACTTGAGGCCATTTCCTCTCGTCCTATCGCTAGTTACTTGGGAGAAGAGACCAACACCCACCTCGCTACAACCTCCTGTCAGGTAGTTGTAGAGAGCGATGAGGTCTCCCCTCAGCCTCCTTCTCTCCAGGCTAAACAGTCCCAGTTCCCTCAGCCGCTCCTCATAAGACTTGTTCTCCAGACTCTTCACCAGCCTCGTTGCCCTTCTCTGGACACGCTCCAGCACCTCGACGTCCTTCTTGTAGTGAGGGGCCCAAAACTGAACACAGTATTGGAGATGCAGCCTCACCAGTGCTGAGTACAGGGGCACGATCACTTCCCTACTCCTGCTGGCCACACCATTTCTGATACAGGCCAGGATGCCATTGGCCTTCTTGGCCGCCTGGGCACACTGCCGGCTCACGTTCAGGCATCTGTCGACCAGCACCCCCAGGTCCTTTTCCGACAGGCAGCTTTCCAGCCACTCTTCCCCAAGCCTGTAGTGCTGCGTGGGGTTGTTGTGACCCAGGTGCAGGACCCGGCACTTAGCCTTGTTGAACCTCATACAGTTGGCCTGGGCCCATTGATCCAGCCTGTCCAGGTCCCTCTGCAGAGCCTTCCTACCCTCGAGCAGATCAACACTCCTGCCCAACTTGGTGTCGTCTGCAAACTTACTGAGGGTGCACTCAATCCCCTCATCCAGATCACTGATAAAGATATTGAACAAGACCGGCCCCAGTACTGAGCCCTGGGGAACACCGCTCGTGACCGGCCGCCAACTGGATTTAACTCCATTCACCACAACTCTCTGGGCCCGGCCGTCCAGCCAGTTTTTGACCCAGCGCAGAGTACACCTGTCTAAGCCGTGAGCCGCCAGCTTCTCTAGGAGAATGCTGTGGGAGACAGTGTCAAAGGCCTTACTGAAGTCCAGGTAGACCACATCCACAGCCTTTCCCTCGTCCACTAGGTGGGTCACCTGGTCATAGAAGGAGATCAGGTTGATCAAGCAGGACCTGCCTCTCATGAACCCATGTGGGCTGGGCCTGATCCCCTGGTTGTCCCGCTCATGCCTTGTGAGCGCCCTCAAGATGAACCGCTCCATAATCTTCCCCGGCACCGAGGTCAGGCTGACAGGCCTGTAGTTCCCCGGATCCTCCTTCCGGCCCTTCTTGTAGATGGGCGTCACATTGGCAAGCCTCCAGTCATCTGGGACCTCCCCCATTAACCAGGACTGCTGATAAATGATGGAGAGTGGCTTGGCGAGCTCCTCTGCCAGCTCCCTCAGCACTCTCGGGTGGATCCCATCCGGTTCCATAGACTTGTGAGCATCCAGGTGGTGTAGCAGGTCGTTAACTGCTTCCTCTTGGATTATGGGGGGTTCATCCTGCTCGCCGTCCCTGTCTTCCAGCTCAGGGGGCCGAGTACCCTGAGGATAACTGGTCTGCCTGTTAAAGACTGAGGCAAAGAAGGCATTGAGTACCTCAGCCTTTTCCTCATCCTCGGTGACAATGTTCCCCCCCGCATCCAATAAGGGATGGAGATTCTCCCTGGCTCTCTTCTTGTCATTAATATATTTGTAAAAACTTTTTTTGTCGTCTCTAACAGCAGCAGCCAGATTGCGTTCTAGCTGGGCTTTTGCCTTTCTCATTTCTTCTCTGCACGACCTAACGAGATCCCTGTACTCTTCTTGAGTCGCCTGCCCCTTCTTCCACAAGTGGTAAACTCTCCTTCTTTTCCTGAGTCCCAGCAAGAGCTCCCCGTTCAGCCAGGCTGGTGTCTTCCCTGCCCGTTCTTCTTACGGCGTATGGGGACAGCCTGCTCCTGCGCCTTTAAGACTTCCTTCTTGAAGAATGTCCAGCCTTCCTGGACCCCTTTGCTCTTCAGGACCGTCTCCCAAGGGACTCTCTCAACCAGTGTCCTGAACAGGCCAAAGTCCGCCCTCCGGAAGTCCATGGTTGCGGTTTTGCTGGCCCCCCTCCTTACTTCACCAAGAATCGAGAATTCTACCATTTCATGGTCGCTAAGCTCAAGACGGCCTCCGACCACCACATCTCCCACCAAGATGGGAATGATTTGTCTCTCTCCAGTGAGGTGGCTCCTTCCTTGAGAGGGCTAAGTATCCCTGTTTGAAATGATGTATGACCAAAGTGAATTGCAATTAAACTGTAAAAAAAAAACAACCACAAAACAGAACCAGATGAAAATTCAGACCAGAGCCATTTCTTGAACGTTTGGGGATATGCTGAGCAGCAGTTTTTCCTTGAAGAAGAGAGTTCCCTTATCTGAGAGAGGAGGGAAGTGGGAGTCCCTGTAAGGCTGCGGGGAGGTGAGCACCAGCTAAGGGATCCAGCACCTTCGTGAGCTGTGCTTGTGACAGAGAAGTGGGGCAGCCAGGGGCCCACACACTGAAAGAAAGGTAAGAAATTAATCTGCCTTTGCAGGGGTGTTATGGTACTCCCCTGTAGTCGTTGTGGACCTAGCCAGACTGCCTCTCTCCCGAGATGGATCTGTGGCTGAAGCTGATGAGGGTGGGGGAGGAGGTCTGTGCCAAGGCAGGAGCTGGAACTGGGTTTGCTGGGTCCCCGCCTCCCCATCTGCATTGGGGTGTGGGAGCTGCACCTCCGCTGTGGGGATAGAGGAGTTCCTCCTGCAAGAGACACTGAAAGCTGAAGGCAGAAAACTGATGTATTTCCCCTGATCTTCCCTCCTGAGAGTGGATGGGACATGCAAAGGGTTTGTGGCACTGATGGTGCCAGCAGGGGCCAGCAGGCAGGCCAGGAGGGACCCTTCTAGGTGCTGCCCACTGGAGGCATAAAGAGAGAGGATTGTCATCCTGGGTCTCCTAGAAATAGAATCATAGAATCATAGAATCATAGAATGGGTCTCTTCCCCCAAAAGTGACCCTCCTGGAGAGTGATTTTCTTACTCAACAGCAGCAGCAGAAGGAAAATGTTCGTGCAGTTGACTCTTCAACCCCCACAGTCCAGCTCTGTCCGTGGCTAGGGAGATCGACTCAGTGCAGTCATCAGGGGAAGGGAAAGGACAGAGCTGCCAGAGACAGAGACAGAAAGCCTGCAATGAGGGGAAAAAATGCTAACAAAGTGCACGGTAACCTCAAACATCTGACTCATCCCCTGTCCATTTTTCCTGAAAAAGCTCATTTCATTCCGCAGTGACAAGCAGGGAAACTGCAGCGTGGCTGGGGTGGAGAGCATAGGGAAGACAGTCGCTGCTCAGTATCTCTGGTTTAAGACCCTATTTTGTATTGCACACAAATACGTGACAGTTTTACTCTTTGTACCAAAATGCTCAGGCTGATGGTCCATCTTGGAAGCTGAGCCACAATTAAGATAGAGCTATCTTTGCATACTTCTGCTGCTGAGGAATATCTGTAAATGCCCTCCAAAGTGGGCATCCTCACTCAGTGGTGTCAAAGGGAGGAGCAGGGCTGGCAGGGGCATCTAGCTACAAGAGACAATGTGGAGCTGCTGTCTTATACTGCACTGCTATGTCAATATCCCCAAGTGAGTTTATTTCTAATGGGCCTTCATGTCCCATCCTTGCAGCACTGATTAAAGGTGTAATGCATTACAATTTCGTTGCCTTGCTCTGCATAATCGATATTGAAATAAGCTGAGAGGAAATTGAGGCAGACACAGGTAATGGAGGATTTGTACATGTGGTCAATAAATAAGCCATATCCAGCAGAAGTGAGAAACAGAGATATCTGTTTCTGGTTTTGTTTCATTACTTTTTGCCAAAGTGGAAAACAACCTTGCAAATGTCCTCTTAATGTAGAAATTAATGTCTTTGTAATTATGTAAGAAGACTGGCATTTTCTGGAATGTATTGTGCAGTCTGTGTTAGTCATAGATTTCAGATGATACCAATTTGACATTCATGAACAAAAACTGTGCCTGAAAGGCACAAATAACTTGGCTAACACATAGACAATTCATGATGTTACTTTTATTCTGCAGAACCATAGTGAACGTGTGTGTGAGTCAGCACAGACAGGACGCAGGAACAACCACAAAACCATGGATGAAATGCAAAGAGTAAATTTATTTTCATTACCTCACCAACTGGGGGTTCCCCAAAGCAGCACCCGGGCAGAGGCACACAAGCGGGGACACAGGCACTGCTGAGCTCGGTCCATGCTAGAGGATCCCCAGGTTGGCGAGGTAATGAAAATAAATTTACTCTTTGCATTTCATCCATGATTTTGTGGTTGTTCCTGCACCCTGCCTGTGCTGACTCACACATTTTGCATAGTTGGCAGGATCCATGAACAGCTATGCCATGTGTCCTGGTTTCGGCAGGGACAGAGTTAATTTCCTTCCTAGTAGCTGGCACAGTGCTGTGTTTTGGATTTAGGATGAGAACAAAGTTGATAACGCACCCATGTTTTAGTTGTTGCCACGTAGTGCTTACACTAGTCAAGGACTTTTCAGCTTCCCATGCTCTACCGACTGAGAAGGCTGGAGGTGCACAAGGAGCTGGGAGGGGGCACAGCCAAACTGGCCAAAGGGACGTTCCATACCATGTGACGTCATGCTCAGTACATAAACTGGGGAAAGCTGGCCGGGGGGGGCCGCTGCTCGGGGACTGGCTGGGCATCGGTCGGCGGGTGGTGACCAATTGCACTGTGCATCACTTGCTCTGTGTATTATTATTAATATTATTATTATATTATTTTATTTCAATTATTAAGCTGTTTTTATCTCAACCCACGAGTTTTTCTCACTTCTACTCTTCTAATTCTCTCCCCCATCCCACCGGGGGTGGGGGGGAGTGAGCAAGCGGCTGTGTGGTGTTCAGTTGCCGACTGAGGTTAAACCACAACACCATGGCTGGCAAAAAAGTCAGGGACTGGGGAGGCCATGATGGTGACTCCCCATATTCCGGGATGGCCCAGTACTGAGCACTGGACCCCCATGGCCACTTTCCTGGCTACTTTAGCTCTGCCAGAAGCATGGCCTGAAATAGATGATGGGGCAGTGGTTACTCCCCTGACAATTGAAACAGCTATGTGCAGACTGTGGCATCGGAGTCTTCTTGCAAGTTAGGGGGGAGACTGGGATGGTTATTACTTACTGGTCTTAGAGCTCTTGATCATGAAGTTGTAGTATTACGGAGTAAAATGAGAGAGTTGGAAAGGGAAGCCGGGACTTTATAAGATGCAAAGGCGATCGTGCAAGAAGTAATTACTACTCAAGCAGAGCAGTGTCATGGGCTGCAAGGTACTGTGGAGCAGTTGGTAGCACGTATTGCTAATAAACGAAGGGACAGATACGGAAAAAGTAAGGTTTTGTTTTCCCAAGTTCATGCTTTCACCACAAAACCTTTGTGGGATCCCGAGGAATGGGATGGAAATATCTGGAGTGAATCCTTGGACTCCAAGGTTGAGTTTGAGTCGGATTTAGAAGGAAGGGATGTGGTGGAAGCACAACCCCTCATACAAATGAGGGGGCAGCAGGAACAAGCGGATGGGGGAGTGCAGATCACACGTACATACACCACAAAAGAGTTAAGGGAAGTTTTAGAGATCTATCAGCAAAAGAGCAGTGTCGGCAATCCTCTAGCATGGACCGAGCTCAGCGGTGCCTGTGTCCCCACTTGTGTGCCTCTGCCTGGGTGCTGCTTTGGGGATCTCCCGGCTGGTGAGGTAACAAAAATAAATTTACTCTGCATTTCATCTGTGGTTTGGTGGTTGGTTGTTCCTGCGTCCTGTCTGTGCTGACTCACGCAGTGTGCTCCAGTTGAGATACGTTACCAGTGATTTTAACAAAGAAACATCCAGACATAACTAAAGACAGACAAATGAGTCCATAAGAAACAAATGGGAATTTTATTGAAGTGAGGCACCCATGTACTGTAATGGTAATATTTACAGTCTTAAGACTTTTATCCAGTGCATTACAGTAGGCCCTGTACCTTTGCAGGGAAAATATCTATAGCATGCTTGGGTCAAAACTGTTACTAAAAAAACATATTCATGAGATTAGGAGTTTTTTTGCCTTAAAAATTAGTTACCTCAGGATACTTTGTCACTGCATCCTTCATATTCTCTTATTTGACTTGGAACTATCCTATTTCTTTCCAAGGTTTTTTGGAGATGCATCAGCTATTAAAATGGTAAAAAGTAGTGCTGAGCTTTCAATACAATAGAAAATCCTTGAATACCCAAGAGGGAATTATCCCATTGCTTTTTCATGATCACAGTTTAGTCAGGGGATGAACTTGCAAAGGTTCCAGAGTTTTTCCACCTAACTTCCAGCCCTCCAAGCAGCTTTCAAATGATGCATTTGTTGCTCCACCTAGTGACCATAATAAATATCTCCACGGTCAGGTAGGATTCCTCAGTTCAGGAAACAATTGCAGCTCATGGGGCTCCAGGAATTGTAGGGTCACAAGAGGATGGTTAGCTGTTTAGATGCTCTGAGCTGCATAGAACCACAAAGCAAGATGATTTACTTTTCCACACATCAGTTTTGGATGACATAGAAAGTGTCTGCACAAAGGGTAGTAGTGAGTGATGAATCTAATGCTAAGCTGCATGAAGTTGAAAAGTCTTCGTTTCATCCCAGTGTGGGATGCAAGTGAGTTTTGAGGCTTTTAAGAGACAGAGAATTGTCTCCAGTGCGGTCCCTAACCCAGGGACTGGATTAGGCTTGAATTGCTGTCTGAGCTTCTTCTAGAGTTTCTTTGTGGACACCCTTCACTCCAACCCAAAGTCCACTCTTCTAACTAATAATAGATAATTCAAAGCCTATCACTTGCAAGTCTTGTTAGGATCATTGCCTATTACAGCATGGTTAAACTAGCAGAGCCCTAAATGGTTGTTCACCCTGGGGGTGACTTCTGACTCCTTCTAGGGCCTTCGGTTTCCTCAAGCAAAAGGTGAATGCTAACTGAATGTGATGAGCTCCTACATAAACTGGGATTCCAGCCTTTCCAGGGTTTTAATAGACCTCTTTTTCTTCAGGCAGAAATTTGATGGCTGTGTCTAGCCCAGGATGGAGTGGAATGTATTCATATGCTGTTTTTTTTCTGTTGTTTGAAAACAACAGAAAATTGTAAAATTCAGTTTCACTTTGGTGATTCCAGGGGCATGTGTGCATCCATAAAAACAAGATCTAGCCTCAAGAAATATGTTTTTAAAAATGTGTCCTCCTGCACATGAAGATGATAATACGGATGAAGTAGGTGACGTTTTTAGTCAAGAGATACCACTTGGTTCCCTAACTACTGCTGCATACTAAGAAATTTGAATTCATATTGCTTGTCCTGGTTCAGTACTAATACCCAGCTACTGTAGCTTAAGCCAGCTGATCTACAGTGTCCTCCTCTTTAGAAAGTCTTCTGCATTCCTTCTGATTTTCTTAAGCATATGTAACATATTTGTGTCTGAAGGAAATAACCAAACTTCCCAGAGCATTCTTGCTTTTTGTACCCACACAAAGCGAAAGAAAGCACAGGTGTTACCTTTTGCTTCTGAACTTGAACTCTCCATTCAGTTCAGCTTTAATTCTCTGTCAAAGAGGGAGCCAAAGCTCTGACTTTCCAAGACTTGTTATAAAATTTGTGTGTCCAAGAAATTATTGCCCATTTCTGGATGGCTCTGTGGCTTTCCATCTGAGTTACCCAATCCTCCATCTGTGCATAGATGCAAATGCAATCATTGCCTATCTCCAGTTCATAAGGCTGCACCAAATACTACATTTTAAAACACAAATATCATATTCCAGCAAGGCTAGCTATTCCATGTTTCAAAGCAGTAGTGGATAAATGCAGTTTTAAAAGGCTTTCCTTCTAAAACTTGAAAAAAAAAAAAAAGGCTTGTATTGCAAACAGGCTTAAGTGACTCCTGTGTCAATGTCTCAGAGAAGAGAAAGAAGTGTCTTTTACAGCAGTGCTGAAAAATGTCAGTTTTATTCCATTTCTGGATGTAGAAGAAAAACAGTGCTGATGTATTTAAGAATAAAAATGGAAATGAAGTGTCATTTTAAACAGTAATTTAAATTCTAATTGTAAGAGAAACCCCACAACATTCTCAAACTTGCACTTCATTGTAATACGCTGCTGCTGTTCCAGGCTAATTAATCCAAGTTAGTTATCTAATTACAGTGAATAAAGAATACCATTATGTGTTCAAAAGATCATGTATAACTGGTATGAAAGTCTCAGAGCAAATACTAGGTCTAAGATTAATGTTTCCAGGGAGACAACCATCTTGACGTGCAGACATCTTGAGAACTACTTAACACAAAAACTTTCTGGATGTTTTCAGTTCTGTTCCCAGAGTCATCCTGGCAATGTTTTAATTAAGGTCAAGTAAGTGCAAAAGAGTAATGGTAAAATTTCGAAAAGCAAAAGCAGATGATGATGCAGAAATCTGTTTTTGCAGTGATAACCAAATTGGGGGTGGGCTATTCCATTTAGTTGGCAAAGACCCTCCACAAAACACAGCAAAGCAAAGGGCAAATTAAAACTCTCATCACTCAAGCTGCAGCGAAGGGTTCCCTCTCCTTTATTCCCCTTTTAGATGAGTTTCCGCCAGTGAGCACAACTTGCATTCCCTACATCTTTAATCTTTGCCCCTCCATGGGAGGTGTAGACCACCAAGGAGTTAATCTTGACTCTTTTTGCTTCTGAAGCTGGAAATCTACCCTGACAGAACAGTAGATTTCCCTGGCAAGATCCAAATCTTGATACCTTTAAAATCCAGTGTAGCTGATGTTTCCAGGGGCCTGAGAGGCAGCTGAGGCAGGGATGACCTGAATGCATGACATATCAGCCAGGATGAGGGTTTGCCAGGTGTCCCCCAGCCCTGGTGTAAGCCCAGGGTTGTGCTTTTCCCCCTGTGACTTTGAATGTGCTGGGGCACCAAGGGGGCTCAGCACATCTCCCAGGTAATTTCAAGAGGGTTGCAGTCTACACGTTGCTGACTGTGTTAAAGTGGCCACTCATTGCCCTGTTATCCTAAGCCCCAGGTAAAGGGCTTTATACAGAGCAGAGCATGGCGAATTTTATCAATAATTTAATTATTACTGCTGCTTCTGCAGTAAAAGGCTGGAGATTTCTGGAGTTGTTCTGTATGCTGCCCGGGGTTTGCACAGGGTCCCAAATTGTGGAGGTTGATAGAGTAGTAAATACCTATATTAGTCACTCTGCTGTTATAGGTGCTATTTAAAATCAAATTCACTATTCTCTTAAAATTGGCAGCTGCTCATTCCTTGCAAAAAAAATGTTATTGTATTCTTTATTTAATCTGAGTTAATTATAATCCTGGTGCCTTCATGGTGGTGTTTAAAAGCACTACTCTGATGAAATTTCTTTAATAGCATATCTGTACAAAACAGTGAATGGCTTAAGCTTGTTTCTAATAATTTTATTTTTCCAAACACAAGGATATAACATATTTTAACTGTATTACTTAAGTGTATTACTTAAGTAATGCATACTTCCAATTCATTTAATTACAAACTTTTCCTTTATCCTGAGGAAATTCCTTACAATCTACTTTTTATTTTTTTTCTTTTCTTTTCTGGATGAAATATGTGAAATGTTGAACGCAAAAGTGTCCATTGGTGTTGGGATAAGTAAAAACTTATATCGCACCTATGTCCTCTTGCAAGAAACAGAAAAAAACCACAGATGGATCTAGGTCACTGAAAACATTCCCCATAAAGAAAACTGTTACTTTGAGTACTTGTTGCATTTGTTCAGACAAAGGTCCTGACTAGTGAAGTGTTTGCATTAATACGTTCACAGTAAAGTGGGTCAGAGGAATTTCTCACCTATATGTGTTCTTCAAGTGTCATCCTGTGGCAAAACAAGCTACAGGAGTTAGGCAAAAAATTAATTGTTGGTCTCTGGAGTGACTTGCAGAGAAAAGTGGAGTGGGAATTTAGAAAATATATTCTAAAGTACAGGTATGACCTTCTACAAGTAGCCAGTAAGTGAAAGCAAGATGAAAATGTTGCCTTGTGCCAGGTAAAAAAAACCAATGAAGATAGAGTTCCTGTTGTCTGACAGAATACAGTTTGGATAGGAATGTTTTTCCGGTAAAAAACTTACTCTTGACAAGTAAATTATATGTTGTAAAATCCATTTGCTATGTAGTTGCCAGATACCTTATGACATGCAAATTGAGCCAGGCTCAGCAGAGATTCTTTAAAAGTCACCAACACATGTTATAATAAAAATTAAGCCCTCAGACTCAAATTCAGTTTTACCCACCCTAGCCTGAATTCAATAGGTGATGAACCAGGCAGTTTTTCATCAATGCTATAGACAGACAGGTTCTTGGGAAGGCTTTTGTTTGCTTTCCAGTCTTTCTTCTAAAGCCCTACAAGCTGCCTATTGCATAATCATATAAGCAAAAAGCAACCCCACCTGAAGGTGGCTGGTTGCAGTCCACCTAAAAGACAAATAGCTGCAAAGAAAGTGAAGGAAACATTAAATTTCCCACAAATATTATCATATTTGTGGGAAACTGTGGTACAAACAGACCAGGTGTAACTATGAACCTGAACTGGAGCTTGAGCTAGACTTTAACTTGGTATAGAGCATCTGTCAGGAGTGTATGCTGACTTACACATTCAGCCCTTTCCAGATGAATCACAGTAAGTCTCTTCAGCCAGAAACACAGGCAGCAAGGTGCTCAGCAGCACCCACTTCTCACCAGTTCTGTCATCTTTCTGGATGATTGCCTTCCTGGATACCTACTTCCAGAATGGACATGAGCTCTGAGTTTCCCTTCCCTCTGTCCTCTTTGGGAAAAAATGAAGAGTTAATGCTTTCTCCCCAGGTCAACAGCCTGTCTATTAATTTATCACAGCATCTCCAAAATGAATTCGTTTGTACACCATTTTCTAATATGAATTTCAGGGTACTCAGAGACTTTGTACTCATACTTTATTAGAGAATGGTAATTTTCACGGGTATAAGAATTATCTTGTCTTACTGACAGGTGCTTCTGAGAGTGGAAATTAGTGCAGTGCTGACTGCAGAGAGAAATAAATATACTCCATTCAAGCAGGAAGCTGTTTCTGCAGCACGGAAAATATTTGATCCCTGAAAAGGCAAGTCTAGCTGTAAATTATTTTATAACATGTCAGCAATGAACTTTCATCTTTCTAGTGTCTATATAGGAGGAAGGACACAAATGGCAGAAATTTCAGGTAGAATTTTTTGGTACAGCCAAATTCACTTAGCATCCAATCTCAGACAAGAAAGGCATGTAGAAACACTGTTAATTTTGCCTTGTTGGCCTTCCTTAATGCTTCTGACCGGAAGACAGCAGAAGGGAGGGCTACAGACTGCACAATATGCTTAGAAATGCCCCAGAAGTGCACTTTGGTGCTCTGCCTGGACTCTAATACCATCACAAGAGGTACCACCTGTTGCAGAAACCTTCTTGACCTGAGGGCAGATTCCTCCTGTCAGATCTGAGAAGGACCAGCCTGATCCAGTGCCCCTCAATAGGCTGGGGACCAGCTAAAGGCCCTTCTTTCAGGTAACTTTATGACAAGACTGAAATTAAAGGTCTTTTTCCATCAGGACGTAAATTTAATATCTAATAGCTTCATTTTGAAAGGTTTTTTAACTCTCAGGGGACTATTAAGAATGTCTCAGGTTTAAAAATTCTACAACAGAATAATTCAACGACACTTGCTTTGCTGTTGCTTGAGCTCCTTCCAGACCTTAACTATAGATTTCTTCTCCTTTTAAGTGTTTTTAGTAATGTGTGTGCCTTTTGGCTATGAAAGAAAAGCAACCTGTATACTGAAGAGACGACATTACAATCTGTGGTCCTGAAGTAAAACTGGACTAGCTGATGTTAGTGTGCAACACAACATAAGTGTGTAAGAGAAAACTGGTAACAATGGTGTAATCTTTTCCGTTATTTCCTAATATTGCATTTAAAACTAGCTTTTTTTTTCCTGTAATGGTGCCATTGATGAAGGTGACTTGTGACAAAATCACAAGTGTGCTGGTAGAAATAGGAGGCAGATTTGTGATTTTTGTTAGCCCTTCTGAAACAGTATAATTGAATTTGGATCTCTAACACTACTGCAAGGGCAATTTTCTCCCCACACTCCTTCCCATTGTACTAAAGTGCCAGTTGTTGGTAAAAACTGCTCCAAAAAGGTGAACGTTCTTGCCACTCAACTTGCTATTATGCAGTGATTTATTTCTGACTCCCAAATGGCCCGTCTTTCTATATAAAGAATAGGAACCAGCTTCAGAGACTAAATTTGTCCCTCTGTCTACCCAGTAGGTGAGGACACATGATGGGTGCAACAGATACCCCATCCTGATCTTGCTGTTTGTCCTGTGATGGGGTTAGAAACTGAGGGAACATTAGGAAGGAAGGTTTTGCATGCTTCAGACACATAGAATCATAGAGTCATAGAATATCGCAAGTTGGAAGGGACCCATAAGGATCATCGAGTTCAACTCCCTCCTCCTCGCAGGACTACCTAAAACTAAATCATATGACTAAGAGCATCGTCCAGATGCTCCTTGAACTCTGACAGGATTGGTGCTGTGACCACTTCCCTGGGGAGCCTGTTCCAGTGACCGACCACCCACTCAGTGAAGAACCTTTTCCTCATGTCCCATCTGAACTTCCCCTGATGCAGCTTCATTCCATTTCCTCATGTCCTATCGCTGATCACCAGAGAGAGGAGATCAGCACCTCCCCCTCCACTGCCCCCCTTGAGGAAGTTGTAGGCTGCAATGAGGTCACCCCTCAGCCTTCTCTTCTCCAAGCTGAACAAACCAAGTGACCTCAGCCGCTCCTCCTAAGTCTTGCCCTCAAGACCTTTCACCATCTTGGTTGCGCTCCTCTGGACACACTCTAATAGGTTGATGTCCTTCTTATATTGAGGCGCCCAAAACTGCACACAGTACTCGAGGTGGGGCCACACCAGTGCGGTGTAGAGTGGTGTGTAGTCCCTCGACCGACTAGCTATGCTGTGCTTGATGCACCCCAGGACACGGTTGGCCCTTTCGGCTGCCAGGGCACACTGTTGACTCATGTTCAACTTGCCATCAACCCAAACCCCCAGATCTCTTTCTGCGGGGCTGCTCTCCAGCCTCTCGTCCCCCAGTTTGTACGTGTAACCAGGATTACCCCGTCCCAGGTGGAGAAGCCGGCACTTGCTCTTGTTAAATTTCATACGGTTGGTGATAGCCCAGCTCTCTAGTCTATCCAGATCTCCCTGTAAGGCCTCTCTACCCTCGAGGGAGTCCACAGCTCCTCCTAGTCTAGTATCATCGGCAAACTTACTTAATGTACATTCAATTCCTTCATCCAGAGCATTTATAAAAACATTAAAGAGCACTGGCCCCAAAATTGAGCCCTGGGGAAACCCACTGGTGACTGGCCGCCAGCTTGATGTAACCCCATTTACTGGAACTCTTTGAGCCCGACCTGTCAGCCAGTTGCTCACCCAACGTATTAGGGACTTATCTAGGTGCGTGCTGGACATTTTGTCCAGAAGGATACTGTGAGAGACAGTATCAAAAGCTTTGCTCAAATCCAGAACCACCACATCTACTGGCTTCCCTTGGCCAGCTAGATGGGTGACCTTGTCATAAAAGGAAATTGAGTTGGTTAAGCAGGACTTTCCCTTCGTGAACCCGTGCTGGCTATGACCAATGACTGCATTGACTGCATTGTCTCTCAAGTGGTTTTCAATAACTCCCAGAATAACCTTCTCCATAATTTTGCCAGGCACTGAAGTGAGGCTGCCAGGCCGGTAATTACCAGGGTCTTCCTTCTTACCCTTCTTGAAAACTGGGACAACATTTGCCAGCTTCCAGTCGACTGGGACCTCTCCAGACTCCCAAGACTGTTGAAAAGTAATGGAGAGAGGTCCCGCGATGACATCGGCCAGCTCTTTCAGTACCCTGGGATGAAGCGCATTGGGCCCCATAGACTTATGTTCATCCAGCTGGAGCAGCAGGACTTGAACAAGTTCAGAGTCAGCTGGGAGTTTACCATCCCACCAGTCACGGTCTTCCAACACAGGGCTCTGGGGGTCCCAGGGCCCATCATCGGTGTTGAAGACAGAGGCAAAGAAGGCATTAAGCGTCTCTGCTTTGTCTACGTCCCTATTTGTGAGGTGACTGACCTCATCCAGTAATGGACCAATGTTATCTCTGATCCTCCATTTGATGTTAACATATTTCAAAAAGCCCTTTTTGTTGTCCTTCACAGTCCTGGCCAGCTTGAACTCTAATCGAGCTTTGGCCACATGAATTTTCTCCCTACGGTGGCAAACAGCATCTCTGTAGTCCTCCCGCATCACCTGTCCTTGCTTCCAATGTCCATACACTTTCCTTTTCTGCCTAAGTTCTAGAAGATCCCTGCTCATCCAAGCTGGCCTTCCGCACCGCTTGCTTGACTTCCAACACTTTGGAAGTGCCTGCTCCTGCACTCTTAAGAGATGGCTCTTGAAAAGTGACCAGCATTCATGGACCCAAATCCCTTCAAAAGCAGGTTCCCAAGGGACCTTACTAACTAGCTCCTTCAGCAGCCCAAGGTCTGCTCTCCCCATATCCAGGGTCGAAGTTTTGCTGGCAGTTTTCCCCCTATCACCAACGATTTGAAACTCAACTATTTCATGGTCACTGTGACCAAGACAGCCACCAATCACCACTTCACCCACAAGACCCTCTCTGTTTACAAACAACAAATCTAGGAGGGCACCTGTCCTAGCTGGCTCTGTTAGTACCTGCACCAAGAAGTTATTTTCAATGTGCTTCAGGAATTTCCTGGACCTGTTTGTGTCCGCGGTATGATATTCATAGTCAATGTCTAGAAGTTAAAATCACCCATAAGGACAAGGGCAGGTGATCTAGTGATATCCCTTAATTCCTTACAGAATAATTCATCGGTGTCATCATCCTGGCTGGGTGGTCAATAGTAGACTCTCACAACAACATCCGCTTTATTTGCTTTCCCCTTTATCCTTACCCAGAGGCTCTCAACCGTGTCATCACCAACTGCAAGCACCACACAGTCCAACCCCTCCCTTACACATAGCGCCAAACCCCTGCCTCGTCTGCCCTGCCTGTCCCTCCTGAAGAGCCTACAACCACCCAATCACAGCACCCCAGTCACAGCACTCATCCCACCAGGTTTCACTTATGCCAGTGATGTCATAGGTCTGGGACTGGGCCAAAGCTTCTAGCTCCTCTTGTTTATTCCTCATGCTGCGTGCACTAGCATAGAGACATGTCAAATGCGCTCCAGTGTACTCAGCACACCGTGGAGCAGACTGAAGGACCTCGCAGGAACACTGTCCCTCAAACATTGGTGTGCTGCCCCATGGCTTATCTCCAGCGAGCCTGGTTTTATGCCTTTCCCCCTTCAAATCTAGTTTAAAGCTCTTTCAATGAGCCCTGCTAACTCCTATGCGAAGATCCTTTTCTCCCTTTGAGATAGGTGTACCCCAACCGTCACAAGCAGGGCTGGTGCTCTGTAGACTGACCCATGATCAAACCCCCAAAATTCGGCTGATGACACCAGTGACGGAGCCAGGTATGGATCAGCTGGGTCTTCCTATTTCTTCCAACATCATTCCCTGCAACTGGAAGGATAGAGGAAGACACTACTTGTGCTCCTGATCCCTTAACCAGTCGTCCCAAGGCCCTGAAGTCTCTTTTGATCGCCCTTGGACTTCTTACTGCAACTTCATTGCTGCCTACATGAAAAAGCAATAATGGATAATAATCTGAGGGCTGTACCAAGGCAGGAAGTTTTCTCTTCACATCTTGAAGATGTGTTTTGGATTTAGGATGAGAATAATGTTGATAACACACCGATGTTTTAGTTGTTGCTAAGTAGTGCTTACACTAGTCAAGGACTTTTCAGCTTTGGCACATTGGGCCTTCTGTTCCCCTCAGAAGAGAGTCTCCTATGACAATGACCCTTTTTTTTTTCTTTATGGAAGTGGTTTTGATGCAGGGCATAGGCCAACTTAACCTTGGCGACGCATCCAACCTAGATGAACTGTCGTCCTTGTCTTTGTTCGGTTCCACTTGCAGAGCCTCGTACCTATTATGCAAGGGCACCTGGGAAGGTGGGGTAGTCACAGAGGAGACACGTCTGCTGCACTGGGCAGAAACTTGTCACCATTGGCCCCTATCCCTTCAGTCACCACATTCTGCCGGGTGGAGAGAGGATAGGGGGTCCTCCGTATCATGTGCCCTGTCTGCCTGACAGGTGTGTCCCAGGGCTGGTAGGGTGCAGTTCCAGTAGTCCATCTCCCTCTCTCGCACTCCCTGATACTCCTCAACCTACTCACCTCCTCCCGGAGCTCTGTCACTAAGCGGAGGAGTTCCTCTCCCTGGGCGCACCTCCCACAGGTGTGCTCGCTGCTGCTGTCCGGTGCTGGCGTAAGAGTAGGGCTCACCCTGCAGCCTGACACCCGGCTGGCAGCGTGTTCCCATCGGAGCTCTGTCTGGGAAGCTGCGTCAGTTGTGGCGAGTTTAGAGAGGACATGTCCTTCTGCTGGGTGGATATCTTTGCTCCCTGATTGAGCTAGCAGAGTTACAGCGCCCTTCCTGCGCAAACTGCCGTGCCACGCCGTGGCTGCCATGCCGCGCCCTGGCCACTAGCGCTCCCCAGGGGCTTCTTTTATAGGTGTGGGGGGCTTAACTGCTGTTGCTCCTGGCCCCGTCCAGGTCTTGTCAGCTGCTGTCGCATGAGTTGCGGACTCCTGGCGGGTCTCTCTGCTCCCCTGAGGTTTTCCCTGGTCAGGAAACCCCCCTGTGCACCGCGCTGGAGCGCTCCGCTGCGGATTGTGCCAGCACCGGAGCTGCTCACCTTGGCAACTGAAGCGACTGACATGTGGAAATGCAGTAAAACTACCACTGAAGGAAGGAAAAAAGCACCTCCAGGAAATGTCTGTGTGTCCTAGGAATTAACACCAATATAGAGATGAAGTGCCAAATCTGGCTTCAGGAAATATGGGGCCTGGACTGCAGCAACCTGGTTGGCATACAGAGGGAGCAGTAATGACCTCAGCTCACCCCACTACAACTCTACCATTTCCATGCCAAGATGCCTGGTTCAGGGCAGTCTGCAAAACCTTGTCATCACTTGCCTTAAGAACTGCTGGGCTTCTACAGCCTCTTTGATAAAAGCTGCAAATTCTAAGCTGAAGGTGGCTGAAGACTGGCAGTGTCATCTTCAGGCTGGCCATGTAGGAGAGGCAAATTTCTGGATGGCCAGGGAAGGGATTAGAGCCTGCTCTGTTGCAACTCACTGTAATGTCATAGGCCACCTCCACATGGGGAAACAGCTGCATCGTCATGGTCTGTTTTCGGTAGGAGGGTGGTAAAGAGTTGATTTTAAAGGTCAGACTTCCGCTGTCTTATTTAGTAGTTTTCAAATATGGCTGTGGAGGTGTGTGCACGTTTGGTGGGGGAGGAAGACGGGGAAGAAAGGCCCACAGTACCAGTGATGCATGCTTTTACGATGAATCCTGTAAGGAGTTGGAACTGATGGTTTCTTCAGAAACAAAGATTTAACTTCACTGAAGTCAGCAGCAAAACCTTCTGTACCCGGTTTTTGCTCATTTCAGTACTGCTATTTGGAAAATAACAGTTTTAGAACCATTTAACTTAGAAAGCAATCTGGTTCTAGAAAAAACTGCCACTTCCAGAGGAACAAAACCACACAGGATTTATTTGGAAATGAAACTGAAATGGGAAAGAGAAAATACCACCTAGAATATTGTTTTTTATTATGAATAAATTTTGCTTGTAATTTCTTCTGAAATAGTTAAGTTCATTTGTTAACATTAGTATTTGCTCTACAGAGACTGTGCACTTCCACAGTTTTTTACTACTTCTGCTGTTGATAGAAATGACTATATTATAGATTGTAAATATATAATTATTTTAAAATATTTCTTCCAGTAGAATAAATTCCATGACTGTTGTGGTTTAACCCGGCAGGCAGCTAAACACCATGCAGCCGTTTGCTCACTCCCCCCCGCATCAATTGGGATGGGGAGAGAATCGGAAAAAAAAAAAAGTCAAATTTGTGGGTTGAGATAAAGACAGTTTAATAGGACGGAAAAGGAAGGGAAAATAATAATAATGATGATAAAAGAGTATACAAAATAAGTGATGCACAATGCAATTGCTCACCACCCACTGACCGATGCCCAGCCAGTCCCCGAGCAGCGGTCACAGCCCCCCGGCCAGCTTTCCCCAGTTTATGTACTGAGCATGACGTCATATGGTATGGAATGTCCCTTTGGCCAGTTTGGCTGTGCCCCCTCCCAGCTTCTTGTGCACCTCCAGCCTTCTCAGTCGGTAGAGCATGGGGAGCTGAAAAGTCCTTGACTAGTGTAAGCACTACCTAGCAACAACTAAAACATCGGTGCGTTATCAACATTGTTCTCCTCCTAAATCCAAAACACAGCACTGTACCAGCTACTAGGAAGGAAATTAACTCTATCTCTGCCGAAACCAGGACAATGACCATGGACCCAGTTTCTTCATGCTTATGCATTCTGTCACAAAGACATGGCTAGCCTTGGATCCAAGATCCTTAATACTTCATAAATTATAAACAGCCATACATTGCGTACAGAAACTAAGTGGAGTCAGATCACGTACTGCTTGTGTAAAGTTTTTTGGTTTTTTTAAAGTAAGAGACGCTCGTTGCTGGGCTTTGAATAAGGTTGTAGAAAACAAACAAAAAAAAATTGGATCAAAGGCGCTGGGGCACTCCTGCGCTGTAGAGAATTATGTTAGCCCCAGAAAAACAAATGCACAGGGTGCAATAGCACAGTTCTGCCTGGCTAACTGATACTCTGCTTCCGTGTCCCAAAACAGAGTATCTGCAGCACATCAGCTTGTACCAGCTGCAGGTGCCCAGGCGCTGGCAGCAGCCGTGGGGGGCTGCAGGATCGGCCCCTGTGAGGAGGGGCCGGGGCTGCCCCGTGCCGGACACAGCCGGTTCCAGCCGGCTCCAAGGGCCCCACCGCAGGGCACGGCTGAGCCCCTCAGCCACGGGCGGGCGCCTCGGGGAAAGCCTGGCTGAGAAAGGGCAAAACGCTGCCCGGCAGCCGGGGCTGAGGGAAACGGTGTGAGAAAGAGGCCTGCGAGCCCCGGGGGGAGAGCAGGAGGAGGGAAGGAGGTGCTCCAGGCGCCCCAGCAGAGAGAGAGATGCCCCTGCGGCCCCTGGAGAGACCCCGGTGGGGCGGGTGTTTCCCTGCAGCCCATGGGAGAGGACCATACCAGAGGAGGTGGGTGTTTCCTGAAGGAACAGCAGCCCATGGAGCACCCCATGTTGAAGCAGGGGAGAAGTGTGAGGAGGAAGGAGTAGCAAGGAGGAGCTGTTAGGTGTCCTGTCTCATCATGGTCCTTGAAGCTGTCCTGAGCGTTTCCTGGGGGCTCTGATATCCAGGGGCTGGCCCGACAACACAGCCTGCTGGAGCCATGGCTGTAACCAGGGTGACTTCTCCCCACCCTCCCTCAGCTCAATCCTGCACTAGCTTTTCTCATTGCTGGGATGTGCCCAGGCTCTCAAGTCAGCCCAGTCCCAGGTATGCAGCCCTGCCACCAACTCTCTAATGCTCCAGTTGTTTCCAAAGGAGTAACAGTGGAAATGGGAAGGTCCTCGGCCATACAGGACAATGCAATGAGGCAGACAACCCTCACAGCATAGCTGGAGGGAAGGAACAGAGGGAAAATTTGGTGCTGATGAGCCGGTTGTCTGGCCCGTGTTTCTGTCTACAAGAGGAAAGATACCTGTCAGTCCTCTAATGAGCTCTTCATTTACGAGTCTGGTGACTTAACCCCACCATCCAGTCTAGATGATCTAGATTTAGAAATATAGATATGGACTTTATTTATGACATTGAATCAAATAATTTATTCTTTGGTTCAATCTTTGGGCTCCAAAACAGCTGAACATGGACCATATTTCCCTAAGAAAGGGCAGTAATCTTACTGGCTTTGTGGTTGTGAGGGCATTGCCAGCATGACAGGTTCACGGAAGCAACTGGCAGTTTGTTATTGGTGTGGAAAGATTTCAGACCCCTGTTTTCTCTGGGTCCTGATCTGTGATGATGCTAACTGCTTAGTGTATCAAGCCAAAAGTTGCTTTGACTGATGTTTCATTTTGAAAGGGGTATTTGGGGAAGGGAAAAAGAGGAAAGACAGAAGTGGAGTTTTGTGTTAGATCGGATGTTGTTGAAATACTGGAATGGAAACATGGCATGGTGTTGTGCCAGACAGAGGTCAAGCCATCCTTCTTCCTTCATTCAGAGAAGCACAGAAGAGGGGGACTGATTTGACAGTAAAAAAAGCCCAGCAACGAGCATCTCTTACTTTAAAAAAACAAAAAACTTTACGCAAGCAGTACGTGATCTGACTCCACTTAGTTTCTGTAGGGGGATTCTTGGTCATCTCGAGCACAGCAGTTAAGAAAAATCACTATGTAAACCTAATGTCTTAATGGCATTATTGAGATAAGTTTTTTAAAAGGTACAGTGCAACTCAGGAACATGTCTGTACTCACCAAACTCCATCAAAAAAAGTTTAATTACATAAAAGAAATCCATTTACTTTAAGAAGTTACATATACGTATTTTTTTTTTTACAGACACTTAAAGAAGTCAGATGAAAAGTACATCTGATGCACAAAAAATAGTTTCTCTTGCACCAATTTTAAGAAGCAAGACAGTAAAAATAATAATCACAGAAATAATCTGAATAAAGCCAAACGGGTAACAGTTCAGATGCAGCTTGGAGAAAGCAATGCAACTCGAAACTAGCTCTTGGTCAGCTTGGGTTCTAGTGCCACCTGCTGAAACAACAGTATTTTTCCCCTTGCAACCATAGCTAATATGCAATTTAATCCACTGCATTAGAGGGCAATACATGAAGAAAGGTCACAAAAAAGATGAGGTGCTTGAGTAATCTAAGTGCACATCCAGAGCACCATACACTGAACCTATTAAATTGAGAACCTTCTCTTGAATGATGTCAACCTGCTCTGAAGGGCAATAGTCATCCAAACTTGATCTGTAACAACGAAACGAAAAAAGCGTGAGAGAGTACAGGTATCGCCACCATCACCACATTTTGTATTCTTGTAATGCTCTGTGTCTAGGCTGAAGCTGCTTTCAAACTGTGGTGAGTTCTGCCTCCCAGTATCCCTTCAAAGCATAGTGCTGTGCTTCTCCTCACTACTTTCAATGGTATCAGTTTGCCTGAAGTTGAATAGAAAGTCTGGAGCAGAGTAGGAATGTGACCTATTCATCCTTCCAGTTCTACTCTCTTCCTGACTCTGACACACAACATGTTGGCAGTCAAAGTTCAAGCAAATGATCTAACTGAAGGACTGCTGGAAAGTTAAGATTGCAAAATTCAAATGCTACTAGTAAAACAGGTAGGAAAACTTGAAAAACAAATCTTCACAATCCCTGGGATATAACATTATTTACAGTATCTATTACTGAACTGCAAACAGATACTAGTAAAAAAGCAGAGCTGACACTTCTTGGATTTTATGTCTGTCAAGATCTACATAATCTGCAACAGTGGATGATAACCCTGCAGCTGGCACAGGAAATACAGCTTTCTTTTATTGTAGGTATTAGCCATACTATTTCTTGTTGACAAAAACAATTTCATGTCACCTTCTGCTATTGTTGCCTGCCCTTTAAGGGCACACTTAGTATTTTTGAAGTGATTAAATTACAATAATTTGTCAACAGATACGCTGTGGTCTTCAAATTAAGTTTTCCCAGGACAGATCCCTGGTTCTCCCAGGTCCCTGGCCTCAAACTCCATCCTGTTCTCCCAAATAATACCCTTACAATCCTGGAAGCATAACTTTTACCCCATACAAAGCTTTACTAGAGCTTTCTAGAATATAAATCCCTTTCAGCCTATTAGATGAAAAACACTTCCATCAGAAGTTTCACCGAAAACAGAAATCCTAACTGTAGTACAATGAACCCTAGAACGTGTGATTTCAGCCCATGGAGGCTTGTCCAAGCTAGTTTTGCTCTTACTAGCACAAGTAATAATAGTGGAGATGTACGAACCCCAGCGACAGCTATCAATCTCAACACACACAAGGCCTCAGCACAGGCTTTATATAGCCTGTGCTGAAGCTCATTAAATCATCATGTTTTCACTGCTTTTGAAATCTGTGCTAGCTACTGTAAAGCCCAGTAAAACTGGCCATCAGCACAGAACCTTCCCTCAGCTGTGCAGATACTGTCACTGCCTTATGATCAACATTTTCAAATGTCAATTTTCACTACACTGTAAGGCTTCCACTTTAAGACAGAATTTAAGAAGTGCCAACCAGTGCTATATTGATAGAATCATTTAACTTCGTAAGCACAGTCTGAGTGTTTTAAAGTAAAAGTATCCGCATAGTCTTACCGAGCAACTGTCACAAGTGTGGGCTTAGGCATATCTTTTAGTAGAACTTTAACAGATTGTATGAGGCCTTCGATCTCCTCTTCAGTGCTAACATGGTGAGGAAGCTCTATATAATCACAGGTCAGACCAGCCTGATGGACCTGCATGCAAATTAAACAGATTTAATTTCTGTTGATGAATTATTGATATAGCTTATCTGTGTAAAAAGTCTCTAAGATACCATCTCTAGCCCAGTAAGTAACTTACACCTCTTCAGGCAGTAAGAGTTGGTTTTTTTTCCCCAATGTGTTCTTTAAACAAAAAGAATAAAATTCTGGAGGTTGTATGGATTGTTTCATTATCTCCAGTACACTGTACCTCTCCTATGAATTCAGAGTATGCTGCAGCCCTTGAGGATGATAGGTCTGATCTTTTACAAATAGGTACCTTAAGTTAAGTTCTATAAAGTATATCAATAGACCCTGGTGAAATGAAACCTTCCTTCACAGGAAGCAGCCTGAGACGTCACAGTCATGAAAGATCACATTAATGTTGCCTAAATATAGGCTGGCAGGGTAGAATTTTAGAATCTTTAAAAAGAAAAGCTGGCCTAAATAATAAGACATTAAAAAAAAGGAAAACTACCAAAACCTGACAAAGTCCTGAATTTAAGAAGCAAGTCTGAAATGAAGCATTATCTTCTCCCTCCTTGCTGAAGCTATGCTTTTGAAATCTGTCCACTTTCTGCTCTTTTACCTAGTCACCTACCATTTCGTAGTCTGGGCTTTCCATCCTGGTTTTCAAACTGTGAACTAGTTGAACAAGTGGCTTCATTCTGGAGTTAAAACAAAACCAAAACTCGTTACATAAACAGTTGGAAATACATCTATTTACTTTAAATGGTTTAAAAAAAAGGAAAAAAAAAAAGAGAAACCAGAAGAAAATAGAAGTTATCATGGCTTAGGATCTGAAAATGAAATTTGCCCGTGTCATCTTGCACCTAAGAAAAATGGAAATTATCGGTACTATTGTACTGTTTCACCAGGTCTTTCTTAGAAAGCCCCTATACTCATACCTGCCTCTGGCAAGACTTCTTTTAGGGCAGACCTGGGGAGAAGCTGTTGTAGCTCGAAGTTGTATGAACTGGATAGGAAATGCTTGTGGTCACTGTTACGCAGGTCTGGCAGTAACTGCTGCATTTGATGGGGAAAATGAGTGATTTTCCATCAAGGGAAAGCTTGGAATTTTACTGTTTCTTTTCAGCTGAAAACATTTAGTTTAAAAGCATAGCAGATGCTGCTGAGATGTTTTGTGGACACTGCTGCTCAGGTACAGTCTTTCACTCACTTCCATTTTTCCACAGAAAGCAGATTCTTCAGGAGCACCAAAGAAGTCCTTCTCCATATCCTCCGTAGTTTGTTGCTTTTTTGAGAGCTCTGCTTCACACAGATCACTAAATTTTTAGTCGCCAAATGTGCCTCCCTTCACAGACAATAGAATTTGCATGAAGCTGTACAAGGCTGATCTTGGAAGGCTTACCATAGCACTGAAGACAGCAGACTGCCTTTTCTTTTGTTTTGTCTGACTCTTTCTCCTCTAGAACTAAAGGAAAAATGGTAGCCTTGCATAGATCCTATCCAGCCTCTCTCCTTTTCTGTAAGCAAGGTGGTGGGCGAATCGGTTCCCAAACTACTATTTGCATTTTAAGCCATTTAGAAATCTCCTACCCAGGGTACGAAGCCCACTTCTGTAGGGTCTCTTCATCATCATTGTCACACAAATCTGCAAATGCTGCTTCCAGATCTTCTAGCTGATGAACACGGTTTTCAACACAATCCAGCAAGCCCTCCTTTAAATAAGCACGTGTAAAAGTATGTTAGGAAAAAAAGAAGTAAGAATGTCATGGCTTATCCTATGATTTAAATTCTGAAATGATTGATCTACTGAAAGTGGGGAATCAGAAACAACTGATTCATTACTACAGAACGTCTTTTCAAGAGGATCAGAATGAATGCCTGCAGAAGCTGTTATACCTTCAGAACAAATCAACTCTCTCTGCTCTGTCTTTCCCACAACAAATAAAAAAAAGCCACATCTACATTCTGGCAGAACACACCAGGGAGAGCTAAAAAACTGTATATGACTAATTGTTGGATTTGTTTCTATAGCACTGAAATGCTCAGAGGAGTACAAGCTTTACATTTTTATGATGAAAGGAGAATTTAATTTTTTAAGTTTTAAAAAAAGAAGAATATAATTAAATCAAATGCATGTTCAGAAAAACAAAACAAAATGGGCTATTTGATGCTCTGAGGTTGTTTCAGCTCTGTGTGCCTGAAAAAAAAATAGAATTAATTTAAAATGTCAGTTATTGCTCTGATCCTGCAAAGGTTTATGCCCTTTCTTAAAAAGTTGAGAATACATAAAGAGGCAATCTTCTTGGAGTGAGGCTACATACATGAAAACAGTTTTGTACATGCAAACATTTGCAGAAAGAGATCCTACATAACATATCAAATGAAAAGCAATGCTTGGCATATTTGGTATTAAAAGTGCAGTGGTGTGTGAACAAAAATTATTAAAAAGCACATTGGAATAGATGGGTAACGATTAAGAACATAACAATTCCCTCTTAGGATTCTGCTGGCTGTATCATATAACAGATACTGCTGCTTTTGGCCAGTGATGTCAACTTTGGGCTAATTTCTAAGAGCTGAGGGTATCAACCGTTCATGAAGTACAGCTTTATGATCCTGTCCTGGGGTATGAATAAGATACTTTTCTAAGCAGCACCAGTAATTTACATTAAAGACACATCCGAGCCCCCTCTATACTACTTAAAAAACAAAACCAAACAAAAAACCTCAAACAACACACTATTATCTTGTAGTATGATAGAAATGTACATCTAACCATACTCCGGAACTACAAAAATGGATTTTAAGAAACTCGACATCGAGGATATTTTCTGAAGCTTTGAAAAACACAAAGTTGACTAGCTTTCTACCTTCAAACCCTTTAAATTGACTGTCTCACTATAAAAACATCCACAAATCTAGTCTTGCCTTGTTCAGTTCTATACCTATCCATTACTCACTGTCTGCTAACCGTTTCAGCTGCCTCCTATAAATTTGTTGGCTTTTGTAAATAACGTATGCCCTGAAATCATATCAGGCACTTAAATCACGAGCGTTTACCCCTTTTACATTTAACTACCTTTTAAATAGGCACCTGTTTTTATTGCTGATTGACTAAGAAATATGAGAATCAATTGTACAATCTTCCACATACCTCAATTTCTTTATACACACATTAATTAGGATTCATTAATCTGTGATAAGTATATGTGTTGAATCTCTCTGTAATAGTGTTCAGATGAGATTACGAAAGCAAAGACAAGACCTTGTTTAGAAATTATTTGGTGTAATGACCATTAATATGGCTGTCTCCATGGTTTGGGCTCAGGGCTGAAGGACTATTTTGGCAACTACAGCAGGCTTACATTTCCATGATTCAGAAGCACACAACACATACAATGAAAAGTACATTACAGTGGTATAATACCAGCCTTTCCACATCTAAATAAACAGGTAAAATACCAGTTAGGCATTCAGCACAGCTCTGACTATCAAGGAAGAGCAACTAGGGCAAGGAAGGGGAAAGCCTGGAGGGATAAAAAAAAAAGAACAAAACACAAAAAACACCCCAAACCAAAACAAACCCAAACCAAAGCCCTGTTGAGCCATAAAAAGGAGACTGAAGATGACTTACTATGTTTTCATTTCTTCCTTGTCAATTACCACTTGTTTACAGAAATTAATTTTCACACTCATGCTAAATATTTATGCAATTCACATGTTTAACCAAAATGTTTAATAGGACAGAATTCCTAAGATGCTGCTGATTAGTATTCAGCATGCTGCATAGCTTAATTGGAGACCACTTCATTAAGCACCTTTCATAGGTTCCTTCCTTGTCGTAACTCGTTTTTATTGGGTAAGTCAAAAGAATCATTCCCTCATACATCCCACAAGGAAATACCATACCTCTGTTGCATTTCTGTGAGGCTTCTTGAAATTGTACAACTCTTGCAAAAGCTCATATTCTGTCTTTGAAAAAGAAAAAAGAGGCAAAAAATTAGACTCTTCAAATGAGAAACAAAATCCTCGAAGCCTTCCTTCTTCAAAAAAAGAATTTGATCACCAAGATCATTCCTCTGCTTTAGTACTGCAGACAACTCTCTACAAATGCAGGTGAGGAAGACGCTGTGAGGCTTGAGAAAGCAATACTTCATGGCCTCAGCCAAACATTGTGGAATTACTTAACTTTAAACCTAATTTCAAGAACAGAGCTTTAAAAACTAAGTATTTATCATCTCTTGGTTAAAGAGTCTCTGAAATTAAACATACATGTTGCTGAACTAAGGTCCCAATGAGATGCTGAGTAAAACTGAGATGGCAGATTTAGACAGACAAAACCAACAAGAGAGTATGATTGTAAAGGAAAACAGGACAGGTAAGGGCTTCAGGCTGCCTGGCTAACAAGTTCACAAGTAAACTATTACATGGGCTTGTCAGCCCTATTCCTTGATAATATTCAGGTTTAATTTATCAAGGATAAACAGATCTCATTATTTACTTAACAGCATTAAAAAGGTGAACATTCATGAATTTTTCAGAGCAGAGGGAGAAAAGAAGGGTAGACTATTAAATTTTTACAGAAATACAAAGCATCTTTAGGACAATGTTTTGGATTTTAGACTTTTTTGGTGGGAAGACAATACTCTTCTGGATTGGTGAACTATACTTGCTTTTTAGCTTTTCCTTGGATTCCTACATTTCAAGTGTTAATTTGGGAAAAATTTTTGGATGGAATTATCATAATTTACAATAAAGGGAACATAGTTATGAAATAATAACGATTAATCGTTATATCTAAAAAGGTATGCTGGGTGCTCTGTGCAAGTCCACTTCTGAAAGTGGTTCCCAGAACTGAGAACCCATCATAGCATAAAACCAAAAAAAAGCACAAGAAACAACCCCCCCCCCCCAAAAAAAAAAACAACCCTCCTCCATTATTTTATTCAGAATGTATTTCAAGCCCTAAGAGGGGTATTGAATTTTATTCTTATATGGCAAGACCCCCACAGTGCTTTCCGTTTGCTGTATGCTTCTCTTTCTGATTCAGAACAACTGGCATTGCACGTTGTCTGAAGACACTGTGATCATAAATACTGAATGTCAGAAGCTAACAGAGGTCAGGGACACTATATTCACTTCTTTATGGTGAACAAGAAAGCAGTAGTCTAGCTGAAACTCAAAGATGTCAGATGTTTTCCAGCATAGGCTGAAGTTAAAACAGTGTTTAAAAAGAGAGATTTAAATGCTAAAAACAGTCAGGAGATTGCAGAAGAATTTGTAAACCTAGGTGCCACACCCAATTTTCAGGGCACATTAGTTAGTTCCTAAAAATCCTGTTCATGTCAAGAAAAGGTGCTAACTGCTTTGCACCTTTGAGGATCTACATATTTATGACTCTATACAGGTAAGCTACCTTTGCTGTGCAGCCAAGTTATAAATGGAATACAAGGCAGAGCCTTAGGCTCAAAGCCACAGCATCAGAGACAACAGCTGCTTGCTCATCCTTATACTCGGCAGTCCAGACAAAGGAAATGAGAGTAACAGCCTCTCATCAGAACAAGTTACCACTCTTCAGATAATCACCACCACCATGCCTTTTTGAAAGGCAGAGTCTCCTGATACCATTGTGGCTTTCCAATATGATAAAAAATGATACAATCTGTCATCCCTCCCTGACAAATCTTGCTGTGGGTATTCGGAACATTACCTTTGGAAACCCAAGCATAGCTTTATGTCCCAAGCAACAAGCAGAAATGAGCCATACACCTCTCAGTGTGAATGTGCACTCAATACCAATTTCAAATATAAGGATCTACCCCTATTAGGTTGTTGTAATGCTTTGGAGCAAACACTCCCTTACAATGTCTCTCCTTCAAATATTACCATGAATCATTAATCATGATCAGCTGATCTGCTAATTTAGCTTAGATGACAGTTTCTCCATCGACATAAATCTTTTGTGAATCGTAAGAGGCCTCTCTGTTCTCATGCTTACCTGTGTGTACATTTCTTTGAATGGATTTTTAACTGAAAAAAAATCTAAGTCAATGTCTAAAACATATGCATCCCCTTTCTGCAGTACTTGGCAGACATCTTTAACAACTTCCCTTATTGGGCATTCACCGTTTCTGAGAGAGCTTGAAGCTGAGCACTCTGACAATGTTCCTGCCTTGTTCGGCGCACTTGCGCTTTGTACTTCCTTTTTCTTCAGACTTGGGGTGCTGTGATCAAGGTGACCAGGAACCACTGATGAAGAGGCAGAAACGGTGCTTGCTGTGTCATCTGTATTTAGCTTCAGTCTCTTAGCAGATGCTACTTCACCATTTTCTTCCTGGCTGTTTGATGCTTCGGTAGGATTGATGAGAATGACGTGTAAATTTAAAGGCTTCTGGTTTTCTAGCTGATCAGCAGGGACATAAAGACCATCACTTAAAAAGTAACAATCTGTACCTGTAACCCTACAATTGACAATAACTCACAGTTAATATACATCTTTGCAAAGAGCTTAGGAAAAAGCATGTACACTTAAGGGATCATGAGAAGAATGAGTAGATGTTTGATGGGTAACAAAAGCAATAAAACTGTGTACACAAAAGTATTTATTTTAATCCTCAGGTTTTTAAATTGAAGTTTTTTCTAGTTCTTTATTGCTGAATCAATGTATTAAAATTCACTCTATATTTTTTATGATAGCCCTACAAGGTTTTTAATGGATAAGAAGGATATTCTATGTTAATTTGCCATTGAATTGCATTTTAAAGACAACATCCCGAATTTAACAAGATATTGTCAATCTTATGGCATGTAAGACTGCAAAGCTATGGCTATTTTGTCTTGGATTGCCTATTTTTTAAGGAAAATTCTGTTAGTTGTGCTTCAGAAGTGCCCTGAAACCCATGGATACTGATTTAGTAAAAGTAAAATATTATGAATTAATAGGTAGCATTTAACTTTTCTTTACCACCAATAAAGATTCCCTATTCTAAGCGGGGGAGAGCAGGTAACTTGAGAATGAATAGCTACATATCAATGGTATCCACTTAATTAAAAACAAACAAACAAAAACGAACAACGCTAAAAACTCCACTTACAGTGAAAATTTAAAGAATATTATTTTCAAACCATATTTCAGTACATTAAGCATCATAAATTCAGATTAAAAAATAAGCTTAAGAAGAAGTGTGAACTTCTGCTCACTTGTGTTAAGGCCTCATTGGATTACAGGGTATCATCATCAATCAACCACAAAGACAAGTAATTTCATGAGCAGCAGAAATCTGAAGCTTAGTTCCCCCGTGTCTTGTGGCTGCATTGTCTTAGGCCTGCTAAGGTGACAGCCTGGATCACAACTTCATCTTGTTGATGGGGCGTTCACAGGGCCTCTTCTCAGAAATTCTCCAGGGTTCAACACGAGCTCATGCTACAGCCTTTCCCTTAGTGGGACACTAACTAAGAGATCTATTGCCTATCCAGCCACCTGTTGTCAACAAAACTTTTAGGAAGTTCATACTTCTGAGGACTCTTTCCCTTTCTTCTTTCATGATTTTTGTAAGCCTAGAACCTGAAGAAAAGGTACCTGACCGTCTTCAAAAGGCAGCTGGAAATGTTGCTTTCAAGGTTGCTAAGGCGACCAGAGGATCTGTGGGAGAGCTATTCAGCCACCATGAAGTATTTCTGTATGTGTGCTAGTTCTCATGGTTAAATGTAACTGAAAGCACCAGCTTTTGTCATCTTATTTAGGTTTACTTCAGGCCTCAAATTCAGAATTGCAGAGCTTTTGTGTTTTATTTTAGGTGGTAAAACAAAGCATTTCTCTGCTGCCTTCTGTTAAACTTGCTTCAAAAGATTTATTCCAATATGCTGGCAAGAAACATGATTTGTAAATGTCCATTCAAGCCGTACAAAATCACAATGCAGTGAATATGGTGAATGTGAAATTGTCATTGACTGCATCCCGCAGAATGATGAGGGGCTCTGACTGGAACTTGAATCACAGAATGATTAAAATTGGAAGGGACATCTGGAAGTCTCTTGTCAATCATCTGATTGAAGCAGAACTAACTTCAAAGCTAGATGAGGCTGACCAGGCCTTTGTCCAGTTGAGTTTTGACTTTATCGAAGAATGGAGATTTCACCATCTGCCTGTATAGCTGTTTCAGTGCTTAACTAGTATATTAACTTAAAAAAACAAAACAAACAAACAAACAAAAACACACACATGGGGAAGGCAAGGGAAGGCAAGGGAAGGCAAGGGAAGGCAAGGGAAGGCAAGGGAAGGCAAGGGAAGGCAAGGGAAGGCAAGGGAAGGCAAGGGAAGGCAAGGGATATCTCCTCTTATTCAGCACCAGTGAGGTCCCATTTGACATACTCTGCCCAGGTTTGGGCCTCCAGGACAAGAGAGATGATGACAAACTGAAGAAGGGCTGCTAAGGTGATTAGAGGGCCGGAGCACATGACGGGGAAGCTGAGGGAACTGGGTTTGTTTTGTCCTGATACGGGAGGACTGAGGAGGATCTAATTGCTGCCCTCTGTTACCCAAATTCTCTGTTAAAAATTACTGCTTTCTGAGATTTTGACTTTAATGAAGAGAACTAATTTAAAACTTGGGTAGTTGAAATGTATTGTGAATAGCTAGAATTACCTATAAAAAAAAGAATTTAAGGTACAATTTTAACTGTACCTATGCACACAAATAGTCAGTCACAGTAGGACCTAAGGAACTCACAAATACAAATTAAATTTTCATCTTTATCCAAGAATACAAAAAAACACCCATGAAAAGCTACAGAGATAGCCTTTATATTATTAGCATATGACAGCAGACAATTTACCTGATTGTAGTTGTTGATATGTCTTTCCCAATTAAAAAATGGTGTTTTCCTTCTGAGATCTGCTGAGCCCAGGGTGGGTGAAGCCATACTACTTGAGAAATATGGCCAGCGTAAACAGCAGGCATAATCCAGTTCTCAATACTTAATTCACTGTAATGAATGGAGAAAGGCTGGAGATAATATTGTTACTTTCCCTGTAAGTAAAACATGGCCAAGAACACAACAAACACCTTCCACATCTTGAAAGCCCCCATACAAATCATCTGAAATTAGTACTCTGTGTAAGGTTCACTTCATCAAAGAAAGAAAAAGAGGGAAATCTTTATTCATAAGACAGACCAAAAATGTCTACAGTAGAATTAAAAAACTTAGAATTATAGAGTGCAATCAGCTTCACTCTTAGTATGGCACTTTGATTATAAACTACATGGATTTGTTGTCCTTTTTCTCTTGATACATCACACAGAGGAAAGTACAAGAAGCATCATCAACACAGTTCTAAATAACTTTCAACTGACCTCAAGCAGTATTTTATTGTAAACTGCTCCAAGTAGATTTTAATTATAATCTCAGTAATTAAAGTGAGTCAATCAGCACCTACAGAATAGCAACTTTCCTGATTATCAACACCCTCTTTTTTTAGGTGTATGATATAGTCCACAAAACTTATTCATCCAACAAAGAAAACAAAATAGTGACTATGGGTAGCATGATACAATTACTTACATAGCAATTACATCATCTGGTCATTGCTAAATCACCATAACACTGAAGCAATCGATACTTATTTTAAAACAGGAAAAGAAAGACAATAGCAAAGATCACTCTGTGGCTTGTTACCTACCTAAGAAGTTGGGGGAAAATATTGGTCTTAATGATCTTAATAGGAAAACCTTGTTCAATTTCACATATTCACCATGTCAACATAGGAGATGTTATTTCAATCTCAAAGTCAATTTTGCAGTATGAAGAGAGAAAGGCTGTTTTAAAACCACAGCTGTTCAGACATAAAGCACCCACTCAGGGTGCTGTCCTGTTACTCAGAGGAACTAATTGGCCTAATAACATGATATACTACTGAACAACTAAACAAAGTAAATTTGGAAGTCTTAAATTGCTTGATATGCGACTTAAATATTTGACCACATTCAGAAAACACAATCATAACTTTTTCTGTCAAAAAAAATTAAGTTTTCAGTAAAAGTGAAAAGACAGAAGACACAACTTGAGGCTGACTTACACCTCTTTTGCTCATACATTCTACGCAGTCATACCAATATTCACTGTAAATCAAAGGCAGCAGGAAGCAGACTTAAAAGTATTCTGATGCAGTACCGAGGACTTACCTAAAAAGAGCTTCTTTGTCAAATACAGTGTCTGCAGGCATATTCACAGGAATAAGAAGGTCTGGATGGGAATCAAGATGAACAAAGCTGATGTTACTGGCAGGAAGATGCTTTGAACCAATGGCACGATAGATGAAAGGTAGCACCTAAAACAACACAAATAAAAATATTTCCATTGTAACCAGTGAGCTAAAAAATGCAATGGCTTTAACAGCAAAAACACTAGTCCCACTCGTAATCCTTTAGAATTTGGGTTAGAGGAACGAGGAGATGGAAAACAATACAAAGGGGAAACAACTCCAGCAGCAAGACAGCTCATGAACTGTAATCATTATGAGCCCAAGAGTTCCACACATGAGAAGCTGATGAAGAATCATAGCTTTACTCCCTCCTTCCTTCTTTATAGGAAGTCTTGTTTGCAGAAGCTCTTCTCACTCATCATTCAACTTAATTCCTAGTTTTTTTCATTTACAACTGAATCCCAGGAAGGCATTTCCTCTTCTACAGAACATTGCCCCTGCATTGCCTTCTCCATGCTATAAAGCTTCCTCACCATGCGTGGGTGCTGTGGAGATAAAAACATCTCATTACTTGTGTTTTATAAGTTAACTAATAGAGAGTGAAAACTGATCCCACCATCATTTAAACTTTAGCTGATCTTTTAACCTATCTCCTTTGAAGAAAGATTAATTCCTAATCCCTACATGATTTAGTGGCTGCAATAAAGAGACTACCTTTCTTAACTGCCCAACCTTATCCCCTGCTGAAGGTCTTCACTCAAAGGTGGGAAAAACAGGAGATGAGGCAACTCATCAATTTATAGCGTAGCGAACCACTGAAGTGCAATAATGTAGGGTGGCAAAATGAGAAAAATGATGGCTGATTTATGATACCTCTTACACCGAACTGCAGTACATGGAGTCCCTCCCACAGTTACAGGACAATAACTGCCTTAGCTGCCAGAACAAATCCAGCAAGGACTGTGAATCACATTCCTATTATACAGGGAATGTGAAGACTGTAAAAGGACTGGGCAATAAAAATTACACGTGATCTCTACATTACAACAGAAACTGAGCTAATTTTTTGGCATAAAACTGATTAAGATGACAAATCCTGTGTACTGCATGGGCATAACCATAAAACATGTCTGACAGCTGAAATTTGGACTGTATGCAATCTGCCTAGTAATAAATTCCTCAGTTTACCCACTACATATGCAGTAATATGTACACTACTGTAACAGCAGATAAAACAAGGTTAAAAATAACAAGGGTTCCCTGATCCATGACTTATTACTTCTTTGGAAAAAGGAAGTAATCTGGACTACCTGAAAAATCTACATTCTTTGCAATTAAAGTTAAAAAGTTCTCCTACTTCAGATTAAGAACAAAATTTCCTTTATACCAGCTGTTATTATTAATCAAAGTACGATGCATCTAGTGACACCTTGCCCTAGAGGAACATCAGTGTAAGCAAAGGACTGTATAAAGTTTCTGTGAAGTTCTTATGCTTTGGGATGAAAGGCCATATATGCTTTATGCAAGACAGACCAATGCATATACACACATATACTGAAAACACAGTGTATATATTTAGTATGAATAGACTTCGTTAAGTTAATTGAAAACAGAAGTATAGAGAGTAAAACAAAGATGAACCATTAATAGTCATTATCTCAGTACTCCTATCACAGTGACACTCTTAGTCCTTGGTTACCATGGAAAACCAGCTATCACAGCATCACATATTTCAGTGACTCTTAGCAAAAATGACCTGCGTTAAACTATTTACTTACAAGTTCAGAACATGATTTTCTTTAATAAACTTTATTACACTAAAACTTTCTGTTTGCAAAACACTGATAGAGTTAATATTTTTCACTTTTTCCTCCACAGGGTCTTCATGCCCCCAGCAATCCTCACTGAAATCAGCGGGCTTCTGTACCACTGGCTAAAGAATCCGCTTACTTAGGACTAAGGCCTCGGCTTATGCTACTATAAGCAAACCATATGAGAAAACAGAAACAGCAGTTCAAAAGCAACTCCTTCTTCACCCCCTTGTTTACTTACTTAACTAAAAAAACCAAAGTCCCAAATTTAACATTTCTCATCAAGTGGCAGTCAATCTGCTTGTTGGGATGTGATTATATTTACCAATTTGCTGTTGACATGCCATATACTGTGTAGGGCTGAGCTTCCAAGTACTGCACTAATGCCTAGCTAATTCTAAGAGCAGTGTAATGTAGGTATTGTCTCCTTTTAACTATAGCAACTACGACTCAAGGAAAAAAAAAAAAAGTCAGCAATAATTGCTTAAAAAGACGCCAAAATCCGATCATGGCATTAATTAACTTAATCGCTGAACCGCGAAGGAAATTCAGGTCACCTGGGCATTGAACTTCATTTACGTTTCACTAGTGAAAAAGAACGCAGGTTTAAGGCCTGGGCATGGCTGCGGAGGCGGGGACTATTCCCAAGGAAGCACCTACAGCAGGGAGAACCCGGCTACATCGCGGGAAGGCGCATCCTGCCGGGAGGCGGCCGGCGACCGCACAGAGGTTCCACCGGGCATCTCCCTTCGCTTCCACCTACCAGACCAAGCCTCCACGCTGTGGAAAAAGAAAGAAAGAAAGAAAGAAACGAAGCTACTCCCCATGCACCACCCGAGGGACTCCCCATTCCACCGCCCAGCGCCGGGCACTCACGTCCTGGTGGTCCTCCACCACCCACACCGGCAGCGCCGGGTAGGCCCGCAGGCAGCCCCCGCGGGACCGGTCCCCGCTGCTAGCCGCCGGGCCGCTCATGCCCCAGCGGCCACGGCCCGGGCAGGGCAAAGCGCGGCCCAGCCTCCCTCCCGGCGGGCAGTGCTTCCGCCCGCAGCGCCCTCCCACCGCTTTCCTCTTCCGGAGCCGGCGCGCTGCCGGCCGTTCTGGCCTCGGCGGCGGGGCGTCAGGTGGGCTCTGCGCGCCCGGCTGCCTGCTGGGGGCCGCGGGGCGGGCCGGGTCTTCCCTTGGGCCACTCCGCTCGCGGTGCCGCGGTTCCCCGCGGGGCGTCTGGGGCCAGGGCGGGCGGCGGGGGCAGGTGTCTTGGGCGGGGGGGGGGGAGGCGCGGCGGCGCCGGTGCTGGCGACCTCGGCGCTGGTGCGGGTCGGGGTGGCGGGGCCCAGGCGGCCCCTGCCGGCAGCGCCTCCCGCGGCGGCCGCCCGGCCGGCCTGCGGCTGAGGAGGCCTCTCCGTGTGGGGAGCGGGGCCGTGCGGCGGGAGGGCAGCGCGGCAGAGCCTGCCCGGGCGGGTGTCGGTCTCGTCGCTGGGTTTGTCTCCGCCGGCCCTTCGGTGGCCGTTGGAGGCCGTTACAGACCGTTGGGAGGCGATGGTTGGATGTGGCCTGGTCTCGGTGCCCTGTTGCCCGCAGCTGTGTGTCTGCAGGGAGAGAAGTTTTTTTTCGGTGTTTTTTAAGGAACTGATGTTACTTTTGTGTGTGATGGCTTCTACCAGCACAGTAAATTTCCTCTTTTAGGTGACAGGAAAAGGAGAGTTTGTCCTTTACAGTGTTTTTGAACTTATTTAAATTTAAATGAAAATTAAACATGACCAAAGTTTACAGCAGAGGGAGCTTTAAAATAAGTTGGGCTTTTAAAACCATTTCATGTAGCATTTTTTTTGTTTGGTTTTTTTTGAGCTGTGATTCTGTGCGTTCTGAAGCAGTGAAATTACAGTGGTAGAACCAGAGCGGTTCTCCCTGGTGTTAGGGAAGTCTTAGAGCTCTATTTAAGAGAGCTGATAAACAAGACCCTTTGTTTAAATCCTATGACATGTTAAAAAGAAATGTGCTTTAAGGCAAGGCACCGCGGTACAGTGGCCTTTGCTTTAATTTGTTTAAGGTAATAAGAGTTTTGCTCAGCCTGTTTAAATAAAATGTGTATGTAAATGTCAGCAAAGTATAAAACAGTTTTCTGTTAGAAGCCTGAGCTATGTAAGATCATGACTGGAGAACTAAAGCAAAATTGATTCAGCTCTGGAGAGGGAATGAATGCCACCACCGCCAATTCCAGTGGCTTCCACTAAGCCCTGCGTGTGTAAGGAGAGACGTAGGGTCTTCTTGGTTCCTCCTCCTTGATGTCTGTCCTTTCCTTCATTTCTTTTCCTTTTTCCCTCTGGTTCAGCAGAAGTTGTCTGCTGTCTCTCAGCAAGCTATGTCTTTTGCAGCACTGGCACCAGAATGCAGATGAAAGCAGTGCTCTGAGCAGTCCAGGTTGGCCATTTTGCATGGTAGCAGGTGGGAGAATGTTCTGTGCATGTATTTCAGCTTCAGCAGAGCCTCAGTAAAACGAAGGCTTTGTTTTGTTTTATCCGGTGATGTTTCCAATTTTGTGTGTGCGTCTCCTTTCTCCCCCCCCCCCCCCCCCCCCCCGCCCGAAAACAGGATTTGAGTTCTGCAGCTGCTTAACTAATTGTTTTTTTTCCTCTCCCTCCATTCCAGCCAAGACACGATGAATGATTTTTTATTTTAATTTTTTTCCTTTTTTCCAGTTCTTGAAACTTAACATTGTAATTAAAGAATGAATTTTAACTTTAATGAAGCACAGTTGTTTTCATTTATAAACGTTAATACAAGGCATTAAATACATGCATAGTTTTGAGCAAGACTTAAGCCTACTTGAAGCAGTGGCAATTGCTGGAAAGGTAACAGGGCCAAGCTGGCAGCTGAGGGATTTTTTGGGAACCATTTATTTCAATGAAATTGGAGTAACAGCACAGTCTACATAAATTTTTCTGTAACCTGTAAGATTCTCAGTCTACAAAAATATACCTACCTAACTTAAAATACTTAGAAATGTCTGTTGAATTCAGTCCTTTACTAAATTTGGGTCTCAAATGCGAATGTAAATTGCTACTATCTCATTTAAAATTTACATGATTTGTTGGACCAGGTAACTTGCAATGAGGTGTTATAAACTCATTCTGCCTGAAGTTTAGAATCATGTTCTAGAAAGAACTCCTTGTTATTGGACTTTGGATGACAATTGCAGTTGTTAAAATGAGTGGTTTCTTTGGCGTGGGGTATCTGAAGGCTTTATATCAAAGTGTCTAGTGAGTCCTAGTAGAGGCACTTGTATCCTTGGCCAGTCATCATATCAATCACTTGTTGAAATTAACATTGCCCTAAGTCAGAGTGTGTGGTCCAGCTGGGGTTCTGGATTAAAGACAGTAGAGTCCTTTAAGCTTCTCATCCATGAAAGCAATCAAAGGGCCATAAATGACCTGTACTAGAGGTCTGAGGAGCACAAAGCTCTCAGTGAGAGATAGTGGATATCGTTTACTGCTTCTGTTAAAGGAAATTGCAGAAACTGTAATTTCAGTACTTGGGGAGTAGTTCCTGCAAATGCATTAAGGACATCCTACAAAAATTGTGTGACACTGGACTTTTATTTTCCTCATTAAAGGTGAGCCATGTCTTTCCATTCCGGGCGAGGATGTCCCCGTGGTCAGGGGGGACCAGGAGCAAGGACTTCAACACAGACCTACCGCCCTCAGAACCTACGGCAGCTTCACCCACAACAGCCCTCTGTACAATACCAGTATGACCAGCAAACTGCCCCTCCAACAACCTATTCAAACCCTCCAACCACTGGTTATATGCCTCCCAGACCAGACTTTGTGCCCTATCCTCCTCCAGTGCCCCCTTCCGCACAAAATCCCATCAGCCAGTGTCCCATGAGGCCACCGTTTCCAAACCACCAGATGAGGCAGAGCTTCCCGGTGCCTCCGTGCTTCCCTCCTGCTCCCCCGCCTGTGCCAAATCCTAGCAATGCTCCTGTGCCAGGAACTCCTGCTGGGCAAAGCACCTTTCCTTACATGATGCCTCCTCCCGCAGTACCGCATCCTCCTCCCCCACCAGTCATACCACAGCAAGTCAACTACCAGCCTGTGTACTCTGCAGGGTATTCGCAGCAATCGTTCCCACCGCCTAACTTCAATAGCTATCAGCACAACTCTGGCTCCTTTCCGAGCAGCGCTACCAACAGCAGTGGTGGCAGCAGCCATTTTCGGCATGCGGGTCAGTACCAGGGAGAGAAGTCACAAAGTGATCGACGGTCTCCAGAGAGGAGCAAGCACTATGATGAGCACCGACATCGCGAACATGGTCACATCCATGGTGACAGGCATCGGTCCACTAACCATGGGGATCGTCGGGATCGAGGCCGGAGTCTGGATAGGAGAAGGCAGGAAAGCAGTCGGCACCGGACAGATTATGATAGAGGAAGGGTATCGCCTCATCACAGAAGTTATGAGCGTAACAGGTAACTTGAGGTATCTTCTGCCTGCAGAGGGAGAGCTGTCATCGTTGTCCCATACTATTTGTTTGCATCGATGTTCTTCCCTCACACTTGTTTTTCCCTCTAGCTCAGGAGGTAGCCAGTACTCGGGTCTGATGGAAAGAGCTACTGTTCTGACATCTTTCAGGTACTGTGAGGCTTCTGCCTCACCTTTGCAAGCTTGGCAGACTTGTTGCCCTTGTCCGTGGAGATAGCTGGGAGCAAAGAAGCTCTCGTTTGAAAACTGAGTGGATTGCTGATTAGTGCTCTACTCTCATGGTTATTTACCATAGAAACTTATGCACATGTGACATGAAAGTAGAGTTGGCACAACTTTGTGCAAAAAACTGTGTTCAAAGTTGAGCCTTACAAACAGTTAAGTCTCAGCGCTTCAAATATCAAGATTTAGGTACCAGAGTTAGGGTTCCAGGTGTTATTTGAATTTGGTCTTTCTTTGAGTAAGCCCTGTATTTGTAGAGAACCAGCACTTGGAGGGGTTTATAGTCTCATAGGTGCACGTATCTAATCCCTGCAGTGAGGTGTTTTAGTGCAAAGCATGTTGTGCAGCGTTCATCCTGCTCTGTCCTCATCCTCATGGGACACCAGCGCAGACATGTGCAGGCTTGACAGGACCTCCCAGTGGGTGCTTAGACCTGCCTGTGTGATTCTGTTCAGGATGAAGACCTCAGTAAGCCAGCCTGTGATCTCAAGAGAAGACTGAGGTGAAAATTAGCATACACCAGTTAAAACAAATGGGCAAGTTGTAGGCTATGTTGACATCTTATGATTCAGATGGATGAGTGTGGACTGCTTATTTTGGGATGTATCATGAAGTTTCTGCCTCTCTACTTCATAGACACAAAACAACTTGCAGATTATGAGCTGACCTGATAAAGTTTGCTGTGTGGTGTTTTAGAGCAAACCGTTATCAGTTAAATCTTCCAGATGTCTTAGATTTGCTCTCTTGGTGGCTGTTTTTGTGTCTGATGATCAAGGTCAGAATATTCAAAGAGAGATACCGGAAAGTTAAGTATCTAAATATTTATCAGAGCACCTGGATCACATACCCTAATTTTAGAAGCTCTGAGCTTTCTCATGTCATGTGTGGAACGTGAATTTACACATAGTGCCTATGGAAATGAAGCCACTTTGATTTAGATATGCAGAGATTTAATTGCAGAACCTTAGACAGCTGTATTCAAAAAAAAAAAAAAAAACCAACCCCAAAACCCCAAACCTCACATTCAGTAAGTTTACTTTGATTTCCAAAAGAGGATTTTCCTAAAACTGAATGCAACTGGCATTAAGGCACTGGCTTCTTCTGTATGATGAGCTTGTGGAATTTTCTGCCCTTTGTAGGTGACTCAAATATTTGCCACATAATTTCACAATTTATTGCTTAGATTTTAAAGTTCAGTTTTAAGTTTTGAAAATTCATGTTTCCAGCCGCGTCTTTCTCAAACACTTGTGGATTACTGCTTGAGGCCAACAGCTTTCTGGTCTACTTGACAATGTATCTGCATATTTTAATGAGAACTGTTTTCCGGCCTCAGTGTGTTTTTTGCACACCATCCCTCTCTCAAGCAAATCAGACGGCATAGAATATGCACTCTCTGAAGACTGAAATCCATGCTTGAACAAGGCACAGGCAGAGAAGGATGAATGGGTGTGGGGAAGAACAATAGATAACTTATGTGAACTTTGTGCTTTGTAAATTTGCATTCTATTTCATGTTACACATATGGAAACATACATATATATGTTCATAAATAATCTTGCCTCATTCTGTTAGCCCACCAAACCACCTGAGGTGCATATTTATAATTCCTTGTGTATCAGCAGACTTGTTTACTAGGAAATTGACAGCTACACAAATGATTGTGGACTAAAGAGTTGTCAGCTGTTTAGCAGAGTATGAAAACCGCCTGTGTGATCTTTGCTGTCTCCTGTACACAGTAATTTGGAATCATTTAGGTTGGAAAAGACCCTTAAGGCAAGTCCAACCGTAAACCTAACACTGCCAGGTTCACCACTAAACCATGTCACTAAGCACCATGTCTACATGTCTTAAATACCTCCAGGGGTGGTAACTCAACCACTCTTCCAGGGCTTGATAACCCTTTCAGTGAAGAAATTTTTCCAAATATCCAGTCTAAACCTCCCCTGGCGCAACTTGAGGCCGTTTCCTCTCTTCCTGTCACTTGCTACTTGGGAGAAGAGACCAACACCCACCTCGCTACAACCTCCTTTCAGGTAGTTGTAGAGAGCGATGAGGTCTCCCCTCAGCCTCCTTCTCTCCAGGCTAAACAACCCCAGTTCCTTCAGCCGCTCTCCATAGGACTTGTTCTCTAGAGCCTTCACCACCTTCTGTTGCTCTTTTTTGGACGTGCTCCAGCACCTCAATGTCTTTCTTGTAGTGAGGGGGCCAAAACTGAACACAGTATTTGAGGTGTGGCCTCACCAGTGCCGAGTACAGGGGCACGATCACTTCCCTACTCCTGCTGGCCACACCATTTCTGATACAAGCCAGGATGCCATTGGCCTTCTTGGCCGCCTGGGCACACTGCCGGCTCATGTTCAGCCGGCTGTTGACCAACACCCCTAGGTCCTTTTCCCCAAGCCTTCAGTTAATTTAAAGCTCTTTTGCCCCAGAAATATGTTTGGGTGGTCAAGTTCTTTATGTGTATGTGCAAGCTGAGACTTGTAGATGAGATTCATAGTTTGAGCATGATGCAGATTTTCTGTGTTTATAAGTTTTTTGTGTGTGCTTGAGGTGGCTGTCAGGAAGGGCTTTGCCTGAAACACTTGAATGATTGCTGTGCGTACAAAGCTATTGTGCATGGCATATGTTTTCTTTCCCTTTCTGAGGCATTAAGAGTGGTTGAAGGTACAATAATCTTACCCTTTGCCATTTGTAACAGAAGAGGAAGAATGGCAACAAGTCCTGTGGTGAATTTATAGAAGTTACCTCTGTATCATATGAATTAACCGTCGTATTGAGATAGATGGCTTTATGATAAAGGTGGAGGAGATGGGTGACTGTCTTTCACAAATTTCTTGAAGGTCAGCATTAAGAATGTCTGGGGTTTTAGCAGTCAGCACGTGTGTCATTTTGCATAACATGGACTCAGCCTGCTTCTGTGCTCCTTTCAGGCGTGGAATGTATGAAATGCCAGATTTCTCATTTAACTTATGTTTTGAACTCTCCAAGGGAGCGGGAGAGGGAGAGGCATAGGCACCGTGACAGCAGAAGATCACCATCACCAGACAGATCCTACAAAAAAGATTACAAGAGAGCAGGAAGGTAAGGAAGGTTACGTTTGGTCTCGTGTATTTGGGGCTCTGTGTATCCATGCATGTGAGTTTTTGTGTATGTGCATACGTGCCTGGTTTGAAACTCAGAAAAGATGAGCGCCTTAAATTTATAACCATCTGCGTATACATGTGAATGTCAGCTATCTCAAGACCTTGTGAAGCTAGAAACAGGATTAATCTCTGGAGAGAGGGCTTCGCTGCTGTGTCCTGAAGACTTCCTCCTACATCTGCTTCTAGTCTGTAAAGTACCAAGATTATTTAAAGTCATTCTATGTTTAGATCACCTTTTAGGAGCTTTTTTTTATATTGATATAAAAAAAGAAATTCCTTCTGGATCCTGGATAGTTGAAATCAGTGCAACATTATTGGCTTTGTAGGCAGAGGAGATTAAAAAAAAGAAGTAGTTTTCATACATTCAGCTTCTGAAAGCATAACTCTTGCAATACATAAGGAATATCACAGGTTGTGTTGTTCAAAGAAGTGCCAGAGTTAGAGTAACACAAGCAGCGTGGCTTCTGTATAATCCTTCTAATAAAATCCTAATTCTTTTCTCATGCAAACAGTTTGTGGGCTATGTATTAAAACTTCTTTATATTGTAACTTTTAGTTGTGAGTGATGTGACTTTTAGTTTTTAGTGATGAGTTTCTAGCTTTGGAACAAAATTAAAAGAAAGTAATCTAGAATGCAAGTAGGATTTTTAATCTAAAATAGCATATATTTTTTTCATTCTAATTCTTGAAGAAAGTTTAAAATACAAAAGCACTTTCAATTTTAAGTCATTTTTTATAGTAGGTCAGAACTACAAAGTACTCTTTATGTTGCAAGTTAAAAGCAGGAAGAGGCAATTGGATTTTCTGTAGTTTATATGATAGAATGATGTACTGATCTGCAGCAAACTATTTGTTTTTCATTATAAAACTGTCACTGTTAAAATAATAGAGAATTGCTTTTGTTTGCTTTCTCCCACTAAGCCGGTCTCCAAGCAGAGAGAGAAAGAGACCCCGATGGGAGGAGGACAGGGAAAGGTGGTCTGAGAACCAGAGCTCCAGCAAAGAGAAAAATTATACTGCTATCAAAGACAAAGAATCAGAGGAGAATGCATCTGAAAAAAACGAAGAGGAAGATGAGGAATTACTTAAGCCAGTCTGGGTTCGCTGTACCCATTCTGAAAGCTATTATTCCAATGATCCTATGGATCAAGTGGTATGTTTGTGAGAGAACTCTAACATTACTCTACACAGTCTTTTACTGATTATTTGGTACTTGATTAATATGAACCTTTCAGCAAGATCATGTTTTATGTCACTTAATCTTTCTATCCTCCCAATCACCTCAGTCTTTTAACCCTGTTAAGGGCTTTATTTGTTGGTATTCTCTATTTTCATCAGTTTCTTCTGTTTTCATTCAGATTAGTGGTACATGGAAGAGGGGTACTTTTTTGTCTCCAGGAGGGGAAGGGTGGGTTTCTCCATTATACCTGCATTTGAGCAAAGATGCTTCAATCACCATGTATTCCCACAACCTTGGAGAAGTTTTGTACAGAAGCAGGAAGTCAGGATTCTTTGTACTTGAGAATAACACTTGCTGGTGGAGTAGTGATAGAGGAGGAGAGGTTTCTGGTTTTTTGAGGTTTGTGGGGGTTTTTTGTTTGTGGCTGGTTGGTTGTGGGGGGTTTTTTTTGAGAATTACATGGAGAGTGAACTCATAGTGATTGAAAGCATGCACCAAAATGAGCTGAGTTTTGTGTTTATTGTGTGTGATAAAATTCTTTTTAATTGCAAAATACTTCCACAGGTCTCCTGTTTCTTCTAAACCTGTTAAAAATCAATGCTGAGCTGTACTAAATATGCTTAGTCATAGTTCTGCTTTGTTAGGCCAAGGGTTTGATGATAATGCACCAGCAAATGAAGTAATTTCTCTGCTAATTCATCTGACAGAACAATGTAATGGTATGCTAAAGCCTTAACAAGTATATCCATGTTTCATTGAACTACACCGAGACCCATCTTTCCGCCCCTTGCTTTTCATTGTGAAATGCTGGTGCATGTTGTATTCATGTGCTATTTCCACACTGTCGGTTTTTTTGTTGTTGTTCTGTTTTTTAATTAACAGGGGGACTCTACTGTGGTAGGAACAAGCAAGCTCCGAGACCTGTATGAAAAGTTTGATGAGGAGTTAGGAAAGCGACAGGCGAAGGCCAAAGCAGCCAGGCCGCCGTGGGAACCACCAAAGACCAAGCTGGATGAAGATTTAGGTAGGCAGAAATGATGACAAATCTCTGAAATGGAATAATCTATAGTTAAGCTGGTTTTGGCAGTTGTTTGTATTTAATAATGTTGTTAAGTTTTTTAAGTCCTTCCTTTCTATTGCATATGCATGGGAGTTTTATTGTTGCTTTTGACTGAAGTAGAGCTAGATTTTTTTTTTACCCAGAAAGCCTAAGGGAAAATGGAGGGTATCCAGCACTGCCTTACGCTAAAGTCTCTTCCATGGCATGAAAACACCCTGAGCATGATCAGATAGGCCAAAGCATGGCTCACAAGAGGCTTTGAGGAGCTCCTAGTCTTATATTTCTAAAAAAGAAGCAAGAGTAGTGGTAAACTCATATGGCTGCTTGTTATGGCACTGAGTTCATCTTTCTTTTGGATTGTATTTTGGTTGTGCAGCTCTGCTTACTATAATCTGATGCAGAAGTATCAGTTTTCAAAACATAGTTTGTCTGCATTGTCATGTGCCACCGATATGGACCTTCTTGCAGTGAAGTAAGTCTGCTAGCTGTATCAGTTGTTGGGAAGGTACTGGTTGAATTAGCAGGGCATACTTTTTGATAGCAATTTGTCTACTCAGAAGTCAGTGAAAGCTGTTTTTCTTACTTTGTTTTGTGAGAACTGTCAGCCGTTCTTGTTATACTTCCAGCATTTCAGTGTTTCATAGTGTGTTTTTCAGTCAGTTGCATTAGTTCAGGAAATTCTTAGGCATATCACATTAATTTAGATACTCCGCTGGGCTTGCTTTTTAACTGATGCTTCATGTCTGCCTGTTGAGCTGCTTCAGACTCATATCTGAGCCTAGTAACTCTTTAAAAATCACATATCAAAAATTCTGAAGTTGAAATACAGGTATATAATGACATGGTCAGTTACATGCAGGCAGTATAAAAAGATACAATACTGGTGAAAGAAAAATAATAAACAGAGATTAAATAAGATGTGAATTCACTTTTGTAAAGGAAACCTTTTTACCTTTTTTTGAATAGTGGATTTGCACATATTTAAATTCACTCAAGAATCATTATCAAAGTTAACTGCAGGGTGTTTCAGGAGGCATATTTTCATGTGGATGAAGCGAGGACAAAACTACTGTGTTCAGCATACCTGTGTGCTTTACTTTCACATACCTCCACTTTCTCGGATCTCTGCAGTAAGAGTTCCTTTGCTGCTCCAGGCTAAAATATAGGGCCAAGAGCAACTTCTCTGTGTTTATTTTTCCACTCTTTCTGGAGGACCTGAAGGCTCTGCGTTTGCACTGGTCCCCTGGGCTGACTTGGTGTCTGTGCCAGCTTCTCCTACAGCCATGCTTCTGCAGTGTCTAATAGTTTGTCTTATTTTGTACTTAAGTAGATGCTGTCTCTCTTCTGCCTTGTGTTATCAGTAATTGTGTACTGTAGTGAGATAGCGATGCTCTCGAAGAGCGCTTTTAGATCATGAAAGGCTGATTTCAGTACATGAAATCCAAAAGTTCTTTGTTGGTCTTTCAGAATTTCAGCTTACTGTCACAGGTCCCATGCTCATTTTGCACCTAAAATTAGACTTATACAACTGTATAAGTTTATATATGTCTATCAGAGAACTTTTAAAACTCAAGTGTTTGTGAATATTTGTAGGAATATACGTGTATGCACATTCAGGCAAAACTTGATTGCAACTGAGCATGTGTGACCTACGTAAATCATATGTCCCAAGGACATATTTTCATAACACCTTATGCTGAATTACGGGCTGTATACGTCTTGATTTAAAGAAAAAAAGGGAAACATATTTTGCTAGTAATATTCTCTCATTTTCTCTCTCTCTCTCTCTCTCTCTCTTTCTTTTAACTAAGGAGAGTCTTGTATTCAGTAAATACACATATTTTAAACCATAGTTTCACAGTATTTCAAAGCACTGGCAGGGTAGTTAATATGTTTTCTTTTAAGTCGAAACTTAGAAATGGAAGAAATGTTGCATCCCTTCTTCCAAGAATAATAAACCTTACTTGCTTTGTGCTATATGTCTTGGCTATGAAGGCATTTATTTGGAGCTGAGATCATCTGTGGAAGTGAGTGACATTATATACATAAGAAAGGGAGTCACTTGTAAGTACCACAGGAGGTTAGAGATATGTGAGATTGGGCTCTGGGGTTTTTTGTGTGTTTGTTTTTGGGGTTTTTGTGGTTTTTTTCTTTTTAAGTCCAGACACTTATTAACATTACTCTGACAAGACCACAAAGGAGACATTTTAACAAGTCTAAGACAATCTTCTTTTTTTTTTTTCCTTAGCATTGTTCTCCCCTCTGATAGAAAAATTGTTTCAGTTAATACAAAGAAAAATGTCTTTAGAAAAAAAAAGTAAGGAGGAAAACTCACAGAACAGGACTTCCAAAGAACTTATAGCTGCATTCACTCAGCTAGTAGTTCCAGGTTTTCTTCTTGTCTGTGGTTTCTAATATGTTATAATGAATTTATTAGAAATAATTGATTTTGAAAAATGAGTCTAACAGTACATGTTCTATAATAATTCTATCCATATGTGCTGTTTGGTAACTCTTAAATAGACAATATCCTGCTACAGACAGGAGCATTTTTAGGTAAAATGAAATAGACGTAAGCACTTTGCTCATAGCAAGCAGAATTAACTTTTAAACAACAAAAGGTTCTGTTTAGCTCATTCTAATGACCTTAAGTGTATTCTTTCTCTTTTCTTTCTTTTTTCTTTTTCTTTTTTTTTTTTTTAACTTTACGGTCATACTTGTGTTGGTTATAGCTCTGTAATCTTTAATGTCAAGTAACTGAAATTGTTCTTCTACAACTGATCAGTGGTGCTCCTGGACAGCCAAACAGCAATCTGATGCATGCAAACAGATGCAGTTGTTGTAGGCATTTAATATCCATAGCATTTGCTGTCATTTTTAATTAAAAATGTAGTTGCTGTCCCTCTTTTCATTAGTGTGAATGTCATGCACAACTTAACTAACTGTGGCATACTGAAAGTTATTAATGTCATGTTAGAGAATGCATTGCTACTGGGGAAGAGAGTGTGTGGAAGTGTTTTTCACCGACTTTATTTTCCCTGTGTGAATCAGAGAGCTCCAGTGACTCAGACTGTGACTCTGAAGATGACAGCAGCTGCTCTAGCAGTTCAGATTCTGAAGTTTTTGACGTCATTGCAGAAATTAAGCGTAAAAAAGCACACCCTGATCGTCTCCATGAAGAACTGTGGTACAATGATCCAGGACAGGTAGGGTGAGAGGAAAAAGTACCGTGTGTCTGAAAGTCATTCTCCCCTGTAGACCTAAAATTCTGCATTGTTGTCAAACATGCTGAGTGACATTTATTTCAATATGCATTTTTTTTTACCCCCCTTTTCTCTCTCATCTTCTTCAAAGCACTTCACTTTTGATTTCAAGAGTGTGGTTTCAGCTCATGAATCCTGGGGATTATTCAGCTGCAATCACATCTGACACTGTTAATAAAACCTGAATTGCTAACAGTGTACTAATGCTGTCCTCTTAGCCCTGAGATAAAAGTACACAGATGAATTCTGGGATGGAGAAAAAGCAGCATGTTTACCTCCTTTACAAATTTTTCACCTAAAAGCTCTCAGCTCATAATGATAAATAATGTTTTAAATATGTGGTTAATGCTCCTAATTTCTTGTCTAATGGTTCTTTTGTAATTGCATGGAGATTATAGTTCTCATTAAATGTAATTGCTGAGCTCATGAAGTGTTGTTTTGAATGTATACATTGCACAGAAGACTAGTTTTTGTTTGCAAATTTGCCATCTTCATCTTTCTTACTTAAATATTTTACAGTCTATTCTAACTCATTGTCAAATGGCATCTCAGTAAATTTATTCTTCTGGCACTTTGTGTGATGCATGAGTTTAGCATGCAACAAATCATAATGCCAAGAGATACTGCAATGCTTATTGCCACTGTGGTAATTCAAAGGTCTGTTGAATATTCTATTACAGACTCATATTTATGCTTCTAGTTAAAAAAAAAAAAAAAATTTGACCGAGCATAGCTAGCTGTTTTTATTTGTATGGAAAACAAAATTAGCGAACTGTTTAGATACTTAACTGAAAAAATTGTGTAGCTCTTGGGCACGCTTCAAGGTAATGTTCTAGGCCAGAATATTAGCTGAATAAGAAGTGGAATAACTGTAGGATGAATAGATTCAGAAATGTGTGGTTTATGAGTTTCCTGCTGAAAAACTTTCTTTCCCAAAAACTTGCTTGAGACTGACTCTTCGTCTTTCTTGAAGGGGCTGAAATCAGATCATGGTGAGCTTGTCGGTGCTCTACTACTTTTGAGTAGATTTTTATTTGAAAACGTTTTCCTAGGTATTTATCTGGTATGCCAGAATGCTTTCTAACTATCACTACGTAAAACAGGAATGATTGCTGTGCACACTGGCACGTACAAGTACACCGTCTGACACGGAACTAGATTTTTAGGATGGATCTTCCCAACCCTTCAGTCTGAGCAGTGTGTTTGTTACTTTGGATAGTCTCCAGCAGTGCTGGCAGTTGCCAGAAAATAAATTGTTAAAGCAGATGCCACCGCAGTGGCCTTTTGCTTACAAGTGTTATCTGCTTGTTTGTGTTGCCCTGTTAGCCAGAGAAAGTTAGAAGCCATTACTTTAGTTTTATGTAAAGTTGTGACCTTTCAACATCATTTTATCGTCACTTCATAATTGCTCTTCTGCATTTTTCTTTTTTCCATGAGCTGTGTCATTAGAGACAAGATAGATACGTATCTGACTTGCTTCTCAAGTCCTGGGCTTTACGGTGCTTCACATGTCCCTCAGTTTCGGTCTGTGCATTTAATGTAAAAGAGGCAGTGTTAGTGCTGAACAGTTCTAAGAATTAAGGATGAGATTTTAAAAAATAAGTGATGATTATTCTAACAGCCTCAGTAGGCCCTTATTTTTTGGGGAGTGATGAGCAATTTGCATTTTTTAACTCTCTTCTGTTTTGTGGCTATATAAGCCAGTGAGGAAGTATGCTTTTACTTATAAGCATGATTCAATTTCATTGAGCTTGTACTCCCCTCAAGGGTCTCGAAGCGTGTAAAAAAAATGTGTGAACAAAAAGCAGTCATGTCACTCTGTTGTTAAGATTGCATGACTAAGTTCCCAAAGGAGTAGAGAAGTGCCTTACTTCTTACGTTCCTTTGCATGTATGCACTGTGCCAGTCTGAAGAAATTAAACTGAGATTAACATTCAGAGAATTAACATCAGAACTAGAAAGTTGCGTCTCTCTCCCAACTGTCTGAAGACTGCATTAACAGCAGTTTGGTGGTTCTTGCTTCCTGAGGTATCTTCACATTGTATCTATTTGATGATACTATTGAGCCCCACCATGGACGCTGTTTCCATTTTCAGGCTGCTTGTAATGGTATGGAAAGTTCTGCTGGTTTTTGTATTGTATTGAAAGGTGGTGGTGTTTTTTCTAAGTCTAAAAAGAATGTTTCAGTTCTTGGATTCAAACTTTGAAAAACTTCATTAAAGCCTGGGGGTTGGGAACTTAATTGTTTCTCTGGTTTGGTTCTGGGGCTTTTTGTTGGATTTCTGCAATGGGCGTGATGTTAAGAGCAGAAAGCTTTAGGGTATTGCAGTAATTAGTAGTCTGCATTGAACTTGATCATAAAAGTGAAAAAAAACCCATGAGCTTTATAGTATGTACAATGGCCCTTTTTGATATAGCTACTTGTTGCACCCATACAGAATACTGAAGTGGATATTTTTTTCCCCCCTTCCTCTTTTTTACTGATCTGTTCGCAGGATGCATTTGAAGTGTTCCCATTGCTTCTTTAAAGTAACAAGTAAAATCTTCAAATGGTCTGCTTCGCATACTTTTGGTGATAGCCTTGCCACATTGCAGAGGGGTTAATCAAGGACAGGATTTCAGTCAGGGAACTGAGTGGAACTGTTTGAACGTGGAGATTTCAGTACATGAATATTTGCATGTGAATGTTTAGGACCTGAATCTCATTTTAGGCAGACAGTGTGCTGTTTGTATGTATAAGAAATGGAAAAGATGTGGTACAATTCTGCTGAGAGCATTTTTCCATCTTGTGCTTCTGAAAAGGTGATGAAGTTCTAATGCTATTGTGCAGTTTTCTTACATTAGCCTATACTGTTTTCAGTTTTATTGGCTTAAGAACATCCACTTAATCTAAGCATGACAGGCTTTTAGAAGCATCAGCACCCCGGGCATTAAAACCAACATGCTTTTCCAAAACCATTTTTCAATAAAAACAGAATCCTATTTTGTTTTTGACAGATGAATGATGGACCTTTGTGCAAGTGCAGTGCTAAAGCCCGACGAACAGGAATAAGACATGGCATTTATCCTGGTGAAGAGGTAAGTAATTCTAAGAATTGCAATTATGAATATAAACTTGCTGCTGTAAACTCATACTTGGGTTGATTTGAGTTTTTTTTTTACTGTGATTTGCAGGCTTAGTAAAAACTCCTGTGCAACTTTAAATCACTGAGGTGTGTAACCTCATATTTAAAATGCAATACTGGTAATGAAATCCACCTGAAAACTATGGAGAACTTTTGCTTGTATTTGTTTAGTTCTAGGGTGTTTTTTTTTAAGTTGCTGAAACACTATTACATTAATAAAAAAGAACTTGTGGTCAAAGATCTAATATGTTCAAGTGGATGAGTATGTTATGAGGGCCCTCTTTGTGAAGGGATTGCTTTAAAGGTAAAACGAAAAGTAAATAAAATAGTAATTCTGCTGCTGACAGGAGCAGGAAGCTTGTCGGGAGGTGTTCTTGCCTTAGCACTAGAGCATGTCTGCACTGTAAACATTCCTCCCTGCATTCTCTGCAAGAAAAACACTAGAGACAAGGGGGGAGAAAATTTTAGCCAGAGAAAACTGATATATAAAACTTGCTGCATGAAGGCAGCTGCTCCCTGGATCAAGGCCAGCTGGGAATTTGAGGTTTCAGAAAATCTCCTAGGATGTACTAGTTTTTAGTGTCCTGTAGATAAAACTGCCTAGCTTTAAACTGGCTGGTTTGTAACTGTCGTGTCGCAGCAGTGAGAAGCTTAATTTGGGGCTGAACAGTCAGAGTAATTACCCTACTTATTGGATGGATTTTGCAAAGTGCACAGAGCTGTGTAGTGGCATAGCTATCTTGCTATCGCCATCAGGCCAACTTTTGTAATGCTGTTTAGAATAGTACCCTGTTCACTGCAGTGATTTTGGTGGTTTTTTTGCTGTGCGGACAGATGTATTTTGAGCAGGCTGGTGGCAGCCTCTGAACTGCAGCAAATTGGATGTAGGGCGTACGAGAAACTGTTTTTTTCTGACTGCTGAGGATTTTTGGGTCTTTAAACTGGACTGCTTCAGAACAAGCTGGAAGAAAACATGAATCCCAGGCATTTGGTGTCGCATCAGAGTGCACAGAGGGCTGGCTGCCTTTGGACCTTGCAGGCAGGCGTTACAACCTGGCAGACAGAGCAGGGTTACCAGAGCTGCCTCTTGGTGATAGACTAATCCCTTCTTTTCAGGCCCCAGACTTGCCCCAAGCAGATGAGCTGATACCTGTCTATCTCGGTAGCATACTTTGAGATCTTTTCATGTGAGGTCCAGGTTCCTTTTCATAAGCTTTTAAAATCAGTTTCCTGAAACAAATTTATATAAAAGAGGAAATTAGTCTGGTACGTAAACAACTAACTGCTGTGGGTAAGAAAGATGGAGAGTCAAATGGAAAATAAAAAATTACAGCAATGTTTTTTCACCTTTTTTTCCTTTTGATAGCTTTAAAAATATTTCTGAAAGTGAAAATGTAGATAAGGCCCCACTTCCCCCTTCCCAGAATGCTTAATTATGACTACCTGCTTTTATTTAATTTTTCCTAGTGCATATTTCATGGCTATTAGAAATGCTTTATTCTCTCTTTTAATCTAAATTTGCCTTGACTCTACACATAATTCTACTTATCTCTTTCTTTAAGCCCATTAAACCATGTCGCCCCATGACCAACAATGCTGGAAGACTATACCACTATCGAATTACTGTGTCGCCTCCCACAAACTTCTTAGTAAGTACTTTATAAATAATTCTAACTAGGACTCTAATTTTGTTTTCAATGACGGAAGTAGTACTACTTCTTGCTTACTCCGTGGTGGTTTTGTTTGCTTTTTTTAGACAGACCGACCTACTGTTATTGAGTATGATGACCATGAATATATCTTTGAAGGGTTCTCAATGTTTGCACATGCCCCACTAACAAACGTAAGTGTGTTCGTTGCTACATACATGGGATTTGTTTGGAAGGCAAGCTGTTTCTGCCCTGAAGTAGAACTTCTCTAAAACAATGGTACATGTGTGTTGCAAACATCTTGCCAGCACTGGGGACATGAGAAAGACATTTGTGCTAATGAGTCTCAGGTTTTGTCTTGACTAATTGTGGTAAGCATTGTCTTCAAACTGTGACTGAGAATGTAATGTTTTTACAGGTTTCACAGTTTGGAAGTGAAATAAACCATGGAATAAATTGTTAAAACTAATTGGACTTAAATTGGATGAGGAGGTTTGTTAAGTTGAAAAAGTTTTAAAAAAACCAGCAACAACAATAAAAAAAGGTTTTCCCTTTATTAAGTGACAAATGGACTTTTTTCAGAGATCCACTCTAAAGGGATTTCTGTCTTCTAAAAACTTACCTAGACATATTCACTACTTTCTAACATCTGTTCAGCTTCTTCAGGAAGTAGGGAAGTTATGATTTTTATTAAAAGCTGTAGGTATTTAAAGGCAATTAATTTTATGTTTTGAAAGCAAATATAACAAGAAAAGGACATGACTGGTACCTGACTGCCCTGCTTTTCCAATGTAAGCTGAGTTAGCCATATCTGAATGAAAAATATGCAACTACTTAATTTCTGTACATGTAAAGATTTTTTGTTATCTTGATATTTTAAGAACTGTTTTTTCAAATGTTGTAGGGTTTGTTTGTTTCCTTGGTTTTATACCTATTATTAGCTACACCACCAATGCCAAACCCAGTGTAAGAATGGTTATCAGGACAGGACTGGGTTGTAAGAATACTGGAACTGAGAGGCACTGAGAAGAAAGCATTTTTTTTTGGTGACATTGCATAATATATATGACAGTACTTTACTTTTGGTGAGCAGGGGAAGGGACTGTAATGTTGATGAGGAGTCAGTAAGAGAGTAGAGTTCAGCCTGTGGGGTTGCAGTGTGAAGCAGTCCTGCCAGGTAGCATTAACTCAGCCTTGGGGTTAAAGGCAGATTTGTCCCGAGGCTTTACATTTTCACTTTGCAAACGAGCAAAAAAGAACGGTTTTATTTTACTCCCATTAAAAGGGTAAAAAGACCACCTTATCTTTAGTTTTGTATCTACTGCATGACAGGAAGGAAGAGTTATGGATATCTTTAATATACAGAGAACAAGGAAAACTCTTCTTGTCTGACGTGAGTAGTTAGTGAAGACTTTAAGCTTACTCTTACTGTAAAGTGCATGTGTGTTTTTTCTCATTCCAAATAGGGGAAGTGATCAGCAGCAAATGATTACTTTTTTTACAGAGTTGAATACAAAGCAACACCGTATTGTCAGTTCCTGTTACTAACAGGTATAAAGCCCTTTGGAAGGAGTCTTTTGCTGTCTTGAGATGATTTTTGGCAACATAAAAACTGCTGTTTGAGAGACATTTTGGAACATATTTGATAAAAGGGAGGTGGCAAAGGGTAGCAAAACCAGAGATCCGAACACCAACATCTTTGAATGAACGAGATTTCTGTAATTTGAAGTCTTAGCTTTGCACACTGTTAGAAGTCTTACTACTGTTATTACTATTACTCAGCAATAATTCAGCAGGTCAGATATTAGGGAAAATGGTTAGTACAGTCATAAGAGAAATCATAATTTTCTTAATATAACTACCAAAACAATTTTATAGGACCAACCACATTTTCCTTTGCTATTTATTTGCTTGTGTACGTGGAACTCTAATTCATGGAGATTTTGGTTGTGGTCACTTCTCTAAAGCACTCATTTTCTATTCAATACAAAGAAAAATACCCCAGGCTACTGAGTTTCTGAATCGGAGTATCTTCTCCTGGTTGAACTTACATGTTAGAAAGTAAGCAAATACTCCCTGTATTTTTTTTTTGTTTGTTTTTAAAAAGCTCCGCTGATTTAAATGTGAAAGGTTTTCCTCCCCTCAGATTCTAAATGGGACATTTGACTTCCAAGGTTTTTTATTTTTGTATTCACATTTAATATTGTATCAAATTGTAGAAAGTGCAGTTTTTTATTTGGTTGGTTGGTGTAGCTTCTTAGTTTATCATGCAGATATCAACAGATTTTTGTAGAGAAAATAGTCAGATGTTTGACAGTGGGCTGCAAGAAGATGCAAGCAGAATATTGCACCTCTGCTAAGTCCATTGATTTCAGTGCAATCCCAGCACCGATCAGATATTTATTTGTGAACTTACCAATGCAAAATAACCTTGGGTTGCCTCACTTTCACAGATCATTGAATTGTTCTAAGATTCTTTTACGCTTGCAAGGGCAGTGAATAGTAAAACTTGCTAAGAGCTGTAGATGTGTGGGGTAGGATTAGGCATTTCTGTAGTCTTTCAGAAATTTAGCATTTTTGCTTTAAAAAATCCCATTTAAAAAACCAAACACACACCTTCAGCAGTCCGTGGACTTTGCAAACAAAGGAACCTTTTTTCAAAGGTGAAAAAAAGGAGTTTGTCTTACTAGTTAGTTGAGTGAACTTCTGAGAATATTTATTGGATGAAGTTAGTATAAACCTATAAATTTATCCTGAAGTTCTTATATTGTGTTGCTATGACTTAAAGCCATATTTTAAGACAGTATAGCTAACAGAATTGGCAACATGCTAAAAACCCCTTGCCTTCAGGTCATTGTATCAATCTGACATGTTGTGTCACCAGCAATAAATTAACTTCCAAATATACAAGTGAGAGAAGATATGGGTTTACTGAGCTTTGCTTTTTCTTCTAAACAAATTTTCATCTCCAGTAGATGGCATTATTTAATCTTCCTTTACCATCCCTCCTGTCAGCCCTGTGTTATTACAGAGGTGGAGGTTAGAACTGTTACTTCTCTTGAACATGCTTGTGTTCCTGTCTTTGCATGATCCCGCAGAGCAGCTGTTTTAGTAAGTGTCCTTTTCAGCAGACAGTAATACCTTTGCATACAAAATTGTATTAACTATACATTTGATGCTGTATAGTTTTTCATGCGAAATTTCTATTTTCCTTCCAGATTCCTCTATGTAAAGTAATCAGATTTAACATTGACTATACAATTCATTTCATTGAGGAGATGATGCCTGAGGTAAGAAGGATAATTAGTCAAAAAGTCAGAGTGGGTTGTGAGTTGTTGATATGCTTAATGGATTAAACTCTTCAGAATGCCATCTTGTAAAGTCTCTAAGAGACAGGCTGTGTTCCGAACGAATGGCTGAAAAGGAACTTGTACTCACAGGTACTAGCATAAATCCATCTACCTAGGCTATCATACATTAAAATCAAATAGTAAGAAGTGCTTATATCGATAGCTTCTTTTCATTTTAAGTTATATACAATATACGTCAGGTACTCTTATCTGTAAGCTGAGTTAGGCATTATCCTTCTTTTATGGTTGACAAAAATAAGGCATATGGAGGTGCTGGTTTGCCAGGTCCGCATAAGTCAATGGCAGAGCTGAGACTTAAACATGAGTTTGAAGCTCTGAAGATTGCTTATCAGTACTTAATATAAGCTGTTGCCAAAACAAATTTCCGGTGGATACAAACAAAACACATTCAGTTCATAATCTTTTTTTTTTTATTACAAATTAATCCCTGGTGAAGCCAGTTTGTGAAGTAAATTGCTACAGTGGAACAGCATGTGGAAGTACAGAAACACCCCTGCATATTAACTACAAAGATAGGATCAGTGTTTAATTTAGTCACATATATTTACATTTTTCTTCCTAGTTATCTCTCTTTTTGTTGCTCAACAGCATCTAAATATATGCAAGAGCCCTGAAATTCTTCAGCAAGATTAATGTGATCAAAGCAATTCATTTCTTGTTACTGAATGTGCTGTGTTGTCTCCAAATCCTGTTCTAAAACAACAAATGGCTACCAAGCAAAATAGGGAATTTGACATTTTTTTGGACTCCTGGTCAATTGGCTACAGCGCTATTTGCAGACTGTCTTTACTAATGCATTCTTGCAGAAGAGTTTGTCTTGTTGGGTTTGGAATTTATAGCTGTTATCATACACGTACAATTTATATCAACCTGGCCTGATTTTGTTTGTCAGGGAAGGCTTTTTAAGTTCCTTCATTTCTGAATGAAAGCTCTTTGCTTTGGAGGAGCTGCTTCCCCACTTGATGAGAAGAATCTCATTCTTTTTCTTTTTTTTTTTTTCTTCCTCTCCTTTCCTGTTGGCTCTTGAGGTCAAAATCCTCAATTTGCGTTGTACTGATACGTTGCTATGGAAGTGATCATGATATCACAGATGGTGATTTATAAACTTTTAATACGAACATGTAGGAAAAAGTGAATTATGAAAAAGATCCTTCTCAGAAATGTCATCTGCTTAGCTTACTCAGGTGAAAAGGTTTTAGTGCATGGCGAATTATCACAGATTCGTAATTTCTGCCTATAGTGTTGATTTGGACATTGACTAAAGAGTCTTCATTACAATGCTTTCTTGGCAATGCTTTCTGAAGAGATCACTGTGTTATGTTACAGTAGGTGATTAGAGATATATCAATACTGTTTCCAAAGCCAGTGTCTAGCAGTTGGCAAATATGAAGACACTGGTTTTTTCATTGTTTTATTTAAATATACCTGAGTGGCATTATTTGTATTATAGTACTATATAATTATAATTCTGGTTTATTTTTTTCTTTCCCCAGAATTTTTGTGTGAGAGGTCTTGAGCTGTTCTCTTCATATCTATTCAAAGATATTTTGGAGCTCTATGACTGGAATCTTAAAGGTAACTTTTATTTAGAGAAAAAAAAACAACATACAAAACCCCAATTAGTTGCAGCTTTTGTAAATAGGACTCTATTTTGTTATGTTCTTTGGTTTAAAAAGAAAAAAGTGGGGAGGGGCCTCAAAAGAACAGAGTCAAATGCTGGTTTATGTGAGAAGGACAAACTTCCACTTTGTTCTTCAAGAATATGAAATATATTAGAGTTCATTAGTGTGAACTGTAGCAATTAAAGTGCAAAAACTTGGCACTGTATTCTTGCAGATAAACTAAATTTCTTCCTAAATCCAAAACAATTCTTTTTAATCAAACAGTAAATACTATTGTATGTTTAATATTGCACAGTATCGTGTGCATGGTATTTTGAAAGCCAAGGTGTTAGGTAAACTATACTCTGTTTTTACAAGCTAACAAACAAGTTACGCATACAGTATTTCTCTACGGTCAACTTATAAAGCAGTGTCATACAGACAGCCGTAGAGGGATAACATGTCATTATAGCTGAATGTTTTTGACTTGACAAAATGAAAATATATGTTTCTGTGGAGAGTGCGATGAAGGAGAATTTCAGGGATGATCCTTCCCTTGGTCTAAAAGAAAACGGAGAATATCAAAGGAATTTCATTTCAGAATCTGTAGTGTGTTTTGTTGTCTTGACTTTGTCTATGGAGATGCACTCTGCACTTATTACAGTGAAACTTGTATGCTCCTCTGTTTAATACATTTTGTGTAGCCGCCTTTGGTTTAATATTAAATGTATTCTAATATCAGTGTTGTCTTTCCTATCACTGGTTCTGATTGTTCTTTCTTTTTTAACACCAGGTACTTACTGGTTTTGTTTTTATTTTCATGCAAAGCTTTGGATGATAAAATAGGAAACAAAAAAACCACAAAATAGCATCATGGAAATTTCCTTGTTACCTTTGTTATTGTAACCAAAAAACCACCCCACTAATTGGGAAGGACTAATAAACTAGTGCTTGTGTCTATAAGGCTTAATTGAATTAATTATATAAAACCATTTTTTATTGTATCACTGTTTTACATAAAACTAATGTTTTTATTAGATTCTTTTTATTTTTAAGTTATTGTAGCTTTCTTTGAAATTGTCCATGTGAAAGCTTTCACTAGAAGTTGTTACTCTGTTCCTTTCTGCTGTGCATTTTGTTACTTTTCTGATTGAAACTTAGGTCCTATCAAATGTAATCACCGTTCATTGATTTCGTTTATGGCAGGGTTGCCTTCTTTTTTTCTTCTTTTGCAAATATGTTGCTGTTCATAAATTTTCCATATTTTTTTCATATTTAAGGTCCTTCACTTGAAAATGATTCTATTTGCTGCCCCAGATTTCACTTCATGCCACGATTTGTGAGATTTCTTCCAGGTAATGTTTGTATTATGTAGCTTTATGGAAATCAGATCTTAAAAAACAAAAAAAAGCCCCAACAAACCCCCCAAAAAACACCCCCCCCCCAAAAAAAAAAAAAAAACAACCAAAAACAAACAACCCACAAAAAAACTTATTGCAAGTTAAATGGTTCAGTCAGTGTAGAGGTCTGGTGCTTCCATCTGAAGCTGGCAGTGCTTGCTGGCAGTGTGGATGGTTTACTCAGAATTGGGATTCAGATGGGCAGGCCAAGTCTTGTTTCCAGCTTTTGTCTCTGTCATGGTGAGTTTAGGCAGTGCTGGGTCATCCTTGTCCTGCCCTGTGATGGAGCTGTGGCATTTAAGGAGTGCTATTACCTAATCTCACATGTGAAACTGAATTTAATGTCCCTTCTGCTCTTCAGGATACCGTGTGATTATATTAAAATTCTTGATGTGCAGTTTTGAGGGTCAGCATGATTGGCGCTTCTAAGCACATGTTCTGATTGTTTCTTTCTTCATCTTAATGCAAGCTTAGACCTTGCACCAAATGGTGAAAGACAGAAAAACACCATTCCAATGCAGTTCAACCCTAGCCTGCCAGCCAAGGACAAGCTTCAGTGTGGAGCGTTATGCTCGTTTTGAGCGAACAGCATACACAGGCATTTAACACGTCCTAAGATACTAGGACAGACTTTCAGTTGATATAAATGTCATAGGTCCATTGAAAATGTGTCCTGCTGAGATCCTGCCAGTGATTGCTCCAGAAGGGTTGTGTGGACAGGAGGATGCGTTTCAGCTGCTGGACTGAGAGTGCAGATGAGACATGGAACAATCTTCATCAAGAGGGCTGTGGCCTGGAGGTGCTCTCTGCTCTGGGCTTTGAAACTTAGTTGGTATATTAATTATAGCTGTAGCTAAATGAGGTTTGGCTCGTTACTGTGGAGAGTACTGATGGTTAGATGACTGTATTTCTAATTGTTGTTCCTTCCTGGATACGCAACAGTGTTCAATCAGAAGCAGAGCTCTGAGGCTTGCTAGCAAGCATTGATTTGGTTCTGCTAAAGCAATTTACAAAATAAGCCATCAAGCCACATGTGGCTGATTAACTTGACCTCATCACAAAATGAGAACAAGTTTGACCTGCCTGGTTTGTGTAGCTTGAGGGTGTTTTCCTGTTAGTTTGTGGGTTTTATATTCTGATATATTTTATTTTAGTTTAGAAGTCCACTCTTTCTGCGCTGTTGGATTGTTTACTGTTAGGGAGAGATAAGTCTCTATAACATGTATTCCTGTGTGCTTCCTCTTTAAGGTTCCCAGCCTTCTAACTCTTTATAGAAATGTCTTTTTCCTGATATTTCTGCATATATAGTTGCCTTTTAGCATCTTCGTGACAGATTTTTTTTTTAATCAAGTTTGAATTTTGTATTGATTATTTTTTGAGATATCCTTGGAGATTTTTAATTTCCAGAGAGTGGGAATCTATTTCCTTCAGGTATGTTTCAGAATGTTATTTGTCTATGTCTAATCAAAGAAGATATATCGGTGTAACAGATCTCCACACATCCATCAACTGTCTTTTTAAAGATAGAAATGAATTGCTGATTTCCCGTCCCCTCTACTTTTCTTTCTTTCTTATTTTTCTAACATGGTCTAAAAATGTGAGGTTTGGGATGTCAGGTTTTCTGTGTGGATTACTTAGAGACAGGCCTTGGGGTAGCTCTAAACTTTGAGCTAATCATACCGGGTTTACTGAGTGCCAGAGATGCATAGCATGTGGAATAGTGGCTGTATTGTATTCATTGTCATAGATTTTTATGATGTTAAATACATTAAGAGAGTAAAAGACCAGAAAAAAAACATTTGAGGTCCCAAGTACTGCATGTTCTGACCCAGGAAAGGTCAGGTCTCTAACTACTGTTTAGCACAGCTATCTATAGCAACCTATACCCTTCCGGTACACAGTCTTTGGTGAGTAAGGCTACACTTCTTTTTTAGCGACTGTTGGACATGGGCTACCTCTTATGTAACAGTATAATCTTGTTGTTGACAAAGACAAAAGACTTGTAAACTTAGTCCCCCTTTAATTTGAAGGAAAACTTTGCACGTTTAAAAATCTGCCCCTGTAGCTATTTAGAAGGATTTTCTGTTTCCAGTGAGGTTTTGGGGAGTATTTTCCCCATTTAAGTTTCCCTCTTGGAGTTTGAATGAGGTTAATTGTTCTAAGAGGCCAAGTTATATCATTCCCTTTCATCTTTTCTGTACCATAGTGCTGTAATCCCAGCTGAAGTAAGAGAAGCACTTGTTCCCTCGCGTGTTTTGTAGAAGACATCATCTTACACAACACTGCTGTTATGCAGCAGTTCTGCAAGGTTTTTCCTGTGTGCCTGGGATCACATTCCTTATCCCCCATATTGCTCTAAGCCTTTACTTCTGTTTTTTCTCCATTCCTTTTTTTTTTTTTTTTTGTGTGTGTAGTGATAGAGAGAATGCACTCAGTGGCAGGACCAGATTGCTCCTGCTCCCTGAGGAAGGGAAATCAACGTTTGTGCTCTGTGCGGATGAAACTTGAAGATGCCTCCATACCTACAAGTTAACAGCCTGCTGTTGAAGGAGGGGGTCAGAGGGATGCATGTCAAAATTAAAGCACTCTAGTAACATGTCAATCTTTTTACTCATACGAGCGGACATACTGAATTTGAATAGTCAGTGTCTTCTGAGTGGTGGTCTGTCAGGACCGTCACTCACTCATCTTTCCTGTTTGCATCTTCACATCTGTAACTGGCTACCTGGAGCCAGTCAGATGTTTATTATACTGTCTTCCTTTGTTAAAAGCAGCCTTTGCTGCGCATGTTTCCTGGGGTCTCGGAAGTATTTAGCAGTTTTCATGTGCCCTTGATTCATTTAGTGACAGAAGACAGCATGAGGCTCTTTAGTCTTCGTTACTGCAGGTACAGCATGTAAGCACTACAGATAAGTTTAAAATGCAAGGATAACTTGCTACATAATTCCAGAAGTATCCCGTAAAATTGAGTGTTCTTTAAAAAGGCTGCACAAATGCCTAAAGGCTTTTTAACTACTGTTGTAAAAAGAACGATAAAAGTGTGAAAAGGAAGATATAACTGGACAATGTAACTGATTGTTCTGCCTACTCATTTTAAAGTTTTTTCAGGCAAGTTAGAAACTTCAGCTTTACAGTATGATGAAACTGTTACTCTTGCTGCCATTGCCATTATTGCTTCCAGTTTAGCAAAGTGTTTATGCATGTGCAGTATTCATCAATAAAACATTTGCCTTCATATTTGTCAAGTTGCTTAAGCATTTTGCATTTTATTTTGCTCATCCGAATATTTTGTGTTCTGCATATTTTCTCCTTTGCTCGTGCTTTAGGAGTGAATATCTGAAATGTGTTTTATTTATTTATTTATGTTTTCAAGATGGAGGAAAAGAAGTACTCTCAATGCATCAGATTCTTCTCTACTTGTTACGATGCAATAAAGCTCTGGTGCCTGAAGAAGAGATTGCTAACATGCTTCAGTGGGAAGAACTGGAATGGCAGAAATATGCAGAAGAATGTAAAGGGATGATCGTTACCAGCCCTGGCATGGTAGAGCAAATAATTCTGATTTATGAGCAACCCAATGACACATACATGTCTTGTTTCAGAGAGTCTGCTACAGGCTGAATTAGAAAGGGAAAAGATGACCAGTGACAGTTGCAGATTGCTATAGGAACAGTTCATTGACTTGTTCCAACCCGGGAAGAATTGCACCCTCTGCTGCTCTACTGAAGGGCAGATTTCCAGATGAGCACTGCTTCAATGTGCACGTTAAAAGGAATGGCTATATTTTATGTACGTGAAACTGTAGTTTGCTCCTCTGCTTTCTTACTTTCTCAGTCTTTATGTGCATGATCTCATTCTCTTTTCCGTGACACAGGACCAGAGAATTAGTAACTATTTGCTATTTTCTTTCATCTTCCTCTTTTGACCCGCTAGCTCTATTTAAAGGGCTCTATCCAGATTCTGCCCTGAATATGGAAAAGGTGTTTTCTGCCTATGTGGTTTTTTCCACGTTGTTTCTATGTTGCTCTCACTGAGGAATTTTGTGTACATTAATGAATGCATCCATTAATTTTCAGTGCGAAGCTTGAAACCCCTATGGCCTTATTATTTTTGGAACAATTAGTATTTTAAAGCATATGTTCTCTGAACACAGCCCCTTTCAACTCCAGCGTTTATGTGAATGTAGCCCATTTTTGACTTTCACACTTAAGAATTGTGGGTCACAAGAATAGATGATGTCCACTAAAAGCTGCAGGGTTCTGTTTGCGTGGTTCGATCAGTATTGCAAAGTGATATCTCAGTAGTAGAGGCATGTTTTGGACCTAACATTTTAGACTGCCATGCAGCTTTCTCAGTTGTAATACCTTTCTTTCTCTGACTTCATTTTCCTCCTTTGCTCATAGCTCAACTTCGTAGCTTCTCCAGAAAAAGTGTGACTTGGTATCATGCCTAAGGGAAAATTTAGTTTGCTAACTGAAAAACCTGTCCCCAAACTGCAGCCAAGGTGACTTCCTAAATACATTTTTCAAGTTCATATTTTTAAGTATGGCAGCATTACGTTTAGTAAACTACTTTATAAGCTAATCATAACTTGGGCAGGATAATTTATTTTTCCCTTGATTTCATTCTGAGTGTTTTCATTCTGGCAAAAACTCTCTAGACCAAAAGGAAAAGATGATCATCTGTGGGAATGTGAAATGCAGAATACACATGAACTCTCACTATGGAAAATTCTACCTGAGCTGGTTAAAACTGAGTGCTAAACCAGAATCTCATAATAGAAATTGTTAAACAGCCTTAACTGTTTAACTTAATGTTGCCTGTGGTTTCTGTGATACAAGGTGCATGCTAGTGCACAAGTCGTCAGCATCTGAATGGTATACGCTGACATAGCTTCAGTGGTTTTGCTGAAGATATGCTGATTTCAGCTAGCTGAAAACTTGCTTTTTTGTTTAGCATGAAGGAACACATATATGCTCCTTCGTTGTGTCACTGAACTGTAAATGTCTGTATGCATAAGGCAGTGCGGTTTGTGAGTGGTAGTGTTAATTTTTAGATTGTGTGATTTTTACTGACAAACTTTGCATTCTACAAGACAATGTTTTTAAAGATGTGTGTGGACATCAAAATATGTAAGCATAAAAGAAATCTGCAGTACTTTGAAACATTGTCATGTTATAATGCTATCAGAACGTTTTTTCTCTCAAGAAGATTGCAGTGACTTTCTTAGTTTGTGGATTTTTTCTGTTCATTGCAGCATATTCTATTGAGTATGAAAGTAAGTGAAAAATAGAATATGAAAGTATTTTCTATGCATTTTACAACATTAGAAGATAAAACAGTTCTGTTATAGAGAAAATGTGAAACTGTTTTGGAAAATGACAGCTCTTCAATTCAATTTTATCCACTTGACACAACAAAGTAAAAACAATAAATTTTATTTTTCTGCTTTCCTCCATAACATCACTTCAGAAATAATAATTCCTCTTGTGATCAGATCTAGGTTTTTTTATATGTATTTTATTTTTAAGTGAGGTGTATATATGCATGATGGAGAAGGGAAAAAATTTTGATAGACATATAAATCCCATTTACTTAAACAACTAACAGTAGTTTAGCATTATTTAAAACCATTTAATTTATTCATGGTGTTTCATTAGTCCAGTGACACTTCGTGTTAGAATAGATATAAAGGTTTGCAAATTTTAATCCTTTTCAATACTTCACTCTTTTTTTCTAAAATATTGCTGCTTTTCTCACTAGTACAAATATATATGTATTTTAACATACTTTTGTACTACATCTGCATGCAGTCTCATGTCTTCTAATCATAGAATCATTAAGGTTGGAAAAGGCCTCTAAGACCGAGTCCAACCATCGACCCAACACCACCATGCCCACTAAACCATGTCCCTAAGCACCTCATCCACTCGTCTTTTAAATACCTCCAGGGATGGGGACTCAACCACTTCCCTGGGCAGCCTCTTCCAATGTTTCACCACTCTTTCAGTAAAGACATTTTTCCTCACGTCCAATCTAAACCTCCCCTGGCGCAACTTGAGGCCATTTCCTCTCGTCCTATCGCTTGTTACTTGGCAGAAGAGACCGACACCCACCTCGCTACAACCTCCTCTCAGGGAGTTGTAGAGAGCGATGAGGTCTCCCCTCAGCCTCCTTTTCTCCAGGCTAAACAACCCCAGTTCCCTCAGCCGCTCCTCATAAGACTTGTTCTCCAGACCCCTCACCAGCCTCGTTGCCCTTCTCTGGACACGCTCCAGCACCTCAACGTCCTTCTTGCAGTGAGGGGCCCAAAACTGAACACAGTATTGGAGGTGCGGCCTCACCAGTGCCGAGTACAGGGGCACAATCACTTCCCTACTCCTGCTGGCCACACTAGTTCTGATACAGGCCAGGATGCCATTGGCCTTCTTGGCCACCTGGGCACACTGCCGGCTCATGTTCAGCCGGCTGTCGACCAGCACCCCCAAGTCCTTTTCCGACAGGCAGCTTTCCAGCCACTCTTCCCCAAGCCTGTAGCGCTGCGTGGGGTTGTTGTGGCCGAAGTGCAGGACCCGGCACTTGGCCTTGTTGAACCTCATTCAATTGGCCTTGGCCCATCAATCCAGCCTGTCCAGGTCCCTCTGCAGAGCCTTCCTACCCTCGAGCAGATCAACACTCCCGCCCAACTTGGTGTCGTCTGCAAACTTACTGAGGGTGCGCTCAATCCCCTCATCCAGATCATTGATAAAGATATTGAACAAGACCGGCCCCAAAACTGAGCCCTGGGGAACACCGCTTGTGACCGGCCGCCAACTGGATGTAACTCCATTCACCACAACTGTCTGGGCCCGGCTGTGCAGCCAGTTTTTGACCCAGCGCAGAGTACACCTGTCTAAGCCGTGAGCCGCCAGCTTCTCTAGGAGAATGCTGTGGGAGACAGTGTCAAAGGCCTTACTGAAGTCCAGGTAGACCACATCCACAGCCTTTCCCTCGTCCACTAGGCGGGTCACCTGGTCATAGAAGGAGATCGGGTTGGTCAAGCAGGACCTGCCTCTCATGAACCCATGCGGGCTGGGCCTGATCCCCTGGTTGTCCCGCACCACATGCCTTGTGAGCGCCCTCAAGATGAACCGCTCCATAATTTTCCCCGGCACCGAGGTCAGGCTGACAGGCCTGTAGTTCCCCGGATCCTCCTTCCGGCCCTTCTTGTAGATGGGTGTCACATTGGCAAGCCTAATATCAGCAAAGCCTTGATTGATGACGTTTGGAATAGGAAACAAAGATAATGGGCCTCTGTTCTGTTAGAATTTCTTTGTTTTTGATGAGATTTTAAAAGTGAGGCTGTGTTTATTAGATGGTCTCTCACAGCACTTTTAAAATAACACAGGGATAAAAATCTGGAAGAATAACATCTAATTTGCTTGCGTCCTGTCTGCTGGTGTGCAGTTTATGCTGTATATTTCTGTATGGTGCTGTTTGTTCATTTAACCTTCAGAAACAGCACCGGAGAGGAAGCTGGTGTTCACCGTGCTGAAGGAAAAAAACATAGCCTAGCTACTCTCCTCTCATAACCGTCAGTGGAGGAACAATTGTGATTAGGTCTTAAACAAGGAGTTCTTTTGTCCTGGTTGTTACCAGGCATCTGTGAACAGCTGTGTAACTGAGTGACAAAACTCAAAGGCAGTGGCATATAAATAAAGAGTCTGGTTTTGAGTGATCCCGAGGCCACGTGTTTCACACAGACTCTGCTATAGGCGTATTGAAAGCTCTTCTCCCTTTCAGACTTTTGAGGATCAGATTACTTCTATTTAAGTGTCTAAAATGTGGAACATTTGAATAGGAAAATATTGTTTGTAATTTTTTTAAAATACATTGATTATAATTAGTGTATTGAGTATAATTATTGTTTCGTATTCTGTTAATCATATTTTGCCGCCTTGGTTCTCAGAGGAGTTGTTGGGTAGCAAGGTTGCTTTTTTGAGGGGGGTGGGGATAGGAGAAGTTCCTGATTTTTAATGTTAAGAGAAGGGAGAACCAACGAACAACTTTTGTGAAGGTAAAAACTTTTCAAATTGGCATTGTGCAAACCCCACAAAAACAGATTAACTTAAATTTCAAGACTTTAAGCTCTGGTTTAGAGAAGAACATTCTGTCTGCTACAAATCCTCCCCATGTTTTTCATTAGATTTTGTTGTCCTAATCCCTTTTTCTTGGAAATGCTGTGGGGAAAACCTTTTCTCTTTTTTCGCGCCCTCCTCCCCCCCTCTTTTTTTGGCTGGGGAGATGTAACTTTATGTTCAGTCATCATGTCTAAAGGGAAGCTGATAAGCATTTGGAAAATGTTTCTCTATCTGAATGTCAAAGTTTTAAGTAAGTTTTTGTATTTCTAGAATAGATTGGAAATGTGGCCACCTGATGAGGCTTACCTTTATTTCTAGAATTGGCTTTGCTTATCCATGCAGAAAATGATTGCTTCGAACAGTTCTACCAAGGTGGTTTGAAGGGTGAAAGCTTTGTTCTTGACACAGTTTTTATTGTTTTGTGAAGAGAATGGTGGGAGCTGTTTCTGTAACTCTGAAACTCATCTTTGAGAAATTCACAATGCTAAATTAGAAGTTTTGAGATGCAGGTAACTAGAAGTAATGCCCTTTTTCTGAAACCTTAGACAAGCAGAAAATACTGGCCTCTTCCATCTGATCGCAAAGTGGGGAGTAAGCCGGCACATAACAAAGCAGTTTGCCAGGTAATGGAGAAAATGTTTACTTGGAGACAAACTGTGCACCTTCAACTGAGTTTTTAAATATGTTAGATAAGTGATCGAGAGCTCTGTAAGCAGCATGTCTTCTACAGTGATGTGCAATTACTCATTTTCAGCATTTTTAGAGGTGAAGCGAAAGTTGCCTCCTTCCACACTGTCCTTTTTAATTATAAAAAGAACTTCTGTTTTGAACTGTAAAAAGGACAAAAGTCTCCTCACTATACAAGACTGTATTCCTCATTATACACATCAGCCTAGGAGCCTTTTTCTAAGAGTAGCATGACAGATTTTTTAATGCTGTTTAGTCAGTGTGATTGAATGGATTGAATAATGGCTTCACTTGCTTTGGGAAATCAGGAACAGAACTAAAATTAGAGAGGTAACCTGATCTTAGCGAACTACTCAGGCATGTGGGAGTTTGGATGCCAGAATGCTAATCCTGATTTTATTTCCAGTGTTTGACCAAAGAAAGTTGCTTTAAGTTCTCAGAAATAATCAAACTGTAAATTTTCTGACTTGTAAAATGAAAATAAAAAGACTTCCTTTTTTTGCTGGGAAAGCTAAGTCAATTAACTTTGTTTCAGTCATGGTCATTGCCATTGACAAATATTTATTATAATATTAATGATTAGTTTTATGTGTATTTTAATAAGCTTGGAATATTGCTGCTTGGTGGTTCCTGGATAGTGTGGGCTAGAGGCAATAAATTTTCCATGGAGCTGTTGTCAATTAGGTATATTTTGTTTTTTCTCCTAGAAACCCAGCTCAGTTCGTATCGATCAACTGGACCGGGAACAGTTCAATCCTGATGTAATTACTTTCCCCATTATTGTCCACTTCGGGATACGACCTGCTCAACTCAGTTATGCTGGAGATCCTCAGTAAGATGCTTTTCCTTCCATCTTTCATTCAGAAACTGATTACTGTTGTCATTTGTGGCTTAAATAGGGCTTGTTTATATCGGACTTAATTAAGCACATAAAGCTTAGTGCTCATGGCATTGGACACTAGCTCTTGTAAATTAGAGAATATAAGGTATAACTTGTTTTTTCTGGCATAACTCAGGATCTGCTGAAATAAATGTGCATGCATGTGCAGTATAAAATTTCTCAACCTGAGAACAGCTCTTCTAGGTCAGAGCAAAGGCTCCTCAAGCTCCACATTATTTCTCCGAGAGGCCAGTTGTGGGTTTTTGGAGAAAGAATAGTGTAATGGGAAGGCACAGGGGGAGAAACACCCAGGCTTCCAAAGGTCTGTAGCATATGGACTTCTGAGCTAGAGGATATATTTGGATCATTTTGTTTAACAGCCCTGAATGGACCTTCCTTCTCTAAATTTCTCAAATCACTGTTTGAATCTTTCTATGCTACTGACAGGGAGAAGATTCCAGGTAATCACCTCCCCAGTGCTATTGTGCATCATATGAAAAAGGACTGACTTTTGTTTCAGAGCTGTTACTTGACCGTTTAATTAGATGCTCTTCAGGTCTTACATCTAATAATGAATATAGCCATTTTCTGTTTGCTTTCTTCGTGACATTTATTTTTCTTGCACCCTGCTATATCCTACTTAGTTGTCTCTTTCTATGCCTTGACGGATCTCAAGTTTTATGTACTGTTTCCTAGCTTGGACGCTGTTGGGTCCATGCTACTTTTCTCTGTACCTTTTATATCCTTATAGAGATGGAGAGGAATGTAGTGAAGAAGTGGAGAGGGAATCAGAACTTCAGTCAGAGCAAGAAATACTGTTTCACTGTGGATTTGTGTAGTGGTGTAGAAGTGATTGCTGGATTTTGTTCACAGTTCTTTTCTTCATTTCTGACAATTTCAGGGAACTCTTCCAGTGGTTTGGAGATCTGTTTTCTGAATGATGACAGACAGTATAGACCCCATCTCTTGTGCATGTATAGTTAAGGTTCTTTTTCCTCATGCATTTTCCTCCAGTGTCTTTTAAGGACGTTGAATTTCACCTGCAGTTTTGAGGCCCAGTCACTCATATGTGCATGTATGACAGACATATTCTTCTACAACTCCTTGCTGAGAATTTTAGATTTAATGTGGTGGGAATTGGGAAGAGTGAGTGCTTATCCAGATAATAACATATTTTCTTTTGGCTTTGAGTATGACTTTTAATCTTTCTCGTCTTTTAGTTTTCTTATCCATAAAAAGAAAATAATTAGACCAAAGAATATAAGAACCACCTCTATTTTGATGCTGAGTTTCTTAATATTTGTAAAGTTCTAGTACCTTGCATTGAAAAGAGTCTAAAGATACAAAAATTGTTCTTCCCACACTTTTATTTTAACTTGCTTTAAAATTTCCATGGCTTTTTTTTTTCCCCCAGAGCTGCTTACAGAATTTAGGTGTACTTCTCTTTATCAAAGCAACAAAGCAGTTTTTGTGAAAGACCTCTGTGGTGCCGTCATAAATCTCAGGCTTAACTCTGGTGTATGTGTGAAATAGGTAATGCCCAGAAAAGGTTTTCCTCTAGTGTGCCTTTTCTTTATGATGTTCTAATACAGAATTTTTGTTACTGTAATCTGTTTGTTATTGCAAAGTTTGAGAATTAATAGTTTGTCCCACCCATATTAATACTAGTAGCAAAACGTATATTGTAGATCTTAGTATCAGGTTCTTGTTTTTGGGTTGAAACCTCCTCGTGGCATTTGTTTGTTTTCTGGTGGGTTGATTTGTTCATTAACTCATTTTTCTTCTTTGGATGGGGATTTGTCAGAAATAGATGTGCTAGTCTGCAGATTGCAGAAATGCAGAGAACAGCATAAGAAAAATCTATGGATTGACCATTTCAGATGTGTTTATAGACTCAAAAAATATCAGCATCTCTAGAGGCAAAGAGTATACATTCAAGAATGCTGCAGAGAAATAGCTGTGGGAAAAAAAGCCAATAAGAAAAGATCTGTTTGTGTGCCTGTGAATGTGGGATGCTGGGAAGATTATGAAAGAGTAAAAGAACTGCTGCTTCATTTACTGCTTTGCCAATAGTGTGGTAACTTCCTACTAAAACCACTGCTCTAAGTTGGTACTGAGGAGGGTCTTATTTTATAATATAAGTATAAAAGAAAATAAATTACTTTGGTAAACTTCTTCCCTCTGTCCTCTAATTCCCTGCTTCCTATTAAAAGTCTGGTTTTACGGGTTTTCTTGAAAAAACACTACAGAGGTGATACTATTTTGGAGATAGCATTGTTTCCTAAGGACACAAAGTCCAAGTCATGATTCTCTTGGTCGCTCCTCCTGTGGTAACTTTTAAACCTGTTGGTCAATTGCGGCTGAATATAATGGTGGGATGTTGTCTAGAAATGGAGTAAGTTCTTATAAGTTTTGTGAAAACCCATGCTAGATCATAGAGAGACTCCACCGAGGAAAAAGTTCCATTACTGAAGTTCATGTGTAGACACCCCTAAAATACGGAAAGGCTAGATGGTTGAAGAAAACCAGATACCTTAAGTAATGCTAACTACAGAGAAAACTTGACTTGCTGTTTCCATTCAACGCAAACACTAGGGAATGAAACTTTTATTTCACTGTTCGCAGAATGACTTCAAGTTTCACGACTTGTAGAGCTCTTCCTCATGCGCTTCACTGAAATGTTTTAGCTGGTGTCAGGACAGACACTTCTTGCGAAAGGTTACTACTGCTTTTCAGTGAGTGATAGGTAAACCCTGTGGAGAAGAGGGAGTTTTCACCTGCCTGAATTGAGATGTCATACTGCGGGCAAGTCTTTTCAGCATGCGGGGGTGGCCCTCTGGAGGGGACGGGTGGGTATCTGGGAGACCTGGGTTCTACCCTGAGCTTTGCTGTTCACCTCACGCTGCACACTAATGCCTCCTCTCTGCTGCTGTGGTCCACCCCGCTGGAACAACTGCAGAGACACTGTCACCTCTGTTGGAAATGCTTTGAGATTTTTTTTCTGGAGCAAAAAGATGCTTGTAGACAAATCTGTGTGTATATGGGTGCATTATTAGCAGCTGGTGTGTTCATAAGGACAAATGGTGAGAAACTTTTGTTGTACCAACCAAAATATTTGTTTTCTGGTTTTGTCCTTCAGGTACCAAAAGCTGTGGAAGAGTTACGTCAAGCTGCGTCACCTGCTGGCTAATAGTCCCAAAGTCAAACAGGCTGATAAACAGAAATTATCACAAAGAGAGGTATGCTGAGCCTTCCTGTAACTGATAACTGAGCATGGTTATTCAGGATGGAATAAAGCCATATGACTGCCCTGTTTATGGAAACACTGGAAATCCTTCACAAAAGATTTTCTTTTCAGGCTGTTAACACTGATTTTATTTTTATCTTTGCTTGTTAGTGAATGGATTTTTTTCCTTTTTTCAGCTGTCAAACTACTGCAAGTTTTTTACCCAATTATAGAAATGATCATTATAGAACCATAACTTCTTTATAGCCATTGTCATTAATGGTTTCAAGAATTAGCATAGAGAAGGACTTTTTATTTCAGAGTACACTTTTAACTGGCTCATAATTTTAAACATTTCTCTTCTGAGATAAAAACTGCCACAGTTTTGCGTGGTTTTAAACCATAATTTATTAGGCAGTCTTAGTGACATTCCTTAAGATCTTTGAGTTGAAATCGTCTGGTTGTTGTTATTTTCAAGTAATCTTTAATGACAAATGAGGTATTTTTGAATTTTTGTCTTTTCTTTCTCTTTTTTTTTTTTTTTTGCTCCTGAAGTGATGAGCAATAAGCATTTCCTAAGTGCAAATGCTCAACCAATTGGGAATTAAAATCAGAAAAATAAAGTCACCTAAATATAGACTAAAGCACCCTGCTCTCAGGTTTCTTTTTTTTTTTTTTTTTTTAAGATCTTGGACTGAAGCTTTGAATTTGTCTGGTGCATGTCTACCAGGCAGTCTTAATTGGACAACTTACATAAAGAATACATAGAGGAGAAATTAACTTCTTTGGTACTGGATGGAATTTAGTTAAGTGCTGTTGTATTTTTATTTATTGATTAGAAACCCTGATGATTCATAGAATCATAGAATATCCTGAGTTAGAAAGGACCCATGAGGATCGAGTCCAATTCCTCAGTCTTCCCCAGATTGCTAATTGCATAGCTTTGGTTGCAGTAAATGTTTGATACGTTTGACATTGCACCTGATTTTTATTATTACTGCGAAACATAGTATGCTGTTGCATGAGCAAGAGTCTTAGTTAACATTTTATTTATGCTGATATTAAATAAGCCTTTAGCTTCCTTACTTGTAAATGGGAAAAAATAATATTGTGAGTTAACTGTGACACAGTTGTAAGGAAAAAAAAAATTTTGTCCCTATAGGAGATGATTTTGTTTGCTACAGCTTTCTAGGCTCAGAGCAAGTAGAAGGGAAGACTATTGTTTTATGGGCATCTTTTCATTAGGGGCTAATGGATGACTTATTTGTAAAATTGTAGTGGATTGCATGTGGGGGGGTGATTATGTTTTGCTTCAAAAGATAAAATACTCCTTTGGTATTTATCACTTTCTGTGTGGTGTGCTGATTTTTGTTTCTAGACCGTATTATCTAGGATAATGGGTTTATCAAGTAGCTGTCTGCCATCTGAGAGGCATATGGGGCTGAAGCAGAAGCTTTATGTGAGGATAACCTTTGCATTTTGCCAATGGATGTGTCAGTAACTTAGAAGGAGCTGTAGGGCTGCACCTGACTGGTACATGGGCTTTTAAAGATTATGATTCATATGTTATGAGTAACACTGGGGTAATCCTGAGCCAGTCAGCCTGAAAGTACAGCTAGGTCTAGCGAACACTGTAGCGCTTGTCTCAGAAAACACCCAATGACACAGCCTCGAAATGCAAATTTTAGACAATGCACAGGGGGTGCAGTGCTGTAAGCATCTCTGTTCCCTCTGCCATTGGTCATTCACTACAACGAGATTGTATGATGTTATTATTTGTGACAAGGTCGTGCCTGGGGGTGTTATTCCTCTAACCTAACTTTGAGCGTTTATAGCAGGTGCGTAAATTGGGACCTGAAGGCTCACTTTGAAGTCAATGGAGAGAGAAATGCATTTTTTGAAGCCATTTATCCCCCTTCATTGAATATAAAAGGAGCCAGGGCTAACTAGCCTCCTACCCTAGATGCCTCAGTATTGAGGTGTCTGAGGTTTGATGAATCTGCATCTGGATAGATGCACCTCTTGGAACCACTCTGTGATTCTCTGCAGAACAGAAGACAGAGCCTGTTCCTGCCCAGAGATGCTCACAGGCTTCAGACTGGAAGCTGGGAAGAGACGGCTTTGAGCAAGTGCCCTGTAGTGAGGAGAGGGAGGATGGGTTGCAACTTTGAAAAGTTTCGTGTTCTGAAGAAGGAAGAGCACTGAGGGAGGCTTTACCATTAGTCCACGCTATGTGGGGAGCTTGCATACCCTGGGGGCTTTGTAGTATTGGAACCAGGAGATCCTGATCCAGGGGTGATTTATTTTAGTTGGTTTTCTTTCATTCCATTTTTACAGAAAATAGTTTTCTTTTAACGATTGTCAGAATCTTTTAACGATTCTGTCCCTTTCATAGTTTCTAGAGACAAATAAACTTTGCATAACACCAAATAGCCAGTGGTCAAGGCAAAACGGATTTTTTAAAAAATTTTTTAATTGAAATAATATTGGTAGAATTCATCATAATAGGCTCCAGGACTAGTGGATGCTGACCCCTTTCCCAAACTGGGAGTACTGACAGTCTTGAACAGGAACTATTATGAAGTAGCTGAGATCACAAAACAACGCCTTTCTTTTACTTAGTGTTTTAATCCTACTGAATGCTTCAAACCAGGAGTACTCATGATGACAGACTTGAACGAAGAGGTTGCTTTTCACACAGGGGTAAAGAAGGTGCTTTCTTTATAAGGACCTTAACTTGCTTACTTATGTATCGTCTTGGATGTATGAGTTGGACTGGTTTGTTCTGTCATTTGCAGTAAAAACCGTAGTCACCTCTGTTCTCTTCTTGGTCTGCCAAAGTCCTCTGTCTACACTGTACTACAGCACGTCCACTACAGTCTGTGGCTGGCAGATACAAGATTTGGACTAGTCTTAGAAACTGCTCACCAAAAGCAAACCTTAAACGGGTATTGTGAACGCATTCATGTGTACATTGATACTGCTTTGTTGTAGAAAGTTCTTCAGAGGAGCTCCGTTCTCTCCCTATCTAGGAAGCACTGCAGAAAATTCGTCAGAAGAACACAATGAGACGTGAAGTGACCGTTGAGTTGAGTAGCCAGGGATTCTGGAAAACAGGGATACGCTCTGACGTCTGCCAGGTGACTAAACCGCAGAGATGTCTGATGTATTTTCTTTCTTGATAGCTGCCATTTACCTCTTGCAAGGGTTTGCTGTGATTCGAGGCTGAAGAACCAAATGGAAATGAATACCTTCGCTTCAATAAGATCTGTTGATTTAGGGAACTATTCTAGTGTCCTGTCTACCCCCTCCACACACAAAAAAAGTTATTTTAAAATTTTAATTTTCTTGCCACTGGTTGATTAGCACAAGGGAGAGGGGGTAGGAATGGTTAGCTTGAGGCTGGATGTTAGCCGAATGTTGAGGCTAGTGTGGAATTCCAAGGGCTTCTTCATCCATCAATTGGGTTGGTTTTAGATATTTTTATTTTAATATATTTTTCTATTTAGATATTTTTTAAAAAACAATTTTACAGTGAAGCATGAAGAAATATCTTTTTAGTTGAACAAAAAGAAGGAAAAAAAAACCCATCACAACTAACTTTTGGATTAAAACAGGTGACCCTCAGTAGGAAGATCTCTTTCAGATACTCTGTTTCATATACATGACATCTGCAAGGTACAGGTCTCTACCAGATCCTATTCTGAAGCAGTTGACAGCCACCATCTTTGTGATACGATAAAAATAAGTGCAATTTTTATATAATATTGTATTAGTAAAAATCAAGTAGTTATAACAGCCAAATAAATATACTAGAGGTATACTGGCATCATTTTTTTTTAGCTGTTGTTTTGGAGATGTTATTTAAGAATTAAATGCTTACAATTTAATATTAACTTAACAGTATGAAGTATAAACTTTGGGGGTTGCTAGGCAAAGGTATAGATAGAAATCCCGTTGTTATCTTAGAAGTCTGGTAAAGCCAAAGGGGAAATTCTAATGGGAGGGAAATGCTAATAAGTAAAATTGCTGTTCTTCTGTCTAAAATATTTCTTGTGATTCTACTATTGCTTCTGAAGTCGAAGAAAGAGAATAGTGGAACAGTATCTTCTCACATAGCTGAGGAAAGTTACAGCACTTTTCTAATTTCTTTGTTGGGAACTGTATTTACTTTTACAGGTTAAGTAAACAGTGTAAATTTCTAATTTAAGAGCTTTTGAAACAGTTCTGTGTTATTCATAATACCTTCTGTGATTCATCTCTTAATGTCTTCTTGGATATTCCTGTTTCATTTTGTTGCTGAAGGACAGCAGAACACCAAAGAACGATGAAAGTAAAGCTATTTCATGTTTTTGTGCCTATCTGCAGCCATAACATCTAAATCAGCCAGTTCTGGTATGAAGGTCCTTTGATTTGATTTCTTTGAGAGGCCAAGAGTAGGCAAACTGTATGTCTGTAAAATGAAAGATTGCTGCTGTCGCTACATGCTTTTTCTCAGATTAAAGACGGCTAGAACTAAATACACATAAATCAACCCTGTGGGCAGAGCTAAAGTGCAGTGATTTAAAATGAATGCCTTTAAAAGCATTGCCGTTTAGAGGAGTGAAACTCTTTTAAGTCACTCTGATAGCTTATAGTTGCTCTAAGTTCCACATATCAGTAATGACACTGGTCTTTGCAGTCTCAGAAATGAACCGCTTGGAGGGGGAGGAAAAAGGGCGAGTGAAATGTTCCAAAAATGTAAAATGCCTGTGTTGTGCCTGGCTCACTTGAAGTTACCAGTAGATGGAGTGCACTACTTGGCCACTAAGCCGGGCAGCACTTACTATGCAGTCTGGCAGGATGGGGCCATGCTGAGAATGTACCACATGCTCCCCCCACACACCCCCCCATTGTTGCCTGTGTTGTTGCGGGTGTGCCCTCAACAGCTGTGTTAAGTGTTCAGGGTGAGGAGAGAAATTATGCATTTCAAAATGTTTCAGCTCACCTGGTTCTTCTTAGTGGCTTCAGGTCAGGAGTGTCTGCCAGCCTGGGGGATGGTGGCAGTAGCTGGGGGCACCTGAGAGAGTCTCTGCCTTGCCATGTCAGCTGCAGCAAGAAAAGAACATGCAGCATAGTTAAAAATAATATATATTTAAAAACAAAAAAAGAAGTTACTTGTATGTTTAAAACCAGATGCAAGTACCAAGGTTATGGGATAGCTCCTGTGGCTGTATGGTTTCAGGAGACTTTTTTTTAATCGCTAGCCATTCTTTAGCCTAATACAATTTTTAAAGCATATGTTTTATTTTCTTATAAAAAGATAAATACATAAAACATCAGAAACATCAAATAGCTATAATCCGACATGATGCACGTTAATTGAATCAATCAAGCATTTAGTGCCATGAAAGCAGCACTTTGTCAGTGTAACTGCAAGAGTCAAATTAAAGGCCTTCGGTGTGCTGCCAGGGAGATGTCAATTCTTCATTCACTGCACGACAGCTGATAAAAATCTAAAACTTTATATTTCAGTCTTCAAACACAGGGCCACATGTATTGGTATAAAGAGTATTAAACCTTGCTTGAGGGACTCCTTCTGCCTAGTGCAGTGGAACATACAGGCAGGGAAGCAGAGTTGTCCCATGAAACAAGTTTTTTGGGGTGGTTTTTTGTTGTTGTTGTTTTTTTTTAATGAATTCCTTCTATGAAGGAAGACATAGGAAGCACACCTGCACAGTTTATATGGAGATAAGAGGGGTGTTCCCCTAGCTTGTAAATTATACTAAGAAAACTCTAAATGAGTGACATGGTAACAAAATAAAATTTCATTTACACTTACTCAGTTTGCTTGGAGTGGTTTTACATTTTTCTGCCAATCAGAGATCCAGAGAGTTTTTTTTCTTGCTGTTAACTAGTTACTTCCATCTGGTGGAAAAGGACCTGGGGGTGTTGTTTGACAGCCGGCTGAACATGAGCCGGCAGTGTGTCCAGGTGGCCAAGAAGGCCAATGGCATCCTGGCTTGTATCAGAAATAGTGTGGCCAGCAGGAGTAGGGAAGTGATTGTCCCCCTGTACTCGGCACTGGTGAGGCCGCACCTCGAATACTGTGTTCAGTTTTGGGCCCCTCACTACAAGAAAGACATTGAGGTGCTGAAGCACGTCCAAAGAAGGGCAATGAAGCTGGTGAAGGGTTGTCGTGGTTTAACCCCAGCTGAGAACTGAGCACCACACAGTGGCTCACTCCCCACCAGTGGAATGGGGGAGAGAATCGGAAGAGTAGAAGTGAGAAAACTCATGGGTTGAGATAAGAACAGTTTAATAATTGAAATAAAATAAAATGAAGTAGTAATAATAATAAAAGAATATACAAAGCAAGTGATGCATGATGGAATTGCTCACCACCTGCTGACCGATGCCTAGCAAGTCCCCAAGCAGCAGCCCCCCAGCCAGCTTTCCCCCAGTTTATATACTGAGCATGATGTCACATGGTATGGAATGTCCCTTTGGCCAGTTTGGGTCAGCTGTCCTGTCTGTGCCCCCTCCCAGCTTCTTGTGCCCCTCCAGCCTTCTCAGTCGGTAGAGCATGGGGAGCTGAAAAGTCCTTGACTAGTGTAAGCACTACCTAGCAACAACTAAAACATCGGTGTGTTATCAGCATTATTCTCATCCTAAATCCAAAACACAGCACTGTACCAGCTACTAAGAAGGAAATTAACTCTATCCCAGCGAAAACCAGGACAAGGGTCTAGAGAACAAGTCTTATGAAGAGCAGCTGAGGGAACTGGGGTTGTTTAGCTTGGAGAGAGGGAGGCTCAGGGGAGACCGCATTGCTCACTTTGTAGAAGGCCTGAGAGGAGGTTGTAGCGAGGTGGGTGTTGGTCTTTTCTCCCAAGTAACAAGCAATAGGATGAGAGGAAATGGCCTCAAGTTGCACCAGGGGAGGTTTAGATTGGACATGAGGAAAAATTTCTTCACCAAAAGGTTTATCAAGCACTGGAACAGGCTGCCTAGGGAACTGGTTGAGTTACCATCCCTGGAGGTATTTAAAAGACATGTAGACGTGGCACTTAGGGACATGGTTTAGTGGTGAACTTGGCAGTGTTAGGTTTACGGTTGGACTCGATGATTTTAAGGGTCTTTTCCAATCTAAACGATTCTATGATTACCTTCCAGCTATGTGTTCAGTTCTCAAGAATTTCACAATCTTTTACTTAAACAGAAAGTATTGCATTGGTTATTCTTAACTTCTCGATCTCGTAACATTCACCAGTTTGTATTTTCTGCTGTTCTTTCTTTAATGACATGCAGAATTCCATAACATCGTTTATTCTGTAAATTGTACATCATCTGGTTTGTATGCTTGTTTTTCTTGCATCTCTCCACACTATACACTCATCTTCTGTAATCATACACATTCTTCTTTCTGAAATTAATAGTGATAGCCTTCAGATTTTGATTCCCTTAAAACACGTCATTCTTTTGAATATATTCGTGTCATGTCACTAATAGGAATGATTAGAAGAACTGAAATTTGATATCAGTGTCACAAAAACAGTCACATGCATAAAATTCTTTAAAGCTCTTACTTTTCACTCTTACGCAAGATTTTTAATGTTGGTATACTTGCTGTACTACTGTACTGATAAACTGTACTATTTGCTTGTTTCAACCCAGATCCATCCAAAGTCAATATTAATGTAGAATTCCTGCATTACAACACTGAAAGAGGGAGACGTTCATTGTCGCAACATAGAGTTAGTTAAAATTTTATTGAAATTTTCCCCAACAGAAAAACATTATCTGTTTCCTAGATGATCAAACAGCAACCTTTTTGATATTTTTTTAGCACATTAAGCCAGGAAATGCCAGACTACAGCATTTCAAAAAGCCCTTAATTCTTCCTCAGAAGGAAATGATGCAAGGCACTAATAACTGTGCTTGAAAATCAAGTAGCTACTGTTGTTTGGTGAAAGCTGGTTAAAGTGGTATAAAGTGCTTCTTCCCTAATGTTATGAGGCAGAGGGGAAATGATCCTTCTTCATCTTTGGTACTAACCTAAAACTGCAGGATGTTAAATGAGAAGGTACAAACGTACAGCATCGTATTCAATCACAGCTTATTGAAATTTGATGTTACTGATGACCAGACTTCTTTTTACCTCATTCAAAATACTTAAGTAGAAGACTGGTTTTCTGTATTTATTTATTTAGCCTGGGTGGTGCTGTTCCCCCACTGTGATTATGCAGATGGACACATCTGATTTAATTAAGTGCTCTGATGATGAAGGTTGGGAAACTATGATTATTTTTTTGCCTCATTTAAACGAAAACAGTAAAACTCAGTGTTGTGGCAAATGGAAAGTGTTTGTATTTATAGCTTAGCTGAGTACTCTGTACACTGAAGTTGAATGCTTTTCCTTATTGCAATTGTTTTTTAGCACGCAATGATGCTTCCTGTCCTCACCCACCATGTCCGCTACCATCAGTGTCTGATGCATTTGGACAAATTGATAGGCTACACTTTTCGAGATAGGTGCTTGCTGCAGGTAAGATATGAAAAAAATAAACTACTTGCTGGTTCGTCTTCCTAATATTACTGCATTGATCCATAATCTTGCCTGCTGTACAAACTTGAGAAATGCACTGCATTGCCACAGCTTGGATGTACTTGATTACTGGCACTGCAGATCTTTCAAAAGTTTCAGTTATCCCAGAAGACTTCTAAATAGAGATATCTACTGTGCATGTAGGCGTACACCTACCTTTGCTCCAGTGGTAGGTCTGGATTTGCTTGTAATATGTAGAAAGACAACAATATGCTTACTGAAAAGACTCTCAGAAACATTGCTAATTATTTCCGTCTAAGTTCTTTTCTTGGATATTTGTGAAGAATACAATGTTATTCTGCAGATGAGCATACATGCCTTGCTTCTTCATTTTATCTTCTGTTGTTCCAAAAAAGAATAACTTAAGCATTGCCTCTTTATTTTGCATTTATAGCTAGTGAAAAGGAATTTGCAAACTTCTGTTTAGCTCTTGATTTCTACAAGTACATGATGAAATTTTTGCATTTACAACCAAGGGCAGGAACTGGAGAGGAGAATTTCTTATTTGTTTTAAATGCATCCATGTGGCATGACCAGTCATTTATGAAAGTGCATATTTGGAATTGGTCAGCTCCAGAAGGCTGACTCTCGGCATGGTGGCCCCTTTCCCTTTACGTTTTTTCTGAAGTTACTGAAGGGAAATGGAGACTGCTTTTAGGATTTCCTCCTGAAATAAGCATCCCCTCTCTCCACTGACTGGGGCTGAGAAAGGTGAATTTTCTCTAAGTTTAAAACATGCAGTTTCTGTATGTGTATGGAGACTTCACTCCCAAACTACTTTAAGCAGAGGCTTACAGAGAAATCTTGTCTCATAGCTTCTCTGTTTTCCAGAGGTTGGTTTCCAGGGCTTGTCCTACTGAAATGACACCAAGTTGGGCGGGAGCGTTGATCTGCTTGAGGGTAGGAAGGCTCTGCAGAGGGACCTGGACAGGCTGCATCGATGGGCCCAGGCCAATTTTATGAGGTTCAACAAGGCCAAGTGCCGGGTCCTGCAGTTGGGTCACAACAACCCCATGCAGCGCTACAGGCTTGGGGAAGAGTGGCTGGAAAGCTGCCTGTCAGAAAAGGACCTGGGGGTGCTGGTCGACAGCCGGCTGAACATGAGCCGGCAGTGTGCCCAGGTGGCCAAGAAGGCCAATGGCATCCTGGCCTGTATCAGAAATGGTGTGGCCAGCAGGAGTAGGGAAGTGATTGTGCCCCTGTACTCGGCACTGGTGAGGCCACACCTCGAATCCTGTGTTCAGTTTTGGGCCCCTCACTACAAGAAGGACGTTGAGGTGCTGGAGCGTGTCCAGAGAAGGGCAACGAGGCTGGTGAGGGGTCTGGAGAACAAGTCTTATGAGGAGCGGCTGAGGGAACTGGGGTTGTTTAGCCTGGAGAGAAGGAGGCTGAGGGGAGACCTCATCGCTCTCTACAACTCCCTGAAAGGAGGTTGTGGCGAGGTGGGTGTCGGTCTCTTCTCCCAAGTAACTAGCGATAGGACGAGAGGAAATGGCCTCAAGTTGCGCCAGGGGAGGTTTAGATTGGACGTGAGGAAAAATGTCTTTACTGAAAGAGTGGTGAAACATTGGAAGAGGCTGCCCAGGGAAGTGGTTGAGTCCCCATCCCTGGAGGTATTTAAAAGACGAGTAGATGAGGCACTTAGGGACATGGTTTAGTGGGTGGTGGTGTTGGGTTGATGGTTGGACTCGATGATCTTAGAGGTCTTTTCCAACCTCAATGATTCTATGATTCTATGAAAGTTACATTAAACAATTGAGCATCTCGTAGGATTTGGTTGTTTGCTGTCTGCCTTAATTTTAATATGAAAGATAAAAATGCAGTGATGGAATTCTTCAAAATGTTGAGACGAAACTCTCAAACCAAAAAGCAAATTGCAGTCGAAAAGGGGAGAAAGCATAAAAACGAGTGTGTCAGCATTAGTCAAATTAATGTTTAGATAAAGTACTTTTTAATGCTTGATCCCTATGCAAATTTATTGAAAACCTACAAACTTGTTCTAGAAGAGAAAGAGCTTTTTAAAAATGTATATAGCACCAGTCACCTACTTAAGCGTAGGCCATATTGGATGTATAATTTTGCATTGATTTTTACCTGTTTCATCATGATGTATTCTTTTTAAAGTACAGACTGGGCAAGAAAGATTACACTAATTTAACTATTTAGAGAAGTTGTAATGTGTCATCCAGTTCAGATGGAGCAGAATTGGAGAATGTGCAATTATGACAAACTTATTAATATTAGTGAGGAATTAAAAAAGACTTGGAGAAAGTTCTTATTGTTGATTAAATGTAATTTTACTCTCTAAGTCTTGCGTTTGGAAAGCCACAGACAATGTTTGAATGCACTACTGGAATGTCTTTGCTCACAGTCTGCAGCACCAGTCCTGCAAGTGTTTCAGAAGTAACTTTCTGCAGCTTGAATTTGCCAATGTATCTCTTGTTTTATATACCAGGTGTGTGTACACATACATTTATACATACATAATATTTTTAGGTGTTTATGTGTAAAGAAAGAGAAAATGCGTGAGTTTGCAGGATGGAGTCATAAAAGCTAGCTGTAGTTCTATTTACGGCAGCCATTTTTGTAGTGGTGGTGTCAGCAGCAGAGTAAGCTTTTGATAATGCTAGATGGTACAAATGTAAAACAGGAGACCAATCCTGCCATTGCTGTTCTTTTCTAGTTGAAGAGTGGCCCTGTATAGTCATGAGAGAAAGAGTTCTTCTGTGAATAACCATGCCAGAGATAATATACTTGTTTCTTGTTGTTTGGTTTTTTGAAGTAGGAAAGTTTTGTAGATATTTAAATAACCTAAATCAAATATGTGCATCGCTGAGAAGCTCTTTTTAGTTGTTCATATTTTTAATATGAATATTTATGCTGCAATGTTAGAGTGAATATATGTTTAAATAAGCAAATGTATTGAAATCAGGTCAGGAAAGCTGGTAAGCAAAACTCAGGGTAAATTGACAGTTCATGCTTTTTCTCTTCTAAACTAATTTTTCTTTAAAGAAAAAAAAAACTGTTGAAAGTTAATTAGTTAAACTGATGATTGGGCATAAGTATTGCTTCTTTCTGACATCTGAAATAATACATCCTACATTTAAATTGCTGGAACCAAGCTACTAATTGACGACATCACTTCGTAGCCTTTCTTCAAACTAAAAAATAACAATTATTAGCTACCAGTCTAAGGTATTTTTTTTTCTTGCATTTGCAAAAATACATTTAAGACTTCTTTTTCCTGTATGTGCTACATTATAGCTTGCCATGACTCATCCAAGCCATCACTTAAACTTTGGAATGAATCCTGATCATGCCAGAAATTCCTTATCCAACTGTGGGATTCGACAGCCAAAGTACGGAGATAGAAAAGTTCACCATATGCACATGAGAAAAAAAGGTATGCTGTTACACTGCTACCATCTTTCTCTCACCTCACACTTAATCAGTAAGAAAACCTTTTGTCCATTATTATTTCATTGACCATTGTTCTTCTGAGAGATCCCTTCAGTGGAGGATTTCAATGGTTATACATAGACACCAGTGAGATCTTTCTAAAAGACTGGATTTTGCAAATTAGTCAACAAGTAAAGAGTTGAGAAAAAGCAAGGATAATAAATGGGAGGATGTATTTTCTTGGGTTTTGGCAAGTATTGTTTTCTTAATTTGCTGTTCAACATAATGAGCAAACTGGAGGATATTTTGTAAAAATGTCTTATTAGTGTGAAAATAT